>NC_069499.1:637274000-637874000 GCF_027579735.1 Bombina bombina
TAACGTGGGTGTGGTGAGGGGTGTATTTATAGGCATTTTGAGGTTTGGGAAACTTTGCCCCTCCTGGTAGGAATGTATATCCCATACGTCACTAGCTCATGGACTCTTGCTAATATGAAAGAAATGAATTTATCAGGTAAGTTCTTACATAAATTATGTTTTTTTCTAGAAGATGTGAATGCTAGAAAATGCTGCTGATACCAAAATCATGTAAGGTAAGCCTGAATACAGTGATTTAATAGCGACTGGTATGCTTACTTTCTGAGGTAATACTCTTTTATATTTTCAATATAAAACGTTTGCTGGCATGTTTAAACATTTTTATATATGCTTTGGTGATAAAACTTTATTGGGGCCTAGTTTTTTCCACATGGCTGGATTAAATTTGCCTAGAAACAGTTTCCTGAGGCTGTCCACTGTGTTACTATGAGTGGGAGGGGCCTAATTTAGCGCTTTTTTGCGCAGTAACTTTTACAGACTGAGACATCCAGCTTCCTCCAGGAGTCCCCTGAATGCTATAGGACATCTCTAAAGGGCTCTTAGGCTTTCCAAAATCGTTTGTTGGGGAAGGTAGGCCCACAGCAAGGCTGTGGCAGTTTGGTGCGACTTAAAAAAAAGTATCGTTTTTTTGATCCGTTTTTTGAACTAAGGGGTTAATCATCCATTTGCAAGTGGGTGCAATGCTCTGTTAGCTTATTATACACACTGTAAAAATTTCGTTTGATTTACTGCCTTTTTTCACTGTTTTTCAAATTCTGACAAAATTTGTTTCTCTTAAAGGCACAGTACCGTTTCTTATATTTGCTTGTTAACTTGATTTAAAGTGTTTTCCAAGCTTGCTAGTCTCATTGCTAGTCTGTACAAACATGTCTGACATAGAGGAAACTCCTTGTTCATTATGTTTAAAAGCCATGGTGGAACCCCCTCTTAGAATGTGTACCAAATGTACTGATTTCACTTTAAACAATAAAGATCATATTCTGTCTTTGACAAATTTATTACCAGAGGAATCTGACGAGGGGGAAGTTATGCCGACTAACTCTCCCCACGTGTCAGATCCTTTGACTCCCACTCAAGGGACTCACGCTCAAATGGCGCCAAGTACATCTAGGGCGCCCATAGCGTTTACTTTACAAGACATGGCGGCAGTCATGGATAATACACTGTCAGCGGTATTTGCCAGACTACCTGAATTTAGAGGAAAGCGAGATAGCTCTGGAGTTAGACGAAATACAGAGCATACTGACGCTTTAAGAGCTATGTCTGATACTGCCTCACAATATGCAGAAGCTGAAGAAGGTGAGCTTCTTTCTGTGGGTGATGTTTCTGACTCAGGGAAGATGATGCAACCTGATTCTGATATCTCTACATTTAAATGTAAGCTTGAACACCTCCGCGTGTTACTCAGGGAGGTTTTAGCTGCTCTGAATGACTGATACAATTGCAGTGCCAGAGAAATTGTGTAGACTGGATAAATACTATGCAGTGCCGGTGTGCACTGATGTTTTTCCAATACCTAAAAGGTTTACAGAAATTATTACTAAGGAATGGGATAGACCAGGTGTGCCGTTCTCTCCCCCTCCTATTTTTAGAAAAATGTTTCCAATAGACGCCACCACACGGGACTTATGGCAGACAGTTCCTAAGGTGGAGGGAGCAGTTTCTACTCTAGCAAAGCGTACTACTATCCCTGTCAAGGACAGTTGTGCTTTCTTAGATCCAATGGATAAAAAGTTAGAGGGTTACCTTAAGAAAATGTTTATTCAACAAGGTTTTATCCTACAGCCCCTTGCATGCATTGCTCCTGTCACTGCTGCTGCGGCGTTCTGGTTTTAGTCTGGAAGAGGCTTTACAGGTAGCGACTCCATTGGATGACATACTTGACAAGGTTAGAGCACTTAAGCTAGCCAATTCTTTTCTTTCTGATGCCATTGTTCATTTGACTAAACTAACGGCTAAGAATTCTGGTTTTGCTATCCAGGCGCGCAGAGCGCTATGGCTTAAATCATGGTCAGCTGACGTTACTTCAAAGTCTAAGCTGCTTAACATTCCCTTCAAGGGGCAGACCCTATCCGGGCCTGGTTTGTAGGAGATTATTGCTGATATCACTGGAGGAAAAGGTCATGCCCTTCCTCAGGATAGGTCCAAATCAAGGGCCAAACAGTCTAATTTTCGTGCCTTTCGAAACTTCAAGGCAAGTGCGGCATCAACTTCCTCTAATGCAAAACAAGAGGGAACTTTTACTCAGTCCAAGACGGTCTGGAGACCTAACCAGACCTGGAACAAAGGTAAGCAGGCCAAAAAGCCTGCTGCTGCCTTTAAGACAGCATGAAGGAACGGCCCCCTATCCGGTAACGGATCTAGTAGGGGGCAGACTTTCACTCTTCGCCCAGGCGTGGGCAAGAGATGTCCAGGATCCCTGGGCGTTGGAAATTATATCCCAGGGATATCTTCTGGACTTCAAGGCTTCCCCCCCCAAAAGGGAGATTTCACCTTTCACAATTATCTGCAAACCAGATAAAGAGAGAGGCATTCTCACACTGTGTACAAGACCTCCTAGTTATGGGAGTGATCCATCCAGTTCCAAAGGAGGAACAGGGACAGGGATTTTACTCAAATCTGTTTGTGGTTCCCAAAAAAGAGGGAACCTTCAGACAAATTTTGGATCTAAAGATCTTAAACAAATTCCTCAGAGGTCCATCATTCAAGATGGAGACTATTCGTACCAGGAGGGTCAAT
Source organism: Bombina bombina (assembly GCF_027579735.1). NCBI lineage: Eukaryota > Metazoa > Chordata > Amphibia > Anura > Bombinatoridae > Bombina > Bombina bombina. Next base: position 637,276,740 of record NC_069499.1, read on the forward strand.
ACATGACTACAGTGGATTTAAAGGATGCTTATCTTCACATTCCGATACACAAAGATAATCATCGGTTTGCCTTCCTAGACAGGCATTACCAGTTTGTAGCTCTTCCCTTTGGGTTAGCTACAGCCCCAAGAATTTTTACGAAGGTTCTGGGGTTGCTTCTGGCGGTCCTAAGGCCGCGGGGCATAGCAGTGGCCCCTTATTTAGACGACATCCTGATTCAGGCGTCAAACTTCCAAATTTCCAAGTCTCATACGGACATAGTGTTGGCATTTCTGAGGTCGCATGGGTGGAAGGTGAACGAGGAAAAGAGTTCTCTATCCCCCCTCACAAGAGTTTCCTTCCTAGGGACTCTGATAGATTCTGTAGAAATTAAAATTTACCTGACTGAGTCCAGGTTATCAAAACTTCTAATTTCCTGCCGTGTTCTTTATTCCATTCCTCGTCCTTCGGTGGCTCAGTGCATGGAAGTAATCGGCTAAATGGTAGCGGCAATGGACATTGTGCAGTTTGCACGCCTACATCTCAGACCGCTGCAACTATGCATGCTCAGTCAGTGGAATGGGGATTACACAGATTTGTCCCCTCTACTAAATCTGGATCAAGAGACCAGGGATTCTCTTCTCTGGTGGCTATCTCGGGTCCATCTGTCCAAGGGAATGACCTTTCGCAGGCCAGATTGGACAATTGAAACGACAGATGCCAGCCTTCTAGGCTGGGGGGCAGTCTGGAACTCCCCTGAAGGCTCAGGGATCGTGGAGTCAGGAGGAGACTCTCCTTCCAATAAACATTCTAGAACTAAGAGCGATATTCAATGCTCTTCAGGCTTGGCCTCAGCTAGCGACAGTGAGGTTCATCAGATTTCAGTCGGACAACAAGACTGTGGCTTACATCAACCATCAAGGGGGAACAAGGAGTTCCCTAGCGATGTTAGAAGTCTCAAAGATAATTCGCTGGGCAGAGATTCACTCTTGCCACCTATCAGCTATCCATATCCCAGGTGTAGAGAACTGGGAGGCAGATTTTCTAAGTCGACAGACTTTTCATCCGGGGGAGTGGGAGCTCCATCCGGAGGCGTTTGCACAATTGATTCATCGTTGGGGCAAACCAGAACTGGATCTCATGGCGTCTCGCCAGAACGCCAAGCTTACCTTGTTACGGATCCAGGTCCAGGGACCCCAAGGCAACGCTGATAGATGCTCTAGCAGCGTCTTGGTCCTTCAATCTAGCTTATGTGTTTCCACCGTTTCCTCTGCTCCCTCGTCTGATTGCCAAAATCAAGCAGGAGAGAGCATCAGTGATCTTGATAGCGCCTGCGTGGCCACGCAGGACTTGGTATGCAGATCTGGTGGACATGTCATCCTTTTCACCATGGACTCTGCCGCTGAGACAGGACCTTCTACTTCAAGGTCCTTTCAACCATCCAAATCTAATTTCTCTGAGGCTGACTGCCTGGAGATTGAACGCTTGATTTTATCAAAATGTGGTTTCTCCGAGTCAGTCATTGATATTTTAATTCAGGCACGAAAGCCTGTCACCAGGAAAATCTATCATAAGATATGGCGTAAATATCTTTATTGGTGTGAATCCAAGGGCTACTCATGGAGTAAGGTCAGGATTCCCAGGATATTATCTTTTCTCCAAGAAGGATTGGAAAAAGGATTGTCAGCTAGTTCTTTAAAGGGACAGATTTCTGCGTTGTCTATTCTTCTGCACAAGCGTCTGGCGGATGTTCCAGACGTTCAGGCATTTTGTCAGGTTTTAGTTAGAATCAAGCCTGTGTTTAAAACTGTTGCTCCACCTTGGAGCTTAAATTTGGTTCTTAAAGTTCTTCAGGGGGTTCCATTTGAACCTCTTCATTCCATAGATATCAAACTTTTATCTTGGAAAGTTCTTTTTTTGGTAGCTATTCCCTCGGCTCGTAGAGTTTCCGAGTTATCTGCCTTACAATGTGATTCTCTTTATCTGATCTTCCATGCAGATAAGGTAGTTCTGCGTACCAAACCTGGGTTTTTACCTAAGGTGGTATCTAATAAGAATATCAATCAATCAATATCAATCAAGAGATTGTTGTTCCGTCTTTGTGTCCTAATCCTTCTTCAAAGAAGGAACGTCTATTACACAATCTGGACGTGGTTTGTGCTTTAAAGTTTTACTTACAAGCTACTAAAGATTTTCGTCAAACATCTGCTTTGTTTGTTGTCTACTCTGGACAGAGGAGAGGTCAAAAGGCTTCGGCAACCTCTTTCTTTTTGGCTAAGAAGCATAATCCGCTTAGCCTATGAGACTGCTGGCCAGCAGCCTCCGGAAAGGATTATAGCTCATTCTACTAGAGCTGTGGCTTCCACATGGGCCTTTAAAAATGAGGCTTCTGTTGAACAGATTTGCAAGGCGGCGACTTGGTCTTCGCTTCATACTTTTTCAAAATTTTACAAATTTGATACTTTGGCTTCTTCGGAAGCTATTTTTGGGAGAGAGGTTTTACAGGCAGTGGTACTTTCCGTTTAAGTACCTGCCTTGTCCCTCCCTTCATCCGTGTACTTTAGCTTTAGTATTGGTAACCCCAAGTAATGGATGATCCGTGGACCTTACAAGAGAAAACATAATTTCTCTTGTTAAGTGTGTTCAGTCCACGGGTCATCCATTACTTATGGGATATATTCTCCTTCCCAACAGGAAGTTGCAAGAGGATCACCCAAGCAGAGCTGCTATATAGCTCCTCCCCTCACATGTCATATCCAGTCATTCTCTTGCAAGTCTCAACAAAGGAGGTTGTGAGAGGAGATAGGAGTCTTTTACTTAATTATTCTTCAATCAAAAGTTTATTATTTTAAAATGGCACCGGAGTGTGCTGTTTTTTCTCTCAGGCAGTATTTAGAAGAAGAAAATCTGCCTGCGTTTTCTATGATCTTAGCAGACGTAACTAAGATCCACTGGCTGTTCTCGCACATTCTGAGGAGTGGGGTAACTTCAGAAAAGGGAATAGCATGCGGGGTCCCCCGCAAATGAGGTATGTGCAGTATATTTTCTAGGAATGGAATTGACTGAGAAAACACTGCTGTTACCCATATGATGTAAGTACAGCCTTTAATGCAGTAGTAGCGACTGGTATCAGGCTGATAAATGTATGCGCAGTTGAGTTATTTTCTAGGGACTAGAATTTGACTGAGAAAATACTGTTAATACTGAAATAAATGTATGAGCCTTAACTGCAGTAGAAGCGACTGGTAGCAGGCTTAGTGATAACTTTGCATAACACTGGAAAAGTTGTCTTTAAAACGTTTACTGGCATGTTATTCGTTTTGTGAGGTACTTTGGTGATAAATCTTTTTGGGCATGATTTTTTTCCATATGGCTAACGTTTATTTCTGCATAGAAACCGTTGTAACAGGTCTCCCACTGTTGTAATATGAGTGGGAGGGGCCTTTTTTTAGCGCCTTGTTGCGCAGTTAAAATTCTAGCACAGTCTTCCTGCTTCTTCCTCCTTGATCCAGGACGTCTCCAGAGAGCTCAGGGGTCTTCAAAATTCATTTTTGAGGGAGGTAATCAGTCACAGCAGACCTGTGACAGTGTGTTTGACTGTGATAAAAGCGTTAAATCTGAAATTGATTATCCGTTTTTTGAGTATTGAGGGGTTAATCATCCGTTTGCTAGTGGGTGCAATCCTCTGCTAAATTTATACATTTACTGTTAAATTTGTTGGTTATAACTGAATTAGTTCATTGTTATTTCAACTGTGACAGTTTTTTTGTGCTTTTAAAAGCGCTGAAGCGTTTTTTTCTATTGCTTGTAAATTTATTGAAAGATTTTTTCCAAGCTTGCTAGCCTTCATTGCTAGTCTGTTTAAACATGTCTGATACAGATGAATCTACTTGTTCATTATGTTTAAAAGCCATTGTGGAGCCCAATAGAAATGTGTACCAATTGTATTGATGTTACTTTAAATAAAAGTCAGTCTTTACCGATAAAGAAATTATCACCAGACAACGAGGGGGAAGTTATGCCGCCTAACTCTCCTCACGTGTCGGTACCTTCGCCTCCCGCTCAGGAGGTGCGTGAGATTGTGGCGCCAAGTACATCAAGGCCCTTACAAATCACTTTGCATGATATGGCTAATGTTATGAAAGAAGTATTATCTAATTTGCCTGAGTTAAGAGGCAAGCGCGATAGCTCTGGGTTAAGGACAGAGCGCGCCGATGATACGAGAGCCATGTCCGATACTGCGTCACAATTTGCAGAACATGAGGACGGAGAGCTTCATTCTGTGGGTGACGGATCTGATCCGGGGAGACCGGATTCAGAAATTTCAAATTTTAAATTTAAGCTTGAGAACCTCCGTGTATTGCTAGGGGAGGTGTTAGCGGCTCTGAATGATTGCGACACGGTTGCAATCCCAGAGAAATTATGTAGGCTGGATAAATACTATGCGGTGCCGGTGTGTACTGACGTTTTTCCTATACCTAAAAGGCTTACAGAGATTATTAGCAAGGAGTGGGATAGACCAGGTGTGCCCTTTTCCCCTCCTCCGATATTTAGAAAAATGTTTCCAATAGACGCCACCACACAAGACTTATGGCAGACGGTCCCTAAGGGGGAGGGAGCAGTTTCTACTTTAGCCAAGCGTACCACTATCCCGGTGGAGGATAGCTGTGCTTTCTCAGATCCAATGGATAAAAAATTAGGTTACCTTAAGAAAATGTTTGTTCAACAAGGTTTTATATTACAGCCCCTTGCATGCATTGCGCCCGTCACTGCTGCAGCGGCATTCTGGTTTGAGTCTCTGGAAGAGGCTATTCGCACAGCACCATTGGATGAGATTATGAGCAAGCTTAGAGCCCTTAAGATAGCTAATGCATTTATTTTGGATGCCGTTGTGCATTTAACCAAACTAACGGCTAAGAACTCCGGATTCGCCATTCAGGCGCGCAGAGCGCTATGGCTTAAATCCTGGTCAGCAGATGTAACTTCTAAATCTAAATTGCTTAATATTCCTTTCAAAGGGCAAACCTTATTCGGGCCCGGCTTGAAATAAATTATTGCTGACATTACTGGAGGTAAGGGTCACACCCTTCCTCAGGACAGGGCCAAATCAAAGGGCAAACAGTCTAATTTTCGTGCCTTTCGTAATTTCAAGGCAGGAGCAGCATCAACTTCCTCCGCTCCAAAACAGGAAGGGACTGCTAATCGTTACAGACAGGGTTGGAAAGGCAACCAGTCCTGGAACAAGGGCAAGCAGGCCAGAAAACCTACTTCTGCCCCTAAGACATCATGAAGAAAGGGCCCCCTATCCGGAAACGGATCTAGTGGGGGGCAGACTTTCTCTCTTCGCCCAGGCTTGGGCAAGAGATGTCCAGCATCCCTGGGCGTTGGAGATCATATCTTAGGGATACCTTCTGGACTTCAAGACTTCTCCTCCACAAGGGAGATTTCATCTGTCAAGGTTATCAACAAACCTAATACAGAGAGAGGCATTTCTACGATGTGTACAAGACCTCTTAGTAATGGGAGTGATCCACCCAGTTCCGCCGACGGAACAAGGGCAAGGTTTTTACTCAAATCTGTTTGTGGTTCCCAAAAAAGAGGGAACGTTCAAACCAATCTTAGACCTAAAGATCTTAAACAAGTTCCTAAGGGTTCCATCGTTCAAAATGGAAACTATTCGAACCATCATACCCATGATCCAAGAGGGTCAGTATATGACCACAGTGGACTTAAAGGATGCCTACCTTCACATACCGATTCACAAAGATCATTATCGGTACCTAAGGTTTGCTTTTCTAGACAGGAATTACCAGTTTGTAGCTCTTCCCTTCGGGTTAGCTACGGCCCCGAGAATTTTTACAAAGGTTCTGGGCTCGCTTCTGGCGGTACTAAGACCGCGAGGCATAGCGGTGGCTCCGTACCTAGACGACATTCTGATACAAGCGTCAGGTTTTCAAATTGCCAAGTCTCATACAGAGATAGTTCTAGCATTTCTGAGGTCACATGGGTGGAAAGTAAACATGGAAAAGAGTTCTCTGTTACCACTCACAAGGGTTCCCTTCCTAGGGACTCTTATAGATTCTGTAGAGATGAAGATTTACCTGACGGAGTCCAGGTTATCAAAAATCCTAAATGCTTGGCGTGTCCTTCATTCCATTCCAAGCCCATCAGTAGCTCAGTGCATGGAAGTAATCGGCTTAATGGTCGCGGCAATGGACATAGTGCCATTTGCGCGCCTGCATCTCAGACCGCTGCAACTATGCATGCTAAGTCAGTGGAATGGGGATTACTCAGATCTGTCCCCTTTACTAAATCTGGACCAGGAGGCCAGAGACGCTCTTCTCTGGTGGTTGTCAAGGGTTCATCTGTCCAAAGCAATGACTTTTCGCAGACCAGATTGGACGATTGTAACAGGTGCCAGCCTACTAGGCTGGGGCGCAGTCTGGAACTCCCTGAAGGCTCAGGAATCGTGGATTCAGGAGGAGAAACTCCTCCCAATAAACATTCTGGAATTAAGAGCAATATTCAATGCTCTTCTAGCTTGGCCTCAGTTAGCAACACTGAGGTTCATCAGATTTCAGTCGGACAACATCACGACTGTGGCTTACATAAATCATCAAGGGGGAACCAGGAGTTCCCTAGCGATGTTGGAAGTCTTGAAGATAATTCGCTGGGCAGAGTCTCACTCTTGTCACCTGTCAGCGATCTACATCCCAGGCGTGGAGAACTGGGAGGCGGACTTTCTAAGTCGCCAGACCTTTCATCCGGGGGAGTGGGAACTTCACCCGGAGGTATTTGCTCAACTGATTCTTCGTTGGGGCGAACCAGAGCTGGATCTCATGGCATCTCGCCAGAATGCCAAGCTTCCTTGTTACGGATCCAGGTCCAGGGACCCGGGAGCGGTGCTGGTATATGCACTAGCAGCCCCTTGGGTTTTCAACATGGCTTATGTGTTTCCACCTTTTCCGTTGCTACCTCGACTGATTGCCAGGATCAAACAGGAGAGAGCATCGGTGATTCTGATAGCGCCTGCGTGGCCACGCAGGACCTGGTATGCAGACCTAGTGGACATGTCGTCCTGTCCACCATGGTCTCTACCTCTGAGGCAGGGCCTTCTAATTCAGGGTCCTTTCAACCATCCAAGCCTAATTTCTCTGAGGCTGACTGCATGGAGATTGAACGCTTGATTCTATCAAAGCGTGGTTTTTCGGAGTCGGTTATTGATACATTAATACAGGCTCGGAAAACATAATTTATGCTTACCTGATAAATTTATTTCTCTTGTAGTGTGTTCAGTCCACGGCCCGCCCTGTCTTTTTTTTGAGGCAGTTCTAAATTTTAATTAAAGCTCCAGTCACCACTGCACCCTATAGTTTCTCCTTTCTCGTCTTGTTTCGGTCGAATGACTGGATATGACATGTGAGGGGAGGAGCTATATAGCAGCTCTGCTTGGGTGATCCTCTTGCAACTTCCTGTTGGGAAGGAGAATATATCCCATAAGTAATGGATGACCCGTGGACTGAACACACTACAAGAGAAATAAATTTATCAGGTAAGCATAAATTGTTTTATGCTTACCTGATAAATTTATTTCTCTTGTGGTGTATCCAGTCCACGGCCCGCCCTGTCATTTTAAGGCAGGTATTTTTTAATTTTAAACTACAGTCACCACTGCACCCTATGGTTTCTCCTTTCTCTGCTTGTTTTCAGTCGAATGACTGGATATGGCAGTAAGGGGAGGAGCTATATAGCAGCTCTGCTGTGGGTGATCCTCTTGCAACTTCCCACAACTGAATATCCCACAAGTCTTCCTGTGTTAGACATTTTTTAGCATTCTGTAACACAGGAAGACTTCCCTGTTCTTTTCTTTCCTAAGATATGGTAAGTCCATGACGTCCTCAATTACTGTTAAGAATATGACTCCTGGCCTGCAGGAGGAGGCAAAGAGCAACACAGCATGAGCTGTTATGCACCCCTTCCCACAATCCCCAGTTATTCTCTTTGCCTTCAGTTGTCTGTATATACCAGGGTTATAATACAATTTATTTGTTATTCTTTAAAACATCCTCAAATTAAAATGTATATACAAAACAATTGAAATTAATATTTCACGGATCATCATAATTACTGTTGGGAATATCACTCCTGACCAGCAGGAGGAGGCAAAGAGCACCATAGCAAAAGTTGTTAAATACCACTCCCCCTACCCCCTAATCCCCAGTCATTCTCTTTGCTTGTATCCGTTGCAAGGAGGGGTAAAGATAGGTTTCTGATTCTTCAATCAAGAGTTTATTTTTTATGCAGAGCAAGTTTGCTCTGGTTTTCTTTGGGGTTTAGCCGTAGTCCATGTCAGTCTCTTCAGCAGAGCAAGTGGTGGCTTTTAAGCATTTGGGAACTTGTGGGGTATAATCCCCACTGGGCCTCCCAAGTAATTTCATGCTGCCCTTGGTTGAAAGTTTGAGTAAGTTTACTCAGCCTTTTCTTTTTTTCACAGGTCCATGTGAGGTAGGAAGCCCCTCTCATACCAAGTGAGCTGTCCTGCTGCCGAACAGATTTCTTTTGCAAGATGTACCGAGTCCACGGTTTCATCCCTACTTGTGGGATATTATCCTTCCTAACAGGAAGTGGCAAAGAGCACCCACAGCAGAGCTGTCTATATAGCTCCCCCCTTAACTCCACCCCCCAGTCATTCTCTTTGCCGGCTCTAAGCAGGAAGGGTAAAGTGAAAGAGGTGATAAACTGTTAGTTTTTATTTTTCCTCAAGCAAGAGTTGATTTTTAAATGGTACCGGTGTGTACTATTTACTCTCAGGCAGGAGATGGATGAAGATTTCTGCCTAGAGGAGGATGATCTTAGCATTTGTAACTAAGGTCCACTGCTGTTCCCACAGAAGCTGAGGAGTACAGGAAAATTTCAGTGTGAGGAACGGTTTCTTGCTATACAGCAATGAGGTATGTTCAGTCATTTTTTCTGGAGAAACTGTGATATTTCAGAAAGGCTGACAGTATCCCCACGAGGGTAAGGGTAAGCAGTAATCCTAGACTTATAGTGGCATTACTAAGCTTGCATAAAGGGCTAAACTTATGGTTGACACTCAGTTTGAATGATACTAGCAAACGATTGTGTGTTCTGGGAGTGCTGTTGATAATCCTTATAGGGACAACTGTATTGAGGGTACACTTGGCTTTTTGGGGTTTTTAGAACCCACATGGCTGTAAAAACGGTTGGTGTGTTTTTTTGGAGGCCTTAGTAACATCGAGTGAGATGGGCGGGGCCTAATTTCGCGCCTCAGTTGCGCAGTTTTCTCTTGACAAGCAGCAAGCTACAACACCGGAGGGTCCTGGTGAACTTCTTCGGCCTAATCGAAGCTTTATCCCCACATTACCAATCCCTAAGGACAGGTAGGCGCCACAGTAGAGCTGTGGCAAGGTGCTGACAGGGTTTTTACCGGTTTTTCGCACTTTGTCAATCCGGTTTCCATATTTGGGGGTTAATTGTTTAATTTGCTTGTGGTGCAATCTTACTAAAGGTTTACGAAATCAGGTTTTGCCAACTAGTTCTCCCCAAGTGTCACAACCAGTAACGCCCGCACAAGTGACGCCAAGTACCTCTAGTGCGTCTAATTCTTTAACCTTGCAAGATATGGCCACCGTTATGAATACTACCCTCACAGAGGTTTTATCTAAACTGCCTGGGTTGCAAGGGAAGCGCAGTAGCTCTGGGTTAAGAACAAATGCTGAGCCTTCTGACGCTTTTAGTAGCCGTATCCGATGTTCCCTCTCAATGTTCTGAGGTAGGGATGAAGGATTTGCTGTCTGAGGGAGAGATTTCTGATTCAGGAAAGATGTTCACTCAGACAGCTTCAGATATGACGGCATTTAAATTTAAGCTAGAACACCTCCGCTTATTGCTCAGGGAGGTTTTAGCGACTCTGGATGATTGTGACCCTATTGTAGTTCCAGAGAAATTGTGTAAAATGGACAAATATTTAAAGGTTCCTGTTTACACTGTTTTTCCGGTCCCTAAGAGGATTTCGGACAGTGTTACTAAGGAGTGGGATAGACCAGGTATTCCGTTCGCTCCCCCTCCTATTTTTAAGAAGATGTTTCCCATATACAACACCATGCGGGACTCGTGGCAGACGGTCCCTAAGGTGGAGGGAGCTATTTCTACTCTGGCTAAGCGTACAACTATACCTATTGAGGACAGTTGTACTTTCAAAGATCCTATGGATAAAATATTAGAGGGTCTCCTAAAGAAAATTTTTGTTCATCAGGGTTTTCTTCTCCAGCCTATAGCGTGCATTGTTCCTGTAACCACTGCAGCTGCCTTTTGGTTCGAGGCTCTGGAAGAGGCTCTTCAGGTGGAGACCCCATTAGATGATATTCTAGATAGAATTAGGGATCTTAAGCTAGCTAATTCTTTCATTACAGACGCCGCTTTTCAGCTGGCTAAATTAGCGGCAAAGAATTCAGGTTTTGCCATTTTAGCGCGTGGAGCGTTATGGCTTAAGTCCTGGTCGGCTGATGTGTCATCAAAATCTAAGCTTTTGACCATCCCTTCAAGGGTAAGACCCTATTCGGGCCTGAACTGAAAGAGATCATTTCAGATATCACTGGAGGGAAGGGTCATGCCCTACCTCAGGATAAGTCAAATAAGATGAGGACCAAACAAAATAATTTTCGTTCCTTTTGAAACTTCAAGGGTGGTCCCGCTTCCTCTTCTCCTGCTGCAAGGCAAGAGGGGAACTTTGCTCAATCCAAGCCAGTCTGGAGACCTAACCAGGCTTGGAACAAGGGTAAACAGGCCAAGAAGCCTGCTGCTGCTGCCACCAAGACAGCATGAAGGGGTAGCCCCCGATCCGGGACCGGATCTAGTAGGGGGCAGACTCTCTCTCTTTGCTCAGGCTTGGGCAAGAGACGTTCAGGACTCCTGGGCGGTAGAAATCGTAACCCAGGAGTATCTTCTAGATTTCAAAGATTCTCCTCCAAGGGGGATATTCCATCTTTCTCAATTTTCTGTAAACCAGACAAAAAGAGAGGCGTTCTTACGCTGTGTAGAAGATCTATTTACCATGGGAGTGATCTGCCCAGTTCCAAAAACAGAACAGGGGCAGGGGTTCTACTCCAATCTGTTTGTGCTTCCCATAAAAGAGGGAACCTTCAGACCAATCCTAGAGCTCAAGATCCTAAACCAATTCCTCAGAGTCCCATCCTTCAAGATGGAGACCATTCAGACTATTTTACCAATGATCCAGGAGGGTCAATATATGACCACCGTGGACTTAAGGATGCGTATCTACACATTCCTATCCACAAAGATCATCACCAATTCCTCAGGTTTGCCTTTCTGGACAAGCATTACCAGTTTGTGGCTCTTCCCTTCGGGTTGGCCACGGCGCTAAGAATTTTCACAAAAGTGCTAGAGTCCCTTCTGGCGGTCCTAAGGCCGCGGGGCATAGCAGTGGCGCCTTATCTAGACGACATTCTAATTCAAGCGTTGACTTTCCAACTAGCCAAGTCTCACACAGACTTCTTGTTGGCCTTTCTAAGATCTCATGGGTGGAAGGTGAACATAAAAAAGAGTTCTTTCCCCTCTCACAAGAGTTTCGTTCCTAGGGACTCTGATAGACTCGGTGGACATGAAAATATTTCTGACGGAGGTCAGGAAATCAAAGATTTTAACCACCTGCTGAGCTCTTCATTCGATTCCTCAGCCGTCAGTGGCTCAGTGTATGGAGGTAATCGAACTAATGGTAGCGGCAATGGACATAGTTCCATTTGCTTGCTTACATCTCAGACCACTGCTACTATGCATGCTCAGACAGTGGAATGGGGATTATGCAGATTTATCTCCTCAGATTAATCTGGATCAGGAGACCAGAGATTCTCTTCTTTGGTGGTTGTCACAGGATCACCTGTCCCAGGGAATGTGTTTCCGCAGGCCAGCGTGGGTTATAGTGACGACGGACGCCAGCCTACTGGGCTGGGGTGCAGTCTGGAATTCCCTGAAAGCACAGGGTTTATGGACTCAGGAGGAGGCCCTCCTACTGATAAATATTCTGGAATTAAGAGCGATATTCAATGCTCTTCAGGCGTGGCCTCAGCTGGCTTCGGACAGATTCATCAGATTTCAGTCGGACAAAACTGTGGCTTATATCAATCATCAGGGGGGAACAAGGAGTTCCTTAGTGATGATAGAAGTTTCCAGAATAATCTGATGGGCAGAGACTCACTCTTGCCATCTATTAGCAATCTATATCCCAGGAGTAGAGAACTGGGAGGCAGATTTTCTAAGTCATCAGACTTTTCATCCGGGGGAGTGTGAACTCCTTCCGGAGGTGTTTGCTCAACTGGTTCAGCTATGGGGCACTCCAGAATTGGATCTGATGGCGTCTCGTCAGAACGCCAAACTTCCTTGTTATGGGTCCAGGTCAAGGGATCCTCAGGCAGTACTGATAGATGCTCTAGCAGTAACCCTGGTCGTTCAACCTGGCTTATGTATTTCCATCATTCCCTCTCCTTCCGCGTCTGATTGCCAGAATCAAACAGGAGAGAGCTTTGGTGATTTTGATGGCACCTGCGTGGCCACGCAGGACTTGGTATGCAGACCTGGTGGACATGTCATCTCTGCCACCATGGACTCTGCCTTTGAGACAGGACCTTTTGGTTCAAGGTCCGTTCAAGCATCCAAATCTATCTTGGAAAGTTCTGTTTCTAGTTGCTATCTCTTCAGCTCGAAGAGTTTCTGAACTATCTGCATTACAATGTGACTCGCCTTATCTTGTTTTCCATGCTGATAAGGTGGTTTTGCGTACCAAACCTGGGTTCCTCCCTAAGGTTGTTACTAACAGGAATATCAATCAGGAAATTGTTGTTCCTTCTCTGTGTCCTTATCCTTCTAAGAAGGAACGTCTGTTGCACAACTTTGACGTGGTTCGTGCTTTGAAGTTTTATTTGCAGGCAACCAAAGATTTTCGTCAAACATCTTCTTTGATAGTATTTTTTATTGAAAACTTCAGTCACCTCTGCACCTTATAGTTTCTCCTTTTTCTTCCTTGGCCTTCGGTCGAATGACTGGGGGGTGGAGTTAAGGGGGGAGCTATATAGACCGCTCTGCTGTGGGTGCTGTCTTTGCCACTTCCTGTTAGGAAGGATAATATCCCACAAGTAAGGATGAAACCGTGGACTCGGTACATCGCAAAAGAGAGAAATTTATCAGGTAAGCATAAATTTTGTTTTTTGAGGAAAGTGCTTATTTCTTTCCCTATTTTAGCATAGGAGAATTTGGCACTTTGACAGTTAATTCTGTCTAAATATACAATCAGCCTTCTAGGTTAACGGTTTATTGTATGGCAGTTTTGCAGGTACTGGGGATGTTTGGAGGCTCAGTTTATTATGTTTTCACTTTGGTGTACATGTTTTTTGTTTGTGTATTAATGGCTACCGGGAGTTTTGTTGGGTCACGCCCACAATAGACAGGCTTATCTGAGATAGCAAGGACGTTTTTGGTGCCCTTTTTAGCTGTTTCCTGTTGTTCCTGGATGTTGCAGTTCTGTTGCATAGCTTCTCAGAGGTGGTTCAGCGTTCTCTCCAGTGCGGCTGTGTGGTGGTCCGGATCATTTTCTGTCTTTGTTTCCGGCAGCAAGGAGGTCAGGTAGACACCTCAGCAGAGCTTGCTGAGGTGTGGAGAGGTTGCCTGTTGTTGTTTTTTTGTGGGTCTGCTGCTCGGTTTATATTTAAGTTTCTGTTTGTATTTCAGGGACTATAACGGTTGTGTCTCTCTTTGCATTCATTTTGTGAGAAATTGTTGCTGCAAGATTTATTGTGCAGTTTTTTGGGGGGTTTTGGAAGGATTTTCTAGTTTAAAAAAAAAAGTGTTTAAAATTTAAAGGGACAGTAACTTTTTTTTTTGTTTCATTAGAATTCTGATTTGAACTTAGAATTTTTTATTGATTAGAGTTTTTTCCTTTGGAATAAGATGGACCAAGAGACCCTGCAAGCTCTTGCTTGTTCTCTGTTTAAATACTAATGTTGAGCCTCCTATCCCTTTTTGTTTCTCTTGTATTGAGAGAACATTACATTACAAGGATAGACTTTTTGATTCTGAGCCTTCATTGTCTATTGCGGATTTTGTTCAGGAGTCTCCTGTTCAGGCTAATCTGCAGCTTTCTCCTCATACGTCCTAATCTTCTGCAGTGCCCTGTGTTTCGTCTCAGGTTGGTTTTTCCTTGCAGGATATGGCTACCCATATATCGGCAGTATCTGAGGCTTTGACTGCTTTTCCTATGTTGCAGGGGAACTGCAAGAGGAAGTATAAGGTTTCTGATTCTGTTGCAATTGTGTCTAGTGTTTCTTCTCATAATTCTGAGGAGGAAGATACTTCAGTAGCATCTGAGGGTGAGATCCCGGATTCTGATGTGTAAATCCTTCTTCTGAACCTGAGGTTGTTTCCTTTAGGTTTAAGCTAGAGCACCTCTGTTTGTTACTCAAGGAGGTTTTGGCTACCTTGGATGACTCTGAGGCATCAGTCATGGTTATTCCTAAGAAATCTAGTAAACTGAAGTTTTTTTGATGTCCCTTCCTCGTGGAAGTTTTTCCTTTACCAGATTGTGTTTCAGATATTATTGCACAAGAATTTTTCCCCTTCTCCAATTTTTAGGAAGATGTTTCCTATTGCTGATTCTATTAAAGGGACACTGAACTGAAATTTTTTCTTTTGTGATTAAGATAGAGCATGAAATTTTAAGCAACTTTCTAATTTACTCCTATTTTCAAATGTTCTTTATTCTCTTGGTATCTTTATTTGAAATGCAAGAATGTAAGTTTAGATGCCGGCCCATTTTTGGTGAACAACCTAGGTTGTCCTTGCTGATTGGTGGATACATTCATCCACCAATCAAAAACTGCTGTCCAGAGTGTCTGAACCAAGCAAAAAGCTTAGATGCCTTCTCTTTTATATAAAGATAGCTAGAGAACGAAGAAACATTGATAATAGGAGTAAATTAAAAAGTTGCTTAAAATTGCATTCTCTATCTGAATCTCAAAAGAAAAATTTTGGGTTCAGTGTCCCTTTAAGGAATCTTGGCAGATTGTTTCTAAGGTGGAGGGAGCAGTTTCCACTCTGACCAAGAGGACCACTGTTCATATTGAGGACAGCTGTTCCTTTAAAGATCCTATGGATAAGAAGTTGGAAGCTTTGCTTAAAAAGATTTGTTCACCAGGGGTATCAATGGCAACCGGCTGCATGTATTGCTACTAGTGCGGCAGCATATTGGTTTGATGCATTGTCTGATTCTATTCAGCAAGATACCCCGCTTAAAGAAATTCAAGATAGAATCAAGGCTTTGAAGTTGGCAAATTCCTGTATTGCAGATGCTTCTCTACAGGTCATCAAGTTGGGAGCTAAAATTTCTGTTTTTGCCATTTTAGCTCGCAGAGCTTTATGGTTTAAATCCTGGTCTGCGGATGTGTCCTCTAACTCTAAGCTTTTGTCTAATCCTTACAAGGGTAAGACCTTGTTTGGGCCAGGTTTGGCTGAGATTATTTCTGATATTACCGGAGGGAAGGGGCATTCTTTTGCTCAAGATAAAAGAAATAAACAGAAGGGTCGGCAGAGTAATTTTCGTTCCTTTCGTAACTTCTCTGGTAAATCTTTCTCTTCTTCCTCCATGCAGGAACAGTCCAAGCCATCTTGGAAGTCAAATCAGTCTTGGAATAAGGGGAAGCAGTCCAGGAAGCCTGTTGCTGACTCAAAATCAGCATGAAGGGTCTGCCCCCTATCTGGGAATGCATCTTGTGGGGGGCAGACTCTCTCTTTCTTTGCTCAAGCTTGGGTTTGAGTTGTTCAGGATCCCTGGGTGGTAGATATTGTGTCCCAGGGTTACAAATTGGAGTTCAAGAATTTTCCTCCCAGAGGCAATTTTCTTCTCTCCAGGTTATCTGTAAACCAGATAAAGGGAGAGGAGTTCTTATGTTGTGTTCAGAATCTTTCCGACATGGGAGTGATAGTTCCGGTTCAGGAGCAGGGTCTGGGTTTTTATTACAATCTCTTCGTCGTTCCCCAAAAAAGAGGGAACTTTCAGACCTATTTTTAGATCTCATGAGTGTAAACAAGTTTCTCAGGGTTCAGTCTTTCAAGATGGAAACTATTTGTTCCATTCTTCCTTTGGTTCAGGAAGGTCAGTTCATGACCACAGTGGATCTAAAGGATGCGTATCTGCATATTCCCATTCACAGGGTTCATCACAGGTTCCTAATATTTGCATTTCTAGACAAACTTTTTCAGTTTGTAGCTCTTCCTTTTGGTCTGGCAACTGCTCCCAGAATTTTTGCAAAGGTCCTGGGAGCATTGTTGGCGGTGCTTCGATTGAAGGGTGTAGCAGTGGCTCCTTATCTGGATGACATTCTAGTTCACGCTTCATCTTTTCAGCTAGCAACCTCCCACATGGAGTTGTTGTCGTCTTTTCTGCGCTCCCACAGTTGGAAGGTGAATTTAGGAAAAAGTTCCTTAATTCTGGCTACAAGAGTGGTATTTTTGGGGACCATTATAGATTCTCTAGTGATGAAGATTTTTCTGACTGAAGCAAGAAAGTCAAAGATTTTCAATACGTGTCTTGCTCTTCAGTCCCTTCCTCGGCCTTCAGTGACTCAGTGCATGGAGGTTATTGGTCTGATGGTTTCAGTCATGGACATCATTTCGTTTGCTTGGTTACATCTCAGACCTCTGCAGTTATGCTTGCTCAGGCAGTGGAACAGTGATTATCCAGATCTATCTCCAAAGATTGTTCTAGATCGGATGTCCAGAGATTCTCTTCCATGGTGGTTGTCTCAGGATCTTCTCTCTCAGGATCTTCTCTCTCAGGGAACTTGCTTTCGCAGACCTGCCTGGGTGATTGTAACCACGGATGCCAGTTTGCTGGGCTGGGGTGCTGTCTGGGTTTCATTAAAGGCTCAGGGTCTATGGACTCGGGAGGAGTCGATTCTTCCAATAAATGTTTTGGAACTGAGAGCAATTTTCAATGCTCTTCTAGCCTGGCCTCAACTAGCTTCAACCCAGTTTATCAGGTTTCAGTCGGACAACATAACGTCAATGGCTTACATCAATCAGCAGGGAAGAACTCAGAGTTCCTTGGCCATGACAGAGGTAGCCAAGATTATTCGGTGGGCGGAGATTCACAACTGTTGTCTTTCTGCTATCCACATTCCAGGGGTGGACAGTTGGGAAGCGGATTTTCTGAGCAGACAGACTTTTCATTCGGGGGAGTGGGAACTTCATCCAGAGGTACTTTCCAGCTCTATTCTCAGTTGGGGGCAGCCAGAGTTGAATTTAATGGCATCTCGTCAGAATGCCAAGCTCCCGAGGTACGGGTCGAGGACAAAGGATCCTCAGGCTGTTCTGATAGATGCTCTGGCAGTTCCTTGGACTTTCAGTCTGGCATATGTGTTCCCTCCGTTTGCTCTTCCTCTGGTCAAACAAGAGAGGGCATCTTTCACCTTGGCATCTTCCATTAAGGAAGGACCTTCTTCTGCAGGGTCCTTTCCTTCATCCAAATCTCGTTTCTCTGAAGCTGACTGCTTGGAGATTGAACACTTGATTCTGAGTTTTTCTGAGTCAGTCATTGAGACTATAATTCAGGCTCGTAAGCCTGTGACTAGGAAGATTTATTATAAGATTTGGAGTGAATATTTTTATTGGTTTGAATCCAAAGGCTACTCGTGGAGTAGTTAGGATTCCTAGGATTTTGTCTTTTCTCCAGGAGGGTTTGGAGAAAGGTTTATCTGCTAGTACCCTGAAGGGTCAAATTTCTGCTTTATCTATTTTATTGCACAAGCGCCTGGCGGATGTGCCAGATGTTCATTCTTTTTGTCAGGCCTTGGTTAGAATTCGGCTTGTGTTTAAGTCTACTACTCCACCTTGGAGTATTAATTTGGTTCTTAGCGTCCTTAAACAGACTCCGTTTGAACCTATGCATTCTTTGGTTATTAAGAGGTTATCTTGGAAGGTTTTGTTTCTGGTGGCTATTTCTTCGGCTCGAAGAGTTTCGGAGCTTTCAACCTAACAGTATGAATTGCCTTTTCTTATTTTTCACTTTGATAAGGTAGTTCTGCGTACTGCCTTGGGTTTTCTTCCCATGGTTGTTTCTTGTAAGAATATTAATCAAGAGATTGTTGTTCCTTCTTTGTGTCCTAATCCTTCTTCTCATAAGGAGTATTTATTGCACAACCTGGATGTAGTTTGTGCATTGAAATATTATTTGCAGGCGACTAAGGATTTTTGCCAGTCTTCTTCTTTATTTGTTTTTTCTGGGAAGCGTAAGGGTAAGAAAGCTACGACAACTTCTCTTTCTTGTTGGTTGAGGAGTGTTATTCGCTTGGCATATGAGACTGCTGGTCAGCAGCCTCCTGAGAGAATCACGGCTCATTCCACGAGGGCTGTTTCATCTTCTTGGGCTTTCAAAAATGGAGCTTCTGTAGATCAGCTTTGCAAGGCTGCGACTTGGTCATCTTTGCATACTTTTTCTAAAATTTACAAATTTGATACTTTTGCTTCAGCAAAGACTTCTTTTGGGAGAAAGGTTCTTCAAGCAGTGGTGCTTTCTGTTTAGGTTAACTGTCTTGTCCCTCCCTTATCATCCGTGTCTTCTAGCTTGGGTATTGGTTCCAATATTAATTAAGATGATCCGTGGACTCACTTTGTCATTAGAAAGAAAACATAATTTATTCTTACCTGATAAATTTATTTCTTGACACGGTGAGTCCACAGCCCGCCCTGTTTTTCAGTTTGCTTTTCTATAAACTTCAGGCACCTCTGCACCTTAGATTATTTCCTTTCTCCTTTACCTTTGGTCGAATGACTGGGGATTGTGGGTAGGGGGAGTGGTATTTAACAGCTTTTGCTGTGGTGCTCCTTTTTGCCTCCTGCTGGTCAGGGGTGATATTCCCAACAGTAATTAAGATGATTTGTGGACTCACCGTGTCAAGAAATAAATAAATTTATCAGGTAAGAATAAATTGTTTTATTCCTAAATTATTGAGACTTGTTAAATTTATAAACACATTGAAATATATTTATATAGAAAAGAGACTAGATTATGAATTGACTATATACGCTTATGCTGTTGTAATATTCTTTACAAAGATCATAAAAGATATACCGTTAAAATTAACTTTACTCACAATGAAAATTAAAATACCATTATAAAATACCAGAGTATGGACCGTTAGCTTAACAGTGTTTAGTTAAACAGTATAACAAGATACTTTACACAAATCTTACTAGATCTCAGTAGATTTAATATAACTTTCAGACAAGAATAATTAAGCAAATTAGCCTACAAATGATTCTATATAACTTCAATTAAAAACACCAGAAATTATATATATATTATTAATGCAAACATCCAATTTATATGTGTATATGTCTGACTTGAAATAACCTCTTATTTAGCTACCATAAAACAAGTTTTAAAATATATCACAATGGCTACAAATAACTTAATACACCAGAGAAATTTAACTGCAATAATAAGCCTGACTTAGATATAAAATACAAAAGACCTTTATCTAGCAAGTAAAAATTACCATTAATGTGACTAGTTAAAACTACACAGGACTATGGATATAAATTTAAAATACACGGTGCCCTTTTAAATTACCAGCTTCAATTAAAATATAGCTATAGAATAACTTTGATTTAAAGATAAGTCCAATTCACCTAATAAGAGAGGTATTTTGCAATATGGATAAGAAAAGGTAGCCCAATTTCGCTTATAGTGACACTGTCCCAAAAGGCAGCAAAGTTATCAAGCATAATTTTAGCAAGCAAAGACCCATTCTTTCTCCTATGCATGAGCTTTTCAAGTGATAGGCCTCTCCTCTATTTTGTAATCATTGGTCAATGTTTGGATACGACCCACGGTGCTCTCTGATAGGCCTTTCGGAGCTGAACATCTCATAGATTATTTGGGAAATGCTTCCCTGAGCAATCAATTAACTTTTGGTTGCAATACCATCTTTGAACTATAGGTGGCAGCAGACAACCAGAAATGCAGTTTTACCATCAAATATTGCTAAATATCTCACCTTAAAATGTTTATTAAATAAACTTTAATTTCCAGTATTAACAAACCACATGTTCTTGGTGTATTGGGTTATGTCATACTATTTGATCTGGGCATTTTAATACTAAACATGATGCACTTCGCATAATATTTTAGAAAAAGCCTTCAAATCTACACTCGATCATTATCCCATAATAAAACAAATACAGAATATGGAGCATACATATCTCTTGCTGAGTGCACAAAACATATGACACAATTTATGGGGCAACAACACAGATACCTGAAAAATAAAAAGAATAGGTTATTAAATTTGAATAAATTGGACATTTTAACTTGACTGTATAGCTACTTATTAAATTCAGCAAATATTTATATTTAATGTTATACAAACAGACAATCTCATATCCATTTATTTGTACCTATTATCTGGACAGTCTGAGGCACATATTTAATGTTTGAAAACCATATATAGGATTTGTTCAAACTTCAAATCCTTAAGACTTCTATGTTTTCAAAAATACATAGGTTAAGACATGTTAAAATCCTAACTCTCAGGCTTTCAACTTCCCATATTAATATAAATATTGCATATCTGTATATCTCTTGCTGAGTGTGTACCACTATACTCCTGGAAAAATCAAGAAGATGTTGTGTTTCATACATCTTTAAAGTACTGTTTTACAGTTGTTCATTTAATATATTGCAAACCTGAAATGTAATGCATTTCACAGATCCATGGAGATATATATATATATATATATATATATATATATATATATATATATATATATATATATATATAAAATTTATACAGTCTGAGTATCAATTAAATCTTTGAGAATTGTACAGCTGATATAGATGAATTTCTCTTTCCAAAACCAACATTTAAATTCCTATATGCTTTCAGCAAAATATGTCTCTCTGTTTTCTCCTGCTATTTTCCATTGAGATGTACGTCTGAGCTTCATGTATTTGACTCAGCAGGTACCAATTTAACACCTAAGTGTAAACAGTCATTTTTCTCTGTAAAAACAGTTTTTTCTCTGCATACACTAAAGCCTCAAAGAGTTTTCCTATGGACAGTATGTCTGTATATCTCCACATGGGGTTATTACCTGATAAATTTTCTTACATTGAAGAAAGATCAGAAAATCAAACTTGAGAGAGCCATGTGATAAAAATCTCTTTGAAATGAACTGCCTTCACTAATTGAACCAAATGTTTTTTCCTTTTGTCCTCACTTGTCTTAAGTTAGCAGTGAGGGGGCAGGGGCTATAGTGAGACCATTTCATATCAAATTAGATATAGGCTAAAATGAAATGATACATCTGTAGTTTATTCAATGTTATTTCACAGGTACCCTGACACAGTGCAAGGAGGAGGTGAAGTTTGGTGTCAAAGATTTTTTTTCAATCAAGATTTTATTATTTTGAAAGCCAGAGCAGGTTTGCTCTGATTTTTCCTGTCAAGACTGGGTCGCTTTCAAGCAGTTAGGAACTTGTGGGTGGGCCTCACTGCGTTTTCCTAACAAGTTGCTGCCCTTGCATAGAAAGCCAGAGTAGGTTTACTCTGTCCTTTCTTGTTTTCACAGGTCTCTGTGAGGAGTGGGTTCCTCTCATACAGGGTGAGCTGTCCTTCTGCCGGACAGCCAGAGGTGCAGGTAAGTGCCATTTTTGTTTGTGAGAAAACAGAAACTCTGGCACTAAAGTAGTTCTGCTGCACGTTATTTGGACTAGACTCTTGCATTGTCTAACGGGAATCATTTGGCAGGGAGCAGGCACTGGGGCTTTAGAGAATGTGTATTTCACTGGTGGCTCAGTATTTTTACTCGGTTGCATAAAGATGGGTCCGGTGCATGTCTCAGTTTAGGACCTAACTCCTAAGACATGTCACGGAACGATGTTCCTCCTGTGTATTTTAAAGTAATTTCTATGGCCGCCGGGACCGCCTCTGTTGTAACAAGGAGGGGGATCTTTCTCTGAGGCAGTATTTTTCCTTAAAGTGTGCGCTTTTCCTATAGTGACGTAGCCTTTAGCGGAATTGGTTTTCACCAAGCCTCTGCAGACACGGAGCTGTTAGAAAACACTACAGGCTCCATTTTTCAGTTTTCAGTCGGATTTTGATCCCGGAGAGCAGAGGGGGCAGGTAGGCACCTCAGTTGAGCGCTGAGGTGTAGAGGTACCCTGTTTTTAGTTTGAGACTAAATTACATATAGAGTTTTGGGCATTGATTTACCTCATAATTTAATTGTGAAATTGAGGAGAATATATTAAGTCCTATTTATTAATCGTATTTACTTTAGGAACGAATGTTCTTAAAGAGATAGCTTTAAGATATTTTGTTTTTTGGTTAGTCACCTGTGCTTCAATTTGAATTACAAGATGGACCAGGAGTCTATGCCTCCTGTTGAATGTAAACTTTGTTTGGACAACCAAGTTAAACCTCCTTTGCCATTTTGTTCTGATTGTATTGACATTAACATTAATGTACAATGATAGACCCTTTATCAGGTTGATGCTGCTCAGGCAATGCCACAGCTTTCTCCTCAAGCGTTCCAAGCCTTATCACATGCAGTGCCCTGCTGTTCCTCACAATCTCCTGGAGGAGTATATTTGCATGCAGAAATTGCTGCCCAGGTATCCTCTGCAGTATTTGAGGCGTTAGCTGCCATTCCCATGCTTCAGGGAAGACGCAAGAGGAGAATTAGAGAATCAGTAAGGTTTCTGGTCCAGGCTAACCAAGTTGCTCTTTCTCATAAGTCTGAAGAGCAAGATACTTCAGTAGCCTCTGAGGGTGAGATCTCAGATTCGGATAGTATAATTGCTTCTGATGCTGAAGTTGTTTTCTTCAGATTTAAGCTTGAACACCGTTTTTTTTTTTTAAAGTATGTTTTGGCTATCTTGGACAATTCCAATACCCCTGTCGCTGTCAACCCTAAGAAATCTAGTAAATTAGATACTTTGATGTCCCCGTCTCTGTGCAGGTGTTTCCGGTGCCAGACCGGGAATGGGAGAGACCTGGAATCCCTTATTCACCATCTCTGGTTTTTAGAAAGATGTTCCCGGTAACTGATTCCATTAAGGAGTCATGGCAGACGGTACCCAAGGTAGATGGGGCTACTACTATTCCTATTGAGGATAGTTGCTCTTTCAATGATCTTATGGACAAGAAGTTAGAGGCTTACTTGAAATAGATGTATATTTATTAGGGTATACAATGGCAACCAGTGGTGTGTATTGCTACCGTGACAAGTGCAGCAACCTATTGGTTTGACGCTTTGCTCTTCAAGCAGAGACTCCTTTGGAGGAGATACAAGATAGGATTAAGGCTCTTAAGCTAGCCAATTCCTTTATTACTGACACCTCTTTGCAGGTCATCAAGTTGGGAGCCAAAATATCTGGTTTTGCGATTTTGGCACGTAGAGCGTTATAGCTGAGATCTTGGTCAGCAGATGTTTCCTCTAAGTCTAAACTCTTGGTGATTCCTTACAAGGGTAAGACCTTGTTTGGGCCAGGTTTGGCAGAAATTATCTCCGATATCACGAGTGGTAAAGGATCTTTTCTGCCACAAGATAAGAATAGGCCGAAAGGACGTCAGAGTAATTTTTGTTCCTTTCATAACTTCAGAGGTAAGTATTCCCCCTCTTCTGCCAAGCGTTCCTTTCATAACTTCAGAGGTAAGTCTTCCCCCTCTTCTGCCAAGCAGGAACAGTCCAAGCCTTCTTGGAAACCCAGTCAGTCTTGGAACCAGGGGATGCAATCTAAAAAGCCTGCAGCTGAGTCTAAGGCAGCATGAAGGGGGGCAGACTCTCTTTCATTAAGCATGGATACGAGATGTTCCAGATCCCTGAGCCGTGGACATAGTATCCCAGGGATACCAATTAGAATTCAAGACCGTTCCCCCCCCCACACGGGGCAGGTTTCACACCGCAAGATTATCTGTAGACCAAATAAAGAGAGAGGTGTTCTTGAAATGTGTTCAGGATCGTTCCCTTATGGGAGTGATAGTTCCAGTACAGGAACAGGGACTAGGGTTTTATTCCAATCTGTTTGTGATTCCCAAAAGAGAGGGAACTTTCAGACCCATTCTAGATCTAAAGTGTCAACAAGTTTCTCAGAGTGCCATCCTTCAAGATAGACTATCTGTTCCATTCTTCCTCTAGTACAAGAGGGTCAGTTCATGACAACCATAGACCTGAAGGATGCATTCCTCCATATTCCCATTCACAGGGATCATCACAAATTTCTGATTTCTTTCATGTAATTAGCAAGAGTCCATGAGCTAGTGACGTATGGGATATACATTCCTACCAGGAGGGGCAAAGTTTCCCAAACCTCAAAATGCCTATAAATACACCCCTCACCACACCCACAATTCAGTTTTACAAACTTTGCCTCCGATGGAGGTGGTGAAGTAAGTTTGTTCTAGATTCTACGTTGATATGCGCTCCGCAGCAAGTTGGAGCCCGGTTTTCCTCTCAGCGTGCAGTGAATGTCAGAGGGATGTGAGGAGAGTATTGCCTATTTGAATGCAGTGATCTCCTTCTACGGGGTCTATTTCATAGGTTCTCTGTTATCGGTCGTAGAGATTCATCTCTTACCTCCCTTTTCAGATCGATGATATACTCTCATATATACCATTACCTCTACTGATTCTCGTTTCAGTACTGGTTTGGCTTTCTACAAACATGTAGATGAGTGTCCTGGGGTAAGTAAATCTTATTTTCTGTGACACTCTAAGCTATGGTTGGGCACTTTGTTTATAAAGTTCTAAATATATGTATTCAAACATTTATTTGCCTTGACTCAGAATGTTCAACTTTCCTTATTTTTCAGAACAGTCAGTTTCATATTTGGGATTATGCATTTGAATTATTCATTTTTTCTTACCTTCAAAAATTTGACTCTTTTTTTCCCTGTGGGCTGTTAGGCTCGCGGGGGCTGAAAATGCTTCATTTTATTGCGTCATTCTTGGCGCGGACTTTTTTGGCGCAAAAATTCTTTTCAGTTTCCGGCGTCATACGTGTCGCCGGAAGTTGCGTCATTTTTTGACGTTATTTTGCTCCAAAAATGTCGGCGTTCCGGATGTGGCGTCATTTTGGCGCCAAAAGCATTTAGGCTCCAAATAATGTGGATTTGGCGCTAAAAAATATGGGCGTCGCTTTTGTCTCCACATTATTTAAGTCTCATTTTTCATTGCTTCTGGTTGCTAGAAGCTTGTTCTTTGGCATTTTTTCCCATTCCTGAAACTGTCATATAAGGAATTTGATCTATTTTGCTTTATATGTTGTTTTTTCTCTTACATATTGCAAGATGTCTCACGTTGCATCTGAGTCAGAAGATACTACAGGAAAATCGCTGTCTAGTGCTGGATCTACCAAAGCTAAGTGTATCTGCTGTAAACTTTTGGTAGCTATTCCTCCGGCTGTTGTTTGTATTAATTGTCATGACAAACTTGTTAATGCAGATAATATTTCCTTTAGTAATGTACCATTGTCTGTTGCAGTTCCTTCAACATCTAAGGTGCAGAATGTTCCTGATAACATAAGAGATTTTGTTTCTGAATCCATCAAGAAGGCTATGTCTGTTATTTCTCCTTCTAGTAAACGTAAAAAATCTTTTAAAACTTCTCTCCCTACAGATGAATTTTTAAATGAACATCATCATTCTGATTCTGATGACTCTTCTGGTTCAGAGGATTCTGTTTCAGAGATTGATGCTGATAAATCCTCATATTTATTTAAAATGGAATTTATTCGTTCTTTACTTAAAGAAGTAGTAATTGCTTTAGAAATAGAGGATTCTGGTCCTCTTGATACTAATTCTAAACGTTTAGATAAGGTATTTAAATCTCCTGTGGTTATTCCAGAAGTTTTTCCTGTTCCTAATGCTATTTCTGCAGTAATTTCCAAAGAATGGGATAAATTGGGTAATTCATTTACTCCTTCTAAACGTTTTAAGCAATTATATCCTGTACCGTCTGACAGGTTAGAATTTTGGGACAAAATCCCTAAAGTTGATGGGGCTATTTCTACCCTTGCTAAACGTACTACCATTCCTACGTCAGATGGTACTTCGTTTAAAGATCCTTTAGATAGGAAAATTGAATCCTTTCTAAGAAAAGCTTATCTGTGTTCAGGTAATCTTCTTAGGCCTGCTATATCATTAGCTGATGTTGCTGCAGCTTCAACTTTTTGGTTGAAAACTTTAGCGCAACAAGTAGCAAATCATGATTCTCATGATATTATTATTCTTCTTCAGCATGCTAATAATTTTATTTGTGATGCCATTTTTGATATTATTAGAGTTGATGTCAGGTTTATGTCTCTAGCTATTTTAGCTAGAAGAGCTTTATGGCTTAAGACTTGGAATGCTGATATGGCTTCTAAATCAACTCTACTTTCCATTTCTTTCCAGGGTAACAAATTATTTGGTTCTCAGTTGGATTCTATTATCTCAACTGTTACTGGTGGGAAAGAAACTTTTTTACCACAGGATAAAAAATCTAAAGGTAAAAACAGGGCTAATAATCGTTTTCGTTCCTTTCGTTTCAACAAAGAACAAAAGCCTGATCCTTCGTCCTCAGGAGCAGTTTCAGTTTGGAAACCATCTCCAGTCTGGAATAAATCCAAGCCTGCTAGAAAGGCAAAGCCTGCTTCTAAGTCCACATGAAGGTGCGGCCCTCATTCCAGCTCAGCTGGTAGGGGGCAGGTTACGTTTTTTCAAAGAAATTTGGATCAATTCTGTTCACAATCTTTGGATTCAGAACATTGTTTCAGAAGGGTACAGAATTGGTTTCAAGATGAGACCTCCTGCAAAGAGATTTTTTCTTTCCCGTGTCCCAGTAAATCCAGTGAAAGCTCAAGCATTTCTGAATTGTGTTTCAGATCTAGAGTTGGCTGGAGTAATTATGCCAGTTCCAGTTCCGGAACAGGGGATGGGGTTTTATTCAAATCTCTTCATTGTACCAAAGAAGGAGAATTCCTTCAGACCAGTTCTGGATCTAAAAATATTGAATCATTATGTAAGGATACCAACGTTCAAGATGGTAACTGTAAGGACTATCTTGCCTTTTGTTCAGCAAGGGAATTATATGTCCACAATAGATTTACAGGATGCATATCTGCATATTCCGATTCATCCAGATCACTATCAGTTCCTGAGATTCTCTTTTCTGGACAAGCATTACCAGTTTGTGGCTCTACCGTTTGGCCTAGCTACAGCTCCAAGAATTTTTTCAAAGGTTCTCGGTGCCCTTCTGTCTGTAATCAGAGAACAGGGTATTGTGGTATTTCCTTATTTGGACGATATCTTGGTACTTGCTCAGTCTTTACATTTAGCAGAATCTCATACGAATCGACTTGTGTTGTTTCTTCAAGATCATGGTTGGAGGATCAATTTACCAAAAAGTTCTTTGATTCCTCAGACAAGGGTAACCTTTCTGGGTTTCCAGATAGATTCAGTGTCCATGACTCTGTCTTTAACAGACAAGAGACGTCTAAAATTGATTGCAGCTTGTCGAAACCTTCAGTCACAATCATTCCCTTCGGTAGCCTTATGCATGGAAATTCTAGGTCTTATGACTGCTGCATCGGACGCGATCCCCTTTGCTCGTTTTCACATGCGACCTCTTCAGCTCTGTATGCTGAATCAATGGTGCAAGGATTACACAAAGATATCTCAATTAATATCTTTAAAACCGATTGTTCGACACTCTCTAACGTGGTGGACAGATCACCATCGTTTAATTCAGGGGGCTTCTTTTGTGCTTCCGACCTGGACTGTAATTTCAACAGATGCAAGTCTCACAGGTTGGGGAGCTGTGTGGGGATCTCTGACGGCACAAGGAGTTTGGGAATCTCAGGAGGTGAGATTACCGATCAATATTTTGGAACTCCGTGCAATTTTCAGAGCTCTTCAGTTTTGGCCTCTTCTGAAGAGAGAATCGTTCATTTGTTTTCAGACAGACAATGTCACAACTGTGGCATACATCAATCATCAAGGAGGGACTCACAGTCCTCTGGCTATGAAAGAAGTATCTCGAATTTTGGTTTGGGCGGAATCCAGCTCCTGTCTAATCTCTGCGGTTCATATCCCAGGTATAGACAATTGGGAAGCGGATTATCTCAGTCGCCAAACGTTGCATCCGGGCGAATGGTCTCTTCACCCAGAGGTATTTCTTCAAATTGTTCAAATGTGGGAACTTCCAGAAATAGATCTGATGGCGTCTCATCTAAACAAGAGACTTCCCAGGTATCTGTCCAGATCCCGGGATCCTCAGGCGGAGGCAGTGGATGCATTATCACTTCCTTGGAAGTATCATCCTGCCTATATCTTTCCGCCTCTAGTTCTTCTTCCAAGAGTAATCTCCAAGATTCTGAAGGAATGCTCGTTTGTTCTGCTGGTAGCTCCGGCATGGCCTCACAGGTTTTGGTATGTGGATCTTGTCCGGATTGCCTCTTGCCAACCGTGGACTCTTCCGTTAAGACCAGACCTTCTGTCTCAAGGTCCTTTTTTCCATCAGGATCTCAAATCCTTAAATTTAAAGGTATGGAGATTGAACGCTTGATTCTTGGTCAAAGAGGTTTCTCTGACTCTGTGATTAATACTATGTTACAGGCTCGTAAATCTGTATCTAGAGAGATATATTATAGAGTCTGGAAGACTTATATTTCTTGGTGTCTTTCTCATCATTTTTCTTGGCATTCTTTTAGAATACCGAGAATATTACAGTTTCTTCAGGATGGTTTAGATAAGGGTTTGTCCGCAAGTTCCTTGAAAGGACAAATCTCTGCTCTTTCTGTTCTTTTTCACAGAAAGATTACTATTCTTCCTGCTATTCATTGTTTTGTACAAGCTTTGGTTCGTATAAAACCTGTCATTAAGTCAATTTCTCCTCCTTGGAGTTTGAATTTGGTTCTGGGGGCTCTTCAAGCTCCTCCATTTGAACCTATGCATTCATTGGACATTAAATTACTTTCTTGGAAAGTTTTGTTCCTTTTGGCCATCTCTTCTGCCAGAAGAGTTTCTGAATTATCTGCTCTTTCTTGTGAGTCTCCTTTTCTGATTTTTTCATCAGGATAAGGCGGTGTTGCGAACTTCTTTTGAATTTTTACCTAAAGTTGTGAATTCCAACAACATTAGTAGAGAAATTGTGGTTCCTTCATTATGTCCTAATCCTAAGAATTCTAAGGAGAAATCGTTGCATTCTTTGGATGTTGTTAGAGCTTTGAAATATTATGTTGAAGCTACTAAATCTTTCCGAAAGACTTCTAGTCTATTTGTCATCTTTTCCGGTTCTAGAAAAGGCCAGAAAGCTTCTGCCATTTCTTTGGCATCTTGGTTGAAATCTTTAATTCCTCTTGCCTATGTTGAGTCGGGTAAAACTCCGCCTCAAAGGATTACAGCTCATTCTACTAGGTCAGTTTCTACTTCCTGGGCGTTTAGGAATGAAGCTTCGGTTGATCAGATTTGCAAAGCAGCAACTTGGTCCTCTTTGCATACTTTTACTAAATTCTACCATTTTGATGTATTTTCTTCTTCTGAAGCAGTTTTTGGTAGAAAAGTACTTCAGGCAGCGGTTTCAGTTTGAATCTTCTGCTTATGTTTTTCATTAAATTTTATTTTGGGTGTGGATTATTTTCAGCAGGAATTGGCTGTCTTTATTTTATCCCTCCCTCTCTAGTGACTCTTGTGTGGAAAGATCCACATCTTGGGTAATCATTATCCCATACGTCACTAGCTCATGGACTCTTGCTAATTACATGAAAGAAAACATAATTTATGTAAGAACTTACCTGATAAATTCATTTCTTTCATATTAGCAAGAGTCCATGAGGCCCGCCCTTTTTTTGTGGTGGTTATGATTTTTTTGTATAAAGCACAATTATTCCAATTCCTTATTTTATATGCTTTCGCACTTTTTTATCACCCCACTTCTTGGCTATTCGTTAAACTGAATTGTGGGTGTGGTGAGGGGTGTATTCATAGGCATTTTGAGGTTTGGGAAACTTTGCCCCTCCTGGTAGGAATGTATATCCCATACGTCGCTAGCTCATGGACTCTTGCTAATATGAAAGAAATGAATTTATCAGGTAAGTTCTTACATAAATTATGTTATTTGCCTTTCTGGACAAATACTTTGTGGCTCTTCCATTTGGCCTGGCCACAGCTCCTAGAATTTGCTCAAAGGTCCTGGGGGCTCTTTTGGCAGTGATTCTGTCTCGGGGAATCGCAGTGTCACCTTATCTGGACGACATTCTGGTTCAGGTGCCATCTTTTCAACTTGCAAAATCTCACACAGAGATCTTGTTGTCTTGTTTCTTCGCACTCACGGATGGAAGGTGAATTTGGGAAAGAGTTCTCTTTTCCTGCTACAAGAGTGGTCTTTCTATGAACAATTATAGATTCACTATCAATGAAAATATTTCTAACGGAAGTCAGAAAAGCCAAGATTCTATCCTTTTGCCTATCTCTATAGACTACTGTATGGCCATCAGTGACCCAATGCATGGAGGTAATTGGTCTGATGGTGGCTTCCATGGACATAGTTCCTTTTGCTCGATTTTATTTGAGAGCGCTACAGTTATGCATGCTCAATCAATGGAACAGGGATTATGCAGATCTGTCTCAGAAGATAGATCTAGATCAGTCGACAAGGGACTCACTTCTGTGGTGGCTGTCTCAGGAACATCTGTCTCGAGGGACATGCTTTCGGAGACCCTCATGGGTGATGGTGACCACGGACGCCAGTCTGACGGGCTGGGTAGCAGTCTGTGACTCGAAGGCGCAGGGACTTTGGTCCCAGGAGGAATCTGCTCTCCCCATAAACATTCTGGAGTTGAGTGCGATCTTTAATGCCTTGATGGCTTGGTCTCAGCTGGCCTTAGCCTGGTTTATCAGGTTTCAGTCAGACAACATAAACTCAGTGGCTTACATCAACCACCAGGGAGAAACTCGGAGTTCCTTAAGCATAAAGGAGGTGGCTCGGATCATTCAGTGGGCGGAAGCTCACAATTGCTGTCTTCCATACACATTCCAGGAGTGAACAACTGGAAAGCGGATTTCCTGAGCAGACAGACTTTTCATCCCAGGGAGTGGGAACTCCATCTGGAGGTGTTCTCCAGGTTAACTATCAAATGGGGGGTACCAGAGTTGGATCTGATGGCGTCTCGACAGAACGCTTCCAAAGTACGGTTCAAGGTCGAGGGATCCTCAGGCCTTCCTGATGGATGCTTTGGCAGTTCCTTAGAACTTCAGGATGGCATACCTATTTCCTCCATTTGCTCTCCTTCCACGAGTCGTTGCTCGTATCATGCAGGAGAGAGCATTGGTGATTCTAATTGCTCCGGCATGGCCTTGCAGGATCTGGTATGCAGACCTAGTGGAAATGTTGTCTCTGCCACCGTGGAGACTACCCCTGAGGAAGGACCTTCTGCTTCTGGGTCCCTTCCTTCATCCAAATCTCGTTTCTATGAAGCCGACTGCTTGGAGATTGAACGCTTAATTCTGTCTAAGAGTGGGTTTTTTGAGTCGGTCATTAAGACCATGATTCAGGCTTGTAAGCCTGTTACTAGAAAAATGTACCATAAGATATGGCGTAAATATCCTTATTGGTGTGAATCCAAGGGCTACTCTTGGAGTAGGGTCAGAATTCCAAGAATTTTGTCTTTTCTCCAGGAAGGTATGGAGAATTGTTTGTCAGTACTCTGAAGGGTCAGATTTCTGCTTCATCTATCTTGCTGCACAAGCGTCTGGCGGACATGCAGGATGTGCAATCTTTTTGTCAGGCCTTGGTCAGAATCAGGCCTGTGTTTAAATCTGTTGCTCCGCCTTGGAGTCTTAATCTTGTTCTTAAAGTTTTGCAACAAGCTCCGTTTGAGCCAATGCCTTCCATAGATATTAAGTTATCTTGGAAGGTTCTGTTCCTTATTGCTATCTCCTCTGCTCAGAGTTTCGGAACTCTCAGCTTTGCAGTGCGATTCGCCTTATCTCATATTTCATGCGGATAAGGCAGTTCTTTGTACCAAGTTTGGTTTTCTTCCTAAGGGTGTTTCGGATAGAAATATTAATCAGGAAATTGTTGTTCCTTCTCTCTGTCCTAATCTTTCCTCTAATAAGGAATGTTTGCTGCATAATTTAGATGTGCATGCTCTGAAATTCTATTTGCAGGCAACGAAGGATTTTCGCCAGTCTTCGGCATTGTTTGTTTTTCTGGGAAACCTAAATGTCAGAAAGCTACTGCTACTTTTCTCTTTGAGAAGTATTATTCGTTTTACATATGAGACTGCTGGACAGCAGCTTCCTGCGAGAATCACACCTCACTCCACTAGGACTGTTTCTTCTTCTTGGGCTTTCAAAAATTAAGCTTCTGTGGAACAGATTTGCAAGGCTGCAACTTGGTCCTCTTTACATACTTTTTCCAAATTTTATAAATTCAATACTTTTGCCTCGGCTGAGGCTTCTTTTGGGAGAAAGGTTCTTTAAGCAGTGGTGCCTTCTGTTTAGGTCTACCTGTCTTGTCCCTCTCTAGTCCTCCGTGTCCTTTAGCTTGGGTATTGGTTCCCAACAGTAATTGAGGATGCCGTGGACTCCCCATATCTTAGGAAAGAAAACAATTTATGCTTACCTGATAAATGCTGTAGACTCACCATATCCGGAAAGAAAGAAATGTATCAGGTAAGCATAAATTTAGTTTTTTATTATTTAGCTTCTTATGTTAGCATAATAAATTATATTGCTTATTAGCCTGCTATTTTTATATTGCACACTGCTTTTTATATTTTATCACCTATAGATTCTGTGTAGTTCACAATTTGTATACTTTTGTGGTTATGATATTTTAGCGCCCTTCTTTTCTCCTTGTGTACGTGTGCATATTTTGATATCCTAGTGGGAAGGCTATCTTTAGTAGGGCTTCCACTTGACCCCAGCACTGTCACTCTTGCATTATCAGAAATATCATCTTAAAATATCTATGTAAAAAATGAAGATGTTTACCTCAAAATGTCCTAAGTATTCACAACCCACTGTAAAGGAAGCTAGTCCCATGACTTATATATAACACAAAAAGAAGGTAGCGCAAAAAATGCTGGTTTGGGGAAAAAAAATCCGAAAAAAATCTAAAGTTGATAATTACAAAGTTGTATCAACGTGTTTCTCTTTAACTTCAGTGGTAATGATGTCTTTACCTAAAAAAGTGATAGTGTTTGTGCTAAAATGAAATATTTTTAACTTAATTATCAATTGATTAATAGGAAAATAAAAGATAAATCAAAAGTGTGTGTGAATAAATACATAAGTGTATACTAAGATATAAGTACGTGGAATTGTGATACACTAAAAATAATTGTTTTTAAATCAATTGAACTTCCTTAAACAATAGCCTCTAGTGTGTATTATTATGATGTAAATGTATAAAACGACTGTGACTCTTTTAAAATACTAGCACAATTGGTTTAAACGTTTTAAGAATATAAATAGAAATTAGTGGATACAACGGTTTTTCGGGTTACTGTTATGTAACAAAATAGATTAATTCAAATATATCCAAGTGCATACATAGAAACAATATAATATTCTGTGAAAGTATGTTTAGACAAACTATTAAATAAACTTTTAAGCATTCCAGAAAAACGGACTATGAATACCAAAAATAAACAGTTTAATATCCCCTTAATGACCGCAATGTACCCTGTATGTCACTGGTCGTTAAGGATTTTTTCAGGACATAATAGCACAAGTCTAGCAAGAACACGCTATTAATGCCCTCCCTCCAGAAGGCTTTGTGGAATAGAGCAGTCGCACCGCTGGTGGCAAGACCGCGCTTTAAAACAATCAAGTCCCAAAAAAAGGCCAGCGACATACAGGGTACGTTGCTGGTCCTTAAGGGGATATAATAGCAATTTGACTATTTACAATTGACAACAGAGCTCTGTATAAAAATTCATACAGTCAATTTATATGAATCCATAAACAATACTAAAGTCAAGAAAGATGCAAAAATAGGAGTATCGCTCTGAAAAAATATAAAATGTATAAAAAATATATACTGTATAAAAAAATTGTATCACAGCTGAAAAAAATGACTCGTTGAGTACTTCAATATATCATAGAACTTTTGATTTGTCCCTTGTAATATAGAAGGTAATTTGTAATATATACAAGAATATTCAGTTCCTTGTAAGTTCTGTTAAATTATCCTTAAGTTTAGATAGAGGTTGGTTGTGTAAATATTATTTTTGTTAACTGCGGAGTATTAACACTGATCATTATTTTCAGTTATACTCAAGTAATCAGTGACTTATTAGTCTTTGAGGTCTCAGTGTGTGTACAAAAATTGGGTGCAATATAACCCTTGCTGGTAACGGCGTGGTTTTCTGTGAAAACTGTCACTCTGTTTGCTGTTTATAGGTACATGCTATTTGTTAGTTATCGTAAATGTATATTGCACAATACCTTGACTTTTTGTTTGCTTGCAGATCACAGCTCCTTCATAGGTAGCGTTAACTGACTTCATGCTTTTTTAAAAAAAAAAAAAAAAGTGACCTAGAGGTGGCCAGTCCTCTCCCAGCCTGTCCTCTGTGTTTTACCGGTCTAAGTGCAGGTTCCTGTCCCTCATGAGAATATAAGATAAAAATACCAAATATCACAAAGAAAAAAATGTGTGAAATAAATGTGATAATACAATCATAAGATCGTATAACAAATAATAGAAATAAAAAGTTCATATAAGGATATGTGTGTTTCTTCTAGGAGTCTCCGATCTTCTGTGGTTTCTTTATTATGCTCTCATAGAAAAAGGAAGCAAAAATAGCAACATAGTGTAACTTTGTAACACTGTTCAGTCGATAAGACACTTGTTTGTGAATGATTACTCACATGTGTTGGAGCTATAGCCAAGCACAGGGGAATGCGCACACCCACTTTATACTAGTGGGTAAACAGTTACTCTCACAAATTAAAGTATAAAACAATTTATTAAAACATATCTAAACACACATATCCTTATATGAACTTTTTATTTCTATTTTTATTATTTGTTATACCCTCATGAGAATATACCAATATGAGCGCTCAATGGTAACCTCTTTTTGTGACATTCAGGGTACTTGTCACCGCTCAGTAAGGGACTTTTCCCCTCTCGGTTGAATAATTCACAATCTTCTTGTAGCTGTACTTAGATCAAAATATCTAAGATTTAACCTGGATCAAGGGAGTGTGCATCTAGTGTGTGCAGGCACAGTCATGTTATTTTCCTATTCAGTTTAAGGAAGTTGGCTATTGTGGGGTTTTGTTTTCCAACTTGCAATTTTACAGCAGCTGAAGTATAACTGTTCACAGAGCACTTACACTGGTGAGCTGAAGAAATGTTGAGGTAGTCTCTTTCCTTTTTACATAGATATGTTAAGGTGATATTTTCATGTCGGCTTTTTCCAGTTCTGCTGCATCACTTTCAAGTGATTTAGCATATGAGTATTATGTCCCTTTAAAGCTTGCAGACCTCAAATATTAGCAGAACTGGTAACAAGTGTTTAAAACAAGTGGAATATGAGGAAAAGTGGCAGTTTTAATCAATATTTTATGATGCTATATCAACAAATCCTGGTTTATGCATTTGTTGTAATTTTAGTTTGTCTTTGGAAAGCTGGGTTCCTAAGTATTTCCGGAAATTGTAGATTTTAAAGAAAACAGTAGTTAAAAATTTGGACCTTAAGTTCCTTATCCAGTCTTAAAGGGACACTAAACCCAATTTTCTTCTTTCATGATTGATAGAACATGCAATTTTAAGCAATTTTCTTATTTACTCCTATTATCAATTTTTCTTCGTTCTCTATCTTTATTTAAAAAACAGTAATGTAAAGTTTAGGAGCCGGCCCCTTTTATGTACTGCACCCTGGATAGCGCTTGCTTATTGGTGGCTACGTTTGGCTAACCAATTAGCAAGTGTAACCTAGGTCCTGACCCAAAAATGGGCCAGCTCCTCACCTTTACATTCCTGCTCTTAAATAAAGATTGCAAGAGAACGAATAGGAGTAAATTAGAAAGTTGCTTAAAATTGCAAGCTCTATTTGAATCATTAAAGAAAAAAATTGGGTTTAGTGTCCCTTTTTAAGAGTCTCCTATAATAAGAAATCTGCTTTTTGTTTAAAAAAAATCCAGCATATTGCACTTTTTAGTGAATTAAATCACTTAAAGGGACACTGAACCCAAATATTTTCTTTCGGGATTCAGATAGAGCATGAAATTTTAAGCAACTTTCTAATTTATTCCTATTATCAAATTTTATTCATTCTCTTGGTATGTTTATTTGAAATGCAAGAATGTAAGTTTAAATGCCGGCCCATTTTTGGTGAACAACCTGGGTTGTCCTTGCTGATTGGTGAATAAATTCATCCACCAATGAAAAAGTGCTGTCCAGAGTTCTGAATAAAAAAAAAAGCTTAGATGCCTTTTTCAAATAAAGATATCAAGAGAACGAAGAAAAATTGATAATAGGAGTAAATTAGAAAGTTGCTTAAAATTGCATGCTCTATCTATCACAAAAGAAAAAAATTGAGTTCAGTGTCCCTTTAACATTTAGTGACACCAGTTCTAAGGCGGTGGTTCCCAAACGTTTTAAGGTCACTACCCCCTTGGTTCACTCACCATCAGCGCCCCCCTAACATAACCCATACAAATAATCAGACTAGGGGTTTATTAAAGCCTGGACAGACAAGGTTCAGTTCCGGGAGCCTTGTTTGTGGGCAGTGCGTCGAGCAGGCAGCATTCACTGCCTGCAATTTAACACTGCACAAGCAATTACTTGTGATGTGCCCCCTGCTCTCACTCAGCCAATCAAGATTGTGATTATTCAAGTCCACAAACTTTGAGTTGGCAGAGAGGTTAAGTAGCAGCCGTATTAAATGGGGCCCCAGCAGTGCAAAGCTCTTAATAAAGATAATGACATAATACAATCTAAAGAAGTAACAAACATATTCAAATTTTAAAAAATTTCTTTCCAATGGTATGGAGAGTCCACAATTTCATTCCAATTACTAGTGGGAATTCAACTCCTCGCCAGCAGGAAGAGGCAAAGAACACCCCAGCATAGTTAAGTGTCATTCACATTACCCCTAATTCCCAGTCATTTTTTGCCTTTATCATCGGGAATATGTGGGAAGATGATGTCTGAAGATATTAATCCTTTAATGGATATTTTTCTCTGCAAGCAAGGATTTGGAGCTATGCTGTGTCCATGCATGTAATCCTCTTTAGTAAGAGTAATGGTGGATTTTAGCAGTTGGAAGATGGCGAGGTAGTCTTTGCTTGCCTTCCAACATTTATGCTACCCCTATATAGAAAATCAGCATTGGTTGATGTTTTCTTTATCTACAGGTCCCTGTCAGAGTTTGGCTGAGTCTGTCAAACCTGGAGTTAATGAGAAGAATGAAGACTTCTAACTGTGAACTCGTGTATCCTCTGTCCTCAGGGCTTGTGGTCTAAGAGAGACTTAATGGGGTGAGGGACTTTTATTATATTTGCTGGGTGGGCAATGTGGGAAGGGTTATATTAGTCCAGTCTATATATGACTTCTAGTGAAGTTTTTTTTAATCTTGCTGAGCTTAGATACTCTCTCCCTGAAGCAGAGGTTTTCTTCTCTTTTCACTAAGTTTAATCTGAGATAACCGCACGCTACTATCAAGTAGGCTGACAGTTCATGATCCTTAACAAGTAAAGGGGTTTTCCTTCTTAATATAAGGAGAGTCCACAGCATCATTCCTTACTGTTGGGAAATACTGAACCTGGCCACCAGGAGGACGCAAAGACACCCCAGCCACAGGCTTAAATACCTCTCCCACTTCCCCCATCCCCCAGTCATTTTTTGCCTTTCGTCACAGGAGAATGTCAGAGAAGTGTCAGAAGATTTTGGAGTAGTTCCTTAGGAAGGGTATCTGCCCTTTGATATGGGACTGGAGTTTTAAGTAGTCTTGTCAGCCTCTCAGTGAGAGCATTGGCGAAAGTGAGTCTGGAGATGCAGGGAGAGTCTTTCTGCAAACTCATCCAGACTGCCTGCTAACCGCTCCTAAGCAATCAGTGTTGACGAGTTTCACTGCCTGCTTGTTTTCTTACTCAAGTCCATGTCAGGAGCGATGCTACAAGACTGTCACACTTGAGAAGCTGTGTTTCTGTTCCACAGCATGGATTCTGGTAAGATCGTTTACATTTTTACATATGTTGAAAACGCTAGAAGACAGGGTCACAGTGTGGCTCCTTTTATCCTAATAGAATCATGGGTTAATATCTCCTGAGGGGGTTTATAGAACAGTGGGGATTAATCAAATGTGATGCTTTGATTTTATGCTGCTTTATGTGTGAGATTTATTGGGCTCATAGACTGTTTATGTGGCTGGAATGCACAGGTTTTTACTTTCACTTTGCATTTTCTCTTTCCTGACCGAGCTGGCTGTCAGAGAAGACGCTATTTCTCTGTATTGTCTGGGTCTAGGAGGTGGTGAGTGCCCCAGCCATTGGGAGTATAAAGGTACTGTTTATGAGAAATAAAGATTGTTTATTTTCTGTGTCCTGCTGTCAGCTTAAAGGGACACTGTACCCAAAAAAAATCTTTTGTGATTCAGATTGAGCATGAAATTTTAAGCAACTTTCTAATTTACTCCTATTATCAAATTTTCTTCATTCTCTTGGTATCTTTATTTGAAATGCAAGAATGTAAGTTTAGATGCCGGCCCATTTTTGGTGAACAACCTGGGTTGTCCTTGCTGATTGGTGGATAAATTCATCCACCAATAAAAAAGTGCTGTCCAGAGTACTGAAACCAAAAAAAAAAGCTTAGATGCCTTCTTTTTCAAATAATGATAGCAAGAGAACGAAGAAAAAATGATAATAGGAGTAAATTAGAAAGTTGCTTAAAATTGCATGCTCTTTCTGAATTACAAAAGAAAAAAATTGGGTTCATTGTCCCTTTAAGCTATGGAGGATTCCAATATATTAGATGGTACTTCCTCTATTCAAAATAGTAATGCCTGTTTATATTGTGAGGAGGCTTTGGTATGCCTGCCCTCTCAATTATGTTCCACATGCCTTGACAATGTTATTCGGTCAAAGAAGGTTAACCCTTTTAGTACCACTGAGCCATCCCGTGAGGTACATACCCTACATTCATCTCCTTCTACACACACAGCTTCCTGTAGCACGCTTGAGCCTCCATCTGGAGGGTGCCTTTTATCACCAGATTTTACTGCGCAGTTAAAAACGGCGGTGTCTGAGGCCCTCAGAGCTTTACCTCGCCCTGCTAAACACAAGCTAAAGGTTAAACATAGCTTTCCTGCCCCGGGGTCATCATGTAATTTATTGGATTTAACTGCTCTGTCTGTTATCCGAGGATGAGTTGCACTCTGAGGCTTCAGAGGATGAACTTTCTGGGATGGATTCTGCTGCCTCTAAGCTTCCTGCTGCAGAGGAACCAGCCTTTAGATTTGATTCAACACTTACGTTTTCTTCTAAAGGAAGTACTGTGTACATTAGAGGTTCCAGAGGCCAAGCTGCCTGATGAACCTTTGATTCCTAAATTAGACAGAGTTTACGAGGACGGGGTAGTGCCTTTAACTTTTCCTGTGCCTGTAAAGATGACGAACATTATTAAGAATGAATGGGACAGAATTGGATCTTCCTTTTCCCCTTCGTCTAACTTTAAGAAATGATTTCTGGTCCCGGACGCTCAATTGGATTTGTGGGGTCCTGTCCCCAAGGTGGATGGTACTATCTCCACGCTTGCCAAACGCACTACTATCCCGCTTGAGGATAGCTCTTCATTCAAAGAACAGATGGATAAAAAGATAGAAACTCTTCTAAGAAAGATGTTTCAACATACGGGATATTTGTTTCAACCGGCAGCGGCTGTTGCCCCGGTTGCTGGAGCAGCTATATACTGGTGCGACTCCTTATCGGAATTAATAGAGGTGGAGGGGCCCCTCGACGTTATCCAGGAAAGAATTAAGGCCTTGAGAATTGCTTATTATTTTGTCTGTGATGCAAACATGCAGATTATTCACCTAAATGCTAAGGCTTCTGGCTTTTTGGTTCAGGCCCGTCGGGCGCTCTGGCTGAAGTCCTTGTCTGCAGATATGACTTCTGAGTCCAGTCTTCTTTTCCTCCCCTTTAAGGGAATGATTTTATTTGGTCCAGGCCTGGACTTCATTATCTCTACGGATACAGGGGGGCAAGGGTGCCTTCTTACCGCACGATAAAAAGAGCAAGTCTGGACTTCCGGTGGGCGGGCAAAGCAACAAGTCGCACTCCAGCAGAGCTCCGTGCGGCTTGTGCAAAGAAAAGGATCTTTTTGGTCCCCAAAGTACCCCAGCACATTTCTCCTAGGCAGCACTTCAACCGGTAGACTGCCGGAGTATTATAGTGCAAGGAGCTGTCATCTCGCTCCACCACCGGAGGGGCTACAGAGTGAAGATCCACCGGGCGGTGGGAAAACATCGCTGTCGCGGCAGCACAAAGAGGAGACAGGAGGGTAGCAGAGCGGTCCGTAAGTCAGGGGGGCACAGACCTCCCCCAGTAAACACAGCACAAAGAGAGGGGAGACAGCAGTAATTGGGCCTAGTGACTCGCCCTGGGCAAGGCGCGGGAATAAGCGCCATCTTGGGGCCTACCAGGTGACAGGACATATCATACCCCAGAAGGGATAAACTAAACTAGCAACAGCGATAAGGCCAAACTATCTTGGTTGTGCCCCTGGGGTGGTCTGTAGACTGTTATGATCCCATAAACACCCGGATAAAAAGCAGGAAGCACGATCCACCCAGGCCAGTCTCTAGACAACACACCAGCTGAGAAAAGAGACTGAAGCTGTGAGATAGGGTACTGCCCGTGGCTTCCCCCCCTTTTTTCTATTTTGAAGATATTTATCTCCCTAAAACAGATCACTGAAGAAGTCATAGACATTGCAAAAAAGCCTCCCGCTCTAACCCAATTTCACATGGGAAACTTAACCCCCAACATGGCACACTAGATCAGCACCGGAGGCCCTCGTACCCCCCCGCATCCTCAGAGGCCCTCCACTTATTCAGAAATATTTGTCCTGCCCTAACTAGTGAAGGTCGCTATACTCTCTGTACTACATCTCAATCCCAGGAGCTGCTTGTATGCAAAAGTATTTCCCACCTTACAATAAAAAGACTGATAAAATGGCAGGGAGACAGAAACAACCGGATAGACGCCAAAAGCACCAGACTGAGACTCAGGGAGACCTGCAAACACAAGGAGATACTTCAGAACTCTCCCAAGACACACACCCTATAGTTGCTCAACTCTCAGCATTGTTCCTGCCAAAAATTGAACAACTGCAAACAGGGGTAGACACGCTTTCCACAGATTTCAAGGCCTTCTCATCTCGATTACAGAATGTGGAGCAGAGAGTGGCGGAGGGAGAGGAAAGACACAGGGAAGCCTCGTCAGCGCTCTCCACGCTACAGAAACAAAATAAAATGCTGCTAACTAAACTGGACGATTTGGAAAATCGTTCACGACGAAATAACATTCGTATTGTAGGGGTCCCAGAGTCTGTCCCACCTAAAGCGCTAATGGACTTTGTTGAAAACACTCTCCCTGACCTGCTTAAATTTCCTGCCTCCAGTATACCATGTGTAGCAGAAAGGGCGCACAGAATAGGAGCCCCTCAACGGGAAGGAACCTCTAATCAAGGCCCGAGACAAATCATGGTGCGCTACTTAAATTTCAAAGACAAAATGATGCTGATTAGAGCTTATAGACAGACACCATCCCTCCTGTATGAAGGAAAGAAAATATATATTTTCCAAGACTACTCGGCAGAAGTTGCCAAGAAAAGGAGGGAATTCTCGCCATATTGCAGAGATTTGATTGCCCGCGGGGAGTTGGTGACTCTCTTATACCCAGCTCGACTGCGACTACAAACAGCCCAAGGCCCTCAGTTTTTTGACTCACCCAAACATCTCCAGATATTCCTGGAGAGATCAGGGAATGCTGCAGGGACATCACGGAGACCGCATCAGGAAGAAGAAGAAGAGACCTGAATCCAGCAAGTGCAGTACAGGCGGATGATACTATAAGTATAACCTAAGTTACTATTTTGGCCATATGGAGGGCCGTTAGAGACTCTGAGTGGTTTATTCCACTACCTAACTGTTCTTTTCAAGTTGGGGGGGGGGGGGGCTGTTGGGGCTTTGTAGAGTTTATTTGTTTAATTGTTTTTGTGTTATATTTTACCAACAAGACTCAGAAATATTGGATTTCAATTTAGACTGTGATCTGTTCTAACAACTGATTGAAATAACGTTTACTAGACAGGGCATGGTTTTGAACTGTTGACTTTCTCTTTCGTGTATAGATCTATCAAGATATATCTGAGAACTCGACCCAGCATTGAGTGGACATCATCTTCTCCCGCGGCCGGCTAACCATGAGTACCCAGGACAGATCTCCTACACCATACGCACACCACATATCATCTATAGCTAAGCATCACACTATCTTAGTTAATCATGAAAATTGTCTCATGGAATGTGGGGGGTATCACCTCACCTATAAAACGGAAAGCCATTCTCAAATACCTTAAAAACCATCACACAGATATAGCAATACTGGAGGAGACACACTTATCAAGTATAGAACACCAGAAACTAAAACAGGGCTGGGTAGGAGAAGTCATTCACACCACATATGGGGAAAAGCGGGCCAGAGGGGTAGCAATTCTTTTTAGGAAAAATCTAGACTACCATATCGACAAACAACTAGTGGACCCACAGGGCAGATATGTCCTCATAAAGCTTAGAATAGGGAACAAAGAGGTAGCGATTGGGGGAGTATATGATCCCCACACTAACAAGAAAGACTTTTGGATAGACTTCCATAGGGAGATACTGAGATTTGCGGATGCTCCCCTGATACTGGGAGGGGACTTCAACATAGCACCCCAGACACCAGCGGACAGATACAGGGATCCCAGTAAGCACACTTCCCAACGACCACAACACCACAACGCTAGAAGAGACTCAAAAATCCTCTCCAAATTCAAACACTTACTGAAACTGACAGATATCTGGAGAGACAGACACCCAGAAGAACAAAACTTCACATGTCATACTTTAGCTAAACATACTCTCTCCAGGATTGACCTATTTCTGACAACGGATGCTTTGGGCCCACTCATCACAGACGCAGACATAGACGTAGCAACAATATCAGATCACGCACCGATTACGCTAAAAGTCAGGCTGACACCAGCGAGAGAGGGGCCTTGTAGATGGAGATTCCCATCCTATCTCTATGGAGACAAGCATATGAATCACTTAATGCCGCACATGCGCAAGACACACTTTTGTTCTGGGAGGCAAGTAAAGCGGTAATGAGAGGTGTCATCACCTTCTACTCAGCTGGCAAACTAAAACAGAGAAAGAGTAGAACTGAGAAGATGCTGCGAAGGCTCATCAGCTCTAGGAACAAATATTTGAGGCACCCCAACCAACTCACAAACAGAAGTATATAGAAGCAAAAAAGCATAGGGACATGGCACTACACCAAAATGCAATCAGGGAAATGACAGTTACGCAGGCCAAATTCTACAGACATGGTAGTAAGACGGTAGGTTCCTAGCCAGACTTACACAACTAGCTAAACCTAGTAAATGTATAGGGGCAATCAAGGTGAAGAACTCAATATACACAACAACGGCGGGAATCCACACAGCCTTCATAGACTACTATCAGACGCTCTACTCCAGTCAGAACGGGAATAAAATAGAACAAACTGTGTTTTGGGACTCCATACACACCCCTCATGTATCAGACGAACACCTGACACTCTTAAACGCGCCCATCACAGAGACGGAGACGTTGCGAGCCATAAAGTCCCTGCCTCTAGACAAAACACGCCGGGACCAGACGGACTACCAGGGGAATTTTACAAGTTGTTAGGAGGGGAGGTGATGGGTGTTCTCACCAAACTGTTTAATAAAATTATGACAGGGGAGATAAAACCCAATGATCGCTTCACAGAGGCAAATGTCACAGTTATTCCCAAAGCAGATAGACACCCGCTACTGCCACAGTCCTACCGCCCAATTTCCTTGATGAATCAAGACTATAAACTGTTCACAAAAATAATGGCAGATAGACTGGCAGTCGCGCTCCCCTCGGTGATCAACCATAACCAAACGGGTTTTGTTAAGGGTAGATCCTCAGTATTAAACTTAAGGAAATTGCAATTCATTCTCACCCATTTTTGGAATAAATCGAAAGAGGGGAGGGAAGACTCCCAGGAGGCCTGCGCCCTCTTAGTAGACGCGGAAAAGGCCTTTGACATGGTCCTTTGGGACCATCTCTTCCTCACCCTTGAAAATTTCTGCATTACAGGCCAATTCGCACATGCGGTGAAAGCACTGTACGCCAACCCCAAGGTGTCTGTCATAGTTAATGGGGTGGCCTCCCCTCCCTTCCAACTGGGTAGGGGAACTAGACAGGGGTGCCCGCTGTCGCCTCTCCTCTTTGATATGGCCATCGAACCCCTTGCCATTAAACTAAGAGCAGATACGGAGGGGTTGTGGGTAGGTGGAGAGCAGTGCCACTTGTCCCTTTTCGCAGACG
The DNA here is from genome assembly GCF_027579735.1 of Bombina bombina. Lineage (NCBI taxonomy): Eukaryota > Metazoa > Chordata > Amphibia > Anura > Bombinatoridae > Bombina > Bombina bombina. The sequence continues at coordinate 637,321,409 of NC_069499.1, forward strand.
ATATGATACTGTACGTACAAAACCCATCCAAAAACATCCCCAAAATTATGGACATCATACATCAATTTGGCCTAATCTCAGGTTACAAAGTAAACGCGGACAAGTCCGAATTAGTCTGGCTTTACAAAAAAAAGACACACCCAAATTTGCAGCGTACCTTTAAACAAGTCACCCACTCCTTCAAATACCTGGGGATCATGCTATCCACAGATCCTGGGAAGTGGTACGATCTAAATTACCGTCACCAACTAAAAGACATCCAGGACATGCTGGTCAGATGGGGGGGATTACCTCTTACAATGTCAGGTAGGATAGCCCTCATAAAAATGGTCGCATTTCCGAAACTCTTGTACCTGTTCCAGATGATACCTGAAAACATTCATAAGTCTGACCTGAGCAAACTGAACAAATCAATCACCTCTTTTGTCTGGGCAGGGAAAAAACACAAGATAAAGGCTAGTAAACTGATGGCGGAGATCCCCTCAGGGGGACTGGCACTCCCCAATATAGGAGCATACTGTAGTGCAGCACAGATCAAGTATGTGGCAGACTGGTTGACCGAGAGACAGAACTTCACAATACCCAAACTAGAGGAACAGGGGACATACCCTTGGTCACTGCAGGCGATCCCACACATGTCCCCAGCGCAAGCTGAAAAGTCCCTTAAAGACTATCCGTTGATACTTCAACCCCTGAGAGCATGGTGGAAGCTGTGCAGAGCCCTCAAATTTGACCACCACTTTACAAGATTTCTCCCTCTAAAAGGGAACCCGGAGTTCCCGGCAGGCATCAATTCTGGGGTGTTTGGGGGCTGGAAGGCTAGGGGACTGACATCCATATCACACATGTTAAACAAACTAGACGCCACTGTTAAGACATTTCAGGATCTGCAAAATCAGTTCCATCTACCAAACTCACACCACTTTGCATATCTACAGGCTAGGCACTACGCCAAAGAGCTGACTAAAAAAGAAAGTGTCGTAGATCAAAACTTAGGCATAAACAGATTGCTTCACAAGACCGAACAGGGGGTGACTTCTATATCCCACATATACAAGCTTCATATGAAGGTAACTAATGATTCAACACTAACACACATTAGTGACACTTGGACGAACATACTTGACACTGATATAACAACAGATCTCGCCCAGAAGAGCATATCTCTATCGAGAAGAGCGTCCCTGTCGGCGATCAGCCGTGAGTCTCACATCAGACTACTACAGACGGCGTATATCTCTCCAAAGGTCTATAAAAAATGGAGACCAGAAACCAAAGGTACATGTCACAAATGCCAATTCCCAAACGCAGACCTGTTACACCTGATTTGGGCCTGCCCGAAAATAACTAGATTTTGGGGTATGATAGCGCACTGGTTGAACACCACACTACATATAAACATAGAGATGTCTCCTAAACTGATAGTGTTCTTGCATTCATCGGAGCAAGAGTCAAGATCCCATGAACGGCTAGTTAGCGACCTCTTACTACAGGCTAGAAAGCTCATCTTTCACAAGTGGCTTAGCCCAGAGGCCCCCACTCTTACACAACTCAAAGCTACGATACTCAAACAGGTAACCTATGAAATAGCGGATACTATGCAGGACACACAGGGTAGAACCAGGTCACTGATGAAAAAATGGGGTACATACATAGAGACATTAAAACCATCTTTACAGAGGCAACTCCTATACCCCATAAAAGACACAGAATTTTTGCTTGAGGAACACCTTAGAGGGAAGTGGAGCAACATTTACCAAGTGAGTGGAGACACAAGTAGAGCCACAAATTAACACACACACTGTCATGATCTGTCCTGGGGAGGTTGAGACTGCGGGAGAGAGGTGACGAAAGGTTCTTTACATAAGAACCGCCTAATACCAGTTCTACCAGAGAGCAAATTGTTAGAATTTTGTTATTTACCATTATGTAATCTATAGGTTATGAGAAGAATACACGTTTCCTCAATATGAGGAGTGCTGTTTGGAGGGAGAAAAAGGAGAGAAGGATAGTTAGGGAGGGTTAAGGAAAAAGTGGAAAATGAAGTTGCCAAGATAAACTCAAGAGTCATTATTTGTCTAAATCTCACTGGTAGGATCCGTTTAGGTTCCGGTGAGACTAATAATTCCTTGAGAGTCCAGAGACACTGTTAAATTTAACTGTCGATGTGAAGATATGTATGTAAACCAATGTAAACACCGATTGAAGCAATGTATGTATTCTTGGTAACTTCAAATGAAAAATAAAAGTTTAAAAAAAAAAAAAAAAAAAAAAAAGAGCAAGTCTAAGGGACAGGTTTCTAATTTTCGTTCTGATTAATCCCAACGACAGCAGGCATCCGCTAAGCCCGAGCAAACCAAGTGTACTTGGAAGCCAGCTCAGTCCTGGAATAAGTACAAGCAGAGCAACAAGCCCGCCAAGACTAAATCGACATGAAGGGGTGGCCCCCGATTCGCCTCTGGATCGTGTAGGGGGCAGACTGTCGCTCTTTTTAGACGCTTGGTTCAGGGACGTGTAGTATCCATGGGTCCTGGAGGTCATAGCTCAGAAATACAAGATAGGTTTTAAGTTTAATCCACCCAAGGGCAGATTTCTCCTCTCAATCCTGTCTTCCAGACCAGAAAAGTGAAAAGCCTTTCTAGGGTGCGTGCGGGATCTGTTCTCCTTAGGAGTCATTGTCCCAGTGCCTATCGCAGAAAGGGGTTTGGGATACTATTCAAACCTTTTCGTGGTCCCAGAGAAGGAGGGAACTTTCCACCTGATTCTGATATAAAGTGCTTAAATTTCTAAATGTCCCCTCGTTCAAAATGGAGACAATAAGGTCCATCCTTTCCTTAAATCAGGAAGGACAGTTTATGACCACTATATATCTGAATGATGCTTACCTTTACGTTCCAATCCACAAGGACCACTTCCAGTTCCTAAGGTTTGCGTTCCCGGACCAGCACTTCCAGTTCATTGCACTTCCGTTTGGTCTAGCTATTGCCCCAATAATTTTTACAAAGGTTCTAGGGGCTCTTCTAGCTGTTGCCAGAACCCTGGGTATAGCAGTAGCTTCCTCCTTGGACGATATTCTGGTACAAGCACCATCTTTTTGTTTGGCGGAGGACCATTCAGAATCTCTTCTCTATCTTCTTCGATCTAATGGATAGAAGATAAACCTAGAAAAGAGTTCTTTTATCCCAAGTACCAGGGTGGAATTCCTGGGTACTATAATAGACTCCATATCCATGAGGATGTCTTGCCCTCTGGACCTCCTTAAGGCCCTCTGTGGCTCAGTGTATGGAGGTGATTGGTCTCATGGTGTCCAGCATGGACATCATTCCCTTAGCCAGGTTCCATCTCAGACCGTTGTAACTGTGCATGCTGAGGCAGTGGAACAGCGATCATTCAGATCTGTGTCAACAGATTTCTCTGGACAACCGGTCGAGAGAATCGCTCTCTTGGTGGCTCTGTCCAGATCTGTCCCGAGGGACATCCTTCTTAAGACCATCCTGGGAGATTATGATTACGGACCCAAGCCTATCAGGATGGGGAGCTATTTGGGGTGCCAAGAAGGCACAAGGCCTGTGGAGGAATGTTACCGATCAACATTCTGGAACTTCGGGAAATCTTCAATGCTCTTAAGGCTTGGCCCCTTCTGGGTTCGTCCCAGTTTATTAGATTCCAATCAGACCATATAATCTCGGTGGCTTACATCAACCATCAGGGTGGAACAAGAAGCTCCCTAGCAATGAGGGAAGTGTCTCGGATTCTGGAGTGGGCGGAGGCCCACAGCTGTTCGCTGTCAGCGATCCACATTCCGGGTGTGGACAACTGGGAAGCGGATAAGGCTCTGAATAGGATCAGACCTGTGTTTAGATCTAAGGCTCCTCCTTGGAGTCTAAATCTTGTTCTTAAGGTTTTGCAACGGGCTCCGTTTGAGCCTATGCATGAAGTTGACATTAAATTGTTGTCCTGGAATGTTTCTTTTCCTACTGGCTATTGCTTCTGCACGCAGAGTATCTGATATTGCTGCCTTGCAATGTGAGCCTCCTTATCTGGTGTTCCATTCTGATAAGGCTGTCCTACGTACTAAGTTAGGTTTTCATCCTAAGGTCGTGTCAGACCGCAACATCAATCAAGAGATTGTGGTTCCTTCCTTGTGTCCAAATCCTCCTTCGAAGGAACGTTTGCTTCATAATTTGGACGTAGTTCACGCCTTGAAGTTCTATCTTCAGGCTACTAAGGATTTTAGACAAACTCCTTTCTTGTTTGTTGTCTATTCCGGGAAGCATATGGGTCAGAAGGTCTCCTCGACTTCCTTATATTTTTGGTTATGGAGTAAGGCTCTCTTTTTGGTTAAGGAGTGTTATCCGCTTAGCTTATGAGACAGCGGGACATAGGCCTCCTCACTCAGAGAATTGCGGCTCATTCTGCTAGAGCAGTGGTTTCCTCTTGGGCCTTTAAGAACGAGGCCTCTATCAGATTTGTAAGGCGGCTACCTGGTCCTCCTTACATACTTTTTCTAAGTTTTACAAGTATGATGTTTTTGCTTTGGCTGAAGCAGCTTTTGGGAGAGAGGTTTTGCATGCTGTGGTGCCCTCAGATTAGGGTCCGCTCTCTATTTGTCCCTCCCGTTATCATTCAGTGTCCTCTAGAACTTGGGTGTAGTTTTCCCAACAGTAAGGAATGATGCCGTGGACTCTCCTTATATTAAGAAGGAAAACATAAATTATGCTTACCAGATCATTTCTTTTTCTTCTGTATAAGGAGAGTCCACGGCCCCCGCCCTTGTTCTCTGATGGGTGGCCCTCTAAATTTTATTTTTTTTCTAGCACCTTTTATACCCTGGTATTTCTCCTACTGTTCCTTGTTCCCTCTGCAGAATAACTGGGGGATGGGGGAAGTGGGCGAGGAATTTAAGCCTTTGGCTGGGGTGTGTCTGCTGCCTCCTGGTGGCCAGGTTCAGTATTTCCCAACAGTAAGGAATGATGCAGTAGACTCTCCTTATACAAAAGGAAATGAAATGATCTGGTAAGCATAATTTTAATGCAGCCTTTTCCATTCCTTTTTCAAGGGGAAAGGAATCTGTTTCCCTGGAAGGGAACCCATCAGTAGCACTTTGTCTCAACTATAAATTTACAAGGTGGTGATGCGGACAGTATTAAATTATATATAATCTTTTATAATCTGTATACCCCCGTCACTTTTGAGATGCACTTTTAGGTATAAAATGACGGCACCATTTTTTCTTCATGAAGGAGTCTCAGACTGTAGTCAGGGCGCCAGTGCGTTATTTGTATTATGCCATTTGTCCTCTTTCCTTGCGTTTTCCTCTTTCGTGCCTGCCAGTCTCTTAATTATCATTGAGACTTTATTTTTTTCACTTTATATTGACAGCAGGTTATCACTAAAATGTGTCTAGATGGTACCCTGTCCAACCACGCTAGAGTGCAAGAAAATAAAAAATGTTGCACTTCGGACTTTTTAAATTTAGTAGACAGTTCAGCAGCGAGCACATTATCTCTAGTACAATGGTTAGCAGGGGCGTGAAAGATTATTGCTGGTAACAAAAGATTCAGAGGGCTTTAGGGAAGAGAGATCCATGGGTTCTTCTTCAGAGGTAACTGGAGGTGCTGAAGGGGTAGAGGATAGCCTGAAGACTGGATGGATAGGAGGACGAGAGGGAAGGATTCTGCAAGTTCTCTCTCTCTCAGCTCGTCTCTCCTGAAAGAGAGAATCCAGACTGATGCAAAGTGTTATGAATTTATCCAGGGAAAATAGAACATCAGGATAAAAGTGAGCTCATCCGGGGGGACTTCCGGGCGGCGGCCATGACTGGTCACATCTCTGCAAGCTGCTCCAGCCTTCCAGCGCTAATCACCAGTTATCTACTTATACACCAAGCATTAAGCATCGGAGTTGAAGTATTTATATCCTACTAAAGAATCTCTACTCAAAGAGACCTTTTTTTTTTGCCAGGATTGCTGCTGGCTTCAGAGCCCGGAACAATTTTGGACCATCTGAGGCCTAGGCCCTCTTGAACCCCCCCCCCCGGCAGGGTGTTATCTCACCTTGTCGTTACGTAGCACTAAGCAAGTGCTGAATTGCAACCAAACAATTTTCACAGCATTACTCAGAGTTACTTTGATAACTTGCCTTACATTTATTATGGCATGGAGTCTGCAACATATTTCCTGGAGGAGCTGCGCAATTTACTTAAATTTCATAGCGCTGCTTTTGAAGAGAAGCTGCACGCGGCATTTAGCTTTACAGAAAGTTCTGCCTTACAACAACATATACAGCCTGAGCAGGTCTCAGTGACATGTGAAGATCGTGATATGGTGGAGCTCCAGTGTTTGCTGCCTGTTAATGATGCAGCATATTCTACCTCTGCTAAGCCCAGAACCCAAGACGCTACGGCTCCATTACCGGATGAAAATACAAAGAGCTCTACTGCCCAATCAAGCGAAACCAACATCCATGAAATAGGAGATCTCTTGAATATTTGGCACTCACTTGATACTGGGGACTCTGCTGGTCTAACAGAACTGCACCCAAAAATAACGCTCAATCCACAAACTATGAGGACACCTACTTTTTTTCTCCATGCAACCTCGCTACATCTAAGGTGGAGCCCTGTGGATAGGATTGGGACTGAATTTGACAAGCGCTCTGTCACCCTCTACTACACAGGTTTGCGATATTTAGTATGGGATTCTGGAGGTTAAAACTGACTGTTACCGGAGAATGGGGCAAGAACTAATGGATGTATAGCCTACTGTGCTGTATTTGATTCAGGTCTTGTTATATGGCTGAAAACCGGACATAGCTATTATAGTTTAGTTGCCTATCAGTGTGCAGCCGGTGTATATCCACTTTAACACATCTCAAGGAACTGTAACCGCACAGCTTGTTTTACTGTATTACATTGCCCTAGTTTTTTTTTGTTTTTTTTTATCTCTGTAAGGTTGCTATGCCAAATATTATATCCTTTCATTTGGGTGTGAATCTATAATTAATACGCTCCAAACTAAGGAAATGATTATAATGTTATTCTGTTCTGGCTGTGGGTCTATTTGCAGCCCACATATTGATGTTCATCCCAAACTTTGATAGGCAATTGTAGTTACATAGCCTGGTTAGGTGTAATGTACAGTCCTAGTTTACATAGCCTGGTTCGGTGTGATGTACAGTTTTAGTTTAAATGCATTCTTAGATGTTCAGTTAAATGTGATATGATCTTCTCACGTAGATATTATATATGTATTATGCTCTACACTGTAAAAATGCTCCTCATGTTTAATTATGTGCATTTCTGCTGCTTGTATGTGTTTGCCAATTCTTAGACCCCATGGTACTGACTTTATTAGAATATATTGTTAGACCCACAGTTTCAGTTCCAGATTCCCTGCATTATCTATAATCCCTTATCCTTTACTTTTTAACTGTTTATTGTTCACCAGTCCCTGTCTAGCTTTGCATATGCTCTAACACAATGGACACATCTATTTGCTCTTGTACTGCACATAGTAGCCAGCCTATAAGATTGCCTTACTTCTTACACCCTAGAATATATTTTAGCCATTGGGCTATCATTGCATTTTTTAGAGATTTAATTCTCACTTTTCAATATGGGGCAGCGCCTTACTGTCAGCGGCCGAGATGGTGAGGCAATGAGTCCCTATCTTTAGTATCTGGGTGTCTGTTAAACTTTTATGACCACACCAGCATCTATAGTGTAAATATTAGAGCCATATACATAACTTCTACGCCTTCTATAAAATTAAATGCCTATTTATATAGGCCTACCCTTTGTCCCCCCTGTAGGCTTAAACAATGATTCTGACTATCATTTTGTCTATTGCTAATGCTTTACAACAGTCCATGTCTAGATGTACAACCAAAGATTTATTTTTCGTTTTAGGCTATCTAACAGTGGAGTCCACTTGGCTTGCAGTCCATATCCTGTTTGGCCCTTGGGACTTCTTTTTTCCTTGTGACAATACTAAATTATGTCAATCATAATTTTAGTTAGCTCCCTATGTCCTTTTATGTTAACCCCTAGATTTAGATGTACCTCTACTCTCCATTAAGCACTTAAAGGTTATAAATCAGTTATTGTTCCGGCAGAGCCCCCTCTATAACGTCTTAACGCTATACTATTCTGTTAAAGTACTACAAAAATAAAAAATGAGGTTTACAAGAAAAACAAAAAAAAATTTTTTTTAGTAATCTTAAAGGGAATTTTGACTTAAATTATTGACTTTCTGAGATTGTTATTAAACATATCTCTCTTCATTGAAATGAGGACTGAGGGCTATAAAACATTTTGACCTCATTTATTTTTATTTGCCGTAGTATAATAAATACAGTTTGTCCTCATTTATATTTATTTGCCTTTCTTTCTAATGACACAGTGAGTCCACGGATCATCTTAATTACTGTTGGTAATATCACTCCTGACCAGCAGGAGGAGGCAAAGAGCACCACAGCAAAAGCTGTTAAATACCACTCCCCCTACCCACAATCCCCAGTTATTCTCTTTGCTTGTATCCGTTGCAAGGAGGGGTAAAGATAGGTGTCTGATTCTTCAATCAACAGGTTTTTTTTTAAGCAGAGCAAGTTTGCTCTGGTTTTCTTTGGGGTATAGCCGTAGTCCATGTCAGTCTCTTCAGTAGAGTAAGTGGTGGCTTTTAAGCATTTGGGAACTTGTGGGGTATAATCCCCACTGGGCCTCCCAAGTAATTTCATGCTGCCCTTGGTTGAAAGTTTGAGTACGTTTACTCAGCCTTTTCTTTTTTACACAGGTCCATGTGAGGTAGGAAACCCCTCTCATATGGTGAGTCCACGGCCCACCCGGTTTTTCAGACCGTTTGCTTTTCTATAAACTTCAGGCACCTCTGCACCTTAGATTACTTCCTTTCTCCTTTCCCTTTGGTCAAATGATTTTGTTGTGGTGCTCTTTGCCTCCTCCTGCTGGTCAGGAGTGATATTCCCAACAGTAATTAAAGGGACACTGAACCCAAATTTTTTTCTTTCATGTAATTGGCAAGAGTCCATGAGCTAGTGACATATGGGATATACAATCCTACCAGGAGGGGCAAAGTTTCCCAAACCTCAAAATGCCTATAAATACACCCCTCACCACACCCACAATTCAGTTTTTACAAACTTTGCCTCCTATGGAGGTGGTGAAGTAAGTTTGTGCTAAGATTTCTACGTTGCTATGCGCTTCTCAGCATTGTTGAAGCCCGATTCCTCTCAGAGTGCAGCGAATGTCAGAGGGACGTGAAGGGAGTATCACTTATTTGAATACGATGATTTCCCTAACGGGGGTCTATTTCATAGGTTCTCTGTTATCGGTCGTAGAGATTCATCTCCTACCTCCCTTTTCAGATCGACGATATACTCTCAATTTACCATTACCTCTACTAATAACTGTTTTAGTACTGGTTTGGCTATCTGCTATTTGTGGATGGGTGTCTTTTGGTAAGTATGTTTTTATTACTTAAGACACTCTCAGCTATGGTTTGGCACTTTATGCAATTATATAAAGTTCTAAATATATGTAGTGTACTTATATTTGCCATGAGTCAGGTTCATGTATTTCCTTCTGCAGACTGTCGGTTTCATATTTGGGAATGTAAACACTTAAAGAAATTTATTTCTTACCTGGGGTTTAGTCTTTTTTCAATTGGACTACTTTTTACAATTGCGGGTGTTAGGCCCGCGGATACGTCAAATGCTAGACTTTATTGCGTCATTTTTGGCGCAAACTTTTTTTGGCGCGAAAAAATAAGTTTATGACGCAACTTCGTCATTTCCGGCGTCATACGTGACGCTGAGACCTTTCACACGGCAGCGTCATTAGTGTCATTTCCGGTCAAATTTTTTTCATTATTTCAATACCCAATTGATGTTTGCCTCCTGTTTTCTTCTCTATCAAGAGGCCTATGTTTTTTCATTTTTTCCCATTCCTGAAACTGTCATTTAAGGAAATAGATAATTTTGCTTTATATGTTGTTTTTTCTCTTACATTGAACAAGATGTCCCAATCTGATCCTGTCTCTGAAGTTTCTGCTGGAACATTGCTGCCTGACATCGGTTCCACCAAAGCTAAGTGCATTTGGAATAGTTGTCATGATAAACTTTTACATGCAGATAGTGTTTCTATCAGTAATAGTACATTGCCAGTTGCAGTTCCTTCAACTTCTAATGTGCATGATATACCTGTAAATTTTAAAGAATTTGTTTCTGATTCTATTATGAAGGCTTTGTCTGCATTTCCACCTTCTAATAAACGTATAAGGTCTTTTAAAACTTCGCATTTAGCTGATGAAATTTCAAATGACCAACAACATAATAATTTATCCTCTTCTGATGAGGATCTATCTGAAACAGAAGATCCTTCCTCAGATATTGACACTGACAAATCTACTTATTTATTTAAAATAGAGTATATGCGTTCTTTATTAAAAGAAGTGTTAATTACTTTGGATATTGAGGTAACCAGTCCTATTGACGTTCAGTCTAATAAACGTTTAAATGCTGTTTTTAAACCTCCTGTGGTTTCCCCAGGTGTTTTTCCCATTCCTGAGGCTATTTCTGATATGATTTCTAGGGAATGGAATAAGCCAGGTACTTCCTTTATTCCTTCTTCAAGGTTTAAGAGATTGTATCCTTTACCAGCAAAATCTATTCAGTTTTGGGAAAAGATCCCCAAAGTTGATGGGGCTATTTCTACTCTTGCTAAACGTACCACTATTCCTATGGAAGATAGCACTTCCTTTAAGGATCCTTTAGATAGGAAGCTTGAATCTTATCTAAGGAAGGCCTATTTATATTCAGGTCATCTTCTCAGACCTGCTATTTCTTTGGGTGATGTTGCGGCTGCATCAACTTTCTGGTTGGAAAATTTAGCGCAACATGAATTGGATTCTGACATATCTAGCATTGTTCGCTTACTGCAACATGCTAATCATTTTATTTGTGATGCCATTTTTGATTTGATTATCAAAATTGATGTTAGATCCATGTCCTTAGCTGTATTAGCTAGAAGAGCTTTGTGGCTTAAATCTTGGAATGCTGATATGACATCTAAATCTAGATTACTATCTCTTTCTTTCCAAGGTAATAATTTATTTGGTTCTCAGTTGGATTCTATTATTTCAACTATCACTGGAGGAAAAAGGAGTTTTTTTGCCTCAGGATAAAAAACCTAAGGGTAAATCTAAGGCTTCTAACCGTTTTCGTTCCTTTCGTCAGAATAAGGAACAAAAACTCAATCCTCCTCCCAAGGAATTTGCTTCCAGTTGGAAGCCTTCCTCAAATTCGAATAAATCCAAGCCATTTAGGAAACCAAAGTCTGCCCCTAAGTCCGCATGAAGGTGCGGCCCTCATTCCAGCTCAGCTGGTAGGGGGCAGATTAAGGTTTTTCAAGGATTTTTGGATAAAATCTGTCCAAAATCATTGGATTCAGAGCATTGTCTCTCAAGGGTATCGAATAGGATTCAAAGTAAGACCTCCTGTGAGAAGATTTTTTTCTCTTACACATTCCTGTAAATCCAGTAAAAGCTCAAGCTTTTCTGAAGTGTGTTTCAGACCTGGAGTCTTCAGGGGTAATCATGCCAGTTCCTCCTCAGGAACAAGGTTTGGGGTTTTATTCAAACCTATTCATTGTACCAAAGAAAGAAAATTTGTTCAGACCAGTTCTGGATCTGAAAATTTTGAATCGTTATGTAAGAGTACCAACTTTCAAGATGGTGACTATAAGGACTATTCTGCCTTTTGTTCAGCAAGGACATTATATGTCCACAATAGACTTGCAGGATGCATACCTTCATATTCCGATTCATCCAGAACACTATCAGTTTTTGAGATTCTCTTTTCTAGACAAGCATTACCAATTTGTTGCTCTTCCATTTGGCCTAGCAACAGCTCCAAGAATCTTTTCAAAGGTTCTGGGTGCCCTCCTATCTGTAATCGGAGAACAGGGTATTGCGATGTTTCCTTATTTGGACGATATCTTGGTACTAGCTCAGTCTTTACATTCTGCAGAATCTCACACGAATCAACTAGTGTTGTTTCTTCGGAAACATGGTTGGAGGATCAATTTACCAAAAAGTTTCTTGATTCCTCAGACAAGGGTCACCTTTTTAGGCTTCCAGATAGATTCAGTGTCCAAGAGACGTTTAAAATTGGTTGCAGCATGTCGGCTCCTTCAATCTCAGTCATTCCCTTCAGTGGCTATGTGCATGGAAGTTTTAGGTCTCATGACTGCAGCATCGGACGCGATCCCCTTTGCTCGTTTTCACATGAGACCTCTACAGCTTTGTATGCTGAATCAATGGTGCAGGGATTATACAAAGATATCACAATTAATATCCTTGAATCCCAATGTACGACACTCTCTGACATGGTGGATAGATCACCATCGTTTGGTTCAAGGGGCTTCTTTTGTTCACCCAACCTGGACTGTGATCACAACAGATGCGAGTCTTTCAGGTTGGGGAGCTGTTTGGGGGTCTCTGACAGCACAAGGGGTTTGGAAATCTCAAGAGGCGAGATTACCAATAAATATTTTAGAACTCCGTGCAATTCTCAGGGCTCTTCAGTTCTGGCCTCTACTAAAGAGAGAACCGTTCATTTGTTTTCAGACAGACAATATCACAACTGTGGCTTATGTCAATCATCAGGGTGGGACTCACAGTCCCCAAGCTATGAAGGAAGTATCTCGGATACTTGCTTGGGCGGAATCCAGCTTCTGTCTAATCTCTGTGGTGCATATCCCAGGTGTAGACAATTGGGAAGCGGATTATCTCAGCCGCCAGACTTTACATCCAGGGGAGTGGTCTCTCCATCCAGATGTGTTTTCTCAGATTGTTCAGATGTGGGGGCTTCCAGAGATAGATCTCATGGCCTCTCATCTAAACAAGAAACTTCCCAGATACCTGTCCAAGGATGTTCAGGCAGAAGCAGTGGATGCGCTGACACTTCCTTGGTGTTATCAACCTGCTTACATCTTCCCGCCTCTAGTTCTCCTTCCAAGAGTGATATCCAAAATCATCATGGAACAGTCTTTTGTGTTGCTGGTGGCTCCAGCATGGCCACACAGGTTTTGGTATGCGGATCTGGTTCGGATGTCCAGTTGCCCGCCTTGGCCACTTCTGTTACGGCCGGACCTACTATCTCAAGGTCCGTTTTTCCATCAGGATCTCAAATCATTAAATTTGAAGGTATGGAAATTGAACGCTTAGTTCTAAGTCATAGAGGTTTCTCTGATTCAGTGATTAATACTATGTTACAAGCTCGTAAATCTGTCTCTAGAAAGATTTATTATAGAGTTTGGAAGACTTACATTTCATGGTGTTCTTCTCATAAATTCTCCTGGCATTCTTTTAGAGTTCCTAGAATTTTGCAGTTTCTTCAGGATGGTTTGTCTGCAAGTTCCTTGAAAGGACAAATCTCCGCTCTTTCTGTTTTATTTCACATAAAGATTGCTATACCTCCTGATATACACTGTTTTGTACAGGCTTTAGTTCGTATTAAGCCTGTCATTAAGTCAATTTCTCCTCCTTGGAGTCTTAATTTGGTTCTGAGGGCTTTACAGGCTCCTCCATTTGAACCTATGCATTCTTTGGACATTAAACTACTTTCTTGGAAAGTGTTGATCCTTTTGGCTATCTCTTCTGCTAGAAGAGTTTCTGAGCTATCTGCTCTTTCTTGTGAGTCTCCTTTTCTGATTTTTCATCAGGATAAGGCAGTTTTGCGGACTTCTTTTCAATTTTTACCTAAGGTTGTGAATTCTAACAACATTAGTAGAGAAATTGTTGTCCCTTCTTTATGTCCTAATCCAAAGAATTCTTTGGAGAGATCCTTACATTCTTTGGATGTGGTAAGAGCTTTGAAATATTATGTGGCAGCTACTAAAAATTTCAGGAAGACTTCCAGTCTATTTGTTTTATTTTCTGGTCCTAGGAAAGGTCAGAAAGCTTCTGCTATTTCCTTGGCTTCTTGGTTGAAACTTTTGATTCATCAAGCTTATTTGGAGTCGGGTCAAACCCCGCCTCAGAGAATTACAGCTCATTCTACTAGATCAGTCTCCACTTCATGGGCTTTTAAGAATGAAGCTTCAGTTGATCAGATTTGCAAAGCAGCCACTTGGTCCTCTTTGCATACATTTACTAAATTCTACCATTTTGATGTATTTGCTTCTTCGGAAGCAGTTTTTGGTAGAAAAGTTTTTCAGGCAGCTGTTTCAGTTTGATTCTTCTGCTATTTGATTTAAGTTTTTTTCTTTCAAAAGTGAAAATAAACTTATTTTTTGGGTTGTGGATTATTTTTTCAGCGGAATATGGCTGTTTTTATTTTATTCCCTCCCTCTCTAGTGACTCTTGAGTGGAAGACTCCACATCTTGGGTATTGATATCCCATATGTCACTAGCTCATGGACTCTTGCCAATTACATGAAAGAAAACATAATTTATGTAAGAACTTACCTGATAAATTAATTTCTTTCATATTGGCAAGAGTCCATGAGGCCCACCCTTCTTATGGTGGTTATGATTTTTTGTATAAAGCAGAATTATTTCCAAATTTCTTTTGTTGATGCTTTCTACTCCTTTCTTTATCACCCCACTGCTTGGCTATTCGTTAAACTGAATTGTGGGTGTGGTGAGGGGTGTATTTATAGGCATTTTGAGGTTTGGGAAACTTTGCCCCTCCTGGTAGGATTGTATATCCCATATGTCACTAGCTCATGGACTCTTGCCAATATGAAAGAAATTAATTTATCAGGTAAGTTCTTACATAAATTATGTTTTTGTGATTCAGATAGAGCATAAAATTTTAAGCAACTTTCTAATTTACTCCTATTATCAAATTATCTTCATTCTCGTGGTATCTTTAGTTGAAATGCAAGAATATAAGTTTAGATGCCGGACCATTTTTTGGTGAACAAACTGGGTTGTCCTTGCTGATTGGTGGATGAATTCATCCACCAATAAAAAAGTGCTGTCCAGAGTTTTGAACCAAAAAAAGCCTTGATGCCTTTTTCAAATGAAGATAGCAAGAGAACGAAGAACAATTGATAATAGGAGTAAATTAGAAAGTTGCTTAAAATTGCATGCTCTATCTGAATCACGAAAGAAAAAAATTTGGGTTCAGTGTCCCTTTAAGATGATCCGTGGACTCACCGTGTCAAGATATAAATTTTTCATGTAAGAATAAATTATGTTTTTGTGTAATAAAATTTAGCAAAAAGAGTATGAGGAAAAATACAATTCTGAGCTTTCATGGTATTTTCGCCATCTGGTGGCAAGTTTATGAAAATACTGTTATATTTTAAATATTATATGTATCTTTGTGCGTTTTATCTTTCATTTTAAGAGATTTTCGCACTGTGGGTGGCATGTAGAATACTTAGCGATCTAAGTGCTCTAAGGACACTTGTTTAATTTCATAGCATATTTTTTGAATAAAATATAGGGTTTTTCATACGTTATCCTGTATGATAAACATCCTAGAGTTACAGAGGCTACATGTCTTAATTTTCCTCATATTGTGGGGATTTTAGTTTGCCCTTATGTCATATATATAAATATATATTTTTTCTACTAGGTACGACGAGTCCACGGATTCATCCTTACTTGTTTGATATTATCCTCCTGCTAACAGGAAGTGGCAACGAGCACCACAGCAGAGCTGTATATATATATATATAGATCCTCCCTTCTCTCCACCCCCAGTCATTCTCTTTGCCTATACTAGTAATAGGAAGAGGTAAAGTGAAAAAGGTGTTAAAATGATAGTTTTTAGTTTTCTTCAATCAAGAATTTTTAATTTTAAATGATACTGGTGAGTACTATTTTTCCTCAGGCAGCATTTAGAAGAAGATTTCTGCCTGAAGGTTGATGATCTTAGCAGATGTCACTAAGATCCATGTGGGTTCCCACAGAATGGCTGAGGAGTACTAGAGAATCTTCAGTGTGGGGAACGTTTTCATGCTACAAGCATTGAGGTATGTTCAGTCAATTATTTCTGAGGAGACTGTGATATATCAGAACTGGCTGACATAGTTCCCAAAGAGGGAAGGGGTAAGCAGTAATCCTATAGACATAAGAAGGGGTATTACTGAAATCCTGTGTATTTAATTTCTATCAGGGCTAAATGCAGCAAGCAATTATGGCAGCATGGTTTAGACACTGGGGCAGCATAACGTTTTTTTATTGCAAAACGGTTCAATATAACTGGTGTTTGTTCATTGTGCTGGGGGTTCACATGGCTATAATCATACAATTTTGGATGCTTATCCACATGGCTAGTTCTGTACCGCTTTACTTGCGGTTGCTTAGGCTGAGAGTACATCGCATATGATGGGCGGGGCCTAATTTTCGCGCCTCAGATGCACAGTTGATTTTGTCAAGAAGGCAGCAAACTTCAGCTTCGGTTGGGCCAAACTGAGAGATTGTGTACCGGAGTCATAGTGAGACGTTTTTCAGATCTCTGAGGGCAGGGGGTTGTCTACGTTTTTTTCATAATAGTTTTGTATTACATTACTCATTTAGAGGGTTAATTTGCCCCTTGCTTGTGGTGCAATATCAGACTGCAATATAGGAAAAGTATATGTTAAAATTGAACGTTTGTTAACATTTTTAAGCAGATTTGGGAAAATTGTGCGCTTTTTTTATTTCTTAAAGGCGCAGTACTTGTTTTTTCAAAATTTGTTTTCTTCAATGAATAAAGTGTTTTCACGACTTTTGTGGTTATTACTAGCCTGTTCAACATGTCTGACATTGAGGAAAGTCAATGCTCTGTGTGTTTAGAAGCCATTGTGGAACCCCCTCTTACATTGTGTCCTTCTTGTACTGAAAGGGCCTTACACTGCAAAGAACATATTTTAGGTGATAAAAGTATGTCTAAGGATGATTCTCAGTCTGAAGAGAATCAGGTTATGCCATCCAATTCTCCCCAAGTGTCACAACCTTTAACGCCCACTCAAGCGACGCCAAGTACTTCTAGTGCTTCTAATTCTTTTACTCTGCAAGATATGGCTGCAGTTATGTCTACTACTCTTACAGAGGTATTATCGAAACTGCCTGTTTTACAGGGTAAACGCAGTAGGTCAAGTATTAGGGTAAACACTGAACCCTCTGATGCTTTCTTGTCCATTTCCGATGTACCCTCACAGTGCTCTGATTTGGGGGTCGGGGAATTACTGTCTGAGGGAGAACTTTCAGACTCAGGAAATGTGTTACCTCAGGCAGATTCGGACATGATGTCCTTTAAATTTAGGCTTGAACACCTCCGGCCTTTTACTCCAGGTGTTTTTGTCGACTCTGGATGATTGTGACCCTATTGTGATACCACCAGATAAATTGTGTAAGATGGACAAATATCTAGAAGTGCCTACTTACACTGATGTTTTTCCAGTCCCTAAAAGAATTTCGGACATTGTTACAAAGGAATGGGATAGACCAGGTATTCCGTTCTCTCCCCCTCCAAACTTTAAGAAAATCTTTCCCATATCTGACACCATTCAGGATTCTTGGCAAACGGTCCCTAAGGTGGAGGAAGCTATTTCTACCCTGGCTAAGCGTATAACTATACCTATTGAGGACAGTTGTGCTTTCAAAGATCCTATGGAAAAAAAGTTAGAGGGTCTTCTAAAGAAATTTTTTATTCATCAGGGCTTTTTTTTCCTATAGCTTGCATTGTTCCAGTTACTACTGCAGCAGCTTTTTGGTTTGATGCTCTAGAAGAGTTTCTTAAGGTTGAGACCCCATTAGATGACATTTTGGATAGAATTAAGGCTCTCAAGCTAGCTGATCCTTTTATTACCGATGCCGCTTTTCAAATGGCTAAATTAGCGGAGAAAAATGCAGGTTTTGCCATTTTAGCGCGTAGAGCGGTATGGCTCAAATCTTGGTCTGCTGATGTGTCATCAAAATCTAAGCTTTTAGCTATTCCTTTTTAAAGGTAAGACCCTATTCGGGCCTGAATTGAAGGAAATAATTTCTGACATTAATGGAGGTGAAGGTCATTCCCTGCCTCAGGATAAGGCAGTGAAGATGAGGGGTGAACAAAATAATTTTCGTTCCTTTCGAAACTTTAAAGGAGGACCCTCTGCTTCCTCTTCCGCCACAAAGCAGGAAGGGAATTTTGCTCAATCCAAGTCAGTCTGGAGACCTAACCAGGCCTGGAATAAAGGTAAACAAGCCAAGAAGCCCACTGTTGCTACCAAGACAGCATGAAGGGGCAGCCCCCGATCCGGGACCGGATTTAGTAGGGGGCAGACTTTCTCTCTTTGCTCAGGCTTGGGCAAGAGATCTTCAGGATCCCTGGGCATTAGAAATTGTGACCCAGGGGTATCAGCTGGAATTCAAGGAATTTCTCCCAAGAGGGAGATTTCATCTTTCATGTTTGTCTGTAGACCAGACAAAAAGAGAGGCGTTCTTACGCTGTGTAAAAGACCAATATACCATGGGAGTAATTTGCCCAGTTCCAAAACTAGAACAGGGACAAGGGTTTTACTCAAATCTGTTCGTGGTTCCCAAAAAAGAGGGAACTTTCAGACCAATTTTAGATCTCAAATGCCTAAACAAATTTCTCAGAGTCCCATCATTCAAGATGGAGACTATACGAACAATTTTGCCAATGATCAAGGAGGGTCAATATATGACCACTGTGGACCTAAAGGATGTGTATCTTCACATTCCTATCCACAAGGATCATCACCAGTTTCTAAGGTTTGCCTTTCTGGATGAACACTATCAGTTTCTGGCCCTTCCTTTCGGGTTGGCCACAGCACCCAGAATCTTCACAAAGGTGCTAGGGTCCCTTCTGGCAGTTCTCAGGCCGTGGGGCATAGCAGTGGACAATATTTTGATCCAGGCGTCAACTTATCATCTGACCAAATCTCACACGGGCATCATGTTGGCATTTCTAAGAACTCACGGTTGGAAAGTGAATATAGAAAAGAGTTCACTAGTTCCACTAACAAGAGTTCCATTCATGGGAACTCTGATAGACTCGGTAGACATGAAAATATTTCTGACGGAGGTCCATTCCTCGGCCATCAGTGGCTCAGTGTATGGAGGTCATTGGATTAATGGTAGCAGCGATGGACATCGTTCCGTTTGCTCGCTTTCATCTCAGACCACTGCAGCTGTGCATGCTCAGACAGTGGGGATTATGCAAATTTTTCTCCTCAGATAAATCTGGATCAAGAGACCAGAGACTCTCTTCTCTGGTTGTCACAGGATCATCTGTCCCAGGGAATGTGCTTCCGCAGGCCAGCATGGGTAATAGTGACGACAGACGCTAGCCTCTTGGGCTGGGGAGCAGTCTGGAATTCCCTGAAGGCTCAGGGTGTTTGGACTCAGGAGGAGTCTCTACTACCAATCAATATTCTGGAACTGAGAGCAATATTTAACGTGCTTCAAGCGTGGCCTCAGTTGGCTTGGGCCAAATTCATAAGATTCCAGTCGGACAATATCACGACTGTAGCATATATCAATCATCAAGGGGGAACAAGGAGTTCTCTAGCGATGATAGAGGTTTCAAAGATAATCCGATGGGTGGAGGCTCACTCTTGCCATCTATCAGCAATCTATATCCCAGGAGTAGAGAACTGGGAAGCGGATTTTCTAAGTCGGCAGACTTTTCATCCGGGGGAGTGGGAAATCCATCCGGAGGTGTTCGCATCATTGATCCGTCAATGGGGCACACCAGAATTGGATCTGATGGCATCTCGTCAGAATGCCAAACTTCCTTGTTACGGGTCCAGGTCAAGGAATCCCCACGCTGTACTGATAGATGCTCTAGCAGTACCTTGGTCGTTCAACCTGGCTTATGTGTTTCCACCATTTCCTCTCCTACCTCGTCTGATTGCAAGAATCAAACAGGAGAGAGCTTCAGTAATCCTGATAGCGCCTGCGTGGCCACGCAGGACTTGGTATGCAGATCTAGTGGACATGTCATCTCTGCCACCTTGGAAACTGCCATTGAGACAGGACCTTCTCATTCAAGGTCCGTTCCAACATCCAAACCTAAATTCTCTGCTACTGACTGCTTGGAGATTGAACGCTTAGTTTTATCTAAGCGGGGATTCTCTGAATCGGTCATTGATACTTTAATTCAGGCTCGTAAGCCTGTGACGAGATAGATTTACCATAAGATATGGTGTAAATATCTTTGTTGGTGCGAATCCAAGGGCTACTCATGGAGTAGGGTTAAGATTCCTAGGATTCTTTGCTTTCTCCAAGAAGGATTGGAGAAGGGATTATCAGCTAGTTCCTTAAAGGGACAAATTTCTGCTTTGTCAATTTTACTACACAAGTGTCTGGCGGATGTCCCAGATGTTCAGTCTTTTTGTCAGAATCAAGCCTGTGTTTAAACCTATTGCTCCGCCATGGAGTTTGAATTTAGTTCTTAATGTTCTTCAAGGGATTCCGTTTAAACCCATGCATTCCATAGATATTAAACTATTATCTTGGAAAGTTTCGTTTTTAGTTGCTATCTCTTCGGCTAGAAGAGTTTCTGAGCTTTCTGCGTTGCAATATGATTTTGCGTATTATGCCTGGATTTCTTCCTAAGGTTTTTTCTAATAAGAATATTAATCAGGAAATTGTTGTTCCTTCCTTGTGTTACATAATTTGGACGTGGTTCGGGCTTTGAAGTTTTACTTACAAGCGACCAAGGATTTCCGTCAAACATATTCTCTATTCGTTGTTTATTCTGGAAGACATAGGGGTCAAAAAGCTACGGCTACCTCTCTTTCTTTTTGGCTGAAAAGCATTATCCGCCTGGCATACGAGACTGCTGGACAGCAGCCTCCTGAAAGAATTACGGCTCATTCTACAAGAGCTGTGGCTTCCACATGGGCTTTTAAAAACGATGCTTCTGTTTAACAGATTTGTAAGGCTGCGACTTGGTCCTCCCTTCATACTTTTTCCAAATTTTACAAATTTGATACTTTTGCTTCTTCAGAGGCTATTTTTGGGAGAAAAGCTCTTCAAGCAGTGGTGCCTTCCGTTTAGGTATCTGTCTTGTCCCTCCCGTTCATCCGTGTCCTGTTGCTTTGGTATTGTATCCCACAAGTAAGGATGAATCCGTGGACTCGTCGTATCTAGTAGAAGAAAAGGAAATTTATGCTTACCTGATAAATTGATTTCTTCTACGATACGACGAGTCCACGGCCCTACCTGTCATTTTAAGACAGATTATATTTATTTTAAAACTTCAGTCACCTCTGCACCTTTTAGCTTTTCTTTTCTCTTCCTATACCTTCGGTCGAATGACTGGGGGTGGAGAGAAGGGAGGAGCTTTATATACAGCTCTGCTGTGGTGCTCTTTGCCACTTCCTGTTAGCAGGAGGATAATATCCCACAAGTAAGGATGAATCCGTGGACTCGTCGTATCGTAGAAGAAATCAATTTATCAGGTAAGCATAAATTTCCTTTTATTATTTTTTTATTTTATAGTCTTTTATTGAGATTCATGATACATAAACATTGTAAAGATAACATAAGAAGTAACATACATGAACACTTAAAGTTGTCTCTACTCAGAGGATGAACAATTAACCATTCAGTCTCATATATCAGCAGATGACAATTGTACATTAGAGTTATCAATAATTTGATAATCTTGTTTTATAGATATAAAGGGCATTCAGTAGTGGTTAATTTGATGGTTACACTTGAACCAACTGATATAGGAAATAATATTGCTCAGAAAATAACCACAGAAAATATATATTTACATTGAAATATGTTCAGCGGTTAAACACTGCTAAAGTTATAGTAATACAAAGGGTGAGGGATGACCTAAATATAAAGGTGTAATATAAATTATATAAGTAATGATAAGAGAGTTTATCAGCGTATAGACACCACTTAATTACATAATAATATTATAAAATAAATAAAATTAGCATGTGTAAAATAGCATTGAATAAAGATATAACATACACATTGCAGACAAAATATATATTCACAGATACAGTTGTTGGTAGTTGTACTTTAATGTGTATGTAGCCCACAAGAAGCTCATGTTAGGATATGAGGGGGGGGGGCATAGTATGTAATAATTCCTGCCGTTACTCATTAGTGATACTGATCATTGTCATATCAGTTATGTCAGCAATATGTCGCTACATAAATAGAGATACAAATAGACAATGTTAAACCTATCTGACTATAACATTCTGTCTCCCAACTCCCTTGCCGGCTGAGGGAGAAATGGGAGTTATGTCTTCTTAAGATTGAGCAAGAGGTAGCAATACCTTCCTCCTACTGCGTATATAAGGATGCAGTTTCTAGGTATTACAACATCATCTCTGCCCATATAAGCGTCAATATAAGAGAAATGTAACAGTAAAAACATAGTTCCATTTTATAACTTATTGACCATATTTCTATTTATGAGAACCTGCTGATAATATGGCTACCATAGAGTAATGTGTTTAGGAAAGAACAATTACTGAAATAGTTAAAAAAAATAGGAGATACCAGGTGCACAGTGCATAAGAGAATAATAAGATTGACTATAAGCATATATAAACTGACTCTGACTACCCTATGTTGAAGGGGAATGAACTGAGTTAGGGACAGGATTATTAACCAACCCCTGCCTGAATATAGTAGAAGTCCAACAATTATTTATAAACCTTTATGGGTTGAATAATCCTGGTATGGTAAACAGTCCGATAACCATGGCCGCTGTAGGGCCTCTGGAATTTTAAATAAAGTACTAGAGAAGATAGCTTACCTCAAACCTGTGTGCGTCGGAGAGGGGACCCTAACTAATTCTGTCTGAAGGTAAGCCTATGGGAATATGATTAACTTGGGGTAATGCACTGCTAGAGTAGATTACAGCCTAAGTGGGCACAATTATGTCAGGTGGTAATCACAATCTATTATGTGAGGGAAACTCTTAAAATAAGCTAAACTTAAAGTGTCAGTAAACCTAAAAAATAATGTTATATAATGCTGCACATAGTGCAGAATTATATAACATTATTTTAGTGCTATAGTTATTAAACCTTTTTTTCCCTTTGAATTTTTTTAAAATATACCTGTTTTACAGACCCGCTCTCTGCTCTCTGCTGAGCGGGTCTGTTTTTTTTACACAGCGCATCGGGCCAGCTGTATAGTCACAGCCCGGCCCAACCGTGCCATAACATTAAGTGCAGCTCGCTCCTGCTCTGTCTGACAGCAGGAGCGAGCTGCACTTAGTATTATGGCGCGGTCGGGCCGGGCTGTGACTATACAGCTGGCCCGATGCGCTGTGGAATAAAAACAGACCCGCTCAGCAGAGAGCAGAGAGCGGGTCTGTAAAACAGGTATATTTTAAAAAAATTCAAAGGGAAAAAAAGGTTTAATAACTATAGCACTAAAATAATGTTATATAATGCTGCACTATGTGCAGCATTATATAACATTATTTTTTAGGTTTACTGTCCCTTTAATTCAGGAACTATGGAAATCATAGAAGGGGACCTTAGAGTCTTTCTGCCTGTGCCTACTTAAAATGACATTATACACTCATTTTTTCTTTGCATAAATGTTTTGTAGATGATCTATTTATATAACCCATACAGTTTTGTTTTTTTAAAATGTAGTTTTGCTTATTTTTAAATAACATTGCTCTGATTTTTAGGCTCCTAACCAAGCCCCAAAGTTTTAGGAGAATACCGTCGGCTACCTTCTCCAACTTGCTCTTGTTTGTGTAAAGGGTCTTTTCATATGCAAAAGAAGGGGGAGAGGGGGGAGTGTCTTTTCTTTCATGTAATTGGAAAGAGTCCATGAGCTAGTGACATATGGGATATACAATCCTACCAGGAGGGGCAAAGTTTCCCAAACCTCAAAATGCCTATAAATATACACCCCTCACCACACCCGCAATTCAGTTTTACAAACTTTGCCTCCTATGGAGGTGGTGAAGTAAGTTTGTGCTAAGATTTCTACGTTGATATGCGCTTCTCAGCATTGTTGAAACCCGATTCCTCTCAGAGTACAGCGAATGTCAGAGGGACGTGAAGGGAGTATCACATATTGAATACGATGATTTCCCTAACGGGGGTCTTTTTCATAAGTTCTCTGTTATCGGTCGAAGAGATTCATCTCCTACCTCCCTATTCAGAACGATGATATACTCTCAATTGACCATTACCTCTACTAAGAACTGTTTTAGTACTGGTTTGGCTATCTGCTATATGTGGATGGGTGTCTTTTGGTAAGTATGTTTTTTATTACTTAAGACACCTCAGCTATGGTTTGGCACTTTATGCATTTATATAAAGTTCTAAATATATGTATTGTACTTATATTTGCCATGAGTCAGGTTCATGTATTTCCTTCTGCAGACTGTCAGTTTCATATTTGGGGAATATAAACATCTTTTAAAGAAATTTATTTCTTACCTGGGGTTTAGTCTTTTTTTTTTCAATGTACTACTTCTTACAAATTGCGGGCGGTATTAGGCCCGCGGGTGCGACAAATGCTAAACTTTATTGCGTCATTTTTGGCGTGAAATTTTTTTTGCCGCGAAAAAGTACGTCTATGACGCAAGTTCGTCATTTCCGGCGTCATACTTGACGCCGAGACCTTTCACACGGTTGCGTCATTAGTGACGCGAGTGTGTCATTTACGGTTATTTTTTGGCGACAAAAAAGTTTAGTTACGTTGTGCGTCATACTTGGCGCCAAACTTTTTTATTATTTCAATACCCCATTGATGTTTGCCTCTTGATTTTTTCTCTATCAGAGGGCTATGCTATTTGCATTTTTTCCCATTCCTGAAACTGTCATATAAGGAAATAGATAATTTTGCTTTATATGTTGTTTTTTCTCTTACATTTTGCAAGATGTCTCACTTTGATCCTGCCTCAGAAGCTTCTGCTGGAACATTTCTGCCTGACATCGGTTCTACCAAAGCTAAGTGCATTTGTTGTAAAATTGTAGAAATTATATCGCCGAATGTCATTTGTAATAGTTGTTTTGATAAACTTTTACATGCAGATAATGTGTCCATCAGTAATAGTACATTGCCAGTTGCAGTTCCTTCAACTTCTAATGTGCATAATATACCTGTAAATTTTAAAGAATTTGTTTCTGATTCTATTCTGAAGTCTTTGTCTGCATTTCCATCTTCAAATAAATGTAATAGGTCTTTTAAAACTTCTCATTTAGTTGATGAAATTTTTAATGACCAACAATATGATAATTTATCCTCTTCTGGTGAGGATCTATCTGATTCAGAAGATCCTCCTCAGACATTGACACTGACAAATCTACTTATTTATTTAAAATTGAGTATATGCGTTCTTTATTAAAAGAACTGTTTTTAAACCTCCTGTGGTTTCTCCAGGGGTTTTTCCTATTCCTGAGGCTATTTCTGATATGATTTCTAAGGAATGGAATAAGCCAGGTACTTCTTTTATTCCTTCTTCAAGGTTTAAAAAATTGTATCCTTTGCCAGCAAAATCTATAGAGTTTTGGGAAAAGATCCCCAAAGTTGATGGGGCTATTTCTACTCTTGCTAAACGTACCACTATTCCTAGGGAAGATAGTACTTCCTTTAAGGATCTTAAGGAAGGCCTATTTATATTCAGGTCATCTTCTCAGACCTGCAATTTCTTTGGCTGATGTTGCGGCTGCATCAACTTTCTGGTTGGAGAATTTAGTGCAACAAGAATTGGATTCTGACATATCTAGCATTATTCGCTTACTGCAACATGCTAATCATTTTATTTGTGATATTAGATCCATGTCTTTAGCTATATTAGCTAGAAGAGCTTTGTGGCTTAAATCTTGGAATGCTGATATGACATCTAAATCTAGATTACTATCTCTTTCTTTCCAAGGTAATAATTTATTTGGTTCTCAGTTGGATTCTATTATGAATATATCTAATATGAATATCATATTAACCCCAGAGCTGCATAATTACCAAAGCAACTTTTCTAGACTTGTCCATCATAACCATTGATGGATGTATACACACTAAAACACACTTTAAAGAGTGTGATGTAAATACATAAATCCAACATGATAGTCAACACCATCCTTCATGGTTAAAAGCAATACCCAGAGGACAATTCCAACGAATTAGGAGAAATTGTGACAGAATAGAAGATTACGAGGAGCAATCACTAACACTTAAAAATAGATTTCTAGAAAAGGGTTATCCTTCAATTAATTTGGAAGCAGATAGACAACTAGTTAAAAACATGGATCGTAATACTTTTCTGGCTAAGCAAAAAACGGTTATAAATAAACAATCTTCTTTCCTAGATTCATTACTACATTCAACTCAGGACATAATCAAATTACTAATATAATCAAAAAACATTGGCATATTCTACAGAATGACGAATTTCTATGTAAGATTATACCCACTAAACCACAAATCACTTATAGACGAGGTAGCAACTTCAAACAAAAATTAGCTCCATCACTAATCAAGGGTATGGCTCCAAAACCACCCTTAAGCATTTCAAATCTACAGGGCTTTTATACATGTGGAAAATGTAAAGCTTGTAATTATACCAAAAGAACCCATAAATCCTTCACTTCTTTCATAACAGGTAAAACCTACATAATTAAGCATTTCATTACATGTAAAACAAAAAAATGTTATATATTTACTCCAGTGCAATTGTGAAATACAGTACTTAGGACAAACTACCAGATTCCTAAAGACTCTTATTTTAGAACATCTCAATAAAATAGATAAGAAACATGAGGATCATGGTGTCCCTTTACATTGTAACACTTTTTTCCAATTTTGATCCTAACAATTTCTCATGGATAGGAATAGAGAAAGTATCTACCCATTGGAGAGGAGGATTTCTAGAACATGAATTAAATAAGAGAGAACTATGGTGGATCCATACACTCAGAACTTATAATCATTGGGGGTTAAATAAAGATATCCGAATAGCAGCTTTTATTTAAAGTAATAATCCAATTTTTATGGTAGACGTTCAGGCTTTCACAAATATTGTGGCCTTTAACTATAAATTCTCATGACATTGGAGCAAAATTTTAGCAAATATTAATTTCTTTCATGTAATTAGCAAGAGTCCATGAGCTAGTTCCGTATGGGATATACATTCCTACCAGGAGGGGCAAAGTTTCCCAAACCTCAAAATGCCTATAAATACACCCCTCACCACACCCACAAATCAGTTTTACAAACTTTGCCTCCTATGGAGGTGGTGAAGTAAGTTTGTGCTAGATTCTACGTTGATATGCGCTCCGCAGCAGGTTGGAGCCCGGTTTTCCTCTCAGCGTGCAGTGAATGTCAGAGGGATGTGAGGAGAGTATTGCCTATTTGAATTCAATGATCTCCTTCTACGGGGTCTATTTCATAGGTTCTCTGTTATCGGTCGTAGAGATTCATCTCTTACCTCCCTTTTCAGATCGACGATATACTCTTATATATACCATTACCTCTGCTGATTCTCGTTTCAGTACTGGTTTGGCTTTCTACTACATGTAGATGAGTGTCCTGGGGTAAGTAAGTCTTATTTTCTGTGACACTCTAAGCTATGGTTGGGCACTTTTATATAAAGTTCTAAATATATGTATTCAAACATTTATTTGCCTTGACTCAGGATGTTCAAACATTCCTTATTTCAGACAGTCAGTTTCATATTTGGGATAATGCATATGAATAAATCAATTTTTTTCTTACCTTAAAATTTGACTTTTTTCCCTGTGGGCTGTTAGGCTCGCAGGGGCTGAAAATGCTTCATTTTATTGCGTCATTCTTGGCGCTGACTTTTTTGGCGCAAATTTTTTTTTCTGTTTCCGGCGTCATACGTGTCGCCGGAAGTTGCGTCATTTTTGACGTTTTTTTCGCCAAAAGTGTCGGCGTTCCGGATGTGGTGTCATTTTTGGCGCCAAAAGCATTTAGGCGCCAAATAATGTGGGCGTCTTTTTTGGCGCTAAAAAATATGGGCGTCACTATTGTCTCCACATTATTTAAGTCTCATTATTTATTGCTTCTGGTTGCTAGAAGCTTGTTCACTGGCATTTTTTCCCATTCCTGAAACTGTCATTTAAGGAATTTGATCAATTTTGCTTTATATGTTGTTTTTTCTATTACATATTGCAAGATGTCCCAGATTGACACTGAGTCAGAAGATACTTATGGAAAAATGCTGCCTGGTGCTGGATCTACCAAAGTTAAGTGTATCTGCTGTAAACTTGTGGTATCTGTTCCTCCAGCTGTTGTTTGTAATGAATGTCATGACAAACTTGTTAATGCAGATAATATTTCCTTTAGTAATGTTACATTACCTGTTGCTCTTCAGTCAACATCTAATACTCAGAGTGTTCCTGTTAACATAAGAGATTTTGTTTCTAAATCCATTAAGAAGGCTATGTCTGTTATTCCTCCTTCTAGTAAACGTAAAAGGTCTTTTAAAACTTCTCATTTTTCAGATGAATTTTTAAATGAACATCATCATTCTGATTCTGATAATGGTTCCTCTGGTTCAGAGGATTCTGTCTCAGAGGTTGATGCTGATAAATCTTCATATTTATTCAAAATGGAATTTATTCGTTCTTTACTTAAAGAAGTCTTAATTGCATTAGAAATAGAGGATTCTGGTCCTCTTGATACTAAATCTAAACGTTTAAATAAGGGTTTTAAATCTCCTGTAGTTATTCCAGAAGTTTTTCCTGTCCCTGATGCTATTTCTGAAGTAATCTCCAGGGAATGGAATAATTTGGGTAATTCATTTACTCCTTCTAAACGTTTTAAGCAATTATATCTTGTGCCATCTGACAGATTAGAGTTTTGGGACAAAATCCCTAAAGTTGATGGGGCTATCTCTACTCTTGCTAAACGTACTACTATTCCTACGGCAGATAGTACTTCCTTTAAGGATCCTTTAGATAGGAAGATTGAATCTTTTCTAAGAAAAGCTTACTTATGTTCAGGTAATCTTCTTAGACCTGCTATATCTTTAGCGGATGTTGCTGCAGCTTCAACTTTTTGGTTAGAAGCTTTAGCGCAACAAGTAACAGATCATAATTCTCATAGCATTGTTAATCTTCTTCAACATGCTAATAACTTTATTTGTGATGCCATCTTTGATATCATTAGAGTTGATGTCAGGTATATGTCTCTAGCTATTTTAGCTAGAAGAGCTTTATGGCTTAAAACTTGGAATGCTGATATGTCTTCTAAGTCAACTTTGCTTTCCAGGGTAATAAATTATTTTGTTCTCAGTTGGATTCTATTATCTCAACTGTTACTGGAGGGAAAGGAACTTTTTTACCACAGGATAAAAAATCTAAAGGTAAATTTAGGTCTAATAATCGTTTTCATTCCTTTCGTCACAATAAGGAACAAAAGCCTGATCCTTCACCCACAGGAGCGGTATCAGTTTGGAAACCATCTCCAGTCTGGAATAAATCCAAGCCTTTTAGAAAACCAAAGCCAGTTCCCAAGTCCACATGAAGGTGCGGCCCTCATTCCAGCCCAGCTGGTAGGGGGCAGATTACAATTTTTCAAACAAATTTGGATCAATTCAATTCACAATCTTTGGATTCAGAACATTGTTTCAGAAGGGTACAGAATTGGCTTCAAGATAAGGCCTCCTTCAAAGAGATTTTTTCTTTCCCGTGTCCCAGTAAATCCAGCGAAAGCTCAAGCATTTCTGAAATGTGTTTCAGATCTAGAGTTGGCTGGAGTAATTATGCCAGTTCCAGTTCTGGAACAGGGGCTGGGCTTTTATTCAAATCTCTTCATTGTACCAAAGAAGGAGAATTCCTTCAGACCAGTTCTGGATCTAAAAATATTGAATCGTTATGTAAGGATACCAACATTCAAAATGGTAACTATAAGGACTATCCTGCCTTTTGTTCAGCAAGGGCATTATATGTCCACAATAGATTTACAGGATGCATATCTGCATATTCCGATTCATCCAGATCACTATCAGTTTCTGAGATTCTCTTTCCTAGACAAGCATTACCAGTTTGTGGCTCTGCCGTTTGGCCTAGCAACAGCTCCAAGAATTTTTACAAAGGTTCTCGGTGCCCTTCTGTCTGTAATCAGAGAACAGGGTATTGTGGTATTTCCTTATTTGGACGATATCTTGGTACTTGCTCAGTCTTCACATTTAGCAAAATCTCATACGAATCGACTTGTGTTGTTTCTTCAAGATCATGGTTGGAGGATCAATTTACCGAAAAGTTCATTGATTCCTCAGACAAGGGTAACCTTTTTAGGTTTCCAGATAGATTCAGTGTCCATGACTCTGTCTCTGACAGACAAGAGACATCTAAAATTGATCTCAGCTTGTCGAAACCTTCAATCACAATCATTCCCTTCGGTAGCCTTATGCATGGAAATTCTAGGTCTTATGACTGCTGCATCGGACGCGATCCCCTTTGCTCGTTTTCACATGCGACCTCTTCAGCTCTGTATGCTGAACCAGTGGTGCAGGGATTACACAAAGATATCTCAATTAATATCTTTAAAACCGATTGTACGACACTCTCTGACGTGGTGGACAGATCACCATCGTTTAGTTCAGGGGGCTTCTTTTGTTCTTCCGACCTGGACTGTAATTTCAACAGATGCAAGTCTGACAGGTTGGGGAGCTGTTTGGGGGTCTCTGACAGCACAAGGGGTTTGGGAATCTCAGGAGGTGAGATTATCAATCAATAGTTTGGAACTCGGTGCAATTTTCAGAGCTCTTCAGTCATGGCCTCTTCTAAAGAGAGAATTGTTCATTTGTTTTCAGACAGACAATGTCACAACTGTGGCATACATCAATCATCAAGGAGGGACTCACAGTCCTCTGGCTATGAAAGAAGTATCTCGAATACTGGTATGGGCGGAATCCAGCTCCTGTCTAGTTTCTGCGGTTCATATCCCAGGTATAGACAATTGGGAAGCGGATTATCTCAGTCGCCAAACGTTACATCCGGGCGAATGGTCTCTTCACCCAGAGGTATTTCTTCAGATTGTTCAAATGTGGGGACTTCCAGAAATAGATCTGATGGCTTCTCATCTAAACAAGAAACTTCCCAGGTATCTGTCCAGATCCAGGGATCCTCAGGCGGAAGCAGTGGATGCATTGTCACTTCCTTGGAAGTATCATCCTGCCTATCTCTTTCCGCCTCTAGTTCTTCTTCCAAGAGTAATCTCCAAGATTCTGAAGGAATGCTCGTTTGTTCTGCTGGTGGCTCCAGCATGGCCTCACAGGTTTTGGTATGCGGATCTTGTCCGGATGGCCTCTTGCCAACCGTGGACTCTTCCGTTAAGACCAGACCTTCTGTCGCAAGGTCCTTTTTTCCATCAGGATCTCAAATCCTTAAATTTAAAGGTATGGAGATTGAACGCTTGATTCTTAGTCAAAGAGGTTTCTCTGACTCTGTGATTAATACTATGTTACAGGCTCGTAAATCTGTATCTAGAAAGATATATTATAGAGTCTGGAAGACTTACATTTCTTGGTGTCTTTCTCATCATTTTTCCTGGCATTCTTTTAGAATTCCGAGAATTTTACAGTTTCTTCAGGATGGTTTGGATAAAGGTTTGTCTGCAAGTTCCTTGAAAGGACAAATCTCTGCTCTTTCTGTTCTTTTTCACAGAAAGATTGCTAATCTTCCTGATATTCATTGTTTTGTACAAGCTTTGGTTCGTATAAAACCTGTCATTAAGTCAATCTCTCCTCCTTGGAGTTTGAATTTGGTTCTGGGGGCTCTTCAAGCTCCTCCGTTTGAACCTATGCATTCATTGGACATTAAATTACTTTCTTGGAAAGTTTTGTTTCTTTTGGCCATCTCTTCTGCTAGAAGAGTTTCTGAATTATCTGCTCTTTCTTGTGAGTCTCCTTTTCTGATTTTTCATCAGGATAAGGCGGTGTTGCGAACTTCTTTTAAATTTTTACCTAAGGTTGTGAATTCTAACAACATTAGTAGAGAAATTGTGGTTCCTTCATTGTGTCCTAATCCTAAGAATTCTAAGGAGAGATCATTGCATTCTTTGGATGTAGTTAGAGCTTTGAAATATTATGTTGAAGCTACTAAGAATTTCCAAAAGACTTCTAGTCTATTTGTTATCTTTTCCGGTTCTAGGAAAGGTCAGAAGGCCTCTGCCATTTCTTTGGCATCTTGGTTAAAATCTTTAATTCATCATGCTTATGTTGAGTCGGGTAAAACTCCGCCTCAAAGGATTACAGCTCATTCTACTAGGTCAGTTTCTACTTCGTGGGCGTTTAGGAATGAAGCTTCGGTTGATCAGATTTGCAAAGCAGCAACTTGGTCTTCTTTGCATACTTTTACTAAATTCTACCATTTTGATGTGTTTTCTTCTTCTGAAGCAGTTTTTGGTAGAAAAGTACTTCAGGCAGCTGTTTCAGTTTGATTCTTCTGCTTATAATTTCATTTTTTTTCATGATAAGATTTAAACTTTATTTTGGGTGTGGATTATTTTCAGCGGAATTGGCTGTCTTTATTTTATCCCTCCCTCTCTAGTGACTCTTGCGTGGAAGATCCACATCTTGGGTAGTCATTATCCCATACGCCACTAGCTCATGGACTCTTGCTAATTACATGAAAGAAAACATAATTTATGTAAGAACTTACCTGATAAATTAATTTCTTTCATATTAGCAAGAGTCCATGAGGCCCACCCTTTTTGTGGTGGTTATGATTTTTTTGTATAAAGCACAATTATTCCAATTCCTTATTTTTTATGCTTTCGCACTTTTTTCTTATCACCCCACTTCTTGGCTATGCGTTAAACTGATTTGTGGGTGTGGTGAGGGGTGTATTTATAGGCATTTTGAGGTTTGGGAAACTTTGCCCCTCCTGGTAGGAATGTATATCCCATACGTCACTAGCTCATGGACTCTTGCTAATATGAAAGAAATGAATTTATCAGGTAAGTTCTTACATAAATTATGTTTTTTCTTTTTCACCCTGATTAGTCACTAGTATTCATATCACGTATATTATATATTATAAATATAGGATTTATTCATTCTAACTGTTGTTCTTTATTTAAAAAATATTCACTATTATTTTCACATATATGTCTCTTTAAGACAGACACAGGTTAAAATTAAACACATCACAAAAAGAATTCAATATTTTTTAATTCACACACTAATAATTTTTATTAAAATTATTAAACACATTTGGGAGAAAAATTATCCTAAGGAAATGATACATTTTTCATTGTATAATTTTTCATTGTATTAGAATTTTTCATTGTATAAGGATTTTATTGTTATCACTTTTTATAGTGCTGTTCAGCCTCTTTTAGGTGCTGTTCGGCTTGTTTTTTATATAAAACATTAGAAAAGACTCCTTTGTGATTATATTTTTTGTATCATTTAGATATTGTCCCAATGTCGTCTTAAATTGTTGTATAAATATTCTACATAATATAACTGTTTTGCATGTAATTGGAATGGATACTGCCGCTTTTCCTTCTTTCTCCATTTATAGAATATCGGTTCGTATTGAGCCTAACAAAATTGTAATACTTTGACACAATCGGACATAAACACTAAGACAGGGATGGTTCTCAAGATTGGCTAAGAACAACATGTGATCGGACAGGCCCATGCAACGTCATACATTAACGGCGAGTATCCTAGCATGATCGGATTGGCCAGAAAAAGCACGTGACATTACCACGGACCTGAAAAGGAACTAAAAGAAAAGGAATACTCGAATGAGAACTTAATTCATTAGTATACTTTCATTGGATAAAATCTCAAAGGAACGCAATCATTGGCTATAATTTTTTGTTTGTATGTTTACGCCTAACCATATTATAAAAAGTATTTTTAACTTTAACATAGCAACATAAAAAAGAATTTTGCTATGAAAAGAATATAAGTTGGGCTTAAACATCCATATAACTCTGTTATGTTTATGTTTTTATGTGAGTCCAATTTCCTGTTGGATACAGGAAATTGGAACATCGATACAGCTGTATATAAACCCGGCTATAATGAGTCACAGTATCATGCAAACTTTTTATTTGTTTTTACTGCTCTTGAAAAAGACGCTTGAGCGTTGAAACGCGTAGAGCTAAAATAAATATTTTTTATCTTTCATACACTTGGAATCATTCTTTCCTGTGACGAGCCGGACTTACTATATTCGATAATTAAGTTACTACTTGATTTGTAATAAAAGTTACTATTTTATTGCTGATGGGGTTTTCAATCCATTTCCAGCCCAGCTAACATCCTCTTTGGGATTTATTTCCTATTCTCTGGAGAAAGGCACACCTTAGAAGCTGAACTCACATTATTGAAGGAGTGAGTATACTGCACATTATTTTGTTGGATTTAAACTTGCACATCAAGTCCATTTCTATCTATCATTAGAAAATTTAACTCCATATCAAGACCAGCGCCATCTATTTCTATTTGCCTATTGTCTGTGCAGTCCCTGGGGAGAGACTGAAGGAAGGCAGCAGTCATCTTTATACCACTTTGACAAGGAGAGTATTGTTTTTTTAGCACATTGTGTTGAGCATATTTGTTTGTTAACATCTGACTTGTTTGCCATACACACATTATCTACATACTCGGATTCTATTATTTCAACTGTTACTGGGGGAAAGGGAGTTTTTCTGCCTCAGGATAAAAAACCTAAGGGTAAATCTAAGGCTTCTAACCATTTTCGTTCCTTGGATAAAATCTGTTCAAAATCAATGGGTTCAGAGCATTGTCTCTCAAGCGTATCGAATAGAATTCAGAGTAAGACCTCCTGTGAGAAGATTTTTTCTCTCACGTATCCCAGTAAATCCAGTAAAAGCTCAGGCTTTCCTGAAGTGTGTTTCAGACCTGGAGTCTTCAGGGGTAATCATGCCAGTTCCTCTTCTGGAACAAGGTTTGGGGTTTTATTCAAATCTATTCATTGTCCCAAAGAAGGAAAATTTATTCAGACCAATTCTGGATCTGAAAATTTTGAATAGTTATGTAAGAGTACCAACTTTCAAGATGGTGACTATAAGGACTATTCTGCCTTTTGTTCAGCGAGGACATTATATGTCCACAATAGACTTGCAGGATGCATACCTTCATATTCCGATTCATCCAGAACATTATCAGTTTCTGAGATTCTCTTTTCTAGACAAGCATTACCAATTTGTTGCTCTTCCATTTGGCCTAGCAACCGCTCCAAGAATCTTTTCAAAAGTTCTGGGTGTCCTACTCTCTGTAATCAAAGGACAGGGTATTGTGGTGTTTCCTTATTTGGACGATATCTTGGTACTAGCTCAGTCTTTACGTACTGCAGAATCTCACACAAATCAACTAGTGTTGTTTCTTCGGAAACATGGTTGGAGGATCAATTTACCAAAAAGTTTCTTGATTCCTCAGACAAAGGTCACCTTTTTAGGCTTCCAGATAGATTCAGTGTCCATGACTCTGTCTCTAACAGACAAGAGACGTTTAAAATTGGTTGCAGCCTGCCGGCACCTTCAGTCTCAGTCATTCCCTTCAGTGGCTATGTGCATGGAAGTTTTAGGTCTCATGACTGCAGCATCGGACGCGATCCCCTTTGCTCGTTTTCACATGAGACCTCTTCAGCTTTGTATGCTGAATCAATGGTGCAGGGATTATACAAAGATATCACAATTAATATCCTTAAATCCCAATGTACGACACTCTCTGACATGGTGGATAGATCACCATCGTTTAGTTCAAGGGGCTTCTTTTGTTCGGCCAACCTGGACTGTGATCACAACAGATGCGAGTCTTTCAGTTTGGGGAGCTGTTTGAGGATCTCTGACAGCACAAGGGGTTTGGAAATCTCAAGAGGCGAGATTTCCAATAAATATTTTCGAACTCCGTGCAATTCTCAGAGCTCTTCAGTTTTGGCCTCTGTTAAAGAGAGAACCGTTCATTTGTTTTCAGACAGACATTATCACAGCAGTGGTATATGTCAATCATCAGGATGGGACTCACAGTCCCCAAGCTATGAAAGAAGTATCTCGAATACTTGTTTGGGCGGAATCCAGCTCCTGTCTAATCTCTGCGGTGCATATCCCAGGTGTAGACAATTGGGAAGCGGATTATCTCAGCCGCCAGACTTTACGTCCAGGGGAGTGGTCTCTCCATCCAGATGTTTTTTCTCAGATTGTTAAGATGTGTGATGGTTTGAAGTAGAAGTGTGTTAATTATTGGAATTGTAACTCTTTAGGAAATCAAACAGGAGTTTAATTCTTGTAAAAACCTGATTAATTCCAAATGTGAGTCAGTTTATTTATGATGAATATAAATGAACATATCAATGTAAGCAGACTGGGTTTACACTGAGTTGCCAAAAGGAATAATATAGAAACTTATATAGTATAATGAAACAGCTCTTTAAACATTTGTTGCAATATCACAGGATGATGTCCTCTTTAGTCTTCACGCACTCACACACAATCAGCTCTAAAATATATACAAGTCATTCATCCATATGATGCAGTCAGAAAACACACGAATGGTGTTATAAGTCATGATGGTGACAGGCAGCACAAGTGGTCACAAAAGAGGCAAGATAAGTGAATTACAAGAACCGGAGCAGAGCTACGATGTAGCGTACCTGATGTTTGCAGAGGCTTCGGTGCGAGTGCGACTTCCGGTCGCGGTAAGGAAAGTAGTTCCGGCCGGTCCTAAACCGGGTAGTGAACGATCCGGATAAACTCTCAACGGAGAGTAATACAGAACTCCTAATCACTGTTTATGAAATAGAACAAGGTGGAAGTCCTAGGAGGATAGTTCAAAAGGTAACAACATAGAATAAGTAGAATTCAATAACAGCACGAACTTAGCTTAAGAATGAGCTTCACAAGAAAGCAACAAAATTTTCAGGCACTGATGATCAGCACCCAACCCCTTTTAAAGGGAAGTTCTTATTGAGGGCGGGATGCACCTTAAAGGTGTATCACAAGATGTGAGGTCTTCCAGAGATAGATCTTGTGGCCTCTCATCTAAACAAGAAACTTCCCAGATACCTGTCCAGGTGCAGAAATGTTCAGGCGGAAGCAGTGGATGTGCTGACACTTCCTTGGTGTTATCATCCTGCTTACATCTTCCCGCCTCTAGTTCTCCTTCCAAGAGTGATTTAAAAAATCATCATGGAACAATCTTTTGTGTTGCTGGTAGTGCCAGCATGGCCACACAGGTTTCTTTCATGTAATTAGCAAGAGTCCATGAGCTAGCGACGTATGGGATATACATTCCTACCAGGAGGGGCAAAGTTTCCCAAACCTCAAAATGCCTATAAATACACCCCTCACCACACCCACAAATCAGTTTTTACAAACTTTGCCTCCCGTGGAGGTGGTGAAGTAAGTTTGTGCTAGATTCTTCGTTGATATGCGCTTCGCAGCAGGCTGGAGCCCGGTTTTCCTCTCAGTGTGCAGTGAATGTCAGAGGGATGTGAAGAGAGTATTGCCTATATGAATAACCAATTTTTCTTACCTTAAAAATTTGACTTTTTTTCCTGTGGGCTGTTAGGCTCGCGGGGGCTGAAAATGCTTCATTTTATTGCGTCATTCTTGGCGCGGACTTTTTTGGCGCAAAAATTTTCTTTGTCATTTCCGGCGTCATACTTGACCCCGGAAGTTGCGTCATTTTTTTGACGTTTTTGCGCCAAAAATGTCGGCGTCACTGGATGTGGCGTCATTTTTGGCGCCAAAAGCATTTAGGCGCCAAATAATGTGGCCGTCTTTTTTGGCGCTAAAAAATTTGAGCGTCATTATTGTCTCCACATTATTTAAGTCTCGTTGTTTATTTGCTTCTGGTTGCTAGAAGCTTATTCATTGGCATTTTTTCCCATTCCTGAAACTGTCATTTAAGGAATTTGATCAATTTTGCTTTATATGTTGTTTTTTCTATTACATATTGCAAGATGTCTCAGATTGACCCTGAATCAGAAGCTACTTCTGGAAAATCGCTGCCTGATGCTGGATCTACCAAAGTTAAGTGTATTTGTTGTAAACTTGTGGTAACTGTTCCTCCGGCTGTTGTTTGTGATGAATGTCATGACAAACTTGCTAATGCAGATAATATTTCCTTTAGTAATGTTCCATTACCTGTTGCTGTTCCATCAACATCTAATACTCAGGGTGTTCCTGTTAACATAAGAGATTTTGTTTCTAAATCTATTAGGAAGGCTATGTCTGTTATTTTTCCTTCCCGTAAACGTAAAAGGTCTTTTAAAACTTCTCATTTTCCAGATGAATTTTTAAATGAACATCATCATTCTGATTCTGTTTCTGATAATGATTTTTCTGGTTCAGAGGATTCTGTTTCAGAGATTGATACTGATAAATCTTCATATTTATTTAAAATGGAATTTATTCGTTCTTTACTTAAAGAAGTCTTAATTGCATTAGAAATAGAGGAATCTGGTCCTCTTGATACTAAATCTAAACGTTTAAATACGGTTTTTAAACCTCCTGTAGTTATTCCGGAGGTTTTTTCTGTTCCTGATGCTATTTCTGAAGTAATTTCCAGGGAATGGAATAATTTGGGTAATTCATTTACTCCTTCTAAACGGTTTAAGAAATTATATCCTGTGCCATCTGACAGATTAGAGTTTTGGGACAAAATCCCTAAAGTTGATGGGGCTATCTCTACTCTTGCTAAACGTACTACTATTCCTACGGCAGATAGTACTTCCTTTAAGGATCCTTTAGATAGGAAAATTGAATCCTTTCTAAGAAAAGCTTACTTATGTTCAGGTAATCTTCTTAGGCCTGCTATATCTTTGGCAGATGTTGCTGCAGCTTCAACTTTCTGGTTGGAGGCTTTAGCACAACAAGTAACAGATCATAATACTCATAGCATTGTTAATCTTCTTCAACATGCTAATAACTTTATTTGTGATGCCATCTTTGATATCATTAGGGTTGATGTCAGGTATATGTCTTTAGCTATTTTAGCTAGAAGAGCTTTATGGCTTAAAACTTGGAATGCTGATATGTCTTCTAAGTCAACTTTGCTTTCCCTTTCTTTCCAAGGTAATAAATTGTTTGGTTCACAGTTGGATTCTATTATTTCAACTGTTACTGGGGGGAAAGGAACTTTTTTACCACAGGATAAAAATCTAAAGGTAAATATAGGGCTGCTAATCGTTTTCGTTCCTTTCGTCACAATAAGGAACAAAAGCCTGATCCTTCCCCTACAGGAATGGTATCAGTTTGGAAACCATCTCCAGTCTGGAATAAATCCAAGCCTTTTAGAAAGCCAAAGCCAGCTCCCAAGTCCACATGAAGGTGCGGCCCTCATTCCAGCTCAGCTGGTAGGGGGCAGATTACGATTTTTCAAAGAAATTTGGATCAATTCGATTCACAATCTTTGGATTCAGAACATTGTTTCACAAGGGTACAGAATAGGCTTCAAGATAAGGCCTCCTGCAAGAAGATTTTTTCTTTCTCGTGTTCCAATAAATCCAGTGAAGGCTCAAGCGTTTCTGAAATGTGTTTCAGATCTAGAGTTGGCTGGAGTAATTATGCCAGTTCCAGTTCTGGAACAGGGTCTGGGGTTTTACTCAAATCTATTCATTGTACCAAAGAAGGAGGATTCCTTCAGACCAGTTCTGGATTTAAAAATATTGAATCGTTATATAAGAATACCAACATTCAAAATGGTATCTATAAGGACTATTCTGCCTTTTGTTCAGCAAGGGCATTATATGTCCACAATAGATTTACAAGATGCATATCTGCATATTCCGATTCATCCAGATCACTATCAGTTTCTGAGATTCTCTTTTCTAGACAAGCATTACCAGTTTGTGGCTCTGCCGTTTGGCCTAGAAACAGCTCCAAGGATTTTTACAAAGGTTCTCGTTGCCCTACTATCTGTAATCAGAGAACAGGGTATTGTGGTATTTCCTTATTTGGACGATATCTTGGTACTTGCTCAGTCTTCACATTTAGCAGAATCTCATACGAATCGACTTGTATCGTTTCTTTGAGAACATGGTTGGAGGATCAATTTACCAAAGAGTTAGTTGATTCCTCAGACACGGGTAACCTTTTTAGGTTTCCAGATAGATTCAGTGTCCATGACTCTGTCGTTAACGGACAAGAGACGTCTGAAATTGGTTTCAGCTTGTCGAAACCTTCAGTCTCAATCATTCCCTTTGGTAGCTTTATGCATCGAAATTCTAGGTCTTATGACTGCTGCATCGGACGCGATCCCCTTTGCTCGTTTTCACATGCGACCTCTTCAGCTCTGTATGCTGAACCAGTGGTGCAGGGATTATACAAAGATATCACAATTAATATCTTTAAAACCGAATGTACGACACTCTCTGACGTTGTGGACAGACCACCATTGTTTAGTTCAGGGGGCTTCTTTTGTTCTTCCGACCTGGACTGTGATCTCAACAGATGCAAGTCTGACAGGTTGGGGAGCGGTATGGGGGTCTCTGACAGCGCAGGGGGTTTGGGAATCTCAGGAGGCGAGATTACCAATCAACAGTTTGGAACTCCGTGCGATTTTCAGAGCTCTTCAGTCGTGGCCTCTTCTAAAGAGAGAGTCGTTCATTTGTTTTCAGACGGACAATGTCACAACCGTGGCATATGTCAATCATCAAGGAGGGACTCACAGTCCTCTGGCTATGAAAGAAGTATCTTGAATACTTGTATGGGCAGAATCCAGCTCCTGTCTAATTTCTGCGGTTCACATTCCAGGTATAGACAATTGGGAAGCGGATTATCTCAGTCGCCAAACATTACATCCGGGCGAATGGTCTCTTCACCCAGAGGTATTTCTTCAGATTGTTCAAATCTGGGGACTTCCAGAAATAGATCTGATGGCTTCTCATATAAACAAGAAGCTTCCCAGGTATCTGTCCAGATCCAGGGATCCTCAGGCGGAAGCAGTGGATGCATTGTCACTTCCTTGGAAGTATCATCCTGCCTATATCTTTCCGCCTCTAGTTCTTCTTCCAAAAGTGATTTCCAAGATTCTAAAGGAGCGTTCGTTTGTTCTGCTGGTGGCTCCAGCATGGCCTCACAGGTTTTGGTTTGCGGATCTTGTTCGGATGGCTACTTGCCAACCGTGGACTCTTCCGTTAAGACCAGACCTTCTGTCGCAAGGTCCTTTTTTCCATCAGGATCTCAAATCCTTAAATTTGAAGGTATGGAGATTGAACGCTTGATTCTCAGTCATAGAGGTTTCTCTAACTCCGTAATTAATACTATGTTACAGGCTCGTAAATCTGTATCTAGGAAGATATATTATCGAGTCTGGAAGACTTACATTTCTTAGTGTTCTTCAAATCATTTTTATTGGCATTCTTTTAGAATTCCTAGAATTTTACAGTTTCTTTAGGATGGTTTGGATAAAGGTTTGTCTGCAAGTTCCTTGAAAGGTCAAATCTCTGCTCTTTCTGTTCTTTTTCACAGAAAGATTGCTAATCTTCCTGATATTCATTGTTTTGTACAGGCTTTGGTTCGTATAAAACCTGTCATTAAGTCAATTTCTCCTCCTTGGAGTTTGAATTTCGTTCTGGGGGCTCTTCAAGCTCCTCCGTTTGAACCTACGCATTCGCTGGACATTAAATTACTTTCTTGGAAAGTTTTGTTTCTTTTGGCCATCTCTTCTGCTATAAGAGTTTCTGAATTATCTGCTCTTTCTTGTGAGTCTCCTTTTCTGATTTTTCATCAGGATAAGGCGGTTTTGCGAACTTCATTTAAATTTTTACCTAAGGTTGTGAATTCTAACAACATTAGTAGAGAAATTGTGGTTCCTTCATTGTGTCCTAATCCTAAGAATTCTAAGGAAAGATCGTTGCATTCTTTGGATGTAGTTAGAGCTTTTAAATATTATGTTGAAGCTACTAAAGATTTCCGAAAGACTTCTAGTCTATTTGTTATCTTTTCTGGTTCTAGGAAAGGTCAGAAGGCCTCTGCCATTTCTTTGGCATCTTGGTTAAAGTCTTTGATTCATCATGCTTATGTTGAGTCGGGTAGAACTCCGCCTCAAAGG
This sequence comes from Bombina bombina, assembly GCF_027579735.1. Lineage (NCBI taxonomy): Eukaryota > Metazoa > Chordata > Amphibia > Anura > Bombinatoridae > Bombina > Bombina bombina. The sequence goes on from NC_069499.1 coordinate 637,363,388, forward strand.
ATTACAGCTCATTCGACTAGGTCAGTTTCTACTTCCTGGGCATTTAGGAATGAAGCTTCGGTTGATCAGATTTGCAAAGCAGCAACTTGGACTTCTTTGCATACTTTTACTAAATTCTACCATTTTGATGTGTTTTCTTCTTCTGAAGCAGTCTTTGGTAGAAAAGTACTTCAGGCAGCTGTTTCAGTTTGATTCTTCTGCTTATAATTTCAGCTTTTTTCATTATAAGATTTAAACTTTGTTTGGGGTGTGGATTATTTTTCAGCGGAATTGGCTGTCTTTATTTTATCCCTCCCTCTCTAGTGACTCTTGCGTGGAAGATCCACATCTTGGGTATTCATTATCCCATACGTCACTAGCTCATGGACTCTTGCTAATTACATGAAAGAAAACATAATTTATGTAAGAACTTACCTGATAAATTAATTTCTTTCATATTAGCAAGAGTCCATGAGGCCCACCCTTTTTGTGGTGGTTATGATTTTTTTGTATAAAGCACAATTATTCCAATTCCTTATTTTTTATGCTTTCACACTTTTTTCTTATCACCCCACTTCTTGGCTATTTGTTAAACTGATTTGTGGGTGTGGTGAGGGGTGTATTTATAGGCATTTTGAGGTTTGGGAAACTTTGCCCCTCCTGGTAGGAATGTATATCCCATACGTCACTAGCTCATGGTCCCTTGCTAATATGAAAGAAATGAATTTATCAGGTAAGTTCTTACATAAATTATGTTTTTGGCATGCAGATCTGGTTCGGATGTCCAGTTGCCACCTTGGCCACTTCCGTTACGGCCAGACCTACTATCTCAAGGTCCGTTTTTTCCATCAGGATCTCAAATCATTAAATTTGAAGGTATGGAAATTGAACGCTTAGTACTAAGTCATAGAGGTTTCTCTGACTCAGTGATTGATACTATGTTACAAGCTCGTAAATCAGTCTCTAGGAAGATTTATTATAGAGTTTGGAAGACTTTCATGGTGTTCTTCTCATAAATTCGCCTGGTATTCTTTTAGAATTCCTAGAATTTTACAGTTTCTTCAGGATGGTTTGGATAAGGGTTTGTCTGCAAGTTCCTTGAAAGGACAAATCTCTGCTCTTTCTGTTTTATTTCACAGAAAGATTGCTATACTTCCTGATATACACTGTTTTGTACAGGCTTTAGTTCATATTAAGCCTGTCTTTAAATCAATTTCTCCTCCTTGGAGTCTTATTTTGGTTCTGAAGGCTTTACAGGCTCCTCCATTTGAGCCTATGCATTCTTTGGGCATTAAACTACTTTCTTGGAAAGTGTTGTTCCTTTTGGCTATCTCTTCTGCTAGAAGAGTTTCTGAGCTATCTGCTCTTTCTTGTGAATCTCCTTTTCTGATTTTTCATCAGGATAAGGCGGTTTTGCGGACTTCATTTGAATTTTTCCTTAAGGTTGTGAATTCTAACAACATTAGTAGAGAAATTGTTGTCCCTTCCTTGTGTCCTAATCCTAAGAATCCTTTGGAAAGATCCTTACATTCTTTGGATGTGGTGAGAGCTTTGAAATATTATGTTGAAGCTACTAAAGATTTCAGGAAGACTTCTAGTCTATTTGTTATATTTTCTGGTCCTAGGAAAGGTCAGAAAGCCTCTATTTCCTTGGCCTCTTGGTTAAAGCTTTTGATTCTTCAAGCTTATTTGGAGTCGGGTCAAGCCCCGCCTCAGAGAATTATAGCTCATTCTACTAGATCAGTCTCCACTTCATGGGCTTTTAAGAATGAAGCTTCAGTTGATCAGATTTGCAAAGCAGCGACTTGGTCCTCTTTGCATACATTTACTAAATTCTACCGTTTTTATGTATTTGCTTCTTCGGAAGCAGTTTTTGGTAGAAAAGTTCTTCAGGCTGATTCTTCAAGCTTATTTGGAGTCGGGTCAAGCCCCGCCTCAGAGAATTATAGCTCATTCTACTAGATCAGTCTCCACTTCATGGGCTTTTAAGAATGAAGCTTCAGTTGATCAGATTTGCAAAGCAGCGACTTGGTCCTCTTTGCATACATTTACTAAATTCTACCGTTTTTATGTATTTGCTTCTTCGGAAGCAGTTTTTGGTAGAAAAGTTCTTCAGGCTGATTCTTCAAGCTTATTTGGAGTCGGGTCAAGCCCCGCCTCAGAGAATTATAGCTCATTCTACTAGATCAGTCTCCACTTCATGGGCTTTTAAGAATGAAGCTTCAGTTGATCAGATTTGCAAAGCAGCGACTTGGTCCTCTTTGCATACATTTACTAAATTCTACCGTTTTTATGTATTTGCTTCTTCGGAAGCAGTTTTTGGTAGAAAAGTTCTTCAGGCAGCTGTTTCAGTTTGATTCTTCTGCTTTTGATTTAAGTTTTTTTCTTTCAAAAATGAAAATAAACTTATTTTTTTGGGTTGTGGATTAATTTTTTCAGCGGTATATGGCTGTTTTTATTTTATTCCCTCCCTCTCTAGTGACTCGAGTGGAGATCCACATCTTGGGTATTGATATCCCATATGTCACTAGCTCATGAACTCTTGCCAATTACATGAAAGAAAACATAATTTATGTAAGAACTTACCTGATAAATTCATTTCTTTCATATTAGCAAGAGTCCATGAGGCCCACCCTTTTTATGGTGGTTATGATTTTTTGTATAAAGCACAATTATTTCCAAATTTCCTTTGTTGATGCTTTCTACTCCTTTCTTTATCACCCCACTGCTTGGCTATTCGTTAAACTAAATTGTGGGTGTGGTGAGGGGTGTATTTATAGACATTTTGAGGTTTGGGAAACTTTGCCCCTCCTGGTAGGATTGTATATCCCATATGTCACTAGCTCATGGACTCTTGCCAATATGAAAGAAATGAATTTATCAGGTAAGTTCTTACATAAATGATGTTATTTCCCACTTGCAGTAGGCTTTCTAGCTACCTTTTCAACAGAGCTAAACTGAGAGTTTCTAAATAAGTTTTTAAACAGTTTTTTTACTGGATTTTTATATCAGTATGTGTGCATCTTATTCTTTTTAGTAGTGTATTACATGCAGTTATATGAAAATAAGTGTATACTGTCCCTTTAAGGTGAGGAACCTAATTAGGTAGTCATGTAGACACATATAGAAGCTGCCAAATACAATTTAGATATGTGTATAGGGACATTAGTGACTAAAGGAAAGCTTTTAGTAGGGATTAACAAAGGCCTTATGGGGGTACATATACTAGAATTAATATCAAATACAGACATTCCTTGTCATAGATCAGATAGTGGCTACATTTGAGAAGAACAGTTATGTTAAATCATATTGCCGAGTCTAGTATTTAAACGCACTGGCCGTGATAATGTTAAAAATGACTGGAACAACCATATGACGCAATAGCTTGAAAATCCATGATGTATAGGATCAGGGGAAATTATCTAGATCGTGAGTCTGTCAGAATATACCAATAGGACTCAATAAAATAACAGGCAGTATAATAATTAATATTGACAAAACGATATATGAACATCTCGCAGTAATAAACTTAACATCAGCATCCTCCGCCATCATGATCTCTACTATCAGATATTGAACATTATTGAAACATTTAGTGGCTAACAAAATATATCTAACTAGGAGGTCACATTAGTACTCCAAGAAACAGTAAACCAAAGAATGCAAAGAAAAGAATTGTCTAGAGGTTAGGAGTACCTATGAGCATATACATATATAATAGCTCTATTCTTTAGGATATATTAAGTGCTGGTGATCTATCCCACTCCTACCCTTATACAGTCCAATTCCCTTGATTGTTGTGGGATCATGTCCAAGAACAAGTCCTGTACAAAAAACACAGCTCTTTCTATCTGATGGTTGGGCATGGTATCACAGATCCTAGATACCCTCCGGAACAGTTTGCTACTGGCGTATGAAAGGTTGAGCCTGCATTGTGAGCTGACCCATAGTAGCACCTCCAAGGCTTGCCGAGGGCCTACAGACATAAGAACGCTGTACTGTTCATCAGTTTCGTCAAAAACATCTGTAGTTGTGTCCCCTGTGTATATAGTCTCAGTATATGACTGCTTATTGACACCCGGGGAATGCAGACTGTCGCCAAAGATCTCTAAGCCTTCTTCTGTTATTCCCTGTAACGGGCTACAAATAGACCTTATTTCTAGAGTCAGCATGTCTTGATGAGTGTCCAATCTATTGATTAAAGTGTGTAGAGCACTAACAATCTGCGCCTCCATATTGATCCAAGCAGGCACTGCAGGCTTCCGACCTTAAGATCGCACCATGATACGGATTTCTGATCGAGTCTGGCGTCGGTTAGCTGGAATAATTTCCTCTGTCGTCATGCACAGACTCTTTGTTAGCTGAGTTCACAGTGTACCTTGCAGTAGGCTTCATACCTAACTCTCTAATTCGCAATCTGGCTCTAACAAGCCTTAAGGAGCTGCACGGTGATAGTGGTAATGGACTTACATTCTCCGCCAGTATGAATCTATTAGCTCTGCCCAACTCGGCACTTGCACTGAGCTCCACGTGGACTGTAAAATGACGAGCAGTGTGTGAGCTGCGGTTAATACAGGAGTGCTCCGAACTGCCACTTCAGGTCTTCTCTTTCTTCTCAAAACCTCTAACACTGATCTCCAGATCGTTAGCCAAAGTTTTGTAAAATCTTGGGCCATACTGAGCGGTCTAGTTGGTAGTTTTATATATCTTATGAGCCGAGCTCTGTCAGTATGCGACCGCTCAGACGCCCGGCTTGCTCCCCACCTTATCATATATATTTTAATATATTATGTATGGGGAAAATGTATGTTCATGTATCATGATCATTTTCTTCGTGTTTTTTAAGACACTCGTTTTTTTTTTGTTTTTTTTAATTATATATATAGACATACATTATTTTAATTTCCCTCATGTGGGGCGATACTTCCTATGTCTGTAAAATGTATGATTTTGAGTACCCTACTTTGTATTCTACAATATATAATTATTATTTAGATTGAAATAATTTTTATTAAACATTTTAACAATACAATACAAATTACACTGCATTCTACAATCAGTTAGGACAAAGCAGCTTGTGTGAACAGCGGTTCAAATGTTACTGAAGCAACCCCTCAAGCATATAAAGACCATTGGTGAGTTTCGAAAGCACTTCCAAACCTGGACTTGCACTAAATCTTACTTATTGGCTGGTCTTCAATGCCCTCCAAAGCAGAGTTTCCTCCAATGTTGCAGTAACACAATGAGAATTCAGCATACACATCATCTAGGCAACATTTGAAATGTAAAACCAATAAAAACAATCATAAAAAAAGGATATATCAAAAGTAAAAGGGAAAACAAAACCCAAACACCAACAAGTCGTCATGACATACATCAGCTTCCATCAAAATAAGTTCTATTTCACTTGCTTAAAGTCTGTGTAAACATTAATATTGAACCCCAAGAAACAGAGATCATGTCCACCCCTTAGGAGTTCAAACACCAGTGAAATTATCGGATTCTCCATTCAGTGTTAATTGGGTTCACAATTTATCTTTAAGGAGTAACCAGTAGTACCACACTTTGCAGAAAGAGTCTAATATTTCGCTAAACTTATTCTCACGGTGGTACACATAATTCTTACAAAGGTATTTATGTGGTAGTTAAATTTGGTAAACCTTTCATTCAATAAGACTTGTGAAATGGTAAGTGAGATATGTTCATCTAATATAATGCTCAACATTTTAGTGGTGTCTTTCCATACTTTATGGACATTGGGTCAATCCCACCACATATGTAAGTAAGTTCCCACTGTGTTGCAGCCCCTGTAGCAATTCCCAGTACCCCCTTTTATTATGTGTGCTGTTTTCATAGGGATGAGGTACCACCTAAATGCAGTTTTGATACAATTCTCTTTCATATCCGCGCTAATTAGACCCCTAGGGGAGATAAACATTATTTTGTTCCATTTATCAATATCTTTCTCTTCACCAATATCTGTTTCCCATTTCTGTAATAGAGGCTGCTTAACTCTATCAGTAATGGCTTGGATACTTATATATATGTTTGAAATCATATGTTTAGGTCTGGTTTTTGGAACACATATTTGTTCAAGTCTTGTCAGCACAAATGATCCCCTATTTGCAATAAATTTATGGAGGGCATTAGTAATTTGTAGGTATATGAACCATTGTACCGGGAGAGGGTACATTTTTAGTTTAAGCTGGTTGTAAGTCATGGGGGTATTGTGGATAAGTATGTCAGCCACCCTGTACAGCCCTTTGTTTTCCCATTTCTGTATAAGTGGTCTATAATCTCTATGTATTAAATATTTTAACAGAGTTATTAAGGATTGGGTAGGCATGAGGGATGTCTTTTCAGTAAAGGATTTGCACTGTTGTTTGGAAAGTTTAGTAGTTGAGGAGCGTATGTCTTGTCCCCCTAGTCTCTCAGTGTTATTCCATAGAACATCTTCTGGAGAACTGAGATCAGGCATATAGGCCTCTAAAGTAGGCCATATCGCATCTCTATTTTTCCTGTCAAACATGGTAATTTGGGATATCCTAGAGGCTTGAAAGTACAATGAAAGGTTTGTGACCCCCACCCCTCCAACCCTCTGTGTCGAGTTAGGACGTGAAATGGGATTCTGGCATGCTTTTTGCCTCTTAGAAAGCCATGAAGAGCCAATTGGATTAAGTCAAGGTCCTGTTTGGGAACTTTAATTGGTAGTGCCCTAAATAAATATAGGATTCTCGGCAGGATGTTCATTTTAATAATCGAGAGCTTTCCATAATTACCAAGATATCTTGAGTTTCTGCCATTTGAGAATATCAGATCTTATTGTTTTATATAAGGGATAGAGATTTGATTGGTAAAGCTGTTAAGAATGTGGGGTTAACCGTATTCCCAAGTATTGGATGCCAACTTTCGCCCATTTAATATCAAAATTAGCCTCAATCAGTTTGACAGTGTGTTGTGGCATGGCTATTGGGAGGGCCTCACACTTATCCAGGTTTATTTTGTAACCTGAGATAGAGGAAAAAGTATTTATGGTGTTGTATAGGTTAGGTAAGGAGATCAGTGGCCTAGTGAGGGTGAGTAAGATGTCATCCGCAAATAATTTTATTTTATGGTTGATTGCCCCAAATTGAACACCTGTGATGTCTGGTAAATTTCTTATTGAAGTCGCTATGGGTTCTATGCAGATTGCAAAAAGTAGGGGGAGAGTGGGCATCCCTGCCTCGTGCCGTTAAAAATTGCAAAATTTTTAGATCGGTGGCCAATCGCTCTCACCTGAGCTCGGGGAGAAGAGTAAAAGTTTTTCAGGAAAGGTCCCCTAAATCCCATCTTTTCTAACATCGCCCACATGTAATCTCACTCTACCCTATCAAATGCCTTCTCCGCATCCAGGGATAGCAGAGAAGCCACTTTTCTGTCAGCTAAATAGTCTATAATCGAGATCATCCTCCTAATGTTGTCTGGGGCTTCCCTATTCAGAATAAATCCCACTTGATCTGGGTGTATTATTGTTGGGAGTATGAGCTTCAGTCTATTTGCCAGGACTTTAGTTACTATTTTGAGGTCTTGATTAATAAGTGATATGGGTCTATAACTGGAACAAAGCTTAGGATTTTTCCCTTGTTTTGGGATAACCACTATTTTTGCATGTAGTAAATCCGTGGGGATATCATTGCCCTCCATTTATATAGTTGGCGAATTTAACTAGATGGGGTACTAAGGTATCTTTGAAAAGTCTATAGTATTCTCCGGGAAAACCATCCGGTCCCGGAGCTTTCCCTGGTTTCAAGTCTTTAATAAAAGAGACTATTTCTGCATGCGTAATTTTGGAGTTTAGTAATTTGCGATCTGCCTCTGTTATACTACTTAGATCAGTTTGTTCCAGGAAGGAGCCTAGGTTTTTTTTCGTCTCCACTGTGCGGGCTACTTTTGCTCCATCATAAAGGACCCTGTAGTATTGTGCAAATGAATCTACTGTTTCCTGTGGGTTAGATGTAGTGGTACCTGCTAAATTTTGTATCAAAGGAATCGACATTGCTTGGTAGGTGTCCCTAATTTTCTTGGCTAAGTATCTGTCTGGTTTGTTAGCATAGATGAAATAGTTGGTCTTCAGTCTATGCTCTAGTTTTATGGAGTGTTTGTTTAAGTATGCAGCTAAAGTCTGTCTTTTTGTTCTGGAGTGAATGGAAAGCATGAGTGGATTATGCTTTTTTGTGTTCTCTTTCTAGAGTCTTTATTTCGTCTTGCAATTGTGTGATATGTGCATTAATCTTTTTTTAAATATTTATTTCTCCTTAATAAGGATACCCCTAACCACAGTTTTATGAGCTGCCCACACCGAAATTGGATTGGTAGTTGAGTCTAGATTAATCTGCCAGTACTCTCCCATGGCCTTAAGCAGGTTGGAATGTGTTATTTGATTCTTTAAGCATGACAGGTCAAATTTCCATGACGGGGTCCTCTTTGGGTCCCTTATATTACCTAATTTGCTATTGAGATAGAATGGTCGGATAACACACAGGGGACAATGTCTATCGACCGGAGGACAGATTGTAGTATCTGGCTTATAAATATGTAGTCTATTTTAGAGTATATACCATGTGGAGCTGAATAAAATGTGGTATCCGATGTCACCCCATGCAATGTCTTCCATGTATCTATAAGGGTAAAGGGTGATAGCATATCTATGATTTCTTTAGCTATAGAGCTCAGTCTCCTCTTCTTTTCAGACTGTATTTGTGGGGAATTATATCAAAGTGTCTGAAAGTCTATATTAAAGTCTCCCGCTAATAGAATACTCATTTCTTTCATGTAATTAGCAAGAGTCCATGAGCTAGTGACGTATGGGATATACATTCCTACCAGGAGGGGCAAAGTTTCCCAAACCTTAAAATGCCTATAAATACACCCCTCACCACACCCACAATTCAGTTTTACAAACTTTGCCTCCGATGGAGGTGGTGAAGTAAGTTTGTGCTAGATTCTACGTTGATATGCGCTCTGCAGCAAGTTGGAGCCCGGTTTTCCTCTCAGCGTGCAGTGAATGTCAGAGGGATGTGAGGAGAGTATTGCCTATTTGAATGCAGTGATCTCCTTCTACGGGGTCTATTTCATAGGTTCTCTGTTATCGGTCGTAGAGATTCATCTCTTACCTCCCTTTTCAGATCGACGATATACTCTTATATATACCATTACCTCTGCTGATTCTCGTTTCAGTACTGGTTTGGCTTTCTACAAACATGTAGATGAGTGTCCTGGGGTAAGTAAATCTTATTTTCTGTGACACTCTAAGCTATGGTTGGGCACTTTGTTTATAAAGTTCTAAATATATGTATTCAAACATTTATTTGCCTTGACTCAGAATGTTCAACATTCCTTATTTTTCAGACAGTCAGTTTCATATTTGGGATGAATGCATTTGTTTCAATCATTTTTTCTTACCTTAAAAAATTTGACTTTTTCCCTGTGGGCTGTTAGGCTCGCGGGGGCAGAAAATGCTTCATTTTATTGCGTCATTCTTGGCGCGGACTTTTTTGGCGCAAATTTTTTTTTCTGTTTCCGGCGTCATACGTGTCGCCGGAAGTTGCGTCATTTTTTGACTTTTTTTGCGTCAAAAATGTCGGCGTTCCGGATGTGGCGTCATTTTTGGCGCCAAAAGCATTTAGGCGCCAAATAATGTGGGCGTCTTTTTTGGCGCTAAAAAATATGGGCGTCATTTTTGTCTCCACATTATTTAAGTCTCATTATTTATTGCTTCTGGTTGCTAGAAGCTTGTTCACTGGCATTTTTTTCCCATTCCTGAAACTGTCATTTAAGGAATTTGATCAATTTTGCTTTATATGTTGTTTTTTCTTTTACATATTGCAAGATGTTCCACGTTGCAACTGAGTCAGAAGATACTTCAGGAAAATCACTGCCCAGTGCTGGAGCTACCAAGCTAAGTGTATCTGCTATAAACTTTTGGTATCTGTTTCTCCAGCTGTTGTTTGTATTGCATGTCATGTCAAACTTATTAATGCAGATAAAATTTCCTTTAGTACTGTTACATTACCTGTTGCTGTTCCGTCAACATCTAATTTTCAGAGTGTTCCTGATAACATAAGAGATTTTATTTTTTTTAAATCCATTAAGAAGGCTATGTCTGTTATTTCTCCTTCTAGTATACATAAAAGTCTTTTAAAACTTCTCTTTTTTCAGATGAATTTTTAAATGAACATCATCATTCTGATACTGATAATGGTTCTTCTGGTTCAGAGGTTTCTGTCTCAGAGGTTGATGCTGATAAATCTTTGTATTTGTTCAAGATGGAATTTATTCGTTCTTTACTTAAAGAAGTATTATTTGCATTAGAAATAGAGGATTCTGGTCCTCTTGATACTAAATGTAAACGTTTAAATAAGGTTTTTAAATCTCCTGTAGTTATTCCAGAAGTGTTTAATCTCCCTGATGCTATTTCTGAAGTAATTTCCAGGGAATGGAATAATTTGGGTAATTTATTTACTCCTTCTAGACGTTTAAGCAATTATATCCTGTGCCATCTGACAGATTAGAGTTTTTTGGGACTAAAATCCCTAAGGTTATGGGGCTGTCTCTACTCCTGCTAATGTACTACTATTCCTACGGCAGATAGTACTTCATTTAAGGATCCTTTAGATAGGAAAATTGAATCCTTTCTAAGAAAAGCTTACTTATGTTCAGGTAATCTTCTTAGACCTGCTATATTTTTAGCGGATGTTGCTGCAGCTTCAACTTTTTGGTTAGAAGCTTTAGCGCAACAAGTAACAGATCATAATTTTATAGCATTATTATTATTCTATAACATGCTAATAATTTTATTGGTGATACCATCTTTTGATATCATTAGAGTTGATGTCAGGTATATGTCTCTAGCTATTTTAGCTAGAAAAGCTTTATGGATTAAACTTGGAATGCTGATATGTCTTCTAAGTCAACTTTGCTTTCCCTTTCTTTCCAGGGTAAATAATCATTTTCGTTCCTTTCCTCACAACAAGGAACAAAAGCCTGATCCTTCATCCTCAGGAGCGGTATCAGTTTGGAAACTATTTCCAGTTTGGAATATATGCCTTATAGAAACCTATAGCCAGCTCCTAAGTACCTATGAAGGTGCGGCCCTTATTCCAGCTCAGCTGGTATGGGGCAGATTACGTTTTCTTCAAAGAAATTTGGATCAATTCCGTTCTCAATCTCTGGTTAGAACATTGTTTCAGAAAGGTACAGAATTGGCTTCAAGTTAAGGCCTCCTGCTAAGAGATTTTTTTCTTTCCCGTGTCCCAGTTAACACAGCAAGGCTCAGCATTTCTGAAATGTGTTTCAGATCTAGAGTTGGCTGGAGTAATTATGCCAGTTCCAGTCTGGAACAGGGGCTGGGGTTTTATTTTATCTCTTCATTGTACCAAAGAAGGTCAATTCCTTCAGACCAGTTCCGGATCTATCATTATTGAATCGTTATGTTAGGATACCAACATTCAAGATGGTTCCTGTAGGACTATCCTGCCTTTTGTTTAGCAAGGGCATTATATGTCTACAATAGATTTACAGGATGTGTATCTGCATATTCCGATTCATCCAGATCACTTTTAGTGTCTGAGATTCTCTTTTTAGACAAGCATTACCAGTTTTGTGGCTCTACCGTTTGGCCTAGCCTCAGTTCCAAGAATTTTTTTCAAAGGTTCTCGGTGCCCTTCTTTCTGTAATCAGAGAACAGGGTTTTGGTATTTCCTTATTTGGACGATATCTTGGTACTTGCTCAGTCTTCTCATTTTCGAAGAATCTCATACGAATCGACTTGTGTTGTTTCTTCAAGTTCATGGTTGGAGGATCAATTTACCAATCAGTTCATTGATTCCTCAGACAAGGGTAACCTTTTTAGGTTTCTAGATAGATTCAGTGTCTATGACTCTGTCCTTGTCAGACAAGAGAAGTTTAACATTGATATCAGCTTGTCAAAACCTTCAGTCACAATCATTCCCTTTGGTAGCCTTATGCATGGAAATGTTAGGTCTTAGGACTGCCGCATCAGATGCGATCTCCTTTGCTCGTTTTCACATGCGACCTCTTCAGCTCTGTATGCTGAACCAATGGTGCAGGGATTACTCAAAGATATCTCAATTAATATCTTTAAACCGATTTTACGACACTCTCTGACATGGTGGACAGATCACCATTGTTTAGTTCAGGAGGCTTCTTTGTTCTTCCGACCTGGACTATAATCTCAACAGATGCAAGTCTTACAGGTTGGGGAGCTGTGTAGGGGTATCTGACGGCACAAGGGGTTTGGGAATCTCAGGAGGTGAGATTTCCGATCAATATTTTGGAACTCCGTGCAATTTTCAGAGCTCTTCAGTCTTGGCCTCTTCTGAAGAGAGAGTTGTTCATTTGTTTTCAGATAGACAATGTCACAACTGTGGCATACATCAATCTTCAAGGAGGGACTCACAGTCCTCTGGCTATGAAAGAAGTATCTCGAATTTTGGTTTGGGCGGAATCCAGCTCCTGCCTAATCTCTGCGGTTCATATCCCAGGTATGGACAATTGGAAAGCGGATTATCTCAGTCGCCAAACGTTGCACTTGGGCGAATGGTCTCTTCACCCAGAGGTATTTCCTCAGATTGTTCAAATGTGGGAACTCCCAGAAATAGATCTGATGGCTTCTCATCTAAACAAGAAACTTCCCTGGTATCTGTCCGGATCCCGGGATCCTCGGGCGGAGGCAGTGGATGCATTTTTCACTTCCTTGGAAGTATCATCCTGCCTATATCTTTCCGCCTCTACTTTTTCTTCCAAGAGTAATCTCCAAGATTCTGAAGGAATGCTCGTTTGTTCTGCTGGTAGCTCCGGCATGGCCTCACAGGTTTTGGTATGCGGATCTGGTCCGGATGGCCTCTTGCCAACCGTGGACTCTTTCGTTAAGACCAGACCTTCTGTCGCAAGGTCCTTTTTTCCATCAGGATCTGAAATCCTTAAATTTAAAGGTATGGAGATTGAACGCTTGATTCTGGGTCAAAGAGGTTTCTCTGACTCTGTGATTAATACTATGTTACAGGCGCGTAAATCTGTATCTAGAGAGATATATTATAGAGTCTGGAAGACTTATATTTCTTGGTGTCTTTCTCATCATTTTTTGGCATTCTTTTAGAATACCGAGAATTTTACAGTTTCTTCAGGATGGTTTAGATAAGGGTTTGTCCGCAAGTTCCTTGAAAGGTCAAATCTCTGCTCTTTCTGTTCTTTTTCATAGAAAGATTGCTATTCTTCCTGATATTCATTGTTTTGTACAAGCTTTGGTTCGTATAAAACCTGTCATTAAGTCAATTTCTCCTCTTTGGAGTTTGAATTTGGTTCTGGGGGCTCTTCAAGTTCCTCCGTTTGAACCTATGCATTCATTGGACATTAAATTACTTTCTTGGAAAGTTTTGTTCCTTTTGGCAATCTCTTCTGCCAGAAGAGTTTCTGAATTATCTGCTCTTTCTTGTGAGTCTCCTTTTCTGATTTTTCATCAGGATAAGGCGGTGTTGTGAACTTCTTTTGATTTTTTACCTAAAGTTGTGAATTCCAACAACATTAGTAGAGAATTTGTGGTTCCTTCATTATGTCCTAATCCTAAGAATTCTAGGGAGAAATCGTTGCATTCTTTGGATGTTGTTAGAGCTTTGAAATATTATGTTGAAGCTACTAAGTCTTTCCGTAAGACTTCTAGTTTATTTGTTATCTTTTCCGGTTCTAGAAAAGGCCAGAAAGCTTCTGCCATTTCTTTGGAATCTTGGTTGAAATCTTTATTTCATCATGCTTATGTCGAGTCGGGTAAAACTCCGCCTCTAAGGATTTCAGTTCATTCTACTAGTTCAGTTTCTACTTCCTGGGCGTTTAGGAATGAAGCTTCGATTGATCAGATTTGCAAAGCAGCAACTTGGTCCTCTTTGCATACTTTTTCTAAATTCTACCATTTTGATGTGTTCTTCTTCTGAAGCAGTTTTTGGTAGAAAAGTACTTCTGGCAGTGGTTTCAGTTTGAATCTTCTGCTTATGTTTTTCATTAAACTTTATTTTGGGTGTGGATTATTTTCAGCAGGAATTGGCTGTCTTTATTTTATCCCTCCCTCTCTAGTGACTCTTGTGTGGAAAGATCCACATCTTGGGTAGTCATTATCCCATACGTCACTAGCTCATGGACTCTTGCTAATTACATGAAAGAAAACATAATTTATGTAAGAACTTACCTGATAAATTAATTTCTTTCATATTAGCAAGAGTCCATGAGGCCCGTCCTTTTTTTGTGGTGGTTATGATTTTTTTGTATAAAGCACAATTATTCCAATTCCTTATTTTATATGCTTTCGCACTTTTTTCTTATCACCCCACTTCTTGGCTATTCGTTAAACTGAATTGTGGGTGTGGTGAGGGGTGTATTTATAGGCATTTTAAGGTTTGGGAAACTTTGCCCCTCCTGGTAGGAATGTATATCCCATACGTCACTAGCTCATGGACTCTTGCTAATATGAAAGAAATGAATTTATCAGGTAAGTTCTTACATAAATTATGTTTTTAGACCATCCTGTAAGTAATTGTATTATATTGCGGAAAAAAATATGTTGTCCCTCATTTGGAGTGTAAACGTTACACAAGAGAATATCTAAACAAATCAGAGTAGAGGGCGCCACATAGTGCAGATCATAAGGTAAATGGTAAAACAGACACAGATGACATAAGAATCCTACTCACGAGATGTAAAGCACAGATGTGCAATAACAGTAGTCCGGAACCACTCGTCGTCCGGTAGACCGATGGATGATGTCACAGGAACGGATCCTCGTCTCACCAGGGAGAGTCCAGAGATACCACAGACAGGAATCAATCGGTAACGATCAGTCCAACAGAGATCGTCCCTCAGCACCAGCGCCTGTAATAGCTATAACAGCTCCAAACAGGTCATCCAATAATATGGTTATATATAGCCTGATGAAACAGTGGTTTTACACTGAGAAACGCGTTGCTGTTGTTATTACTATTTTAATAAACTTTTTAAGTTTTATCTCATCTCCTTACTTGCTGCCGACCTTTCCACCATATTATTGGATGACCTGTTTGGAGCTGTTATAGCTATTACAGGCGCTGGTGCTGAGGGACGATCTCTGTTGGACTGATCGTTACCGATTGGTTCCTGTCTGTGGTATCTCTGGACTCTCCCTGGTGAGACGAGGATCCGTTCCTGTTACATCATCCATCGGTCTACCGGACGACGAGTGGTTCCGGACTGCTGTTATTGCACATCTGTGCTTTACATCTCGTGAGTAGGATTCTTATGTCATCTGTGTCTGTTTTACCATTTACCTTATGATCTGCACTATGTGGCGCCCTCTACTCTGATTTGTTTAGATTCCTTCTTGTTGTGTCGTGGCGTGACACCCCAGAGGAGCTGCCTATCGTATTGAAGACATATCTACTGGGACCATTTATCACAGTTTTTGGGGACTATTTCACCATATGTTACAACCCATTGGACTATTAGTCTGTATATTATAGATCATATTTATTGTAAACATTGCCCCCATTGTTCATTGGTATTTATAGATAATTTATCTGTTTATCTCATCCACTACTAAGTGCCTGTTTTATCATCCCTAGGCGCCTCTTACAGGTACTGTAGTGACATTATTTGTCACTAGAGTACTAGTTATCTATCCTACAAGAGAATATCTATTCCCTGCATCTGGCCCTGAACTAGGATGTATCTACCCTCTTTGTCCGCTACTGTCTCTTTGTGCGTAAATTGTAATGAGGAGTGAATCAGTATGGAGACTCCTTTTTTTTTTTTTTACCCCCATCTGACGTGGCGTGATAATGTTGTGGGAAATCTTTGGTCCAGTATTTTGGAATGATCAAGCTGGTAAAATGTGTTTCGTGTAAATATATTTGCACGTAAGTTCTTATATTGGTTTAGGGCAGTGTGTCTTTTGAAAACCCCTCACATTATGTGAGAGTAAAGTAATGTTCGGGTGGACATGATTAATCCCCAGCTGAGATTTTCTGAAGACCTTTAGTATATCAAGAGGCGAGATTTCCAATAAATATTTTAGAACTCCGTGCAATTCTCAGAGCTCTTCAGTTTTGGCCTCTGTTAAAGAGAGAACCGTTCATTTGTTTTCAGACAGACATTATCACAACAGTGGCATATGTCAATCATCAGGGTGGGACTCACAGTCCCCAAGCTATGAAAGAAGTATCTCGAATACTTGTTTGGGCGGAATCCAGCTGCTGTCTAATCTCTGCGGTGCATATCCCAGGTGTAGACAATTGGGAAGCGGATTATCTCAGCCGCCAGACTTTACATCCAGGAGAGTGGTCTCTCCATCCGGATGTTTTTTCTCCGATTTTTCAGATGTGGGGTCTTCCAGAGATAGATCTCATGGCCTCTCATCTAAACAAGAAACTTCCCAGATACCTGTCCAGGTCCAGGGATGTTCAGGCGGAAGCAGTGGATGCGCTGACACTTCCTTGGTGTTATCATCCTGCTTCCATTTTCCTGCCTCTAGTTCTCCTTCCTAGAGTGATTTCCAAAATCATCATGGAACAATCATTTGTGTTGCTGGTAGCACCAGCATGGCCACACAGGTTTTGGTATGCGGATCTGGTTCGGATGTCCAGTTGCCCGCCTTGGCCACTTCCGTTACGGCCAGACCTACTATCTCAAGGTCCGCTTTTTCCATCAGGATTTCAAATCATTAAATTTGAAGGTATGGAAATTGAACGCTTAGTACTAAGTTATAGAGGTTTCTCTGACTCAGTGATTGAAACTATGTTACAAGCTCGTAAATCAGTCTCTAGGAAGATTTATTATAGAGTTTGGAAGACTTACATTTCATGGTGTTCTTCTCATAAATTCTCCTGGTATTCTTTTAGAATTCCTAGAATTTTACAGTTTCTTCAGGATGGTTTGGATAAGGGTTTGTCTGCAAGTTCCTTGAAAGGACAAATCTCCGCTCTTTCTGTTTTATTTCACAGTAAGATTGCTATACTTCCTGATATACAGTGTTTTGTACAGGCTTTAGTTCGTATTAAGCCTGTCTTTAAATACATTTCTCCTCCTTGGAGTCTTATTTTGGTTCTGAAGGCTTTACAGACTCCTCCATTTGAGCCTATGCATTCTTTGGACATTAAACTACTTTCTTGGAAAGTGTTGTTCCTTTTGGCTATCTCTTCTGCTAGAAGAGTTTCTGAGCTATCTGCTCTTTCTTGTGAATCTCCTTTTCTGATTTTTCATCAGGATAAGGCGGTTTTGCGGACTTCATTTGAATTTTTCCTTAAGGTTGTTAATTCTAACAACATTAGTAGAGAAATTGTTGTCCCTTCCTTGTGTCCTAATCCTAAGAATCCTTTGGAAAGATCCTTACATTCTTTGGATGTGGTGAGAGCTTTGAAATATTATGTTGAAGCTACTAAAGATTTCAGGAAGACTTCTAGTCTATTTGTTATATTTTCTGGTCCTAGGAAAGGTCAGAAGGCCTCTGCTATTTCCTTGGCCTCTTGGTTAAAGCTTTTGATTCTTCAAGCTTATTTGGAGTCGAGTCAAGCCCCGCCTCAGAGAATTATAGCTCATTCTACTAGATCAGTCTCCACTTCGTGGGCTTTTAAGAATGAAGCTTCAGTTGATCAGATTTGCAAAGCAGCGACTTGGTCCTCTTTGCATACGTTTACTAAATTCTACCGTTTTTATGTTTTTGCTTATTCGGAAGCAGTTTTTGGTAGAAAAGTTCTTCAGGCAGCTGTTTCAGTTTGATTCTTCTGCTTTTGATTTAAGTTTTTTCCTTTCAAAAATGAAAATAAACTTATTTTTTTGGGTTGTGGATTAATTTTTTCAGCGGTATATGGCTGTTTTTATTTTATTCCCTCCCTCTCTAGTGACTCTTGAGTGGAGATCCACATCTTGGGTATTGATATCCCATATGTCACTAGCTCATGGACTCTTGCCAATTACATGAAAGAAAACATAATTTATGTAAGAACTTACCTGATAAATTCATTTCTTTCATATTGGCAAGAGTCCATGAGGCCCACCCTTTTTATGGTGGTTATGATTTTTTGTATAAAGCACAATTATTTCCAAATTTCCTTTGTTGATGCTTTCTACTCCTTTCTTTGTCACCCCACTGCTTGGCTATTCGTTAAACTGAATTATGGGTGTGGTGAGGGGTGTATTTATAGTCATTTTGAGGTTTGGGAAACTTTGCCCCTCCTGGTAGGATTGTATATCCCATATGTCACTAGCTCATGGACTCTTGCCAATATGAAAGAAATGAATTTATCAGGTAAGTTCTTACATAAATTATGTTATTTCCCACTTGCAGTAGGCTTTCTAGCTACCTTTTCAACAGAGCTAAACTGAGAGTTTCTAAATAAGTTTTTAAACAGTTTTTTACTGGATTTTTATATCAGTATGTGTGCATCTTATTCTTTATAGTAGTGTATTACATGCAGTTATATGAAAATAAGTGTATACTGTCCCTTTAAGGTGGGGAACCTAATTAGGTAGTCATGTAGACACATATAGAAGCTGCCAAATACAATTTAGATATGTGTATAGGGATATTAGTGACTAAGGGAAAGCTTGTAGTAGGGATGAACAAAGGCCTTATGGGGGTACATATACTAGAATTAATATCAAATACAGACATTCCTTGTCATAGATCAGATAGTGGCTACATTTGAGAAGAACAGTTATGTTAAATCATATTGCCGAGTCTAGTATTTAAACGCACTGGCTGTGATAATGTTAAAAATGACTTGAACAACCATATGACGCAATAGCTTGAAAATCCATGATGTATAGGATCAGGGGAAATTATCTAGATCGTGAGTCTGTCAGAATATACCAATAGGACTCAATAAAATAACAGGCAGTATAATAATTAATATTGACAAAACGATATATGAACATCTCGCAGTAATAAACTTAACATCAGCATCCTCCGCCATCATGATCTCTACTATCAGGTATTGAACATTATTGAAACATTTAGTGGCTAACAAAATATATCTAACTAGGAGGTCACATTAGTACTCCAAGAAACAGTAAACCAAAGAATGCAAAGAAAAGAATTGTCTAGAGGTTAGGAGTACCTATGAGCATATACATATATAATAGCTCTATTCTTTAGGATATATTAAGTGCTGGTGATCTATCCCACTCCTACCCTTATACAGTCCAATTCCCTTGATTGTTGTGGGATCATGTCCAAGAACAAGTCCTGTACAAAAAACACAGCTCTTTCTATCTGATGGTTGGGCATGGTATCACAGATCCTAGATACCCTCCGGAACAGTTTGCTACTGGCGTATGAAAGGTTGAGCCTGCATTGTGAGCTGACCCATAGTAGCACCTCCAAGGCTTGCCGAGGGCCTACAGACATAAGAACGCTATACTGTTCATCAGTTTCGTCAAAAACAGCTGTAGTTGTGTCCCCTGTGTATATAGTCTCAGTATATGACTGCTTATTGACACCCGGGGAATGCAGACTGTCGCCAAAGATCTCTAAGCCTTCTTCTGTTATTCCCTGTAACGGGCTACAAATAGACCTTATTTCTAGAGTCAGCATGTCTTGATGAGTGTCCAAACTATTGATTAAAGTGTGTAGAGCACTAACAATCTGCGCCTCCATATTGATCCAAGCAGGCACTGTAGGCTTCCGACCTTAAGATCGCACCACGATACAGATTTCTGATCGAGTCTGGCGTCGGTTAGCTGGAATAATTTCCTCTGTCGTCATGCACAGACTCTTTGTTAGCTGAGTTCACAGTGTACCTTGCAGTAGGCTTCATACCTAACTCTCTAATTCGCAATCTGGCTCTAACAAGCCTTAAGGAGCTGCACAGTGATAGTGGTACTGGACTTACATTCTCTTCTCTGCCAGTACGAATCTATTAGCTCTGCCCAACTCGGCACTTGCACTGAGCTCCACGTGGACTGTAAAATGACGAGCAGTGTGTGAGCTGCGGTTAATACAGGAGTGCTCCGAACTGCCACTTCAGGTCTTCTCTTTCTTCTCAAAACCTCTAACACTGATCTCCAGATCGTTAGCCAAAGTTTTGTAAAATCTTGGGCCATACTGAGCGGTCTAGTTGGTAGTTTTATATATCTTATGAGCAGAGCTCTGTCAGTATGCGACCGCTCAGACGCCCGGCTTGCTCTCCACCTTATAATATATATTTTAATATATTTTAATATTTTATGTATGGGGAAAATGTATGTTCATGTATCATGATCATTTTCTTTGTGTTTTTTAAGACACTCGTTTTTTTTTTTATATATATAGACATACATTATTTTAATTTCCCTCATGTGGGGCGATACTTCCTATGTCTGTAAAATGTATGATTTTGAGTACCCTACTTTGTATTCTACAATATATAATTATTATTTAGATTGAAATAATTTTTATTAAACATTTTAACAATACAATACAAATTACACTGCATTCTACAATCAGTTAGGACAAAGCAGCTTGTGTGAACAGCGGTTCAAATGTTACTGAAGCAACCCCTCAAGCATATAAAGACCATTGGTGAGTTTCGAAAGCACTTCTAAACCTTGACTTGCACTAAATCTTACTTATTGGCTGGTCTTCGACGCCCTCCAAAGCAGAGTTTCCTCCAATGTTGCAGTAACACAATGAGAATTCAGCATACACATCATCTAGGCAACATTTTAAATGTAAAACCAATAAAAACAATCATAAAAAAAGGATATATCAAAAGAAAAAGGGAAAACAAAACCCAAACACCAACAAGTCGTCATGACATCAGCTTCCATCAAAATAAGTTCTATTTCACTTGCTTAAAGTCTGTGTAAACATTAATATTGAACCCCAAGAAACAGAGATCATGTCCACTATTTCGCTATACTTATTCTCACGGTGGTACACATAATTTTTACAAAGGTATTTATGTGGTGGTTAAATTTGGTAAACCTTTCATTCAATAAGACTTGTGAAATGGTAAGTGAGATATGTTCATCTAATATAATGCTCAACATTTTAGGGGTGTCTTTCCATACTTTATGGACATTGGGTCAATCCCACCACATATGTAAGTAAGTTCCCACTGTGTTGCAGCCCCTGTAGCAATTCCCAGTACCCTCTTGAATTATGTGTGCTGTTTTCATAGGGATGAGGTACCACCTAAATGCAGTTTTGATACAATTCTCTTTCATATCCGCGCTAATTAGACCCCTAGGGGAGATAAACATTATTTTGTTCCATTTATCAATATCTTTCTCTTCACCAATATCTGTTTCCCATTTCTGTAATAGAGGCTGCTTAACTCTATCAGTAATGGCTTGGATACTTATATATATGTTTGAAATCATATGTTTAGGTCTGGTTTTTGGAACACATATTTGTTCAAGTCTTGTCAGCACAATTGATCCCCTATTTGCAATAAATTTATGGAGGGCATTAGTAATTTGTAGGTATATGAACCAATGTACCGGGAGAGGGTACATTTTTAGTTTAAGCTGGTTGTAAGTCATGGGGGTATTGTGGATAAGTATGTCAGCCACCCTGTACAGCCTTTTGTTTTCCCATTTCTGTATAAGTGGTTTATAATCTCTATGTATTAAATATTTTAACAGAGTTATTAAGGATTGGGTAGGCACGAGGGATGTCTTTTCAGTAAAGGATTTGCACTTGTATGGAAAGTTTAGTAGTTTAGGAGCGTATGTCTTGTCCCCCTAGTCTCTCAGTGTTATTCCATAGAACATCTTCTGGAGAACTGAGATCAGGCATATAGGCCTCTAAAGTAGGCCATATCACATCTCTATTTTTCCTGCCAAACATGGTAATTTGGGATATCCTAGAGGCTTGAAAGTACAATGAAAGGTTTGGGACCCCCACCCCTCCAACTCTCTGTGTCGAGTTAGAACGTGAAATGGGATTCTGGCATGCTTTTTGCCTCTTAGAAAGCCATGAAGAGCCAATTGGATTAAGTCAAGGTCCTGTTTGGGAACTTTAATTGGTAGTGCCCTAAATAAATATAGGATTCTCGGCAGGATGTTCATTTTAATAATCGAGAGCTTTCCATACCAAGATATCTTGAGTTTCTGCCATTTGAGAATATCAGATCTTATTGTTTTATATAAGGGATAGAGATTTGATTGGTAAAGCTGTTAAGAATGTGGGGTTAACCGTATTCCCAAGTATTGGATGCCAACTTTCGCCCATTTAATATCAAAATTAGCCTCAATCAGTTTGACAGTGTGTTGTGGCATGGCTATTGGGAGGGCCTCACACTTATCCAGGTTTATTTTGTAACCTGAGATAGATGAAAAAGTATTTATGGTGTTGTATAGGTTAGGTAAGGAGATCAGTGGCCTAGTGAGGGTGAGTAAGATGTCATCCGCAAATAATTTTATTTTATGGTTGATTGCCCCAAGTTGAACACCTGTGATGTCTGGTAAATTTCTTATTGAAGTCGCTATGGGTTCTATGCAGATTGCAAAAAGTAGGGGGAGAGTGGGCATCCCTGCCTCGTGCCGTTAAAAATTGCAAAATGTTTAGATCGTGGCCAATCGCTCTCACCTGAGCTCGGGGAGAAGAGTAAATGTTTTTGATGGCTATCAGGAAAGGTCCCCTAAATCCCATCTTTTCTAACATCGCCCACATGTAATCCCACTCTACCCTATCAAATGCCTTCTCCGCATCCAGGGATAGCAGAGAAGCCACTTTTCTGTCAGCTAAATAGTCTATAATCGAGATCATCCTCCTAATGTTGTCTGGGGCTTCCCTATTCAGAATAAATCCCACTTGATCTGGGTGTATTATTGTTGGGAGTATGAGCTTCAGTCTATTTGCCAGGACTTTAGTTACTATTTTGAGGTCTTGATTAATAAGTGATATGGGTCTATAACTGGAACAAAGCTTAGGATTTTTCCCTTGTTTTGGGATAACCACTATTTTTGCATGTAGTAAATCCGTGGGGATATCATTGCCCTCCATTTATATGGTTGGCGAATTTAACTACATGGGGTACTAAGGTATCTTTGAAAAGTCTATAGTATTCTCCGGGAAAACCATCCGGTCCCGGAGCTTTCCCTGGTTTCAAGTCTTTAATAAAAGAGACTATTTCTGCATGCGTAATTGTGGAGTTTAGTAATTTGCGATCTGCCTCTGTTATACTTCTTAGATCAGTTTGTTCCAGGAAGGAGCCTAGGGTTTTTTTCGTCTCCACTGTGCGGTCTACTTTTGCTCCATCATAAAGGACCCTGTAGTATTGTGCAAATGAATCTACTGTTTCCTGTGGGTTAGATGTAGTGGTACCTGCTAAATTTTGTATCAAAGGAATCGACATTGCTTGGTAGGTGTCCCTAATTTTCTTGGCTAAGTATCTGTCTGGTTTGTTAGCATAGATGAAATAGTTGGTCTTCAGTCTATGCTCTAGTTTTATGGAGTGTTCGTTTAAGTATGCAGCTTAAGTCTGTCTTTTTGTTCTGGAGTGAATGGAAAGCATGAGTGGATTGTGCTTTTTTGTGTTCTCTTTCTAGAGTCTTTATTTCGTCTTGCAATTGTGTGATATGTGCATTAATCTTTTTTTAAATATTTATTTCTCCTTAATAAGGATACCCCTAACCACAGTTTTATGAGCTGCCCACACCGAAATTGGATTGGTAGTTGAGTCTAGATTAATCTGCCAGTACTCTCCCATGGCCTTAAGCAGGTTGGAATGTGTTATTTGATTCTTTAAGCATGACAGGTCAAATGTCCATGACGGGGTCCTCTTTGGGTCCCTTATATTACCTAATTTGCTATTGAGGTAGAATGGTCGGATAACACACAGGGGACAATGTCTATCGACCGGAGGACAGATTGTAGTACCTGGCTTATAAATATGTAGTCTATTTTAGAGTATATACCATGTGGGGCTGAATAAAATGTGGCATCCGATGTCACCCCATGCAATGTCTTCCATGTATCTATAAGGGTAAAGGGTGATAGCATATCTATGATTTCTTTAGCTATAGAGCTCAGTCTCCTCTTCTTTTTAGACTGTATTTGTGGGGAATTATATCTAAGTGTCTGAAAGTCTATATTAAAGTCTCCCGCTAACAGAATACTCATTTTAGACCATCCTGTAAGTAATTGTATTATATTGCGGAAAAAAATATGTTGTCCCTCATTTGGAGTGTAAACGTTACACAAGAGAATATCTATTCCCTGCATCTGGCCCTGAACTAGGATGTATCGACCCTCTTTGTACGCTACTGTCTCTTTGTGCGTAAATTGTAATGAGGAGTGAATCAGTATGGAGACTCCTTTTTTTTTTTACCCCCATCTGACGTGGCGTGATAATGTTGTGGGAAATCTTTGGTCCAGTATTTTGGAATGATCAAGCTGGTAAAATGTGTTTCGTGTAAATATGATATTTGCACGTAAGTGCTTATATTGGTTTAGGGCAGTGTGTCTTTTGAAAACCCCTCACATTATGTGAGAGTAAAGTAATATTCGGGGTGGACATGATTAATCCCCAGCTGAGATTTTCTGAAGACCTTTAGTATAGTGGGTAGGTTCCCTGTTAAGTATGTGTGGGAGTATGATATCTGTATATGCTACCTGAGTTTTTTTTACAACAGTTCTGGGGTTCAGAGGAAGACATCTTGTCTACAAGTACATATTTGATAACTTCATAAATGAATGATACGTCATGACTTACATAGTAACAATAACGATAAACAGTAAAAAAACAGTATGATACAGCTTGGCTGCAAACTTAGCAGTATTATTGTAGGAGGGAAGGGTAAATGAATTATACAGAAAGTAGGTGGTAGTTAAGAAACTGTCCTTGGATAAGAACTTAAGTGGTAAGGAAGGAAAAGAAAAATGAGAAGAGGGAGAAAAGAGAAGATCACCCTAAGATAAGAATATCCACAGGTCAAGGCATCACAAATTAACAGTACCTATATCTAGAGTTCATATCTGTCCAGTGAAAAGGTGTGAGTGAAATGAATTGAGATTAAGGCTACCTCTCAGATCAGTTCCTCAGGTGAGAGGGGATATGAGAAAGAAATGAAGTGGAGTTTTCTCACCCAAGCATCCTCTGTTGAGGGTGCATATCCTAGATATCCTCCTATAAATAGAAGAGAGGAGGCATACAGCACTGGATATCAGACTGCATATCAAGGGTCTCATTAATCAAGCAGAACAGACATGGGCTTTCAAGACTTGAATTTCTTTCTAGTAACCTTTTTCCAGTTCGCTTTTAGATTAGATTTCCTTAGTAACGACTTGGTGGTGCTGGTATCTTCTTGTGAAGGCGAGGGCAGCTCTTGCACATCCAGGCCCAAAACTTTGCAAACAGCTGGAATTTCCTCCATATCCCTCATAGTAAGGGTTCTGCCGTCCTTTATTATTTGTAAAGCAAAAGGACAGCTCCACCTGTAGGCAATTCGTTTTTTCCTTAAAAGGGAGGTAAGAGGTCGGAGAGAGCTTAGTCTCTGCAGGGTCTTGAGGCACAGGTCTTGATAGAACTCGATTATATTTCCTTGAAATTTGAACGTGGGGTTTGAGCGAGCAGCTTATAGAATAGCTTCTTTCTCAGAAAACCGTAAAAGTTTAATGATAACATCCCTTGGGGGTAAATCATCTTTGGGCTGCAGTCTGAAAACCCTATGGGCCCATTGTATTTGGAATTCAGTACCTTCAGTTTCCCCAGTGATGGCAACAAAAAGTTGTTGGAGGTACGTGGGGAGTTCTTTGGCCCCTATAGTTTCGGGAATTCCTTTAAGGTGAATATTTTCCCTTCTTGTTCGATTTTCTAAATCCTCCATTTTTTCCTCTTAGTCAGATATTGTTTGTTGCTGGGAGGCAAGAGATTGCGATACCAGAGAGAGATCATCAGAGATGGCCTCTTGATTATTTTCCAATGTCTCTACTCGACCTCCCATCTCAGCTGTGTCGTTTCTTATTTCTTTTAAGCTGGCTGTACAGAAGAATGTAGATTGTCAATCTTGTTCCAAAGCTTTTCAAAGTTTAGTGAGATACTGTATCTTGTTTTGACACCAGTTGCTGCAAATCAGCTTTTGTCACCAAAGATTGGTCTGATTGTGGGATTTGCAATTCCCTTTCTGGTTCTGTATCTTCTTCCCCATCAGTATCTACTATTTCTGGGGGTTTGCTATTTCGATTAGACTTGAGAAAGGTTTCTACCTTCGTAGTTTTCATATTTTTGTCCCCAAGTTTATTCAGTTTTCTGGCTGCCATAATGGAGCCGCTAATTACCTGCCACAAGTCACAAATCTGTCTCCTTCCACGACCCCCACTCCTATCAAAAACAAGGGTGTAGTTTTATTGTGCAAAGTAAAAGGGCAGCAGACTGACACTGTTTGGAGTGGTAATATTATCCCCTCTCAACGTGGCTTTTTTGTTTTAAATTAGCTTCTCCTAGTATACAAATGCTGATCTCTTGTATGAGGATAATATCCAGCAGGCTATCCTTAATTATATAGAGGATATATAAGTGGCTCTGTATTTATTCCGGCCTCTGCTTAGCTCACCCGCACTGTTTTATTGTATTATTTTAAAGATGTAGCTCCATTTTTATAGGCACAATTCTGCATATGAAAACCCCCAGTACAGTATAGGTATTGCTCATTGGAACTCATTGTTCATTTTACCTGGTGTCTTACAAGTAAATCTGTGATTTATGAACTTTATCAAGCCCGTAAGGAGCGACTGCCAGGGTGCATGGGATTCAGTGTGTTACCATTTAGATGGCGTCTTACCCACGTGGCTGCTGTGTTATGCTGCTGTACTCCGCTCTCATGAGTAACTAACTCCTCTCCGCTTAGAAAAAAACAGGTGATGATCCTCAAGTAAGTTCCCCTAAAGAGCATCCGCATGGTTATGCCACCCTCCGCCTCTCCAGAGGAGCCCAACTTAACCGCTAATCTGGACTCTATTGCAGCTGAAAAATAGGCCTTGAATTATGAGCCTCCTGACTTCACTTACTTCCGCGTCTGTGTGGTCATGGTTTGAGTCTCTTGTGGTTTCTGAGGCTAATGTTGGTCAATGTGTGCGGTTAGGGTACGTTTAGGGTACGTTTGGATTAGTTTCCACCACCTTTTATTTTGTCTCCTACACAGAGCTCCAGGCTCATGCTGCCATCTCAGAGCTTGGTCAGGCTCTGCCCCCATAGAATTATTATTTAAAGGGACAGTCTACTCCAGAATTTTTCTTGTTTTAAACGATAGATAATCCCTTTTATTACCCATTCCCTAGTTTTGCATAACCAACACAGTTATATAAATACACTTTTTACCTCTGTGATTATCTTGTATCTAAGCCTCTGCAAACTGCCCCCTTATTTCAGTTCTTTGACAGACATGCATTTTAGCCAATCAGTGCTGGATCATAGGAACTCAACGTGCGTGAGTATAGTGTTATCTATATGACACACATGAACTAACACCCTCTAGTGGTGAAAAACTGTCAAAATGCCCTGAGAGAAGAAGCGACCTTCAAGGCTTAGAAATTAGCATATGAACCTCCTAGGTTTAGCTTTCAACTAAGAATACCACTTGAACAAAGCAAAATTGGTGATAAAAGTAAATTAGAGAATTGTTTAAAGCTACATGCCCTATCTGAATAATGAAACTTTATTTTGGACTAGACTGTCCAAATTTTAGCCATTCTTCTGTCTTTACCCTTTATGGGCAAGACTTTATTTGGACCTGGTCTGGCCGAAATCATTTCCAAAATTTCTGGGGGAAAGGGCTCTTTCCTTCCTCAAGACAAGAAGGTTAGACAAAAGGGTTGACAGAATTCAAATTTTTGTTACTTTCTCTTGTAAGGTGTATCCAGTCCACGGATCATCCATTACTTGTGGGATATTCTCCTTCCCAACAGGAAGCTGCAAGAGGATCACCCACAGCAGAGCTGTCTATATAGCTCCTCCCCTAACTGCCCACCCCCAGTCATTCTCTTGCAGCTCTCGACAATGGAAGTAGCTAGAGAGATGTGGTGCATTAATGTAGTTTATCTTCAATCAAAAGTTTGTTATTTTCAAATGGTACCGGAGTTGTACTATTTTAGCCTCAGGCCGAAAGTTGAAGAAGAGTCTGCCTGTGGTCTTTGATGATCTTAGCAGGTTGTAACTAAGATCCATTGCTGTTCTCACACATAACTGAAGAGATGGGTAACTTCAGCTGGGGGAATGGCGTGCAGGGTCTCCTGCTCTGAGGTATGTGCAGTTTTAAATTTTTCTAGAGAAATGAATATGCTAGAAAATGCTGACAATACCGGATTTATTTAAGGTAAGCCTGATTACAGTGATTTAATAACGACTGGTATCATGCTTGCTGTAAAAGGTAATATTTTTATTATTTACTCACAATACTGAATAGATTTAACGTTTGCTTGAAGTGTATAAACGTTTTTTTTTACTTATTGGGGGCCTAGTTTTTTCCACATGGCTGTCTAGATTTTGCCTAGGGATAG
The DNA here is from genome assembly GCF_027579735.1 of Bombina bombina. Lineage (NCBI taxonomy): Eukaryota > Metazoa > Chordata > Amphibia > Anura > Bombinatoridae > Bombina > Bombina bombina. The sequence continues at coordinate 637,391,865 of NC_069499.1, forward strand.
TTTTTTAAGGCCCTCTCATTGTGAGTACAGGTTGGGAGGGGCCTATTTTTGTTTTTGCAGCTTGAGACATCCAGCTTCCCTGAAGGAGTCCCCTGAACATTTAGGACCTCTCTAATGGGTTTTTGTGCCTTCCAAAGTCGTTGTATGGGCAGGTAGGGCCACAGCAGAGCTGTGGCAGTTTGTTGTGACTGTTTAAAAAATGTTTTGTATTGTTTTTTTGATCCGTTTTTGAAACTAAGGGGTTAATCATCCATTTGCAAGTGGGTGCAATGCTCTTTTAGCCTATTATACACACTGTAAAAATTTCGTAAGATTTACTGCTTTTTTCACTGTTTTACCAGTTTCTGTGATTGTTTTTTTCTCTTAAAGACACAGTACTGTTTTTATTTTTTGCTTGTTCACAGTTATTAAAGTGTTTTCCAAGCTTGCTGGTCTCATTACTAGTCTGTTTAAACATGTCTGACATAGAGGGAACTCATTGTTCATTATGTTTAGAAGCCATTGTGGAACCCCCTCTTAGAATGTGTACCAAATGCACTGATTTTACTATAAATTATAAATTATAATTATAAGAAATTGACAGGGAGGAAGTTATGCCGGCTAACTCTCCCCACGTGTCAGATTCTATAAATCCCGCTCAGGGGACACCTAGTACTTCTAGCGCACCCATTGCGTATACCTTGCAAGACATGGCGGCAGTTATGAATCATACCCTTACTGAGGTATTATCTAAACTGCCAGGATTGCAAGGAAAGCGAGACAGCTCTGGGAATAGAATAAATACAGAGCTCTCTGACGCTTTAGTAGCTAGGTCTGATACACCTTCACATTATACTGAAGCTGAAGCAGGGGAGCTTCAATCTGTGAGTGATTTTTCTGATTCAGGGAAGATACTTCACTCTGATTCTGATGTCTGATGTCTACATTTAAATTTAAGCGCAAACACCTCTGCGTATTGCTCAGGGAGGTTTTAGCAACTCTGGATGACTGTGACACTATTGTAGTCCCAGAGAAATTATGTAGATTGGATAAATACTATGCAGTACCTACTTACACTGATGTTTTTCCAATCCCTAAAAGGTTTTCTGAAATTATTACTAAGCAATGGGATAGACCAGGTGTACCGTTCTCTCCCCCTCCTGTTTTTAAAAAGATGTTTCCTATAGACGCCGCTACACGGGACTTATGGCAGACGGTCCCTAAGGTGGAGGGAGCAGTTTCTACTCTAGCTAAGCGTACCACTATCCCTGTCGAGGACAGTTGTGCTTTTCTAGATCCAATGGACAAAAAATTAGAGAGTTACCTTAAAAAAAAATAAAAAAATGTATTCAACAAGGGTTTATTCTCCAGCCCCTTGCATGCATTGCCCCCGTCACTGCTGCTGCGGCCTTCTGGTTTGAGTCTCTCGAAGAGGCTCTACAGGTAGAAACCCCATTGGATGATATCCTTGACAAGCTTAAAGACCTTAAGCAAGCCAATTCATTTGTTTATGATGCCGTTGTTCATTTAACCAAACTAACGGCTAAGAACTCAGGTTTTGCTATTCAAGCGCGTAGGGCGCTATGGCTTAAACCTGGTCAGCTGACGTTACTTCAAAGTCTAAGCTTCTCAACATTCCCTTCAAGGGGCAGACCCTATTCGGGCCTGGGCTGAAGGAGATCATTTCTGATATTACTGGAGGAAAAGGTCATGCCCTTCCTCAGGATAGGTCCAGCAAATTAAGGACCAAACAGCCTAATTTTCGTGCCTTTCGAAATTTCAAGAGTGGTGCAGCTTCAACTTCCTCTAATACAAAACAGGAGGGAAATTTTGCCCAGTCCAAGCCGGTCTTGAGATCTAACCAGGTTTGGAACAAAGGAAAGCAGGCCAAGAAGCCTGCTGCTGCCTCTAAGACAGCATGAAAGATCAGCCCCCGATCCGGTAACGGATCTAGTAGGGGGCAGACTTTCTCTCTTCGCCCAGGCTTGGGCAAGAGATGTCCAGGATCCCTGGGCATTGGAAATTGTGTCTCAGGGATACCTTCTGGAATTCAAAGCTTCTTCCCCAAAAGGAAGATTTCACCTCTCACAATTATCTGCAAACCAGATAAAGAGAGAGGCATTCTTACATTGTGTTCAAGACCTCCTAGTTATGGGAGTGATCCACCCAGTTCCAAAGGAGGAACAGGGGCAAGGCTTCTATTCAAATCTGTTTGTGGTTCCCAAGAAAGAGGGAACCTTCAGACCAATCTTAGATCTCAAGATCCTAAACAAATTTCTCAGAGTTCCATCCTTCAAGATGGAGACTATTCGAACCATCTGTCCTATGATCCAGGAGGGTCAGTATATGACTACCGTGGATTTAAAGGATGCTTAACTTCATATTCCTATATAAAGATGATAATCATCGGTTTCTCAGGTTCGCCTTCCTAGACAGGCATTACCAGTTTGTGGCTCTTCCCTTTGGGTTAGCCACGGCACCAAGAATCTTTACAAAGGTTCTGGGGTCACTCTTGGCGGTCCTAAGGCCGCGGGGTATAGCAGTAGCCCCTTACCTAGACGACATTCTGATACAGGAATCGAATTTTCAAATTGCCAAGTCCCATACGGACATTGTTCTGGCTTTCCTGAGGTCTCATGGGTGGAAAGTGAACAAAGAGAAGAGTTCTCTATCCCCTCTCACAAGAGTTTCCTTCCTGGGAACTCTGATAGATTCTGTAGAAATGAAGATTTACCTGACAGAGGCCAGGTTGTCAAAACTTCTAAATTCCTGCCGTGTTCTTTATTCTACTTCTCGCCCTTCGGTGGCTCAGTGTATGGAAGTAATTGGCTTAATGGTAGCATCAATGGACATAGTGCCGTTTGCCCGTCTACATCTCAGACCGCTGCAACTCTGCATGCTCAGTCAGTGGAATGGGGATTACACAGATTTGTCCCCTCTACTAAATCTGGATCAAGAGACCAGGGATTCTCTTCTCTGGTGGCTATCTTGAGTCCATCTGTCCAAGGGTATGACCTTCCGCAGGCCAGATTGGACAATAGTAACAACAGATGCCAGCCTTCTGGGCTGGGGTGCAGTCTGGAACTCCCTGAAGGCTCAGGGATCATGGACTCTGGAGGAGGACCTCCTTCCGATAAACATTCTGGAACTAAGAGCGATATTCAACGCTCTTCAGACTTGGCCTCAGCTTGCTGCGGTCAGGTTCATCAGATTTCAGTCGGACAACATCACGACTATAGCTTACATCAACCATCAAGGGGTAACAAGGAGTTCCCTAGCAATGTTGGAGGTTTCAAAGATAATTCTATGGGCAGAGATTCACTCTTGCCGTCTATCAGCTATCCATATCCCAGGAGTAGAGAACTGGGAGGCGGATTTTCTAAGTCGACAGACTTTTCATCCGGGGGAGTGGGAGCTCCATCCGGAGGTATTTGCACAGTTGATTCAACTTTGGGGCAAACCAGAACTGGATCTCATGGCGTCTCGTCAGAACGCCAAGCTTCCTCGTTACGGGTCCAGGTCCAGGGATCCCAAGGCAGCACTGATAGATGCTCTAGCAGCGCCTTGGTCCTTCAACCTAGCTTATGTGTTTCCACTGTTTCCTCTGCTCCCTCGTCTGATTGCCAAGATCAAGCAGGAGAGAGCATCTGATTTTGATAGCACCTGCGTGGCCACGCAGGACTTGGTATGCAGATCTGGTGAACATGTCATCCTTTCCACCATGGACTCTGCCGCTGAGACAGGACCTTCTACTTCAGGGTCCTTTCAACCATCCAAATCTAATTTCTCTGCATCTGACTGCTTGGAGATTGAACGCTTGATTTTATCAAAACGTGGTTTCTCCGAGTCGGTCATTGATACCTTAATACAGGCACGAAAGCCTGTCACCAGGAAAATCTATCATAAGATATGGTGTAAATATCTTCATTGGTGTGAGTCCAAGGGTTACTCTTGGAGTAAGGTCAGGATTCCTAAGATATTATCCTTTCTCCAAGAAGGATTGGAGAATGGTTTGTCAGCTAGTTCCTTAAAGGGACAGATTTCTGCTCTGTCTATTATTTTGCACAAACGTCTGGCTGAGGTTCCAGATGTTCAGGCATTTTGTCAGGCTCTGGTTAGAATCAAGCCTGTGTTTAAACCTGTTGCTCCACCATGGAGTTTAAATTTAGTTCTTAAGGTTCTTCAAGGGGTTCCGTTTGAACCTTTGCATTCCATAGATATTAAGCTCTTATCTTGGAAAGTTCTGTTTTTAGTAGCTATCTCCTCGGCTCGAAGAGTTTCGGAGTTATCTGCTTTACAATGTGATTCCCCTTATCTCATTTTCCATGCAGATAAGGTAGTGTTACGTACCAAACCTGGGTTTCTACCTAAGGTGGTATCTAATAAAAATATCAATCAGAAGATTGTTGACCGTCACTGTGTCCTAATCCTTCTTCTAAGAAGGAACGTCTTTTACACAATCTTGACGTGGTTCGTGCTTTAAAGTTTTATTTACAAGCTACTAAAGATTTTCGTCAAACATCTGCATTGTTTGTTGTCTATTCTGGACAGAGGAGAGGCCAAAAGGCTTTGGCAACTTCTCTTTCTTTTTGGCTAAGGAGTATAATACGCTTAGCTTATAAGACTGCTGGCCAGCAGCCTCCTGAAAGAATTACAGCTCATTCTATTAGAGCGGTAGCTTCCACATGGGCTTTTAAAAATGAGGCTTCTGTTGAACAGATTTGTAAGGCGGCAACTTGGTCTTCGCTTCATACTTTTTCTAAATTCTATAAATTTGATACTTTTGCTTCTTCGGAGGCTATTTTTGGGAGAAAGGTCTTACAGGCATTGGTGCCTTCCGTTTAAGCGCCTGCCTTGTCCCTCCCTTCATCCGTGTCCTATAGCTTTGGTATTGGTATCCCACAAGTAATGGATGATCCGTGGACTGGATACACCTTACAAGAGAAAACAAAATGTATGCTTACCTGATAAATGTATTTCTCTTGTGGTATATCCAGTCCACGGCCCGCCCTGTCATTTTAAGGCAGGTGTTTTTTATTTTTAAACTACAGTCACCACTGCACCCTATAGTTTCTCCTTTCTCTTGCTTGTCTTCGGTCGAATGACTGGGGGTGGGAAGTTAGGGGAGGAGCTATATAGACAGCTCTGCTGTGGGTGATCCTCTTGCAGCTTCCTGTTGGGAAGGAGAATATCCCACAAGTAATGGATGATCCGTGGACTGGATACACCACAAGAGAAATAAATTTATCAGGTAAGCATAAATTTTGTTTTTTAATACCTAAGAATTGGAAATCCAAAGACCCACCCACAGAAAAGATGTGGATACAAAGAGTATCAGAATTGTTATTATTAGAGGAATTTTATTATTTGAAACAGGATAGAATGGATGTTTATGCAGAAATGCTGATGACATGGGAGAAATACCTCAAAAGTAACTAAAACAAATCACAAATATGAGGCCCCTGAATCGAGTGATTTATACACATATAGCCTGATCGGTACCTAATAAATTAAGTAAATACTTAGAAAAACAAACATGGGAAAAAACATTGTCACAGATACCTTGCATATGTATTACTTTTTGTTTTTATTTTATTTTTCTTCTGTTCATTGTTAATTTATATGTTATTTAGAAAAATCAAATTAGCTTAACGTATATCAACAACTCAATTGTACTAAAATGGAGCTGCGTCTCCAATCTATATGAAAAACCTATAATATTATCAATAAAGCTAATTAAAAAAAGAAATAAAAAGTGACATTTCAGTAAGGTGACCAGACTTCCCTATTTTTAGGGACGATCCTGAATGTGGTCAGTCTAACCCTAATTTTGTATAGGGCTAAGCTATGTTGTCCCAGGTTGTCCTGAATTTGCCCAAATGGGTTTCCTTCATTTTCAACAAAATCATCTGACTGCATCCTACATGTCATATATCATTTTCAAGTCATGCAGAGCAGGAAGTCTGGCAACCTGCAAAACCATACACATAAGTAAGAAAGATAAACTAAGTATGTGTTACTATCTCAGTATCCTATAACCTAAATCAAATTATGTAGGTACACTTACAACATGTGCTGGCACACAGAAGCAGATGATATGGGGATGGAACACTTACGGCTTTTATCTTTTGCTATTGGCTTTTATTGTAGATAAGAAAAAACCCAAAGGCAGTATCATATACCCCAATATTAAAATATTTACTAACATAGGCCATAACTTAACTTAGTTCAAAGAATCTTTAAATCTTCTAATCGTTGGTTATCTTCAATAGGGGTTATAGTAATAGCAGGATCCCCTTCCAATTTTATTCGGTCCGCATGAAGAAGGACTGTTAGTATCAAGGGGTTTAGTAAAAGGTGCGGTACTTGTGGCTGTGAAGTTTGTTAGCCGTAACACATTCTTCAGCCAATGTCCTTGTAGGTAAGAAACTCAGAGGCTCCTGAAGTGATATAGTAGACGGTTGACTTGCCTTGACAATGCCTTCACGAGCACTCCGCAAAACAGTATGGCTCTTCCCAAAGCTTTCCGGTTGCTCAACTTTAGCCTCATCTTCCCGCGTTGTAAGGTTTGCAATAGTGGGTTTTAGGTCTGCGTGGAATCGCCTGGGGTGAAAAGTGAACGCTGGGGCCCCAAAGCCCCACTATTCCTGTCCATATTTGCAACAAGCTTATGTTGGATGTGATATTGAGAAAGGTATCCGCCACTAGTATGTAGTGCCATAGATAGTGATTCCTCCCACATGGTGAGGTAAACTGCAAGTAGGCAGCGCAACTCCTCAGAATATACTCAACATTTTCCATGGTACACTGTTACAACTAACATTAAGTAGGTAATGTAAGAATTGTTTAGCATAGAAGGACTGTAGAGAGAGGGCAAGACAGTCAGTTTGTGACTGCGGCACCCAGCTAAGTTGCTGGGGGGGGGTCTGAGACCTCGTGTTTGGCCGTCACCTAAGGCCTTAGTAGTCAAGATCAGGATTCTGCAGTCATAAACACACCAGGGAATAGATCAATAGTATCTCCGCAATATGAAGTGATTAATTTCACAGATCTTATTAAAAAATGGTCTGATGTGGCTGCAATAATTGGCGGATTAGCTGATTTTTTTTCAGGATCTCCTAATATTGCGGCCGATCATAGCCGCCGCCCGGACACGCCCCTCTTGGTTGAACTTGGTTATTTGTCGGTGGGACAGCTTCCACCTAAACGGATTACTTCCCATTCTACCAGATCAGTTGACACTTCTTGGGCCTTTAAGAATGAGGCTTCTGTTGATCTAATTTGCAAGGCTGCTACTTGGTCTTCTTTGCATACTTTTACTAAATTCTGCAATTTTTATATTTTTACTTCTTCTGGGGCAGCCTTTTGTAGGAAAGTACTTTAAGCTGTTGTTTTAAGTTTATTTTGTTTTTGCCTGTTGTTCATTTTAATTGTGTGTATATATATATATATATATATATATATATATATATATATATATATATATAAATAAGAAAAGGACCATTTTGTGGTCCTCCCCCCACACACACACATTTTTTCATTACTCAGAAATGAAAAACAGTAAAAAAACATAATTTATGCTTACCTGATAAATGTATTTCTTTTATGGTGAGTTCACCTTGTTATTTGTGATGGATTGTTTCTTTTTTCCCTGCTCCTATTTTTTTTTGTTGCTCTTTTTGCTTTTCCTACATTTTATGTTTGGCTGTACGTCAAACTAACTTCCAGTAAAGTGGGAGGGGTTTTATAGAGCTCTTGGGGTTTGGGAATCTTGCCTCCTCCTAGTGGCTGGAAAGAGTAATTCCCAGGAGTAATGGACAGTGGACTCTCACCACCTTGAAAATAAGTACATTTTCCAGGTATGCAATAAATTGTGTTTTTTCACTGTTTTTTATTTCTGTTGAGGTGCTTAGGAGACATAAATAGTATTAGTGTATGAACTACAACATTATCAGCACAGATAAACATATCGTAGCAGTAGTAATGGAAGGAAATTAGTATGCTTTACTTTTAATTGTAAAGTTTATTTGATATTTTCTGACTTGATGTGGGGGACGTTGCAGATAAAGAGATTGATGAATTCTGTGTGATTTTTTAGCCAGGTATACTCATATGACAGAATAATAACTGTTTAAAAGGACATTGTACACTAGATTTCTTTCATGTAATTAGCAAGAGTCCATGAGCTAGTGACGTATGGGATATACATTCCTACCAGGAGGGGCAAAGTTTCCCAAACCTTAAAATGCCTATAAATACACCCCTCACCACACCCACAATTCAGTTTTACAAACTTTGCCTCACATGGAGGTGGTGAAGTAAGTGTCATGGTATGTGTGAGGTTAATAAATATATATATTTTAATCATATATCTCCAGATTAATAAATCTGTATTTTTGATCAGACATTTCACTGATCAGAAAAAGAAAAAATGATTCATTCCTCTCAGACAAACTGACTTCAATCATGTTCAGCTCTTCCCCCATTTAGTATGCAGACAGGATGTCTCCAAAGGCTTGAGCATAACCTTTGAAGCCCCCTCCTGCTGTGTAAAAGGCAGCATTTTGATACATAGAACAGGACACAGGCCCATATATATGGATTTCCTCCAAGAGAAATGCCGATCCGTCTGAAGAAATGTGAGAACTGCAAACATTTTTCAAGGGGAACTGATAATTAGCACAAATTTGTTTTGAATGACTCAGGCTATGTGGCTGATAATACCAGATGTGGTGATTAAAATAACACAGAGAAAACAAAGACAGATGCTGAGGTGTGACTCTGGAAGTTCACGTAAGCAGACAGCAAATAAACATTTTTTTTTCTCTCTCTGTTTAAATACATGCCCCAGAATGTATTAAATATAGAAATTTGGGAAATTGTCTAATTCTATATTATTATTACATGGGTATTTGCTAAGCTTGGGAGGTAACTGTTTTAATCAGTCAAAAATGTGTAATAACCTCTGTTTTGTTTATATTTTTCAGACAGATAATCTCAAATCTACATGGAAGTGAATGTGCATGTATGTGTGTATATATATATATATATATATATATATATGTATGTATATATATATATATATGTATATATATTTATATGTTTTGAAAACATAAAAGATCTTACTTAGCCTCTGTGTGTTTAAAAACATGAATAGATGTTTATGGACCTGAAGAGAAGTGATTATTAACATTTATTTTCTTATTTCAGATCTACATAGACAGGATTCACTTGGAATACAGTACAATACTGAATTAAAAATAAGCTATTATTCACATATAAATGCCAGGATACCGATAAAATTGTAATGCATTTTAAGCTACTAATTAGCAGTATTAAATTGCCTTGATATAATAAAATGTTAATAATATAACATATTTGGTATCAGAATAATCAAAAAAAAATAACCTAATATTAACCATCTGTAATTGGGGTTATATATGATTAATGCAGAGAGTGTAATCTGATTAAATAACCATTTTATGAAAAAAAAAAAATTAACTTGCTTAAAAATGTCAGAAATGCTGTATTGTATTGCTATGTTGTACTGTATGCTGCCACCTGGTGTTATGTTGCGAGAACTACAGCCAGAAGGTTCTTTCTGGCTGTTAAAAATGAAATTTCCAAGGGCCAATCCGATTTAGACTTCCCAGATAACCAATGGGAAGGTCAGCTCCCGTAGTGCCACCCACATGATGTCATCAATGATTATATAATGGGAGTGTTGAATGCACAAGGGAGAGTTGTCTGTAACTTGTTGAAAATTAGTGATCTGATTTTGGCTGCGATATGCCTAAAAAAAAAGTTCACTTCAGCAAGGAGCTTAAAACTTATCCTTGATTTGTGCAAAAAACCTTCTTTCAAATGAGATGACCTAAAGACCGCTACGAATTGGTTCAAAATTGGTGAAGTATATTGTATTTTAAATTGGTAGTTATAAGCCTAGGTATTGTTCAAATCTGTGTCTGAATTGGCTAAGTAACTCATCTATACAAGTTCTGATATTGTCGGTTAATTTTGTATTAGGATAAATTGCAGTTAAATAGCAGAATATATATATTATCCTATTGTTTTATAAACACTGTTTAGAATTGTATTGCTTGGATGTTAAAGGTTTTTAGTCCCATTGTGTTAAATAAATAAGGCTGAATTGTGAAGGTATATTGTTCTGGGTTTTGTAAGAAGGATAGCATATCTTAAGAGTTGATTTTAACGCATATAAATTTTATTTAGTTTCCTTTTATTGCAAATATAGTTCAATATGTTCATGGATATTAACTAAATAAAAGAATTCAGGTATTTATATTAATTGTATGGTCTAGTAGATGCATGGTTAATTAGGGTTTCTAATTTTTTTTTTTTTGTATTGTGTTTGTAACCCTGCCATAAACTGATTTATTATTTGGATAGCACTACTAAGATTCTTATAAATATACTGACATAATAATTGGAGGCACTTTGCATGAGATTTAATAATATCCATCATAATTGATATAATATATTTGTAAGTAAATAGAAATTATTATAAAAGAGAAAAAAAAAAATAAAAAAAAAAATTCATATTTCGATATTAATATTTTGAAGATATAATTTTTTTGAAAGGTTGAAATATTAATTTTCATATTTCGAGATTGATATTAATATCTTGAAATATTATTAAAGATTAATTTTTGAAAGATTAATAAAAATATTAATTTTTCATATTTAAAAATTAATCAAAAATATTAATTTTTCATATTTTCAAAGTTAATCAAAAATATTAATTTTTCATATTTCGGAATATTAATTTTTCATATTTCAAAATTAATAATATTTTTTTTTTGAAATATAAAATTTTTCTCTCTTTTTATTGGCAAAAATTGTATTAGCATTTTAGTTAAATAAATACTAAACCAATACAATAATGTCTGTAGCCAGAAGTGACTCATTTAATTCTATACATAGCAATGAAATTGGTCCCATAACCATACCTATTACTAAAGGTCAGGTCCTTAAGAAAGATATCTTAAGTTACCTTAAAGGGAAGTTTAATATTGCGGGTGAATTAAATGATTTTATGGATATGCTTGAAACTAGGGCTAAAAATATTACCGTTAATAATAATATGTGGAATGAAGAGAATGAATTCTTCCAGGAATTATTAATGATTAATCAATGCAAAGCTCCCAAAAAGCGAGATGAACTAATACTAAAATCCTGGCCCCTTTTAATATGCATAATTGACGAAATGTCGTTTTGTGTCACAGACAAACGATTGCAAATACAGAAGCTAGAAAATAGTATTCGTTCCTCGCGCAGACGCGAAGAGGGTTTAAAAATAGCCAAAAATAAAATGGATGAATTTGCCCAAAACCTAGCCACCTTAGATAAGCACAATATGGACTTAATCGCGCAGATACAAGATTTAAATAAACAGCTTGCGCAAAGCCAGAGAGAATTAAGCGATTTAAAAAGGTCATATCGCCATAATGAAAACCCCTATATTAGCAGTGAGAATAATACAGATAATGCTAACTCCTTTAGCGAACGCGTCAGGGACGAGGTACGAAAATATATAGAACAACATAGACAAATGACCCCTAACGGGTCAGAAGTAGATTTCCCAAATAGACAATCCCCTCAGGATGTAAATCCAGAGGATAGCTGTAGCGCAGCTGATGCGGGGGAGGGAAACTCTAACAGAGAATCCCAAAATAAGTCTGATAAAGTCTATGATTCCCATAAAATAATCACCTTCGTACAACGCGCAGTACCTATATTCTCTAATAAGGGAACAACATCTGTAATTGATCATTTACAGGCTTTTGAAAATGCGTTAGCTATAATGAATGTTACAAGTGAGAAATTGAAAATTGAATTTCTGCCTTGGGTATTTGACAGTAAGCATCACAAATTCTTTGCTTCACTAAAGGATATGAATATTCATTCCTGGAATGGGGTAAAACAACAATGCAGAAAAGAATTCGGGCAATATCGCACTAAAACTGCCGCGAAAATAGCGGTATATGGTTTAAAGTGTCGTGTGAATCAGAGTCCAGTCGAATTCCTTTCTGTATTGAAAAATGCGTACAGTATGGCTGAAGATAATCCCAGATTTGATGGCTCAGAATTTGTAAATTTATTTTTTGAAGCATTGCCTACACCCATCAAAATCAACTTAGCTAGAGATTTTGATGAGGACTGCTCATTGGAATGGCTGATCAAAGAGAGTACGAAGTTATACTCTATTCAGCAGTCCAGTGAGCAGGGGGTTAAAAAGGAGTCAAAACCCAAAATTGTGGCAGAAACTAGGGTGTCACCTAGCCCCCTCAATTTGGAGTCTAACAAGAGGACTTATGCAGAGGTGGCCAGTCAAAACAGGCCATCTCCACAGAGGTTTAATTCTGCCCCTCCCCCTACACAGGTTGAGGCGCAGGGAGACTATAACCAAAGTGGGGGACATAATCAGGTGAACAATTACTCACAAAGAGAATACTCACCAAATAATTGGTATCCGCGCAAGGGTAGATACAATAAACGGCGAAGATATTCTCAGGGTAACCAGACACCCCAGGTATATAATGCTCCCCAAAGTACTAATGCTGAACAAGCTGAACCCCAGGGGCAACCACGCCAGAATAGAAATAGTGGCCCTGATTCTGAGGGAACCCAATGGTCCAGGAATCAGTACAATGGGGCACCAAGAGATAGGCCCAGGGGTAGAGGTAACTTGTACAATCAGGTAGATATGCTGTTTACCCAATTAAATCGGTTGAGCGAACAAATCGCTAATATGAGTCAAAAATCTACGGCTCAGCAACCGAACAATACTTTTTTAGGGGTACAGCCAGTGGTCAGCAGTGGACCACAGGCACAGTCATAAATACTGCAGTATCACCTGAAGGGGAGGGGAGAGATATACAAAATGTAGTAATAAATATCAATGATACTAATCATGTTATCTCCCCACAGACCGGAAATGGACAAATTAGCTGTGACAATGAGCGACGTCAGCCGGGAAAAATTAACCAAACTTTTCCTCTGCAGTGTTCTCTTAACATTATTTCCACAGATGCAGTACACAAGAACCCAACTGACCTTGTCATAGGGGAAACAGGTAGGTATGAAATTTCCTCTGCATCGAATGACACAGCGGATCCAGGTAAAACGTGGCGAAGCCCACAGATGTACAAGAATGCAAATTTTATGTGTGAAATGATAGAAACTGCAGGAAGATATTATGTACTAGTTGAGCTGCAAGATTCAGTCTCCAACCCTATCAGGGGATTAATTGACACTGGGTCACAGGCAACTATCTTATCCCACAGGTACTACACACAGCTAAATGAGCTAACACCCCACAAACCCAAAATAAGAGAATTTGACGGTTCTCTAATAGGTGTTGGGGGTGACTCCCTAAAAGTCTACAGTACTGCCTGGTTAAAATTTAAATTGGGGAACAGGGTCATAAGACACCCTGTCATTATAGTGGATCTGCCAACTGATCGTTTAATTATTGGTAGTGATCTCCTGAAACGATTAAGCACCATAATTGATTGCATAAATAATGTAATTTGGTCGCAAGTTAAACGGCCTATCAATTATGAAAAATCTGGTATATCTCGCACCCGACACAGCTGTCACGTGGTGGAAGAGAAACCAGATGCTGTGGAGATTCATTTCAGGAATAACTCTACACCTGAAATCACTATTCTACAAATAGATGATCAGACTCCTTTTAGTGGCTCTGATGGTAATACTTTTAAAATATCGCCTGGAAAGATAGCGAATATTTCCCTAGATAGCGATGTATTAACCATATCACTCCACAAGGGGGATCATAAAATCCCTAAGGGGGGAGGCCACACTCAATACCTCACAGGGATTGAGAGAGTTAAAGAGGATCTATTTATCCCTATACAAGTACATGACCTTGGTAAAACCAAGTATGCTAAAATAAACTTAAAACAGGAAGCTAGCTATATAAGCGAAGGTTTATTAGCGCAAATAGCTGAACCTAAAGTGATTAAATATCTTTCTCCCCAAGACCACTGTGTCCACAACCTGGATAACAGGTCTGAAAGCTATAACATCACAGCTAAGTGCTTATTATCTATCTCTATAGGAAATAAGTCAGTGAAGCACCTGTTTTTAGTTTTAAATACTCCCCATAATCAAATATACATTGGCAATGATATCTTACATAGATATGCCATACAAATAGATTTGATTAACTCTTGCCTTTGGAGCAGGTTAAAGGGGGACCCTGAAGTATTTCAGGATGAAAATGCAGCCCTAAAATCAAACCAGCAATTGCCATATGCTGTGAATATGCAGGTATCTAGCGATGTTATAATTCCTGCTGGGGCTGATAAATTTCTTTTACCCTTACAGGTAAAGAGAGGTCAGAAATTAAAAACTTCTGAAACACTGATTTGCCTCTCCCATAGAATACAAAATCTGGGTGTCACAGTAACCTACACTCCTATGGTGAATATTGGAACTGTTCCAATACATATTATTGTGCATAACATGACCCCACAGGATATAACATTATCCAGGGGAACTACCATAGGATATGCACTGGAATCAAGTTATTACACTTTTGGATTCCAGAATAATGTAATTGGGCTAATACCTGAAGGATACTTAACTGAAGAACAATTAATAGAACAATCCTTTGCATCTATGCCAGAGGGTCTATTTAATATTCAGTCCATTTATCCCTTCAGCTCAGAGGAAGGCATCTGTAAAATTGAAGAAGCCTCTCTAGTGTTTGATCAGCCAATCAAACAGCAAGATTACCCCAATACCCAGAATCATGGGAGCAATGTAAATTATAATCAAGGGGACCTCACCTCTAGGTTGGAAGAAGCCTATGAAATAGGACAGCCTGAAATCTTTCCAGGATTTCAGCAAATAGTCGAAGAGCAAATATCCTTAGCCAATGGCTGTTCTAGCGATGATGAACGCCAACAGCTGCGAGAACTCCTGATGGAGTACAAGGATATTTTCGCTAAGGATTCTTATGACTGTGGTACTACAGACTTGCACATTGCAAGGATACAAACAGATCCTAATGCGCCACCTGTATTTGTCAAACAATACAGACTTCCCTTAGCCTCATATGATTCTCTTGCAGAGATCATAAGGAATTTGGAAGAAAGAGGTATTATCAGACAGGTGCACAGCTCTTATAATAATCCTATTCTAGTTGTCCTTAAGCCCAATGGACAATGGCGTTTGTGTGCTGACTTAAGACAGCTAAACAAACGAGTATACATGTCTGGCTGGCCTGTACCATACATTGACCAGTGCCTAGCACAAATGCAGGGATCCAAAATATTCACTGCCATTGATTGTGCACAGGGATATTGGACCATAAAGGTACATGAAGAGGACCAATATAAGCTAGCATTCTCCTTCCAAAAGATTCAGTATGCATTCCAGAGACTTCCATTTGGATACATAAATTCTGGACATGAATTTGCTGTATTCATGCATAAGGCTATGCCTGACGCACTGGAAAGGGGGACCATATCTTATGTTGATGATGTTTTAATCAAAAGCACAGACTTTGAAAAACACATTGCAGAGCTTAAACACGTCCTCAGCCAACTTAAAAGGGCAGGTGTCAAATTATCCCTGCAAAAAGCTCAATGGTGCCGCACTCGTGTAAACTTCTTGGGACATGAAGTTACTTCTGACGGATTAAATCCCCAAAAGAAAAAGGTGGAAGCTATAGTGAATTCTAAAAACCCAACTAACTTAAAGGAATTGAGATCATTCCTGGGTATGACGAATTATTCTCGCAAATTCATTGATAATTATGCGGAATTAGCTAAACCACTACTACTTCTTCTAAAGAAAGATGTGAAATGGCACTGGGGTGAGTCTCAAGAGACAGCCATCAGAGAGCTGAAGAGAAAACTCACTCAAGCACCTTGCTTAGCGTACCCTGAAGGTGGTAAACCTTTCTTCTTAGAGACAGGTTACACAGATATAAGCATGAGTGCTGTGTTATACCAAAAGCATGATAATTTGAACAAAGCCATTGCTTATGCGAGCAAAAATCTATCCCCAGTAGAAATAAAATTTAGCGATTGCGAAAAAGCCCTCTTATCTACTGTATGGGCTCTACAAAATTTCCGCAGCTATATACAGGGCGAGAAAATTATTGTAGAAACGGCCCACCAGCCTTTGCTATATTTACAAAGTGAGAGAATAAGAGATGGGAATCTGTCTAATAGCCGCATAACAGCGTGGACTCTTTCCTTACAAGGCTGGCCCTTAGAAATTCGCTACAAACAGAATAAAAAGAATCCAGTCGCACAAGGGCTTGCTGAGCTCCACGACTGTACTGCTAGAGATCCTGGGGAAGAATTATCAGAAGATGATTTTCTGGAGGAACAATTGCTTTCCCCATATAAAATATACAATGAGGACCATTGTCAAACATTACCTTGGGTGTATGTTGATGGTTGTTCTTACCACGCCACTATTGATAGTGAGCGCAGATTAGTCGCTGGCATTGGTATAACTTGGACAAATGGAGTCTCAAATATATCTGTAGGTTTCAACATTGGGCCAAGATCCAGTCAAGTTGCAGAACTAACTGCTATTTTCAAAACCATTGAAATGGCTATTGAACATGGTATTCATGAATTTGTGATCATAACTTACTCAAATTATGTGCGTGACAGTTTTGTTGAATACCTGCCAACTTGGAAAAGAAATGGCATGCAGAAAAGCAATAACAAACCAGTCAAGCATGGCAAGTTGTTCTGCGAGATTGATAATCTGGTAGTATCCAATGATTTAACCATACACTGGAAAAAGACCAAGGGTCATTCCAGAGTTCTAGGTCCTGATAAGGAAAGCAATGACCTTGCGGATTCATTAGCCAAACAAGGAGCCATAACTGGAGAACTCCTTAATATTGACCACTTAATGGGTGCAATTCAGGTAGAAGCCATTACCAGAAACCAGACAAAACAACAGAGTGAGCCTAATTTGGTACAATGGAGTCAGGATTCTCCTAGTGAGGACCTGATCACTAGTCAAAAAGAAGACCCCATTGTAGGCATCTTCTATAAACACATAGAAGATCCTGAAAGCAAACCCATCTCAAAAGATGATTGCATTGGCAAAGAAGATCTTAGAATCTTAATGAAATCCCGATCACAATTCAAGTTACAGGATGGTTTGTTAATTAGAACCTCCAAAACTGGCATCCAGCAGTGGGTAGTACACATCAAGTTCAGAGGTCTACTGCTTCAACATGCCCATGATGCTCCCACATCTGGTCATCGTGGTGCCAAACTCACGTATGAAATATTACGTGATTATGCTTTTTGGCCACACATGTTGAAAGATGTTCAAACCTACTGTCAAGGGTGTTTAATCTGTCCACAGTTCCAACCCACTGCACCAACACATAGAGCGCCATTGCAGAAGAGGGGGATGGTAATGCCATGGTCAGATATACAAATTGATTTTATCGGTCCGGTAACAAGATCATCAAGAGGTAACAAGTACATGTTAACAGTGACATGCCTGTTCACTAAATGGGTAGAGTGCATTAGTGCACCTAACAATAGTGCTGAAACATGTGCAGCATTGCTCATCAACCATGTATTTTCCAGATTTGGTTTGCCCCAAAGAATCGAATCAGATCGGGGGACCCACTTCACTAGCGAAGTGATGACAAAAATGTGGAAAATACTAGGGGTTAAAAGAAAGCTCCATATTGCTTATAGAGCTGCCTCAAGTGGTGGTGTAGAGCGTTACAACCAATCCATTGTTATTATCCTCAAAAAGTTTGTGAGTGAAACAGGTAAAGACTGGGATATAAAACTACCTCTAGTCTTAATGGCATTAAGAGCAACTCCAAGTAGTGCTACCAAGATGTCACCTTTTGAGCTGATGACTGGTAGAAGAATGGTTCTACCTCAGCATCTGCTGTACCGTACATCAGACCAAAATTTGATAAACGCTGCCAATACACATCAATATGTGGAAAACTTAAGAAAGCACCTGCAATATGCCTTTGCATTTGCTCAAAGGAATTTAGAAAGAGCCGCAACTGCCACTAAAACCTATTATGATCTCAAAACATCCAAAAAGGAATATGAAATAAATGATAAAGTTTATCTTTATAACTTTGGAAGAGATCAGGTTAGGGAGAAGAAATTTCTTCCCTCATGGAAAGGTCCTTTCGTCATTACTGACAAAATATCTCCAGTGGCCTATAAAATACGGATCCCCAAAAATGAAGGTTTCATAGATAAATGGGTACATATCAATCAATTGCGGGCATGTCATCCCAGATCCCAACTACAAGTCATAGAGGGAGAATGAAGTGTCATATCCCCAAATGCACTAAAGACATACTGTAATTTAAAGATGCCTAACTGATAAACATGAAAGCTCAAAATAACAAACTTTCTTCATAAGAGACTGTCTATGAGGTATACGGTTGATCCTCATCAAATACCATTGACTTTAGACCAATTTAAATACATGTGTCCTACATCTATTTAAAATTGGAAGGGGGATTATGTCATGGTATGTGTGAGGTTAATAAATATATATATTTTAATCATATATCTCCAGATTAATAAATCTGTATTTTTGATCAGACATTTCACTGATCAGAAAAAGAAAAAATGATTCATTCCTCTCAGACAAACTGACTTCAATCATGTTCAGCTCTTCCCCCATTTAGTATGCAGACAGGATGTCTCCAAAGGCTTGAGCATAACCTTTGAAGCCCCCTCCTGCTGTGTAAAAGGCAGCATTTTGATACATAGAACAGGACACAGGCCCATATATATGGATTTCCTCCAAGAGAAATGCCGATCCGTCTGAAGAAATGTGAGAACTGCAAACATTTTTCAAGGGGAACTGATAATTAGCACAAATTTGTTTTGAATGACTCAGGCTATGTGGCTGATAATACCAGATGTGGTGATTAAAATAACACAGAGAAAACAAAGACAGATGCTGAGGTGTGACTCTGGAAGTTCACGTAAGCAGACAGCAAATAAACATTTTTTTTTCTCTCTCTGTTTAAATACATGCCCCAGAATGTATTAAATATAGAAATTTGGGAAATTGTCTAATTCTATATTATTATTACATGGGTATTTGCTAAGCTTGGGAGGTAACTGTTTTAATCAGTCAAAAATGTGTAATAACCTCTGTTTTGTTTATATTTTTCAGACAGATAATCTCAAATCTACATGGAAGTGAATGTGCATGTATGTGTGTATATATATATATATATATATATATATATGTGTATGTATATATATATATGTATATATATATTTATATGTTTTGAAAACATAAAAGATCTTACTTAGCCTCTGTGTGTTTAAAAACATGAATAGATGTTTATGGACCTGAAGAGAAGTGATTATTAACATTTATTTTCTTATTTCAGATCTACATAGACAGGATTCACTTGGAATACAGTACAATACTGAATTAAAAATAAGCTATTATTCACATATAAATGCCAGGATACCGATAAAATTGTAATGCATTTTAAGCTACTAATTAGCAGTATTAAATTGCCTTGATATAATAAAATGTTAATAATATAACATATTTGGTATCAGAATAATCAAAAAAAAATAACCTAATATTAACCATCTGTAATTGGGGTTATATATGATTAATGCAGAGAGTGTAATCTGATTAAATAACCATTTTATGAAAAAAAAAAAAAATTAACTTGCTTAAAAATGTCAGAAATGCTGTATTGTATTGCTATGTTGTACTGTATGCTGCCACCTGGTGTTATGTTGCGAGAACTACAGCCAGAAGGTTCTTTCTGGCTGTTAAAAATGAAATTTCCAAGGGCCAATCCGATTTAGACTTCCCAGATAACCAATGGGAAGGTCAGCTCCCGTAGTGCCACCCACATGATGTCATCAATGATTATATAATGGGAGTGTTGAATGCACAAGGGAGAGTTGTCTGTAACTTGTTGAAAATTAGTGATCTGATTTTGGCTGCGATATACCTAAAAAAAAAGTTCACTTCAGCAAGGAGCTTAAAACTTATCCTTGATTTGTGCAAAAAACCTTCTTTCAAATGAGATGACCTAAAGACCGCTACGAATTGGTTCAAAATTGGTGAAGTATATTGTATTTTAAATTGGTAGTTATAAGCCTAGGTATTGTTCAAATCTGTGTCTGAATTGGCTAAGTAACTCATCTATACAAGTTCTGATATTGTCGGTTAATTTTGTATTAGGATAAATTGCAGTTAAATAGCAGAATATATATATTATCCTATTGTTTTATAAACACTGTTTAGAATTGTATTGCTTGGATGTTAAAGGTTTTTAGTCCCATTGTGTTAAATAAATAAGGCTGAATTGTGAAGGTATATTGTTCTGGGTTTTGTAAGAAGGATAGCATATCTTAAGAGTTGATTTTAACGCATATAAATTTTATTTAGTTTCCTTTTATTGCAAATATAGTTCAATATGTTCATGGATATTAACTAAATAAAAGAATTCAGGTATTTATATTAATTGTATGGTCTAGTAGATGCATGGTTAATTAGGGTTTCTAATTTTTTTTTTTTTTGTATTGTGTTTGTAACCCTGCCATAAACTGATTTATTATTTGGATAGCACTACTAAGATTCTTATAAATATACTGACATAAGTTTGTGCTAGATTCTACGTTGATATGCGCTTCGCAGCAGGCTGAAGCCCGGTTTTCCTCTCAGAGTGCAGTGAATGTCAGAGGGATGTGAAGAGAGTATTGCCTATTTGAATACAATGGTCTTCCTCTAGGGGATCTATTTCATAGGTTCTCTGTTATCGGCCGTAGAGATTTCTTCTCCTACCTCCCTTTTCAGATCGACGATATACTCTTATATACCATTACCTCTACTGATTCTCGTTTCAGTACTGGCTTGGCTATCTACTTTATGTAGATGAGTGTCTTGGGGTAAGTAAGTCTTATTTTATTTGTGACACTCTAAGCTATGGTTGGGCACTTTATATGTAAAGTTCTAAATATATGTGTTTAAACTTATATTTGCCATAATTCAGGATAATCAGTATTCCTTCATTCAGACTGTCAGTTTCATTATTTGGGATAATGCATATGAATAAATAGTTTTTTCTTACCTTGAAAATTTTAAATTGACTTTTTTCCCTGCGGGCTGGTAGGCTCGCGGGGCAGAAAATGCTTCAATTTATTGCGTCATTTTTGGCGCGAACTTTTTTGGCACAAAATTTTGTCATTTCCGGCGCTGTAGTTGACGCTGGAAGTTTGTTCGTTCAGACGTTTTTTGCGCCAAAAAATGTGGGCGTCGTTTTTGGCGTCAGAGGATGTGGCGCCATACTTGGCGCCAAAAAATATGGGCGTTGTACTTGGCGCCAATAATGTGGCCGTCATACTTGGCGCCAAAAATGTGGGCGTCATACTTGTTCCACTTTTTTTTCACATTATTTAAGTCTCACTTTTTTGTTGCTTCTGGTTGCTAGAGGCTTGTTTATTTTGCATTTTTTCCCATTCCTGAAACTGTCATTTAAGGAATTTGATAATTTTGCTTTATATGTTGTTTTTTTCTATTACATATTGCAAGATATTCAAACACTGTTCCTGTATCAAGAAATGCTGAGGGATTCCTGTTGGCTGATATCAGTCTTACCAAAGCTAAGTTCATTTATTTTAATGTTATGAATGTTTATCTTTAGCTATGGTTTGTAATAAGTTATCATGATAAACTTTTACATGCAGAATCCATTAGTATTTATGCTTTATATATTGCTATTCTTTTTATATCTTATGTGCAAGATATACTTAGAAATTTATAAGAATATTTTTCTGATTCTATTTTAAAGGCTTTGTCTGACATCCCGCCTTCTAATAAAATTTTTAGGTCTTTTTCAAACTTCTTTTTTAGTTGATGAAGTTTCAAATGACCAACAACATAATGAATTATCCTTCTCTGATGGTGTTTTTTCTCATTCAGAATTTTTCTTCATCAGATATTGACACTAACAAATCTACTTTTTTATTTTTTAATAGAGTACATTTGTTCTTTGTTCAAAAGGTGTTGATTATTTTGGATATTGAAGTAACTAGTTCTTTTGATTTTAAAAACTAGATAACTTTTCAATTCTGCTTATTTATCTTCTGTGGTTTCTTCAGAGGTTTTTTTTCCAGTCCCTGATACTAGGGAATGGAATAGGCTGAGAATTTTCTTTTAGTCCTTCTTTAAGGTTTTTAAATTGTATTCTTTGCCGGCAGTTAGTTTTCAGTTTTGAGGAAAGATTCCCCAAGTTAATGGGGCTATCTCTACTCCTGCTAAATATACTATTATTCTTATAGCAAATAGTATTTATTTTTTTCCTTCAGATGGTCGTATCTTATTTAAGGAAAATTATTTTCAGGTACTTTTCTTAGACCTGTAATTTATTTTTCTGATGTTGCAATTGCTTCATCTTTCTGGTTGGATACTTTAAGATCAATTATTGGTTTATGATTTGTTTAGCATTGTTAAAGGACAAAATCTACTACTTATTTGAAGTTCAGACTAAGTGCTATTGCATTGTCTTGTTATCTTGCATTTGTTGATTGTGCAAGTCCAGTGTGTTGACTGGTCCTTTAACTTGATTAACATGCTAATAACTTCATTTGTGTTGTCATTTTATTAAATATTTTCGCAAATGAGGTTTAATCTATGTCTTTAGCTATTTTAGCTAGAAGAACTTTGTGATTTCAATTTTGATTTCTAAAATCCATATTTCTTTTTTTCCAAGATAATCAATTATTTGGTTCATAATTGGATTCAATTCTTTAACTGTTACTGTGGGCTTCAAGATTGAGTTCTAAGAATAAAACTTTAAGCTTATATTAGTTTTCTGTTCTTACTAAGGAACAGAATCCTGAATTTTTCCCCAAGTAATATGTTTATAATTGGAAGTTTTTTTCCTCATTCAATTAAGCCTTTTAAAAAGTTCAAAGTCAGCTCCCCAAATTTGCATGTAGGTGCGGTTCTTATTCCAGCTTGGCTGGTAAGGGGCAGGTTAAGACTTTTTTGAAATTTATTTGGTTCTATTCGGTCCAAACGTCTTAGACTTTGTGTACAGAATAGGTTTCAGAGTAAAACCGTCTGTGAGAAGTCTTTTTTCTCTATCATATTCCAGCTATTCCAGTAAAACTAACACTTTCCTGAAGTGTGTTTCAGACCTATATGTTTTGGGTACTGGTGAAGTGCGGCTGGTCACCCGTTGGGGCGCAAGCGCTGCTCAGACCTGGAGTTTTCTGGGATATTTAATCCAGTTTCATTTTAGGAACTGGGTTTTGGTGTTGTATTCAAGACTATTCATTGTTCCAAAGATAGAAAATCTTTTTGAACTGTCATATAAGTGTACCATCTTTTAGAATGGTGTTTATATGGTCTATTCTGCCTTTTTGGTAATTGATGGCATTATTTGTTTACAATAGATGCATATCTTCATTTTCTGTTTTCATTCAGATTATTTTTTATTTTCTGAGATTCTCTTTTTTTGACAAGCATTACCAATTTGTTGCTTTTCCTTCTGGTCTAGCGACAGCTCTAAGAATCTTTTCAAGGTTCTCAGTGTTCCTTATTTGGACGGTATCGTGGTACTGGCTCAGTCTTTTCGTTCTGCAGAATCTCATACAATTCAACTTTGTTGTTTCTTCAAGACATGGTTAGAGGATCTTTTTTATCAAAAGCTCCTTGATTCCTCACACAAGGGTCACCTTTTTTAGGTTTCCAGATAGATTGTGTCAATGTTTTTGTCTCTAACAGACAAGTAACAAGTTTATTGGGTTCCATTATCGGAACCTTCAATCTCTATTATTTCCTTCAAGTTGCTATATATGCATGGAAGTTTTAGGTTTCATGGCTGCAGCATTGGATTCGATTCCCTTTGCTCATTTCATAGGAAACCTTTCCAGTTTTTTTATGCTGAATAATGGTGCAGGGATTCTAGGATATCACTTTTTATATCTTTGAATCCTAATGTTTAACTATCTTTGATTCGGTGGTTAAGATCACCATTATTTAGTTCTACAGATCTCTTCGGTTCTTTCAACCTGGACCATGATCTCTACAGATGCGAGTCTTTTAGGTTGGGAGGCTGTCTAAGGATCTCTGTCAGCACAAGGGGTTTGGAAATCTCAGGAGGCGAGATTACCATTTGATATTTTGGAACTCCGTGCAATCTCAGAGTTCTTCAGTTTGGTTTCTTTTTGAAGAAGAGACGTTTTTTTCAGACAGACAATGTCACAACTGTGGCATATGTCAATCATCAGGGTGGGGCTATCAGTCTTTAGGCTGTGACAGAAGTATCTTGGATATTTGCTTGGGCTAAATCCAGCTCCTATCTAATTTCTGTGGTCTTTTTCCCAGGTATAGACAATTGGGAAGCGGATTATCTCTGTTAATCAAGCTTTACATCCGGGAGAATGGTCTCTTTACCCAGATATGTTTTTCAATTTTTCAGATGTGAGGGCTTCCAGAAATAGATCTGATGGCATCTCATCTAAATAAGGAACTTCCCAGGGGCCTATTCAGGTCCTGGGATCCTCAGGCGGAAGTAGTGTATGCATTAACACTTCCTTGGAATTATCAATCTGCCTATATTTTTTCATCTCTGGTTCTTCTTTTTAGAGTGATTTTCTAAATCATCAGAGAGCAATCTTTGGTGTGGCTGGTGGCTCCAGCATGGCCACACAGGTTTTGGTTTATGGTTCTTGTTCGGATGTCCAGTTGCCAATCTTGGTAACTTCCATTAAGGCCAGACCTTATATCTTAACATTCGTTTTTTTCATCAGGAATTCAAATTATTAATTTGATGGTATGAAAATTTAACGCTTTGTACTTAGTCATAGAAATTTATCTGACTCAGTGATTAATACTATGGTGCAGGCTCGTAAATCTGTGTCTAGTAGGATTTATTATCGAGTTTGGAAGATTTACATCTCATGATGCTCTTCTTATGAATTCTCTTGGCATTCTTTTAGAATTCCTAGGATTTTATAGTTTTTACATAAGATTTTGTCTGCTTGTTCCTTGAAAGGACAAATCAGTAAGAATTGCTAAATCTTTCTGATATTCATTGTTTTGTTCAGGCTTTGGTTCGTATCAAGCCTGTCATTAAGCCAATTTCTCCTCCTTGGAGTCTTATTTTGGTTCTGAAGGCTTTACAGGCTCTTCTGTTTGAGCATATGCTTTCTTTGGACATTAATTACTTTCATGGAAAGTATTGTTCTTTTTAGACATCTCTTCAGCTAGAACAGTTTTTGAATTATCTGTTCTTTCTTGTGAATCTCCTTTTCTGATTTTTCATCAGGATAAGGTGGTTTTTGCTGTCCTCATTTCAATTTTTACCTAAAGTTGTGAATTCTAACGACATTAGTGGAGGAATTATTGTCCCTTCCTTGTGTCCTAATCCTAAGAATTCTTTGGTAAGATTCTTACATTTTTGGATGTGGTAAGAATTTTGAAATATTATGTTGAAGCTACTCAGATTTCAGACAGACTTCTAGTCTATTTGTTATCTTTTCTGGTTTTAGAAAAAGTCAGAAGGCTTCTGCCTTTTCTTTGGCATCTTGGTTAAAGCTTTTGATTCATCATGCTTATTTGGAGTCGGGTTTATTCCCGCCTCTGAGGATTACGGCTCATTCTACTAGGTCAGTTTCTACTTCCTGGACTTTTAAGAATGAAGCTTCTGTTGATCAGATTTGCAAAGCAATGACTTGGTCTTCCTTGCATACTTTTACTAAATTCTACCATTTTGATGTTTTCTCTTCTTCAGAAGCAGTTTTTGGTAGAATAGTACTTCAGGCAGCTGTTTCAGTTTGATTCTTCTGCTTATATTTCAGTTTTTTTCATTATAAAAATTGAAACTTTTGATTTGGGTAGTGGATTAATTTTTTCAGTGGAATTGGCCGTCTTTATTTTATCCCTCCCTCTCTAGTGACTCTTGCGTGGAAGTTCCACATCTTGGGTATCTGCTATCCCATACCTCACTAGCTCATTGACTCTTGCTAATTACATGAAAGAAAACATAATTTATGTAAGAACTTACCTGATAAATTCATTTCTTTCATATTAGCAAGAGTCCATGAGGCCCACCCTTTTTGTGGTGGTTATGATTTTTTTTGTATAAAGCACAATTATTCCAATTCCTTATTTTTGATGCTTTCGCTCCTTTCTTATCACCCCACTTCTTGGCTATTCGTTAAACTGAATTGTGGGTGTGGTGAGGGGTGTATTTATAGTCATTTTAAGGTTTGGGAAACTTTGCCCCTCCTGGTAGGATTGTATATCCCATACGTCACTAGCTCATGGACTCTTGCTAATATGAAAGAAATGAATTTATCAGGTAAGTTCTTACATAAATTATGTTTTTTCTTTGCATAACTGTTTTGTAGATGATCCATTTATATAGCCCATCTGTGGGGTGTTTTTGTAACAATGTATAGTTTTGCTTATTTGTTAATAACATTGTTAATTTTGACTAGACTGTCCCTTTAAGTTTCCTCTTGGAAAATAACATTTTACTTTACTAGTCAGGGGAGAAAAGATACATCAATAGTGCTTTTATTTTTTGCTCCTATATGACAAGTGGAAAATATTTTAGTGTTTGAGCAAACATCTATTGCTTTCTAATATCTGGATGTAGAATAGCGTGAGAGCGCAAAATCACTCACATAATAGTTTACAGAAGTCAAGGTTCAGATAAACTGATTTGAGAAGTGTCTCATTGTGGCCTTCCTATTGTATTTGGCCAAGCCTGTACTAAAGTATAGAATAAAGTAACAATAGAAAACGCAAATTTTTTATTACACACAGAATAGCTGTGTTACTTTGTAATCAGCAAAACATTTGCATTATTTAAAATATGCTCACAATGCATGCTGGGTCATTAGGACAATTAAAGCTCAATTTTCTTTTAAATGTAGGAACTGGCTGTCTCTTAACAATTGGTGTATTTGATACAAACTAAATCTACAGCTCACTACGTAACAGTAAGTATTTGACTTAGGCCTAGATTTAGAGTTCGGCGGTAGCCGTCAAAACCAGCGTTAGAGGCTCCTAACGCTGGTTTTGGCCGCCCGCTGGTATTTGGAGTCAGTGATTAAAGGGTCTAACGCTCACTTTACAGCCGCGACTTTTCCATACCGCAGATCCCCCTACGCCATTTGCGTAGCCTATCTTTTCAATGGGATCTTTCTAACGCTGGTATTTAGAGTCGTTTCTGCAGTGAGCGTTAGAGCTCTAACGACAAGATTCCAGCCGCCTGAAAATAGCAGGAGTTAAGAGCTTTCTGGCTAACGCCGGTTTATAAAGCTCTTAACTACTGTACCCTAAAGTACACTAACACCCATAAACTACCTATGTACCCCTAAACCGAGGTCCCCCCACACCGCCGCCACTTGATTAAAATTTTTAACCTCTAATCTGCCGACCGCCACCTACGTTATATTTATGTACCCCTAATCTGCTGCCCCTAAGCCCGCCGACCCCTATATTACATTTATTAACCCCTAATCTGCCCCCCACAACATCGCCGCCAGCTACTTAAAATAATTAACCCCTAATCTTCCGACCGCAAAGCGCCGCCACCTACGTTATCCTTATGTACCCCTAATCTGCTGCCCCTAACACCGCCGACCCCTATATTATATTTATTAACCCCTAATCTGCCCCCCTCAACGTCGCCTCCACCTGCCTACACTTATTAACCCCTAATCTTCCGATCGGAGCTCACCGCTATTCTAATAAATGTATTAACCCCTAAAGCTAAGTCTAACCCTAACACTAACACCCCCCTAACTTAAATATAATTTTAATCTAACGAAATAAATTAACTCTTATTAAATAAATTAATCCTATTTAAAGCTAAATACTTACCTGTAAAATAAATCCTAATATAGCTACAATATAAATTATAATTATATTATAGCTATTTTAGGATTAATATTTATTTTACAGGCAACTTGGTATTTATTTTAACTAGGTACAATAGCTATTAAATAGTTAAGAACTATTTAATAGTTACCTAGTTAAAATAATAACAAATTTACCTGTAAAATAAATCCTAACCTAAGATATAATTAAACCTAACACTACCCTATCAATAAAATAATTAAATAAACTACCTACAATTACCTACAATTAACCTAACACTACACTATCAATAAATTAAATAAACACAATTGCTACAAATAAATACAATTAAATAAACTAGCTAAAGTACAAAAAATAAAAAAGAACTAAGTTACAGAAAATAAAAAAATATTTACAAACATAAGAAAAATATTACAACAATTTTAAACTAATTACACCTACTCTAAGCCCCCTAATAAAATAACAAAGCCCCCCAAAATAAAAAATTCCCTACCCTATTCTAAATTAAAAAAGTTACAAGCTCTTTTACCTTACCAGCCCTGAACAGGGCCCTTTGCGGGGCATGCCCCAAGAAGTTCAGCTCTTTTGCCTGTAAAAAAAACATACAATACCCCCCCCCCAACATTACAACCCACCACCCACATACCCCTAATCTAACCCAAACCCCCCTTAAATAAACCTAACACTAATCCCCTGAAGATCTTCCTACCTTGTCTTCACCATACCAGGTTCACCGATCCGTCCTGGCTCCAAGATCTTCATCCAACCCAAGCGGGGGTTGGCGATCCATAATCCGGTGCTGAAGAGGTCCAGAAGAGGCTCCAAAGTCTTCATCCTATCCGGCAAGAAGAGGACATCCGGACCGGCAAACATCTTCTCCAAGCCGCATCTTCTATCTTCTTCCATCCGGTGCGGAGCGGGTCCATCTTGAAGCAGGCGACGCGGATCCATCCTCTTCTTCCGATGTCTCCCGACGAATGACGGTTCCTTTAAGGGACGTCATCCAAGATGGCGTCCCTCGAATTCCGATTGGCTGATAGGATTCTATCAGCCAATCGGAATTAAGGTAGGAATTTTCTGATTGGCTGATGGAATCAGCCAATCAGAATCAAGTTCAATCCGATTGGCTGATCCAATCAGCCAATCAGATTGAGCTCGCATTCTATTGGCTGTTCCGATCAGCCAATAGAATGCGAGCTCAATCTGATTGGCTGATTGGATCGGCCAATCGGATTGAACTAGATTCTGATTGGCTGATTCCATCAGCCAATCAGAAAATTCCTACCTTAATTCCGATTGGCTGATAGAATCCTATCAGCCAATCGGAATTCGAGGGACGCCATCTTGGATGACGTCCCTTAAAGGAACCGTCATTCGTCGGGAGACATCGGAAGAAGAGGATGGATCCGCGTCGCCTGCTTCAAGATGGACCCGCTCCGCACCGGATGGAAGAAGATAGAAGATGCGGCTTGGAGAAGATGTTTGCCGGTCCGGATGTCCTCTTCTTGCCGGATAGGATGAAGACTTTGGAGCCTCTTCTGGACCTCTTCAGCACCGGATTATGGATCGCCAACCCCCACTTGGGTTGGATGAAGATCTTGGAGCCAGGACGGATCGGTGAACCTGGTATGGTGAAGACAAGGTAGGAAGATCTTCAGGGGATTAGTGTTAGGTTTATTTAAGGGGGGTTTGGGTTAGATTAGGGGTATGTGGGTGGTGGGTTGTAATGTTGGGGGGGGGGTATTGTATGTTTTTTTTACAGGCAAAAGAGCTGAACTTCTTGGGGCATGCCCCGCAAAGGGCCCTGTTCAGGGCTGGTAAGGTAAAAGAGCTTGTAACTTTTTTAATTTAGAATAGGGTAGGGAATTTTTTATTTTGGGGGGCTTTGTTATTTTATTAGGGGGCTTAGAGTAGGTGTAATTAGTTTAAAATTGTTGTAATATTTTTCTTATGTTTGTAAATATTTTTTTATTTTCTGTAACTTAGTTCTTTTTTATTTTTTGTACTTTAGCTAGTTTATTTAATTGTATTTATTTGTAGCAATTGTGTTTATTTAATTTATTGATAGTGTAGTGTTAGGTTAATTGTAGGTAATTGTAGGTAGTTTATTTAATTAATTTATTGATAGGGTAGTGTTAGGTTTAATTATATCTTAGGTTAGGATTTATTTTACAGGTAATTTTGTAATTATTTTAACTAGGTAACTATTAAATAGTTCTTAACTATTTAATAGCTATTGTACCTAGTTAAAATAAATACCAAGTTGCCTGTAAAATAAATATTAATCCTAAAATAGCTAAAATATAATTATAATTTATATTGTAGCTATATTAGGGTTTATTTTACAGGTAAGTATTTAGCTTTAAATAGGAATCATTTATTTAATAAGATTTAATTTATTTCGTTATATGTAAATTATATTTAAGTTAGGGGGGTGTTAGTGTTAGGGTTAGACTTAGCTTTAGGGGTTAATACATTTATTAGAATAGCGGTGAGCTCCGATCGGAAGATTAGGGGTTAATAATTGAAGGTAGGTGTCGGCGATGTTAGGGAGGGCAGATTAGGGGTTAATACTATTTATGATAGGGTTAGTGAGACGGATTAGGGGTTAATAACTTTATTATAGTAGCGCTCAGGTCCGCTCGGCAGATTAGGGGTTAATAAGTGTAGGCAGGTGTCGGCGACGTTGTGGGGGGCAGATTAGGGGTTAATAAATATAACATAGGGGTCGGCGATGTTAGGGCAGCAGATTAGGGGTACATAGGGATAACGTAGGTTGCGGCGGTTTACGGAGCGGAAGATTAGGGGTTAAAACTGTAATGCAGGGGTCAGCGATAGCGGGGGCGGCAGATTAGGGGTTAATAAGTGTAAGGTTAGGGGTGTTTAGACTCGGGGTACATGTTAGGGTGTTAGGTGCAGACGTAGGAAGTGTTTCCCCATAGGAAACAATGGGGCTGCGTTAGGAGCTGAACGCTGCTTTTTTGCAGGTGTTAGGTTTTTTTTCAGCTCAAACAGTCCCATTGTTTCCTATGGGAGAATCGTGCATGAGCACGTTTTTGAGGCTGGCCGCGTCCGTAAGCAACTCTGGTATCGAGAGTTGCATTTGCGGTAAAAATGCCCTACGCTCCTTTTTTGGAGCCTAACGCAGCATTTGTTTTAACTCTCGATACCAGAGTTAAATTTATGGTGCGGCCAGAAAAAAGCCCGCGGAGCGTTAACAGCCCTTTTACCGCCGAATTCTAAATCTAGGCCCATGTTTGCTATAGTCAGCTATATATTTGTCATGAGAGCGCTCCTGATTCAGCTCTATTTTAGCCGAATAACGAAAAGCCACCACAATAATACAAATGCTTTATTCTCACAGAAAAGTCAATAGTACAATACAGTTCCTAAAGAAATCTGTAATAGATGTGTCCAAAATAAACACCCCTAAACAAGCAAAAACACAAAGTTTCTTGGTCACCAGGTGAGATGCAGCATATGGTGTCTGTACTGGTCACAGAAACAAGTTACTTTATATAACAGATCTGAATAAGTCGGTTAAATAAACAATGGCAGCTTTAGCAGCGCTACACAATAAAAGCTTGTTATGTTTTATACTTGATAAGCATGAACAGAGTAGGATTAAACCACATTTTAACAACATAAGTAGATTATTCTGTAAAAGGCCTAATAAAGGCTACACTCGCTCACTCCTCGCTATGAACGGTTCCTTTCACTTTATCCATCCGCTCCAGAATCTCACTGTACAAACCGACCATCTGAAAGAAATTAAAATGATTAGCTTGTTCTGCAGACAGTTCTGTTATTTACATTCTTTTCCATGACTTTCCTATACAGTTCTGAGGCTTTTTAACCCTTTGAGTGCTAAGCACTTTCCCACCTGGGTGCTAAGGTGATTTTCCAGATCCCCAAGACTTACACCGTTGGAAAGGTTAGGCGATTACCTTTCCAACAGTGGGTCCTGGGGGTCTGTAGCTGCTTAGATGTCTAAGATACAGGCGTCTAAGCAGCATGCCCCCTTTCCCTATACTTTGTATTGTACATTTTGAATAAAGTTGCGCCGTGACGTCATTACGTCATTGCATTTTACGTCACCACGCAAAACGTGAAGCCCCGGCAATGCCTGTCACTATGCAGGTAGGAGCGGGTGGGAGCCCCCAGATCTTCCTCAAGGTGGGAGAGTGCTAGCGACGGCTCTGAGCCGTCGTTAGCACACAAGTGGGAAACTCTGCGACGGCTCAGAGCCGTCATTAGCGCTCAAGGGGTTAAAACCTTAAAGGGACAGTAAAGTCATAATTAGACATTCATTTTAGACAGATCATACAATTTTAAACAACTTTCCAATTTACTTCTATTATTTTATTTTATTCCTTCTCTTGTTATCCTTTGCTGAAAGGTTTATCTAGAAAAGCTAAGGAGCAGCAACGAACCTAGGTTCTAGCTGCTGATTGGTGGCTGCATATATAGTTACCGATTGTCATTGGCTCACCCATGTGTTCAGTTAGAAACCAGTAGTGCATTGCTGCTCCTTCAACAAATGATACCAAGAGAATGAAGCAAATTTGATAATAGAAGTAAACTGTAAAGTTGTTTAAAATTGTATGTTCTACCTAAATCATGAAAGAAAATTTTTGGGTTAATGTCTCTTTAAAGGAACATTGAACTCAAATGTATTTGCCCATACAATGCTAATTTACATATAGTAAATTTGCAAAGTTTTCATTAAAATGTTGCCAGCCTTTTTTGTAAAGACTGATGTGTATCCTACAGGTGTCTAAACCAGTGACTGCCTTATCAGAATAGCAGGGCCGCAATCCGATATGCAGCGTCGCCCGAAAAAGCCGGCGACGCCAAATATTGCGCTGGTTTGGTATCCTATATACGGCGTAACATAGAAGTTACACTCGTATATTTCTGCCTTCGGCCGTAGTTTTTTGGCGCATAGACAGGTATACCAAACCAGCGCAGTTTGGTATCCAATATACAGCGTAAAGACTTATGTGGCGAAAATGGAGAAATCTTACTCCATTTTCACCTCGCCACAAAATGCAGGCGTAGTAAGCCTTACGCTGAGTATTGGAGCCCTGTAGCTCCCTAAACTGCCTGCAAAATAAAACCTAACACCTAACGCATGCGCAATGTCTTAAAAGGGCCTTTTGCGGGGCATTGTCCCAAAGTAATCAGCTCTTTTACCTGTAATCTAATCCCCCTACACCGCCGCCACCTATATTAAATATATTAACCCCTAATCTGACCCCCCTACACCGCCGCCACCTATATTAACTATATTAACCCTAATTATATTAGGCTTAATATAGTTATTATATTATATATATATATTAACTATATTAACCCTATCTAACCCTAACACCCCTAACTTAATTATTATTAAAATAAATCTAAATAATATTAATAATATTAACTAAATTATTCCTATTTAAAACTAAATACTTACCTATAAAATAAACCCTAAGATAGCTACAATATAATTAATAATTACATTGTAGCTATTTTAGGGTTTATATTTATTTTACAGGTAACTTGGTATTTATTTTAACTAGGTACAATAGCTATTAAATAGTTAATAATTATTTAATAGCTACCTACTTAAAATAACTACCAAATTACCTGTAAAATAAATCCTAACCTAAGTTACAATTACACCTACACTATCAATAAATTAATTAAACTACAAATATCTAAACTAAAATACAAATAAATACACTAAACTAAATTACAAAAACAAACACTAAATTACAAAAAAATAAAAAAAAGATTACAAGAATTTTAAGCTAATTACATCTAATCTAAGCCCCCTAATAAAATAATAAAGCCCCCCAAAATAAAAAAATTCCCTACCCTATTCTAAAGTACAAAGTAATCAGCTCTTTTACCAGCCCTTAAAAGGGCTTTTTGCGGGGCATTGCCCCAAAGTAATTAGCTCTTTTACCTGTAAAAAAAAATACAATACCCCCCCAACATTACAACCCACCACCCACATACCCCTATTCTAACCTACCCAAACCCCCCTTAAAAAAAACTATCACTAATCCCCTGAAGATCTCCCTACCTTGAGTTGTCTTCACCCAGCCGAGCCGAAGTCTTCATCCAATCCGGGCTATGTCTTCATCCAAGCGGCAAAGAAGAGGTCTTCCATCCGGGCGATGTCTTCATCCAAGCGGCAAAGAAGAGGTCTTCTATCCGGGCGATGTCTTTATCCAAGCGGCAAAGAAGAGGTCTTCCATCCGGCCGATGTCTTCCTCCAAGCGGCATCTTCTATCTGCTTTCTTCCGGCTCCATCTTCAGACCTCCTACGCGGAACATCCAGCTGGCCCGACGGACTAACGACGAATGAAGGTTCCTTTAAATGACGTCATCCAAGATGGCATCCCTCGAATTCGATTGGCTGATAGGATTCTATCAGCCAATCGGAATTAAGGTAGGAAAAATCCGATTGGCTGATTGAATCAGCCAATCGGATTGAAGTTCAATTCGATTGGCTGATTGGATCAGCCAATCGGATTGAGCTCGCATTCTATTGGCTGATCGGAACAGCCAATGGAATTCAAGCTCAATCCGATTGGCTGATTCAATCAGCCAATCGGATTTTTCCTACCTTAATTCCGATTGGCTGATAGAATCCTATCAGCCAATTGGAATTCGAGGGACGCCATCTTGGATGACGTCATTTAAAGGAACCTTCATTCGTCGTTAGTCCGTTGGGCCAGCTGGATGTTCCGCGTCGGAAGTCTGAAGATGGAGCCGGAAGAAAGAAGATAGAAGATGCCGCTTGGAGGAAGACATCGGCCGGATGGAAGACCTCTTCTTTGCCGCTTGGATGAAGACATCGCCCGGATGGAAGACCTCTTCTTTGCCGCTTGGATGAAGACATCGCCCGGATTGGATGAAGAATTCGGCTCGGCTGGGTGAAGACAACTCAAGGTAGAGAGATCTTCAGGGGTTAGGGATAGTTTTTTTTAAGGGGGGTTTGGGTGGGTTAGAATTCGGGTATGTGGGTGGTGGGTTGTAATGTTGGGGGGGTATTGTATTTTTTTTTACAGGTAAAAGAGCTGATTACTTTGGGGCAATGCCCCGCAAAAAGCCCTTTTAAGGGCTGGTAAACGAGCTGATTACTTTGTACTTTAGAATAGGGTAGGGAATTTTTTTATTTTGGGGGGCTTTATTATTTTATTATGGGGCTTAGATTAGGTGTAATTAGCTTAAAATTCTTGTAATCTTTTTTTATTTTTTGTAATTTAGTGCTTGTTTTTTTTGTAATTTAGTTTAGTGTATTTAATTGTATTTTAGTTTAGATATTTGTAGTTTAATTAATTTATTGATAGTCTAGATGTATTTGTAACCTAGGTTAGGATTTATTTTACAGGTAATTTGGTAATTATTTTAACTAGGTAGCTATTAAATAGTTAACTATTTAATAGCTATTGCACCTAGTTAAAATAAATACCAAGTTACCTGTAAAATAAATATAAACCCTAAAATAGCTACAATGTAATTATTAATTATATTGTAGCTATCTTAGGGTTTATTTTATAGGTAAGTATTTAGTTTTAAATAGGAATAATTTAGTTAATATTATTAATATTATTTTGATTTATTTTAATAATAATTAAGTTAGGGGTGTTAGGGTTAGATAGGGTTAATATATATAATATAATAACTATATTAACCCTAATATAATTAGGGTTAATATAGTTAATATAGGTGGCGGCGGTGTAGGGGGATTATATTACAGGTAAAAGAGCTGATTACTTTGGGACAATGCCCCGCAAAAGGCCCTTTTAAGGGCTTGTAAAAGAGCTAGTTACTTTGGGGCAATGCACCGCAAAAGGCCCTTTTCAGGGCTATTTGTAATTTAGTTTAGGGTAGGGAAATTTTAGTATTTTAGGGGTTAATAAATTTAATATAGGTGGCGGCGGTGTAGGGGGATTAGATAAGGGGTTATTAATTTTAATATAGGTAGTGGCGGTGTAAGGGGGTCAGATTAGGGGTTAATATAGTTTAAGTAGGGGCTCACATTAGGGGTTAATATAGTTTAAATAGGTGGCGGCGGGGTAGGGGGCTCATATTAGGGGGTAATAATTTTAATGTAGCTGGCGGCGGTGTAGGGGGGTCACATTAGGGGGTAAAACATTTAATGTAGCTGGCAGCAGTGTAGGGGGGTCAGATTAGGGGGTAAAACATATGTAGCTGGCGGCGGGTTCCGGGAGTGGCAGTTTAGGGGTTAATATATTTATTATTAGGAGTGAGAGGGGGAATTGCGGATAGAGGGGTATACGTGTCGGGTTATTTTTGGGAGGCGTGTTAGACAGTACGGGAGATTTAATACTTTAGTAAGGTTTTGTAGGCGGCGGCAGTTTCTAAAGTGCCGTAAGTCACTGGCGACTCCAGAAATTTGTACTTGCGCAGATTTCTGGACATCGCTACTTTGTCCGACTTACGGCACTTTAGCATCTGACGGCGCCGTATATGGGATAGCTCGAGTTGCGAGCTGAAACTACATGCGGCGCAGGTTTCCATGCTTGCGCCGAAACCTGCACCGTATATATGATCGCGCCACAGATCGTTTATAGCTGTCTCCTTGAACTGCAAAATAATCCAAATGTTGAAAAAAAATAAGAGTAAACAGTTTTAAATACGTGCTATGCAGGTCCTTTGCAAGCATACAGTATATTATGCATCTGAAAAAGTCTATATAAAGAGATCTAGCTTGACTTTGAAATGCCCTGCAATTCATTTTAAATTTGACCATGAGCATTTTTGCAATATAGTATTAGTAGCACAAATACACCTGACCTGCTGCTGGCCTGTGTGCGAACTACTGTAACTGAAACAATAAATGTTAAAAGTAGAACAACAATTAGTAACTTTAAAACAATATAATAATTACAACAAGTCTCCCCATTAATAGTATCCTTTGTATTCAGGTAGTTTTAATGCTTTCTACTCTATGAACTACAATGAGCAGAGGAATGTCTCTCAGCTGGTATATCATATGAATGATTAAAAGCTAATGGAACCTCGAGACATGAACAGGCACTCTTTCCTATGCACATAATATGTGCAATTTAGTTATTTTTTAGAGACAGAGCAGACAAAGACCTTACAGTGTTCTTTACAATTATTTGTCCTATTTTAGTCCCTCCATACCTGATTCTCATAGCTGCTCTTCAAGGAGCCTAAGAAATTGAGCAGCCGCATAGCAAGAGCGCACCAACGCTCAGCATCTGTGTATTTCTTCACACTGTACATGAATATTCCTGTATTCCAAGCCCGAGTCATTAGCCATAGTTTCTCCAGGTCAGGGTAGTCCTCCTAATAAGAGAAACAATAAGTCTGTGTTTTGTCCACTTTAAATTACAAGCTGGTGACGAGACTGTTGCTCCACTGTTATATCATTAAAGGGACAGTCTACTCCCAAAAATGTATTGTTTCTCAAGATAGATAATCCCTTTATTAACCATTCCTCAGTTTTGCATAAACAACATAGTTAAATTAATAATACTTCTTACCTCTGTGATTACCTTGTATCCAAGCATCTAAGTTCTGACAGCCCCCTGATCACATGGCTATTTATTATGTATTGACTTGCATTTTAGCCAATTAGTGCTGTGTCATCCACAACTCACGAGCGTGAGCACAATGTTATCTATATGTCACACATGGATTAGCAGTCTCTTGTTGTGAAAAGCTAATAAAAAAGCATGTGATAAGAGGCTGGCTGTAGTGGCTTAGAATCAGGCAGCAATTTAGAGGTTTAAATGTTAAAAGTATATTAATATAACAATGTTGATTGTGCAAAGCTGGGGAATGGGGAGTAAAGGTGTTATCTATCTTTTTAAACAATAACAATTTTGGTGTTGACTGTTTATAACTTACTTTTTAAGGTAGCGCTGAAATTCAAATACCCTGCCTTCCGGTCGCCCACTTCACCAAATAATTTTTTTTTTTCGAAGTGGGCGGCCGGAGTGCAAGCTATTTGAATTTCAGTGCTACATTAAAAATGAATATAAAGTGCATCTTCATTACAACTGATTAATTCAACTCCATGTAAAATATCGCTAACATTCCGGATCTGTTTATACAAAGGGGAAAGTTTACCATCACTGTAATAATTAAAGTATATTGCAAACTTGTTTTACAATGCATAATTTAGTATTTTAAATTACAATCTCAAAGTAGTTACTGTCCCTTTAAGTGTGTGAGACAGAACTGGATAATGGTAATTAATGTGTTACCGCCTCAGTGGAAGTGTATATATAATTTTGGCACCTTGCCTAGGGCCGTCAAATGTTTTAATCTTTTAATCTGGTTCAGGTCTAGAGTCTATTTATGTTAGGGGATACATAAATGTCCCATCTCCCACACTTTAACATTCATTGCATTATATTATCTGTTAAAAGCTGTGCACTAAACATCTGTTGAACCATTGCTCCCCAATCCACTAAAAGAAATATATAAAAAAAAAACTAGTGTTGCATTTTAATCTCCTCCCATATAAGGATAGAAGCTGTACTAACATCTATACAGGCACTCCACATGGCTTATCTAGCACAGGTAGTGCAGGCAGTGATGCTTCTAATAGTACGGTAAAACGTTTGCATTCAGTTAGCTCTGTTGTATTTTATGTGCAGCAACTGATACTTGCTCAGAGACGGAATATTCACACAACTGCTCACCTTCCCATAGTTGCTAAAACTCCCCTTACTTCTAAGCCTAACAGTTACAAATAATCCATATTTTCATTCATTTCTATGCTAGATTAGTAACACGATCATTACGGCTGCCCACTGCACATGCGTAAAGGGACATGAAACCCAAACATTTTCTTTCATGGTTTAGAAAGATTATGCAATTTTAAACAACTTTCTAATTTAATTCTAATTTGCTTCAGTCTCTTGATATCCTTTGCTGAAAAGCATATCTAGATAGCTGCTGATTTTTGGCTGCACATGGATGGCTCACCCATTTGCATTGATATTTCTTTAACAAAGGATATCTGAAGAATGAAGCAAATTAGATAATTGAAGTAAATTGGAAAGTTGTTTAAAATTGTATACTCTATCTGAATCATGTCCCTTTAAGCAATTTTACAAAGAAAAGTATAAGTGCTTCTAGCTTTGGGCTCTAGTCCAATCAGCCGAAATTCTATTGCAAAATGCATTGCTTGTTTTTATGGGGGGGGGGGTTAATTCAAATCCCAGAGAGAAACAATTTATTTTACACTTTTCAAATGCATTTGTCTCCTCAAAACACCTGGCATGGAGACAGTTCCCCAACACTAATTTAATTCATCAAAAAAAAAATTTTCCAGCAGCTTTACAAAGGAGTTTAGGACATTATTTTGATCTTGTGTCTCGCAGTGCTTATTTGCATGTTTGTATTTTCAACTTCAAAGTTCTTGCACATGTTCGGTTCACATTAATAAACAATTTTTGTTTTGTTTAATAAAAAGTTAAACATAGAATTCAAATCACACTTTTAAATATCACTCTATGAAATATACACAAATGTAAAATGATCATCATTTATGATAACAATTAAAGAGACAGACAACACCAGGATTTTTGTTGTTTAAAAAGATAGATAATCCCTTTATTACCCATTCCCCTGTTTTGCATAACCAACACTGTTTTATAAATACACGTTTTACCTCTGTAATTACCTTGTATCTAAGCCTCTGCAAACTGCCCCCTTATTTCAGTTCTTTTGACAGACTTGCATGTTAGTCAATCAGTGCTCACTCTAGGGTAAGCTCAATGTTATCTATATGAAACACATGAACTAATGCCCTCTAGTGGTCAAAATGCATTAAAAATAGAGGCAGTCTTCATGGTCTAAGAAATTAGCATATGAACCTCCTAGGTTTAGCTTTCAACTAAGAATACCACGAGAACAAAGCAAATTGGTGATAAAAGTAAAATGGAAAGTTGTTTAAAATTACATTCCCTATCTGAATCATGAAAGTTTTTTTTGGACTTGATTGTCCCTTTAATACACTTTTAACCTCTGTGATTAACCTGTATCTAAGCATCTTCTGACAGCCCCCTGATCACATGACTTTTTATTTATTATCTATTGACTTGCATTTTAGACAATTAGTGCAGTGTCTGCCACAAGCCGCGGGCGTGATCACAGAGTTATATATATGGTTCACATGAACTGGCTCTCCCCTGTTGTAAAAAGCAAATAAAAAAGCATGTGATAAGAGGCGGCCTTCAAGGGCTTAGAAATTAGCATATGAGCCTTCCTAGGTTTAGCTTTCAACTAAGAATACCAAGAGAACAAAGCAAAATTGGTGTTAAAAGTAAATTGGAAAGTTGTTCAAAATTAAATGCCCTATTTGAAACATGAAAGTTTTTTTTGGACTTGACTGTCCCTTTAAGTATTTGGAGGCTTAAACATGCAATTATTACATTAATCAACATCTCATAAAATTATTAATTGCCCACACGTAATCCATTAATATTACTGGTCATGTTTTACTTTTCATTTTAGCTTTTGTGTTCATGAAGGTCTCTGAAAATCCTAGGGAAAAACTAATTTACTGCAAAACACTTGTTTCTTACAGTTTTACCCTTTTTTTTAAGTGTTTAGCTAAAGTATCTATTTAAATCATTTCTATTTAAAACATTTTGGACTAGATTACAAGTGAAGTGCAATTGATAGTGCAGGATTAATCTCCTTGCGCTCAGTCTTGCACTTAGAATAACACACAGGAGTCTATCACAATCTTTCCGATATTGGCTCCTGATAATGCAGCTGTGGCCAATATGGGAATTGTGTTTTTCGGGTGATCACAATCCAAAATGGATTGGGCAGCTAAAACCCACAGCTGCAAATGAGATTTCAATAGATCCTGTAAACGTGTTTTCAATTGTAACAACTCGTTATCAGGATCAAAACTGGGAATCCAACCAAAACTGACTTTTACAACTCTTAAGGTTACAGTACAGTTCTTTTAAATTAACCCCTTTGTATAATGTTTAAGGGAAATATTAATTTACATCTGTCATATTAACCCCTTAACGACCGACGACGTATGCCATACGTCCTCAAAAAAAAAGCACTTAACGACCGAGGACGTATGGCATACGTCGTCGGTTTAACAGAGCACTGGAAGCGATCAAAATCGCTTCCAGCTGCTCTAACAGTATTGCAGGCTTGCCTTGAGGTCTAGGCATCCTGCAATACTGTTCCCGAGTGCCGGGACCGGATTGATCACTCCCCCACGAGTGATCACTTCCGGTTTCGCTCCACGTGGAGCCCGGCAGTGTTTCAGAGCATCGGAAGCGATCGGACACGCTTCCGATGCTCTGCTTGTGTGCTAAGTGCCTCGGTGGGTCGAGGCACTTAGTTGTAAAATAAAAGTAAAAAAAAAAACAAAAAAAAAAACGATTAAAATAAAAAAAAGCCCTAAATAGCCCCCCCCCCTCCCCCTTCACTAGGCATCCAAGATGGCGATGCCCAGTGCATCATGGGGCCTCTGGGGGTGTCCCTAGCCTGCATCATCATAGGGGCAAGCTAGGGTCACCCAATCTGAGCCTCCCACCGTAAAAAAAATAATAATAATAAAATACCCCATTTGTCTGATCATGTCAATATTTGTAAATATTGACTATGATCAGTGTGGATCTCCCTCCCTCTCCTCACTTGCCATTTTGTTGGAGAGAGAGAGAGACCTGTATTTAGCAGAGAGAGAGAGATTTATTTCTTTTATTTGTTAAAAAATATAGAACCAAAGGCTCTTTTCAGAGCCATTAACCCCTAGCTTGCCAGTGATCACTATATATCACTGGCAGTAACATAGGTGCACTTTTTTTTGCTGCATTTTGCTGTCTGTGCATTTTTTTAGGGGTTAATTTTGTTGTTGTAATTTTTAAAAAACCCAAAGGCTCTTTTCAGAAACATTTAGTTAATTTAATTTTCAGAGCCATTAACCCCTAGCTTGCCAGTGATCACTATATATCACTGGCAGTAGCATAGGTGCACTTTTTTTTGCTGCATTTTGCTGTCTGTGCATTTTTTTAGGGGTTAATTTTGTTGTTGTAATTTTTTAAAAACCCAAAGGCTCTTTTCAGAAACATTTAGTTAATTTAATTTAATTTTCAGAGCCATTAACCCCTAGCTTGCCAGTGATCGCTATAAATCACTGGCAGTTGCATAGCTGTACTTTTTTGCTGTCTGCAGGGCCGCCATCAGGGGGTGACAGGGGTGACTCCTGTCAGGGGCCCAATGAGCCAGAGGGGCCCCATGAGGCAAGAACTAAAAAAAAAAAAAACATTTTTTTTTTTTACATTTTGGCAGCCACCAGTGGGTACTACAGCAGAGTGCTAATTGAGCATGGGAAATGTTATTACAAGGAGTAAAGTATTAGCATTTGAGAGGATTTCTTAGTGTTCACTAAACCACTATGCTCAGTGTGTGCCTGAGTCAGACGGCAGATCACTTTCATTTGAAGAGGAGGTAGGATTTACTTACCAAATGTTTTTTATTTCTTTGTGAAATTTTGGATTGTAATTTCAGTGTGGTAGTAGTTGTATGGTGGGGCTAGTGTATTTATGATTATTTGACAATGCTGTAGAAATTCTATATTTAAAACCATGCAGAAATGTTTCCTCCTCAATACACAAATGGTAGATGCCCTTTTGGCAGATATGCATTTTATATATATATATATATATATATATATATATATATATATATATATATATATATATATATATATATATATTACATTCCAGTTTACTGCCCCTTTATGCAAGGACTTTCCAGATGCAAGGAGGCATTTTATCTAAGATTTTTACATCTGCATAAAATTTTATACTCTCAGACGAAGATTGCTCAGTGTTTGAAATGAGACAGGTTATCTTAAAACTGTTCAGTTTACACTACAGCTGACTTAGTTTTGAAATACATACCAACAAGCCTAAATCCTGCATTTAACAAGATCTAATGGTATGAGTACCACAGCTTATGGTCCCACCAAGACCATATAGAGTACAGCGTTTTCAAAATCCATAAGTACAGCTGACAGATGGGAAAATTTGTACACTATATTTGAAGTGGTGCTCTTGGTTGGGGAAAATGGGGAAAAAAACAAACAAACATATGTCAACCTTTTAAAGGTACTTTTCTTCATCTAGCCATCTACCCAGCTCATTAATGTACAATTTTGAATTCACAGAATTATTTTTGTTTGTACATTTACAATATGATTCTTTAAAAAGTGATCTCTTAATTTCTTCATTTTTTTTTATCATGCATGTCACACACTGTTGATTTAGGGGATGCAAGGTGCATACATGTTTCCTCCTGTGAGTGTTTCTGTGGGTGTATGTGTTTATGTCTTTGTGCTTTGGTTTGTGTCTCTATGTGTATGTATTCTGTATATGTGGGTCTCTCTGTGAGGGTGGGTGTGTATGTCTTTGTGCATTTTCTGTGGATGTCTGTGAGGGTGTGTCTGAGCTTTTTCTATGGGTGTTTCTGTGAGGGTGTTTGTGTGTGTGTATGTATGTATGTATGTGTTTTCTGTGGGTGTCTCTGTGAGGGTGTGTGTATGTCTTTGTGTGTTTTCTGTGGTTGTCTCAGTAAGGGTGTGTGTATGTATGTCTTTCTGTGTTTTTGATGTGGTTGTCTCTCTGTGTGTGTGTGTGTATGTCTTTGTGTGTTTTCTGTGGGTGTCTCTGTGTGTGTATGTGTGTATATGTCTTTGTGTGTTTTCTGAGGCTGTCTCTGTCGGTGTTTCCTTGGGTGTATGTGCAAGTTTGAGTTTGTGTGTGTGTCCATTGTCTGTTCCTTTTTAGGACATTTTGACCTTACTACTAATTATTCACATCTTTCTACAGACTTTGAGACTAATAAGACCTTTCCGGAAGTAACCACTCCACCATTTAACCTTTAAATTATTGTTTAGGCAGTTCAGGGCCCTTCCTTTCAGTCACTGCATGCTGTTGTCATAATTTAGTTGTCATCT
The DNA here is from genome assembly GCF_027579735.1 of Bombina bombina. Taxonomy (NCBI): domain Eukaryota; kingdom Metazoa; phylum Chordata; class Amphibia; order Anura; family Bombinatoridae; genus Bombina; species Bombina bombina. The sequence continues at coordinate 637,435,744 of NC_069499.1, forward strand.
TCCTTTACAAAAAGATAATCAGAACTCCATATTTTGTTTTCTAAATCTCCTTTTTTTTTTTACAAAACTGTAGTTTACCTCATTACTTGTCAGGTCAATGTAAACAAGTGCTAAGTGTCTGTTTGGGTTTCTGTGTCTGAGTGTGTTTCTTTGCGTGTCTGCTAGAGTGTCTATATGTGAATCCTTATGTGTGAGTGTGTTTGTGTGTTTCAGTGTATGAGTGTGTCTGTGTGTGTGTGTATGTTACTACCTTTACAACATTTCCAAGTTTAAATAGACAATTAAGAATAAAGTGCATATACGTTTTAGTCGCTTGGTCAAAAATTGCACATGTCAAAGGAGGGGGGGGCCCTGACCAATGGTTGAGTCAGGGGCCCCAAAATTTCTAGTGGCGGTCCTGGCTGTCTGTGCATTTTTTTAGGGGTTAATTTTGTTGTTGTAATTTTTTAAAAACCCAAAGGCTCTTTTCAGAAACATTTAGTTAATTTAATTTAATTTTCAGAGCCATTAACCCCTAGCTTGCCAGTGATCGCTATAAATCACTGGCAGTAGCATAGCTGTACTTTTTTGCTAGTTAATTTAGTTAATTAATTTAGTTAATTTAATTTAATTTTCAGAGCCATTAACCCCTAGCTTGCCAGTGATCGCTATAAATCACTGGCAGTTGCATAGCTGTACTTTTTTGCTGTCTGTGCATTTTTTTTAGGGGTTAATTTTGTTGTTGTAATTTTTAAAAAACCCAAAGGCTCTTTTCAGAAACATTTAGTTAATTTAATTTAATTTTCAGAGCCATTAACCCCTAGCTTGCCAGTGATCGCTATAAATCACTGGCAGTAGCATAGCTGTACTTTTTTGCTAGTTAATTTAGTTAATTAATTTAGTTAATTTAATTTAATTTTCAGAGCCATTAACCCCTAGCTTGCCAGTGATCGCTATAAATCACTGGCAGTTGCATAGCTGTACTTTTTTGCTGTCTGTGCATTTTTTTAGGGGTTAATTTTGTTGTTGTAATTTTTTAAAAACCCAAAGGCTCTTTTCAGAAACATTTAGTTAATTTAATTTAATTTTCAGAGCCATTAACCCCTAGCTTGCCAGTGATCGCTATAAATCACTGGCAGTAGCATAGCTGTACTTTTTTGCTAGTTAATTTAGTTAATTAATTTAGTTAATTTAATTTTTTTAGTAATTGTTTTCTGTGACAGATACAAAAATGTCACAGAAAAGATATAGTGCTGAGGAGGCGTATGACATCCTTGCGTCAGAGTCAGATGCCTCTATTTCTGACTCAGACCCCAATTTTGACCCTGCCATGTGCTCAGATACATCACTAGATGCAGTCTCAACTGATAGTGATGTATCTGTGGCTGCTAGCCCCCCTGCCAGCCCCCCTGCTACCCCCCCTGCCAGCCCCCCTGCTAGCCCCCCTGCCAGAAGGAGGCGTGTTGCTGCCATTGCTGCTGAAGAGTGGGTAACGCCTCATCTCCAGAGGCCAGATATCCCACCCTTCACAGCAAATGCTGGCATAAATATAGATGTGGCAGGTTTTAGCCCCCAGCAGTTTCTGGAAGTGTTTCTGGGCGATGATATATTGGGGAACATTGTCGCCCAAACTAATTTATATGCCCATCAGTTCCGTGCTGCAAAGCCTGGAACATATTTGGCAAAGCAGCAATGGGCCCCCATCAATGTGCCAGAATTCAAAAAATTCTGGGCATTGACTATGCTGATGGGCATCATAAAGAAACCCTCCATTCGCTCCTACTGGAGTACTAGCCCCATCTGCTCTACCCCCATTTTCTCCCAGACTATGTCGAGGAAGAGGTATGAAATGATTCTGCATTTCATGCACTTCAGCGACAACAGCCTGTGCCCCCCTAGGGAGCATCCCCAATTTGACAGGCTGTATAAAATCCGCCCCCTGATAACCCACTTTTCTGCCAGGTTTGCAGAGGCTTATACACCTGGAAGGAATATATGCGTTGATGAATCCCTAATGAAGTATAAGGGAAGGCTGGGATTCAAGCAGTATATTCCTTCCAAACGCTCCAGATATGGGGTAAAGGTGTATAAGCTCTGTGACAGCGAGACTGGGTATACTCAGGCCTTCCGGGTGTATGAGGGAAAGGATAGCCACCTTGACCCTCCAGGTTGCCCAGAACATATGGGAACCACTGGCAAGATTGTCTGGGACCTGATATTACCCCTAATGAACAAAGGGTATCACTTGTACTTAGACAATTTTTATACAAGTGTCCTTTTGTTCAAGCTACTGTATTGCTTTGATACAGTAGCTTGCGGTACAATTAAAAAGATCCGCGCAGGTTTCCCAGGACAGCTTGTACGCACCCGGCTACGAAGGGGGGAGACCTCAGCTCTGCGCCAAGAGGAGCTGTTGGCACTGAAGTACAGAGACAAGAAGGATGTATACCTTCTTACCACCATCCACACAGAGAGGACGGTGGCGGTTTCTGTACGTGGCAGAGCTGAGATCATAAGGAAGCCAGTGTGCATCAAGTCTTATAACCGGCATATGGGTGGGGTTGATCTGGCTGATCAGCTGCTGCAGCCCTACCTAATTATGCGGAAGACAAGGGCCTGGTACAAAAAGGTTGCAATTTACGTAATGCAGATTGCAACCCACAACGCTTTTTTGTTGTTCAAAAAAGCAAACCCCAGAGTTAAAAATACTTTTTTACAGATTCAGCTCCAGATTATTACGGGGATTTTGTACCATGATGCACCTGCTCCCCGGGCGGTGATGGGAGAGAGCAGAGTTGGGGCTACCCATTTTATTTTTAAAATCCCCCCTACTGCCGTAAAGCAGAAACCACAAAAAAAATGCAGAGTCTGTACCAAGAGGGGGAAGAGAAGGGACACCATATATCACTGTCCTGATTGCCCTGGACAGCCTGCACTCTGCATTGGGGACTGCTTCAAGCGGTACCATACAATGGTCAATTTTTAAAAAAATAAATACATTTGCTATTACATATATATATATTTTTTTTTTGGTTATGTTTACAGTTAGATGTTTTTTTGTTTTTTTTACTTTTACTGTGCCAGATTTTTACATTTCACTACTCTATTTTTTTCTAAAATTGGGCCTGTTTTTTTTTAACCAAAACCCCTGTCAAACCTATGCATGGGGGACATAGGTGTTCTCAGGGTGCCTTGCAGAAAACAACCTGAAGTATGTTTTTGTAATAACTTACAACAGTCTCTCCTAAATTATAGTCAAAAAGCAATGTGTCTGTAAAAATGAAAATTGAAAAATTACCACCATACACTTTCTCCAATTTTTTGGGCTAAAACGGTTGCTTCAAAGGCATCAAAGCACACCATATACAATACCTTGGGGTGTCAACATTTAAAAAATATACACTTTGAATGCAATAAATAAAAGTGGGGTATGCGATAGGCCCCAAACTAAAGATAGGCCTATCAGAAGAAATACTCTCATTTTTAATAACTAAAATCACAAGTCATAAAATTGTAACATAACCTTCCCAAAATCCTGGCAAACCTATGCATGGGGGGCATAGGTGTACTCAGGGTGCCTTGCAGAAAACAACCTGAAGTATTCTTTTGCAATAACTTACAACAATCTCTCCTAAATCATAGTAAAAAAGCAATGTGTCTGTAAAAATGAAAATTGAAAAATTACCACCATATACTTTCTCCAATTTTTTGGGCTAAAACGGTTGCTTCAAAGGCATCAAAGCACACCATATACAATACCTTGGGGTGTCAACATTTAAAAAATATACACTTTGAATGCAATAAATAAAAGTGGGGTATGTGATAGGCCCCAAACTAAAGATAGGCCTATCAGAAGAAATACTCTCATTTTTAATAACTAAAATCATGTAACATAACCTTCCCAAAATCCTGGCAAACCTATGCATGGGGGGCATAGGTGTACTCAGGGTGCCTTGCAGAAAACAACCTGAAGTATTCTTTTGCAATAACTTACAACAGTCTCTCCTAAATCATAGTAAAAAAGCAATGTGTCTGTAACAATGAAAATTGAAAAATTACCACCATATACTTTCTCCAATTTTTTGGGCTAAAACGGTTGCATCAAAGTCATCAAACCACTCCATGTATAATACCTTGGGGGGTCAACTTTTTAAATATAATCACATTTATGGAAAACAAAAAAATTGGGGTATGTTAAAAGACCCCCAAAAAAGACGATAGGCAAAGAAAATATGTTAAATGTGAAAAAAAATCACAAACACATGTCAGACATTTGGCATTGCACCGCCCAAACAAGCCACCAAACCTATGCATAGGTGGTATCACTGAACTCAGGAGATGTTGGTGACCACATATTGGTGTCTTCTTTGGTAGTAACACATAACAGGAGCTGTGAATCCATGTCTAAAGTACAATGTATGTGAAAAATAACACAAAGAAATGAATGCCCAATAGTTTGACAAAGACTAGTGGTTGAATTAGTGTATGGAAAGTGTTAAAACACCTGCATTTGAAATACCCTAGGATGTCTACTTTTCAAAAATGGTTTTATGGGGGTAAATTACATTGGCCGGCTTCAGAAATGTCTTAAATAGAACATGGGTGCATGGGATTTGAAAATGGGAAGTGTAAAAAATGGAATGCGCTTCCTAAAAATAAGGCCTTCTAGCCCCCAGAGAACCCAACACACCTATACATGGGTGGTATCACTGTACTCAGGAGATGTTGTTGAACACATATTGAGGTGTTTTTTGGCAGTAACACATAACAGGAACTGAGAATCCATGCCTAAAGTACAATGTGTGTGAAAAATAACACAAAAAAATGACTACCCAAAAGTTTGACAAAGACTGGTGGTTAAATAAGTTCATGGAAAGTGTGAAAATACCAGCATTTCAAATACCCTAGGGGGTCTACTTCTCAAAAATATATGGTTTTATGGGGATAAATTTCATTGACCGGCTTCAGAAATGTCCCAAATAGGACATGGGTGCATGATGACCGATGTGAAAATTCCAAGTTGAAAAACTGGAATGCGCTTCCTAAAAATAAGGCCTTCTAGCCCCCAGAGAACCCAACACACCTATACATGGGTGGTATCACTGTACTCAGGAGATGTTGTTGAACACATATTGAGGTGTTTTTTGGCAGTAACACATAACAGGAACTGAGAATCCATGCCTAAAATACAATGTGTGTGAAAAATAACACAAAAAAATGACTACCCAAAAGTTTGACAAAGACTGGTGGTTAAATAAGTTCATGGAAAGTGTGAAAATACCAGCATTTCAAATACCCTAGGGGGTCTACTTCTCAAAAATATATGGTTTTATGGGGGTAAATTTCATTGACCGGCTTCAGAAATGTCCCAAATAGGACATGGGTGCATGATGACCGATGTGAAAATTCCAAGTTGAAAAACTGGAATGCGCTTCCTAAAATTAAGGCCTTTTAGCCCCCAGAGAACCCGACACACCTATACATGGGTGGTATCACTGTACTCAGGAGATGTTGTTGAACACATATTGAGGTGTTTTTTGGCAGTAACACATAACAGGAACTGAGAATCCATGCCTAAAGTACAATGTGTGTGAAAAATAACACAAAAAAATGACTACCCAAAAGTTTGACAAAGACTGCTGGTTAAATAAGTTCATGGAAAGTGTGAAAATACCAGCATTTCAAATACCCTAGGGGGTCTACTTTTCAAAAATATATGGTTTTATGGGGGTAAATTTCATTGACCGGCTTCAGAAATGTCCCAAATAGGACATGGGTGCATGATGACCGATGTGAAAATTCCAAGTTGAAAAACTGGAATGCGCTTCCTAAAAATAAGGCCTTCTAGCCCCCAGAGAACCCAACACACCTATACATGGGTGGTATCACTGTACTCAGGAGATGTTGTTGAACACATATTGAGGTGTTTTTTGGCAGTAACACATAACAGGAACTGAGAATCCATGCCTAAAGTACAATGTGTGTGAAAAATAACACAAAAAAATGACTACCCAAAAGTTTGACAAAGACTGGTGGTTAAATAAGTTCATGGAAAGTGTGAAAATACCAGCATTTCAAATACCCTAGGGGGTCTACTTCTCAAAAATATATGGTTTTATGGGGGTAAATTTCATTGACCGGCTTCAGAAATGTCCCAAATAGGACATGGGTGCATGATGACCGATGTGAAAATTCCAAGTTGAAAAACTGGAATGCGCTTCCTAAAAATAAGGCCTTCTAGCCCCCAGAGAACCCAACACACCTATACATGGGTGGTATCACTGTACTCAGGAGATGTTGTTGAACACATATTGAGGTGTTTTTTGGCAGTAACACATAACAGGAACTGAGAATCCATGCCTAAAGTTCAATGTGTGTGAAAAATAACACAAAAAAATGACTACCCAAAAGTTTGACAAAGACTGGTGGTTAAATAAGTTCATGGAAAGTGTGAAAATACCAGCATTTCAAATACCCTAGGGGGTCTACTTCTCAAAAATATATGGTTTTATGGGGGTAAATTTCATTGACCGGCTTCAGAAATGTCCCAAATAGGACATGGGTGCACGATGACCGATGTGAAAATTCCAAATTGAAAAACTGGAATGCGCTTCCTAAAAATAAGGCCTTCTAGCCCCCAGAGAACCCAACACACCTATACATAGGTGGTATCACTGTACTCAGGAGATGTTGATGAACACATATTGAGGTGCTTTTTGGCAGTAACACATAACAGGAACTGAGAATCCATGCCTAAAATACAATGTGTGTGAAAAATAACACAAAAAAATGACTACCCAAAAGTTTGACAAAGACTGGTGGTTAAATAAGTTCATGGAAAGTGTGAAAATACCAGCATTTCAAATACCCTAGGGGGTCTACTTCTCAAAAATATATGGTTTTATGGGGGTAAATTTCATTGACCGGCTTCAGAAATGTCCCAAATAGGACATGGGTGCATGATGACCGATGTGAAAATTCCAAGTTGAAAAACTGGAATGCGCTTCCTAAAAAAAGGCCTTCTAGCCCCCAGAGAACCCAACACACCTATACATGGGTGGTATCACTGTACTCAGGAGATGTTGTTGAACACATATTGAGGTGTTTTTTGGCAGTAACATATAACAGGAACTGAGAATCCATGCCTAAAGTACAATGTGTGTGAAAAATAACACAAAAAAATGACTACCCAAAAGTTTGACAAAGACTGGTGGTTAAATAAGTTCATGGAAAGTGTGAAAATACCAGCATTTCAAATACCCTAGGGGGTCTACTTCTCAAAAATATATGGTTTTATGGGGGTAAATTTCATTGACCGGCTTCAGAAATGTCCCAAATAGGACATGGGTGCACGATGACCGATGTGAAAATTCCAAATTGAAAAACTGGAATGCGCTTCCTAAAAATAAGGCCTTCTAGCCCCCAGAGAACCCAACACACCTATACATAGGTGGTATCACTGTACTCAGGAGATGTTGTTGAACACATATTGAGGTGCTTTTTGGCAGTAACACATAACAGGAACTGAGAATCCATGCCTAAAATACAATGTGTGTGAAAAATAACACAAAAAAATGACTACCCAAAAGTTTGACAAAGACTGGTGGTTGAATTAGTGCATGGAAAGTGTTAAAATACCAGCATTTAAAATACCCTAGGGTGTCTACTTTTCAAAAATATATGGTTTGATGGGGGTAAATTCCATTGGCCAGCTTCAGAAATGTCCCAAATAGGACATGGGTGCATGATGACCGATGTGAAAATTCCAAGTTGAAAAACTGGAATGCGCTTCCTAAAATTAAGGCCTTTTAGCCCCCAGAGAACCCGACACACCTATACATGGGTGGTATCACTGTACTCAGGAGATGTTGTTGAACACATATTGAGGTGTTTTTTGGCAGTAACACATAACAGGAACTGAGAATCCATGCCTAAAGTACAATGTGTGTGAAAAATAACACAAAATAATGACTACCCAAAAGTTTGACAAAGACTGGTGGTTGAATTAGTGCATGGAAAGTGTTAAAATACAAGCATTTGAAATACCCTAGGGTGTCTACTTTTCAAAAATATATGGTTTGATGGGGGTAAATTCCATTGACCAGCTTCAGAAATGTCCCAAATAGGACATGGGTGCATGATGACCGATGTGAAAATTCCAAGTTGAAAAACTGGAATGCGCTTCCTAAAATTAAGGCCTTTTAGCCCCCAGAGAACCCGACACACCTATACATGGGTGGTATCACTGTACTCAGGAGATGTTGTTGAACACATATTGAGGTGTTTTTTGGCAGTAACACATAACAGGAACTGAGAATCCATGCCTAAAGTACAATGTGTGTGAAAAATAACACAAAATAATGACTACCCAAAAGTTTGACAAAGACTGGTGGTTGAATTAGTGCATGGAAAGTGTTAAAATACAAGCATTTGAAATACCCTAGGGTGTCTACTTTTCAAAAATATATGGTTTGATGGGGGTAAATTCCATTGGCCAGCTTCAGAAATGTCCCAAATAGGACATGGGTGCATGATGACCGATGTGAAAATTCCAAGTTGAAAAACTGGAATGCGCTTCCTAAAATTAAGGCCTTTTAGCCCCCAGAGAACCCGACACACCTATACATGGGTGGTATCACTGTACTCAGGAGATGTTGTTGAACACATATTGAGGTGTTTTTTGGCAGTAACACATAACAGGAACTGAGAATCCATGCCTAAAGTACAATGTGTGTGAAAAATAACACAAAATAATGACTACCCAAAAGTTTGACAAAGACTGGTGGTTGAATTAGTGCATGGAAAGTGTTAAAATACAAGCATTTGAAATACCCTAGGGTGTCTACTTTTCAAAAATATATGGTTTGATGGGGGTAAATTCCATTGACCAGCTTCAGAAATGTCCCAAATAGGACATGGGTGCATGATGACCGATGTGAAAATTCCAAGTTGAAAAACTGGAATGCGCTTCCTAAAATTAAGGCCTTTTAGCCCCCAGAGAACCCGACACACCTATACATGGGTGGTATCACTGTACTCAGGAGATGTTGTTGAACACATATTGAGGTGTTTTTTGGCAGTAACACATAACAGGAACTGAGAATCCATGCCTAAAGTACAATGTGTGTGAAAAATAACACAAAATAATGACTACCCAAAAGTTTGACAAAGACTGGTGGTTGAATTAGTGCATGGAAAGTGTTAAAATACAAGCATTTGAAATACCCTAGGGTGTCTACTTTTCAAAAATATATGGTTTGATGGGGGTAAATTCCATTGACCAGCTTCAGAAATGTCCCAAATAGGACATGGGTGCATGATGACCGATGTGAAAATTCCAAGTTGAAAAACTGGAATGCGCTTCCTAAAATTAAGGCCTTTTAGCCCCCAGAGAACCCGACACACCTATACATGGGTGGTATCACTGTACTCAGGAGATGTTGTTGAACACATATTGAGGTGTTTTTTGGCAGTAACACATAACAGGAACTGAGAATCCATGCCTAAAGTACAATGTGTGTGAAAAATAACACAAAATAATGACTACCCAAAAGTTTGACAAAGACTGGTGGTTGAATTAGTGCATGGAAAGTGTTAAAATACAAGCATTTGAAATACCCTAGGGTGTCTACTTTTCAAAAATATATGGTTTGATGGGGGTAAATTCCATTGACCAGCTTCAGAAATGTACCAAATAGGACATGGGTGCATGATGACCGATGTGAAAATTCCAAGTTGAAAAACTGGAATGCGCTCCCTAAAAATAAGAGCTTTTAGCCCCCCAAGAACCCGACACACCTATACATGGGTGGTATCACTGTACCCAGGAGATGCTGCTGAATACATATGAGGGTGTTATTTGGCAGTAACCCTTAATATTATCAGTAAATGTATTCTTAAATTGCTATTTTGTCAAAAAATCTAATTATTTCCCCCCCCCCAAAAAAATTTTGGCATAGATTGGTGGTAAAATGGTTGCATGAAAAAAGTCAAAATACCCCAAGTTTAATACCTTAGGTTGTCTTCTTTTAAAAAATATATACATTTGAAGGGTTATTCAGGGATTCATGACAGATATTGGTGTTACAATGTAACTATCGCCAATTTTGAAAAAACATGGTTTTGAAATAGCAAAGTGCTACTTGTACTTATTGCCCTATAACTTGCAAAAAAAGCAAAGAACATGTAAACATTGGGTATTTATAAACTCAGGACAAAATTTAGAAACTGTTCAGCATTGGTATTTTATGGTGGTTGTAGATGTGTAAGAGATTTTGGGGCTCAAAGTTAGAAAAAGTGCATTTTTTTTCATTTTTTCCTCATATTTTATATTTTTTTTATAGTAAATTATAAGATATGATGAAAATAATCATATCTTTAGAAAGTCCATTTAATGGCGAGAAAAACAGTATATAATATGTGTGGGTACAGTAAATGAGTAAGAGGAAAATTACAGTTAAACACAAACATCGCAGAAATGCAAAAATAGCCTTGGTCCCAGATGGTCAACAAATTGAAAAGTGGTCTGGTCACTAAGGGGTTAACATATTTAATCCAAATCCATCCTATTTGTATATAGACATGATGGTTATACTGAGCATGGTTGCTCAATAATTATATTAAAACTTATTATTTTAAAAGTATAGTTTTTTTTTCAATATTTCCAAATGAAAAAGCACTATTTTTCGGTTTGATATACTTCTGGAATAAGCAAACACATTACGGCTTTCTATTAGAAGGAAGTGGCCTCAACTTATCTCATATTCTAAAATGGGATTTTAAAAACTGTGAAACTGCTCCATAGCAATAATATATCCGTAAAAATAATGTGCAAAAGGAACCACGTGTTTGTAACCAGCATTCACACAGGATCACGCCTTTGTGACTGGGATTTCAATAATGTTAGAAAATAGAAAAGGATAAGAAGCGCCTCACTTACAACCCTGTGTGCTGTTTAAACAGAATAGTCTCACAAATATTCTAGAATGAACATACAGAAAAGAAGATACACAGCGCTTAGCCTATATTAAAATATAGGATAGCTAGGGATGTAGAACAACCAAGTTAAAAATTGATGTTGAAAGTGAACTAAATATAATGCCGATATGATAAATATAAAAAATTGTTTATTACATAAATGAAAGCAGACAAATTATCTGAAAATGCATGTGCTAAAAATAAACTAAAATTCGCAAATGTTAAAAATCAATAAAAAAACAGAGAGGGGAGGACGTCTCCTCAGCCTCTAATATTGCATTAATACCACTTCAGCTTTTTGATTAGACCACTTTTAGGTATAATGCTAGTAAATCCAACTCAGTCCGAATGTCATGGGTTGCAACTTCTGTTTAAACACCCTTTAGTAATATAAATCTGGATAATATCAGAGAATTTTGCAATTTGCCTTTCACTCTAGAGTTCAATAAATTGTTGCAATTAATAGGTTTGTATAAGATATTTCAGCAACAAAGTTCCATAACAATAATAAAGCAACAACAATATCCTTTTCAAGCACCAATATCCTTTTCTGTGAAAAAAGACTTCTGAGATAATTAAACAGTCTGTTGGGGTGCCAAAGGTTGGATTAATTTGATCAATAGCGGGTTAAACCTTGTTCGTCATATACATTCAGGAGCCGTTCGACATTTAGAAGCAATCAGACACACTTCTACAATAAAAGTCTTGATAAAGCCTACACTGAGGTGAAACGCGTAGACGTTTATTCAAGGAGCAAAAAGAAGATTATCCATTATTACGATTATTCTTGCTGGCAGTCTAAGTCAGCTATTTCCAATACTCTGCGCAGAGTATAGTTAATTTGGACCGCAAGAGCTTGGAGTGGATTGTTATTGGTGCAAGCGGAGAGGATACCGGTTAACCCCCAAAGCAAATCAGACGCCTGAAGGGACCAAAGCGGTGGTGATCTACATTAACGAGAACCGTTACGTCACCATACCAACAAGGTCAGAGGTGAGAGCGAATGCCGACAGGTCCATGATGAGACGCAACACGACCGACGCTGTAATCCAAACAGCCAGGGGACCGGTAAAGTATACCCGCTTGTCACACCAATCCCACATTGAAGTAATACTGAACTTTCATTGTAAACTTTTATTGTAGAAGTGTGTCCGATTACTTCTAAATGTCGAACGGCTCTTGAATGTATATGACGAACAAGGTTTAACCCGCTATTGATCAAATTAATCCAACCTTTGGCACCCAAACAGACTGTTTAATTATCTCAGAAGTCTTTTTTCACAGAAAAGGATATTGGTGCTTGAAAAAGATATTGTTGTTGCTTTATTATTGTTATTGGACTTTGTTGCTGAAATATCTTATACAAACCTATTAATTGCAACAATTTATTGAACTCCAGAGTGAAAGGCAAATTGCAACATTCTCTGATATTATCCAGATTTATATTACTAAAGGGTGTTTAAACAGAAGTTGCAACCCATGACATTCGGACTGAGTTGGATTTACTAGCATTATACCTAAAGGTGGTCTAATCAAAAAGCTGAAGTGGTATTAATGCAATATTAGAGGCTGAGGAGACGTCCTCCCCTCTCTATGATTTTTTATTGATTTTTAACATTTGCGAATTTTAGTTTATTTTTAGCACATGCATTTTCAGATAATTTGTCTGCTTTCATTTATGTAATAATAAACAATTTTTTATATTTATCATATCGGCATTATATTTAGTTCACTTTCAACATCAATTTTTAACTTGGTTGTTCTACATCCCTAGCTATCCTATATTTTAATATAGGCTAAGCGCTGTGTATCTTCTTTTCTGTATGGGATTTCAATAATGTAGCCAGAAAAACTGGAAAATAATTTTGTCTTCAGTAACAAAGGCATAATCCCGCTTCAAAGATCGGTCAGGAAGGTGCGGATCCTTTTGAGAGCCTGGTCACAAAGGCCTGATCCCATTTAAAATCCTGTTTATGAAGACGCCTGTACTGAAAGTTACAATCACTACAATGCGAGTGTGAATTAGAAACAAACATTTACAGAAGGTGATTACTAAACGCCATTACTAGATGTTGGGGTCCTAATCTAGTGGTTGCTGCTGCACTCAATGTTGATGGTGAACAGATCAAAACATTGACAGAATCCATGGATGGCAGGCTTTTGAGTGTCCTTGCAAAGAAAGGTGGCTATATTGGTCACTGATTTGTTTTTGTTTTGTTTTTGAATGTCAGAAATGTATATTTGTGAATGTTGAGATGTTATATTGGTTTCACTGGTAAAAATAAATAATTGAAATGGGTATATATTTGTTTTTTGTTAAGTTGCCTAATAATTATGCACAGTAATAGTCACCTGCACACACAGATATCCCCCTAAAATAGCTATAACTAAAAACAAACTAAAAACTACTTCCAAAACTATTCAGCTTTGATATTAATGAGTTTTTTGGGTTCATTGAGAACATGGTTGTTGTTCAATAATAAAATTAATCCTCAAAAATACAACTTGCCTAATAATTCTGCACTCCCTGTATACAATAGTGATGAAGGCAGAGCTTTAAAGGGACACTGAACCCACATTTTTTCTTTTATGATTCAGATAGAGCATGCAATTGTAAGCAACTTTCTAATTTACTCCTATTATCAATTTGTCTTTTTACTCTTGCTATCTTTATTTGAAAAGCAAGAATGTACGTTTAGAAGCTGGCCCATTTTTGGTTCACAACCTGGGTTGTCCTTGCTGATTGGACAGCACCAATAAACAAGTGCTGTCCAGAGTCCTCAACCAAAAATTGGCTGGCTCCTTTGCTTAGATGCCTCCTTTTTCAAATAAAGATAGCAAGAGAATAAAGAAAAATTGATAATAGGAGTAAATTAGAATGTTGCTTAAAATTGCACGCTCTATCTGATTCATGAAAGACAAAATTTGGGTTTAGTGTCCCTTTAATCAATCTAAACCATGTATGCAAATTCATATATACATGGTCAAAACATATTCCTGAGAAACACCAGAAAACCTAACCAGCTATAGTGATCGTGTTGAAAAAACAATGAAAAAGATTTATGATCAACCCTATAATCTGGTATTAAAAGTCGATGTTTAAAAATGTAACCAAAGCATTCTAAGTTTTTTTTAGTGTGCCCTATACTTAGCGCTACACGCTCTCATATTTTGCTTGTAAAACAAGTGGTGAGTTAAGTGTTTCGCTCAAGAGCAATCAAAATTATTGATGTAAAATGTATCACTTTTAGAGACCCAAAGTAAACGATTAATATTAATACTATAGAACAGAAATACATGAAGAACTCCACTACTTGCGCATCTTCAACCTAGCTCTTCAATCAGCCTATTGAAGTCTATTATGTGTATTTAGTGCACCCAGGTTATCTGACATTAGCACCCCCTAAACCCATACACTGGGTGAGAAAAAATAACCTTGGAGTTGTAATATGAGCTCAAAACAGAAACAATATTGATTGAGCAATGTTAACCCCTTAAGTACCGGGCATTTCAGATAAAAACTTCCCTAAAAGACCAGAGCATTTTCTTTCATGTAATTGGCAAGAGTCCATGAGCTAGTGACGTATGGGATATACAATCCTACCAGGAGGGGCAAAGTTTCCCAAACCTCAAAATGCCTATAAATACATCCCTCACCACACCCACAATTCAGTTTTACAAACTTTGCCTCCTATGGAGGTGGTGAAGTAAGTTTGTGCTAAGATTTCTACGTTGACATGCGCTTCTCAGCATTTTGAAGCCCGATTCCTCTCAGAGTACAGCGAATGTCAGAGGGATGTGAAGGGAGTCTTACCTATTGAATGCAATGGTCATCCTAACGGGGATCTATTTCATAGGTTCTCTGTTATCGATCGTAGAGATTCATCTCCTACCTCCCTTTTCAGATCGACTTTTATTCCTTCTTTAAAGGTTTTTTAAAAAAACAGAATTTATGCTTACCTGATAAATTACTTTCTCCAACGGTGTGTCCGGTCCACGGCGTCATCCATTACTTGTGGGATATTCTCCTCCCCCACAGGGAAAGGCAAGGAGAGCACACAGCAAGAGCTGTCCATATAGTCCCTCCCAGGCTCCGCCCCCCAGTCATTCGACCGACGGTTAGGAGAAAAAAAGGAGAAACTATAGGGTGCCGTGGTGACTGTAGTGTATAGAGAGAGAAATTTTTCAAACCTGATTAAAAAACCAGGGCGGGCCGTGGACCGGACACACCGTTGGAGAAAGTAATTTATCAGGTAAGCATAAATTCTGTTTTCTCCAACATTGGTGTGTCCGGTCCACGGCGTCATCCATTACTTGTGGGAACCAATACCAAAGCTTTAGGACACGGATGAAGGGAGGGAGCAAATCAGGTTACCTAAACAGAAGGCACCACGGCTTGCAAAACCTTTCTCCCAAAAATAGCCTCCGAAGAAGCAAAAAGTATCAAATTTGTAGAATTTGGCAAAAGTGTGCAGAGAAGACCAAGTTGCTGCCTCACATATCTGATCAACAGAAGCCTCGTTCTTGAAGGCCCATGTGGAAGCCACAGCCCTAGTAGAGTGAGCTGTGATTCGTTCAGGAGGCTGCCGTCCGGCAGTCTCATAAGCCAATCGGATAATGCTTTTCAGCCAGAAAGAAAGAGAGGTAGCAGTAGTTTTTTGTCCTCTCCTCTTACCAGAATAAACGACAAACAAAAAAGAAGTTTTGTCTTAAATCCTTTGTTGCTTCTAAATAGAACTTTAAAGCACGGACTACATCTAAATGGTGTAACAAATGTTCCTTCTTTGAAACTGGATTCGGACACAAAGAAGGGACAACTATTTCCTGGTTAATATTCTTGTTGGAAACAACTTTTGGAAGAAAACTTGGTACGCAAAACAACCTTATCTGAATGGAACACCAGATAGGGTGGATCACACTGCAAAGCAGATAGTTCAGAAACTCTTCTAGCAGAAGAAATAGCAACCAAAAACAGAACTTTCCAAGATAGTAACTTGATATTTATGGAATGTAAGGGTTCAAATAAAACCCCTTGAAGAACTGAAAAAACTAAATTTAGACTCCAGGGAGGAGTCAAAGGTCTGTAAACAGGTTTGATTCTGACCAAAGCCTGTACAAAAGCTTGTACATCTGGCACAGCTGCCAGTCGTCTGTGTAACAAGACAGATAAAGCAGATCTCTGTCCTTTTAGAGAACTCGCTGACAATCCCTTATCCAAACCTTCTTGTTAGAAAGGAGAGGATCCTGGGAATATTAATCCATGAGAATCCCTTGGATTCACACCAACAGATATATCCTTTCCATATTTTATGGTAAATCCTTCTAGTCACAGGTTTTCTGGCTTGGACCAGAGTATCTATCACTGAATCTGAAAACCAGCGCTTGGATAAAATCAAGCGTTCAATTTCCAAGCAGTCAGCTGGAGAGAAACTAGATTTGGATGTTCGAATGGACCTTGCACTAGAAGATCCTGTCTCAAAGGTAGCTTCCATGGTGGAGCCGATGACATATTCACCAGGTCTGCATACCAAGTCCTGCGTGGCCACGCAGGAGCTATCAGAATCACTGAGGCCTTCTCCTGTTTGATCCTGGCTACAAGCCTGGGAAGGAGAGGGAACGGTGGAAATGCATAAGCTAGGTTGAACGACCAAGGCGTCACTAATGCATCCACTAGAGTCGCCTTGGGATCCCTGGATCTGGACCCGTAGCAAGGAACCTTGAAGTTCTGACGAGACGCCATCAGATCCATGTCTGGAATGTCCCATAATTGAGTCAACTGGGCAAAAACCTCCGGGTGGCGTTCCCACTCCCCCGGATGAAAAGTCTGACGACTCAGATAATCCGCCTCCCAGTTGTCTACTCCTGGGATGTGAATTGCAGATAGATGGCAGGAGTGATCCTCCGCCCATTTGATGATCTTGAATACCTCTCTCATCGCCAAGGAACTCTTTGTTCCTCCCTGATGGTTGATGTAAGCTACAGTCGTCATGTTGTCTGACTGGAATCTTATGAATCCGGCCTTCGCTAGTTGAGGCCAAGCCCGGAGAGCATTGAATATCGCTCTCAGTTCCAGGATGTTTATCGGGAGAAGAGACTCTTCCCGAGACCATAGACCCTGAGCTTTCAGGGAATCCCAGACCACGCCCCAGCCTAATAGACTGGCGTCGGTCGTGACAATGACCCACTCTGGTCTGCGTAAACTCATTCCCTGAGACAGGTGATCCTGTGACAACCACCAATGGAGTGAGTCTCTGGTCATCTGGTCTACTTGAATCTTTGGAGACAAGTCTGTATAGTCCCCATTCCACTGCTTGAGCATGCACAGTTGTAATGGTCTTAGATGAATTTGAGCAAAAGGAACTATGTCCATTGCTGCAACCATCAACCCTACTACTACCATGCACTGAGCTATGGAAGGCTGCAGAATAGAGTGAAGAACTTGACAAGCTTTAGAAGCTTTGACTTTCTGACTTTTGTCAGGAAGATCTTAATTTTTAAAGAATCTATTATCGTTCCCAAGAAGGGAACTCTTGTCGACTGAGACAGGGAACTCTTTTCTACGTTCACCTTCCACCCGTGAGATATGAGAAAGGCTAGAACAATGTCTGTATGAGCCTTTGCTTTGGAAAGAGACAACGTTTGGATTAGAATGTCGTCCAGATAAGGTGCCACTGCAATACCCCTTGGTCTTAGAACCTCTAGAAGGGACCCTATCACCTTTGTGAAAATCCTTGGATGATCTTTGTGGATAGGAATATGTAGATACGCATCCTTTAAATCCACGGTAGTCATAAATTGACCCTCCTGGATTGTAGATAAAATTGTTCGAATGGTTTCCATTTGAACGATGGAACTCTGAGAAATTTGTTTAGAATTTTTAAATCCAGAATTGGTCTGAAAATTCCCTATTTTTTGGGAACTACAAACAGATTTGAGTAAAACCCCCGACCTTGTTCCACAGTTGGAACTGGGTGTATCACTCCCATCTTTAACAGGTCTTCTACACAATGTAAGAATGCCTGTCTCTTTATTTGGTTTGAAGATAAGTTAGACATGTGGAACCTTCCCCTTGAGGGTAGTTCCTTGAACTCCAGAAGAAAACCCTGAGAGACTATTTCTAGTGTCCAGGGACCCTGAACATCTCTTGCCTAAGCCTGAGCAAAGAGAGAGAGTCTGCCCCCTACTAGATCCGGTCCCGGATCGGGGGCTACCCCTTCATGCTGTTTTGGTAGCAGCAGCAGGCTTCTTGGCCTGTTTACCTTTGTTCCAGCCTTGCATTGATTTCCAAGCTGGTTTAGTCTGGGAAGCATTACCCTCTTGTCTAGAGGCTGCCGAGTTGGAAGCCGGTCCGTTCCTGAAATTGCGAATGGAACAAAAATTGGACTTATTCTTAGCCTTGAAAGGTTTATCTTGTGGGAGGGCATGGCCCTTTCCCTCAGTGATGTCTGAAATAATCTCTTTCAATTCTGGCCCAAAAAGGGTCTTACCTTTGAAAGGGGTATTAAGCAATTTTGTCTTGGAAGATACATCCGCCGACCAAGACTTTAGCCAGAGCGCTCTACGCGCCCCAATTGTAAACCCTGAATTTTTCGCCGCTAACCTCGCTAACTGCAAAGCGGTGTCTAAAATAAAGGAATTAGCTAACTTAAGTGCATGAATTCTGTCCATGACTTCCTCATACGGAGTCTCCCTACTGAGCGACTTTTCCAGTTCCTCGAACCAGAACCACGCCGCTGTAGTGACAGGAATAATGCACGAAATAGGTTAAAGGAGGTAACCTTGCTGTACAAAAATCTTTTTAAGCAAACCCTCCAATTTTTTATCCATAGGATCTTTGAAAGCACAATTGTCCTCAATAGGAATGGTCGTGCGCTTGGCTAGAGTAGAAACCGCCCCCTCGACCTTAGGGACTGTTTGCCATGTGTCCTTCCTGGGGTCGACCATAGGGAACAATTTCTTAAATATAGGAGGAGGGACAAAAGGTATGCCTGGCTTCTCCCACTCCTTATTCACTATGTCCGCCACCCGTTTAGGTATTGGAAAAGCATCAGGGTGCACCGGGACCTCAAGGAACTTGTCCATCTTGCACAATTTTTCTGGGTTGACCAGATTGTCACAATCATCCAGAGTAGATAGCACCTCCTTAAGTAATGCGCGGAGATGCTCTAATTTTGATTTAAATGTCACAACATCAGGTTCTGCCTGCTGAGAAATTCTTCCTGTATCAGAAATTTCCCCATCTGACAAACCCTCCCTCACTGCCACTTCAGATTGGTGTGAGGGTATGACAGAAAAATTATCATCAGCGCCCTCCTGCTCTACAGTGTTTAAAACAGAGCAATCGCGCTTTCTCTGAAATGCTGGAATTTTGGATAAAATATTAGCTATGGAGTTATCCATTACTGCCGTCAATTGCTGCATAGTAACAAGCATTGGCGCGCTAGAAGTACTAGGGGTCGCCTGCGCGGGCATAACTGGTATAGACACAGAAGGAGATGATGTAGAACTATGTCTACTTCCTTCATCTGAGGAATCATCCTGGGCAACTTTACAATTTGTGACAGTACTGTCCTTACTTTGTTTGGACGCTATGGCACAATTATCACACATATTTGAAGGGGGAACCACATTGGCTACCATACATACAGAACATGATCTATCTGAAGGTACAGACATGTTAAACAGGCTTAAACTGGTTAATAAAGCACAAAAACAGTTTTAAAACAAAACCGTTACTGTCTCTTTAAATGTTAAACAGGGCACACTTTATTACTGAATATGTGAAAAACTATGAAGGAATTATCCAATCTTTACCAAATTTTCACCACAGTGTCTTAATGCATTCAAAGTATTGCACCCCAATTTTCAAGATGTTAACCCTTAAAATGTGGAAACCGGAGCCGTTTTTAATTTTAACCCCCTTACAGTCCCAGCTACAGCCTTTGCTGCGACTTCACCAATCCCAGGGGGTATATGATATCAAATGAAGCCTTCTAGGAACGTTTTTAGTGGATTCCAGACCCACACACATGCAGCTGCATGTACTGTACTCAAAAGTAACTGCACAGTAATGGCACGAAAATGAGGCTCTGCCTACTACAGAGAAAGGCCCTTCCTGACTGGGAAGGTGTCTTAACAAGTGCCTGGTGCTAAAAAACATTCCCCAATGTTATAAAAGTGTGAAATTCAACTTCAAACTGCATATAATACTTAAATAAAGCAATCGATTTAGCCCTTAAGAGTGTCTACCAGTGTATAGCCCATAATAAGCCCTTTATTCTGTTTGAGACTAAGAAAATGGCTTACCAATCCCCATGAGGGAAAATGACAGCCTTCCAGCATTACACAGTCTTGTTAGAAAAATGGCTAGTCATACCTTGAGCAGAAAAGTCTGCAAACTGTTCCCCCCAACTGAAGTTCTCTCATCTCAACAGTCCTGTGTGGGAACAGCAACTGATTTTAGTTACTGTCTGCTAAAATCATAATCCTCTTTTAAACAGAACTCTTCATCTCTTTCTGTTTCAGAGTAAATAGTACATACCAGCACTATTTTAAAATAACAAACTCTTGATAGAAGAATAAAAAACTACAACTAAACACCACAAACTCCTCACCATCCCCGAGGAGATGCTACTTGTTCAGAGCGGCAAGGAGAATGACTGGGGGGGCGGAGCCTGGGAGGGACTATATGGACAGCTCTTGCTGTGTGCTCTCCTTGCCTTTCCCTGTGGGGGAGGAGAATATCCCACAAGTAATGGATGACACCGTGGACCGGACACACCAATGTTGGAGAAAAGAATTGTATCTTTGGAGTTTTGGTAAAAGATCCCCAAAGTTGATGGGGCTATCTCTACTCTTGCTTAGCGTACTACTATTCCTATGGAAGATAGTACTTCTTTTTTAAGATCCTTTAGATAGGAAACGTGAATCTTATCTAAAGAAAGCCTATTTATATTCGGGTCATCTTCTCAGGCCTGCATTTTCTTTGGCTGATGTTGCAGCTGCATCAACTTTTTGGTTGGAAAATTAGCGCAACAAGAATTGGATTATGATTTGTCTAGCATTGTTCGCTTGCTTCAACATGACTAATCAGTTTATTTGTGATGCCATTTGTTTCATCAAAATTGATGTTAAATCTTTGCCTTTAGCTATTTTAGCTAGAAGAGCTTTGTGGCTGAAATCTTGGAATACTGACATGACTTCTATGTCCAGATTGCTATCTCTTTCTTTCCAAAGTAATAAGTTATTTGGTTCTCAGTTGATTTTCATTATCTCAACTGTCACTGGGGGAAGGGAGTTTTTTTCTTTAGGATAAGACTTAAGGGTAAATCTAAAGCTTCTAACCATTTTCTTTCCTATCGACTAAATAAGGAACAGAAACCTATTCCTTCCCCCAAGGAATCTGTTTCCAATTGGACATTTTCTTCAAATTGGATTAAATCCAAGCCTTTTAAGGAACCAAAGTCAGCCCCTTAGTCCCCATGTAGGTGCAGCCCTCATTCCAGCTCAGCTGGTAGGAGGCAGATTAAGATTTCTCAGGGGTACCGAATAGGATTCAGAGTAAGAACTCCTGTGAGAAGATATTTTCTCTCACGCATTCCAGCAAATCCAGTAAAGGCTTTCCTGAAGTGTGTTTCAGACCTGGAGTTTCAGGGGTAATCATTCCAGTTCCGTTTCAGGAACAGGGTTTGGGGTTTTATTCAAATCTATTCATTGTCCCAAAGAAAGAAAATTCATTCAGGCCAGTTCTGGATCTGAACATTTTTTGAATCATTATGTAAGAGTACCAACTTTCAAAATGGTGATTATAAGGACTATTCTGCCTTTTGTTCAGTAAGGGCATTATATGTCCACCATAGTCTTACAGGGTGCATATCTTCATATTCTGATTAATCCAGTTCATTTTCAGTTTCTGAGATTCTCTTTTCTAGACAAGCTTTACCAATTTGTTGCTCTTCCTTTTGGCCTAGCGACAGCTCTAAGAATGTTTTCTAAGGTTCTTGGTGCCCTACTCTCTGTAATCAGAGAGCGGGATATTGCGGTGTTTCCTCATTTGGACGATTTCTTGGTATTAGCTCAGTCTTTATATTCTAGTATTGTTTCTTCGAAAACATGGTTGGAGGATCAATTTACTAAAAAGTTCTTTGATTCCTCAGACAAGGGTCACCTTTTTAGGTTTCCAGATAGATTCAGTGTCCATGACTCTGTCTGTAACAGACAAGAGACATTTTTAATTGGTTGCAGCCTGTCGGAACCTTCAGTCTCAGTCATTTCCTTCAGTAGCTATGTGCATTGAAGTTTTAGGTCTCATGACTGCAGCATCGGACGCGATCCCCTTTTGCTCGTTTTCATATGAGACCTCTCCAGCTTTGTGTGCTGAACCAATGGTGTGAGGGTTTTTTCAACGATATCACAATTTATATCCTTAAATCCCAATGTTCGACTATCTCTGACTTGGTGGTTAAATCACCATCGTATAGTTCTAGGGGCCTCTTTTGTTCATCCAACCTGGACTGTGATCTCAACAGATGCAAGTCTTTCAGGCTGGGGAGTTGTTTGGGGATCTCTGAAAGTGCAAGGGGTTTGGAAATCTCAAGAGGCAAGATTACCAATCAATATTTTGGAATATTGCGATTTTCAGGGCCCTTCAGATTTGGCCTCTGTCGAAGAGAGAACCGTTTATTTGTTTTCAGACAGACAATATCACAACTATGGCATTTGTCAATCATCAGGATGGGACTCATAGTGCTTAAGCTATGAATGAAGTATCCCGGATACTTGCTTGGGCGGATTCCAGCTCCTGTCTAATTTCTGTGGTTCATATCCCAGGTATAGACAATTGGGAAGCGGATTATTTCACCCGTCAGACTTTACATCCGGGGGAGTAGTCCCTCCATCCAGATGTGTTTTCTCAGGTTGTTCAGATGTTGGGTCTTTCAGAAATAGATCTGATGGCTTCTCATCTAAACAAGAAACTTTCCAGGTACCTGTCCAGGTCCAGGGATCCTCAGGCGGAAGCAGTGAATGCATTGACACTTCCTTGGTGTTATCAACCTGCTTATATTTTTCCAGCCTTTAGTTTCTCTTCAAAATCATCATGGAGCAATCGTTTGTGCTGCTGGTGGTCCAGCATGGCCTCACAGGTTTTGGTATGCGGATCTTGTTCGGTTATCCAGTTGCCAACCTTGGCCACTTCCATTAAGGCCGGACCTTCTGTTTCAAGGTCTGTTTTTTTCCATCAGGATTTCAAATCTTTAAATCTGAAGGTATGGAAATTGAAGGCTTAATGCTTAGTCATAGAGGTTTCTCTGACTTTGTGATTAATACTATGTTGCAGGTTCGTAAATCTGTTTCTAGTAAGATTTATTATCGAGTTTGGAAGACTTACATTTCATGGTATTTCTCTCATAAATTCTCTTGGCATTCTTTTAGAATTCCTAGAATTTTTCAGTTTCTTCAGGATAGTTTGGATAATGGTTTGTCTGCAAGTTCCTTGAAGGGACAAATCTCTGCTCTTTCTGTTTTATTTCACAGGAAGATTGCTAAGCTTCCTGATATTCACTGTTTTGTTCAGGCTTTGGTTCATATCAAGCCTGTCATTAAATCAATCTCTCCTTCTTTGAGTTTTTATTTGGTTTTAAAGGCTTTACAGGCTCCTCCATTTGAGCCTATGCATTCTTTGGACATTTAAATACTTTCTTGGAAAGTGTTGTTTCTTTTGGCCATCTCTTCTGCTAGAAGAGTTTCTGAATTATTTGATCTCTCTTGTGAATCTCCTTTCTGATTTTTCATCAGGATAAGGCAGTTTTGCGGACTTCATTTTAATTATTTTCTAAGGTTGTGAATTCTAACAACATTAATAGAGAAACTGTTGTCCTTTCCTTGTGTCCTAATCCTAAGAATTCTTTGGAGAGATCCTTACATTCTTTGGATGTGGTCAGAGCTCTGAAATATTATGTTGAATATACTAAAGATTTCAGGAAGACTTCTAATCTATTTGTTATCCTTTCTGGCTTTAGGAAAGGTCAGAAGGCTTCTGCCGTTTCTTTGGCATCGTGGTTAAAGCTTTTGACTCATCACGCTTATTTGGAGTCGGGTCAGGCCCCGGCCTCAGAGAATTACAGCTCATTCTACTAGATCAGTCTCCACTTGGTGGGCTTTTAAGAATGAAGCTTCAGTTGATCAGATTTGCAAAGCAGCAACTTGGTCTTCTTTGCATACGTTTACTAAATTCTACCATTTTGATGTAGAAAAGTTCTACAGGCATCTACAGGCAGCTGTTTCAGTTTGATTCTTCTGCTTATGATTTAAGTTTTTCCTTTCATTTATGAGAATAAACTTATATTTGGGTTGTGGATTAATTTTTTTCAGCGAAATGGCTGTTTTTATTTTATCCCTCCCTCTCTAGTGACTCTTGCGTGGAGTTCCACTTCTTGGGTATTGCTATCCCATACGTCACTAGCTCATGGACTCTTGCCAATTACATGAAAGAAAACATAATTTATGTAAGAACTTACCTGATAAATTCATTTCTTTCATATTGGCAAGAGTCCATGAGGCCCACCCTTTTTATGGTGGTTATGATTTTTTTGTATAAAGCACAATTATTTCCAAATTCCTTTGTTGATGCTTTTTACTCCTTTCTTTTTCACCCCACTACTTGGCTATTCGTTAAACTGAATTGTGGGTGTGGTGAGGGGTGTATTTATAGGCATTTTGAGGTTTGGGAAACATTGCCCCTCCTGGTAGAATTGTATATCCCATACGTCACTAGCTCATGGACTCTTGCCAATATGAAATAAATTAATTTATCAGGTAAGTTCTTACATAAATTATGTTTTTAGCATTTTTTGCCATCACTACATTTAAACAGAAATAATGCCTTTTTTATATTTACCTATGAAAACCATATATTTTTTTTAGTAGACAACCCAAAGTATTGATCTAGGCCCATTTTGGTATATTTCATGCCACTATTTCACCGCCAAATGCGATAAAATAAAAAAAAAACTTTTTCAAAATTTTAGGTTTCTCACTGAAATGATTTACAAACAGCTTGTGCAATCATGGCACAAATGGTTGTGAATGCTTCTCTGGGATCCCCTTTGTTCAGAAATAGCAGACATATATGGCTTTGGCATTGTTTTTTAGTAATTAGAAGGCCACTAAATTCTGCTGCGCACCACATTTGTATTATGCCCAGCAGTGAAGGGGTTAATTAGGTAGCTTGTAGGGTTAATTTTAGCTTTAGTGTAGAGATCCGCCTCCCACCTGACACATCCCACGCCCTGATCCCTCCCTGACCTCCCTCAAACAGCTCTCTTCCATCCCCCACCTCACAATTGTCACCGCCATCTTAAAGGGATACTGAACCCAATTTTTTTCATTCATGATTCAGATAGAGCATGCAATTTTAAGCAACTTTCTAATTTACTTCTATTATCATTTTTTCTTTGTTCTCTTGCTATCTTTATTTGAAAAAGAAGGCATCTAAGTTAAGGAGCCAGCAAATGTTTGGTTCAGAACCATGGACAGCACTTGTTTATTGGTGCTGTCCAATCAGCAAGGACAACCCAGGTTCACCAAAAATGGGCCGGCATCAAAACTTACATTCTTGCTTTTCAAATAAACATACCAAGAGAATGAAGAAAATTTGATAATAGGAGTAAATTAGAAAGTTTCTTAAAATTGCATGCTCTATCAGAATCACAAAATATTTTTTTGGGGGTTAGTGTCCTTTAAGTACTGTCAGAAAGTCTGCCAGTATGAAAATAACAGACTTTTTTTTTTTTTAATATTTTTTTAAAAATATATATTTGCTGCAGTGTAGGTTCCTACGTAACCCCCCAACCCCCCTGATCTCCCCCAAAAAAAACTCTAACCCTCTCCCCTCTGCCTATTCGCCGCCATCTTAGGTACTGGCAGCTGTCTGCCAGTACCCAGTTTGCTGCAAATTTGGCTAATTTAAAAAATAAATAAATTACCCATTTTTTTCTGTAGTGTAGCTGCCCCCCCTCAATACCCTCCCCCCCTCCCGCCGCTGGTCGTTAAGGGGTTAATGCACAATAGCTCTAAAATGTTTGCGCTAAATAAAGGCCTACGTAATATAGGCCTTTATTTTAAATTCAGACTTCTTGATTGCTATACAACTGATAAAACAAAAACCCTACTGGAGCTGTCATACATTTCATACACTACTAGAATATGCCTTTAAAGGGACTGTCAAACCAAAATTGTTATTGTTTTAAAAGATAGACAACACCTTTACTACCCATTCCCCAGCTTTGCACAACCAACATTATGATATTAATATACTTTATAACATTTAAACCTCTAAATTTCTGCCTGTTTCTAGGCCAATACAGACAGCCTCTTATCACATGCTTTTTATTAGCTTTTCACAACAGGAAACTGCTAGTTCATGTGGGCCATATAGATAAAATTGTGCTAACACCCATGGAGTTGTCAGGGCACTGCACTAATTGGCTAAAATGCAAGTCAATAGATAATAAATAAAAAGTCATATGATCGGGGCTGTCAAAAGAGGCTTAGATACAAGGTAATCACAGAGGTTTAAAGTATATTAAAATAACCATATTCGCTGTGCAAAACTGGTGAATGGGTAATAAAGGGATTATCTATCTTTTTAAACAATAACAATTTTGGAGTAGACTGTCCCTTTAACTCAGCAATTTATTATTCCAATGTTATAAACCCTAACTCATTTTCTAGGAACTAGTAATTCATATAATATATATATAATATTTTACCTGCCTAAATTAAAGTACAGTAATTCCTGTATATAGACACACCATTTATGGGCTATCAGTCTAGATTTAACTATTCACTGTGTACATTTGCTGAGTTCCTTAATTCCACAAAACTCACTTTTTCTGGGCATATTTATAATTAAATAAGATTTTGACTTACATAAGTTGTAATGATGGTAAGTGCCTCTTGGTAATACCTCCATGCTTCCTCCTGGGCACAAACTTCTAACTGCACTATTCCCTCAGGCAGGCTCAGCTGAATCAGACTGTGCAGACATTTACTGAAAAGCAACAACACAATTTTATTTATCTACAACAATATGTTTCACTAGTTTTACATCATCAACTAACACTATAATGTAAGATATACATAGAAAATAATTCCCATTCTATGGTAATTTGCTAAGTCACACAATTAGATACAACTGTAAATCTATGGTGGGGAACCATAATAAACAGAAAACATACATAAGGGGCTAAATGATATTATTATTATTATTATTATCGGTTATTTGTAGAGCGCCAACAGATTAGTGACAATTCTGGGGGAGCTACTAAGAAGTACAAGGTACTTTATTTACAATAGCAAACAGAGGTTCATATATTTATCAATAGGTTAGTGGTCTTTCACAAGATGACTGCTGCCAAAAAGGGTGACACAATATGTGCATGGTGTTTGCACATGCACAGCACAATTTCTTTCTTGTGGTTGTCATATTTATACTGGCAATGCATTACTGGCTCAACAACAGTTAAATGTAGCACTACATGTTAATAAAGCATTGCTCTATGGCTAAGGAAGCAAATGTATCTATGGCTAATATCTGACGCACTTTTTTTAATCTGCTATACCTGGTCACCTGGCTGTCATGTGGTACATCTATACACTAATCTGCTATACCTGGTCACCTGGCTGTCATGTGGTATATCTATACACTAATCTGCTATACCTGGTCACCTGGCTGTCATGTGGTACATCTATACACTAATCTGCTATACCTGGTCACCTGGCTGTCATGTGGTATATCTATACACTAATCTGCTATACCTGGTCACCTGGCTGTCATGTGGTATATCTATACACTAATCTGCTATACCTGGTCACCTGGCTGTCATGTGATACATCTATACACTAATCTGCTATACCTGGTCACCTGGCTGTCATGTGGTACATCTATACACTAATCTGCTATACCTGGTCACCTGGCTGTCATGTGGTACATCTATACACTAATCTGCTATACCTGGTCACCTGGCTGTCATGTGGTACATCTATACACTAATCTGCTATACCTGGTCACCTGGCTGTCATGTGGTACATCTATACACTAATCTGCTATACCTGGTCACCTGGCTGTCATGTGGTACATCTATACACTAATCTGCTATACCTGGTCACCTGGCTGTCATGTGGTACATCTATACACTAATCTGCTATACCTGGTCACCTGGCTGTCATGTGGTACATCTATACATTAATCTGCTATACCTGGTCACCTGGCTGTCATGTGGTACATCTATACACTAATCTGCTATACCTGGTCACCTGGCTGTCATGTGATACATCTATACACTAATCTGCTATACCTGGTCACCTGGCTGTCATGTGGTACATCTATACACTAATCTGCTATACCTGGTCACCTGGCTGTCATGTGGTATATCTATACACTAATCTGCTATACCTGGTCACCTGGCTGTCATGGTGTACATCTATACACTAATCTGCTATACCTGGTCACCTGGCTGTCATGTGGTACATCTATACACTAATCTGCTATACCTGGTCACCTGGCTGTCAGTTGGTACATCTATACACTAATCTGCTATACCTGGTCACCTGGCTGTCATGTGGTATATCTATACACTAATCTGCTATACATGGTCACCTGGCCTGTAATCTGCTATTTCTAACCACTAGCATGCTTCTACCTGTACCAGAAACTTGTTCTTACACCTGCTATACCTAAGCATTGGAAATGTATTGTTTCTTATATACATATAGTAACACATACCAAATCATAGCAGATGATGCTAAGAGCACACATAAGCCCATTGAGTTCAGTATTGACAAATATCCTGTGATTCAGGACATTAAAATAAAAGTGACTCAATAAAAGTGAAATACTCTTGATACTCTTTTTGTACTAGGTATCATAACAATGCATATAACATCTTAGCAAAAAAGTTTACTTTTACTAGCCTTGAGTAATTTCCTGTCACATTCAATATCATTGGTTTAAACACTGATCCTACCAACTCACTATAAGGTCCTTGAATATAATTACAGATGAAAATCAGATTACATCGCAAGCACCTCTTTTCTAGAGAAAACAAGCCCAATTTGGTTAACTTCCACGTAATGTAATTTTCTAATTCTGGAATATAATTTTTAAAAATCAGATCCCATACTTTCCCTTGTATTCTCTAGCAGGTATTCTCAGACAGTGTCACACAAGGACCGCAGCAACCGACAGGGAGGAGGCATCGCCATCGTCCACAAACACTCCCTCCACGTCACAACCAGCTCCGACTACCACTCACCAGGCTTGGAACACCTACACTTCAAGATCCAGGTCAGTCCCAACACTACCCTCCGTGTCACCCTCATCTACAGACCTCCCGGACCTCGTCCTGCCTTCTGTGACTCCATCACTGACCTCATCGCACCCCACGCCCTCCCCTCAACAGACTACATCCTCCTCGGTGACCTCAACTTCCACCTAGACAACCCCAATGACCACAACACTGCCAACCTCTTAGAAAACCTTGGAACCATCGGACTAAAGCAACTCGTCAACTCCCCAACCCACTTAGCCAGATACACACTTGATCCTATCTTCTCTGCAGGCAACCACATCTCAGTCAACCACATCACCGAACTCCATTGGACCGACCACCATTGCATACATTTTTCCTTCAACAAACCCACCGCACACCTCCGGCAGCACCACCCACCCCGCAGAAACTGGAACAACATCACCGAAGACCAACTGCACTCCACCCTGAACAAGTGCCCCCCAGCTACCTCCACAGATGCCAACTCCTCTGCCCGCAACCTCCACCACTGGCTCACAGACTGCGCCAACACCCTCGCCCCTCTCACGAAACCGTCCAACCGCCAACCCACCAACAAGGCTAGTTGGTTCACCCCTGCCCTCCAGGACTCCAAACGCCACTGCAGGCGATTGGAAAAGACCTGGAGATTCAGCAAGACCCCCTCAAATAAAACAGCCTACAAAGAAGCCATCACTACCCACCACCACCTCATCAAAACCACCAAGAAGACAGCCATCCAAGATAGAATCAATGACAATGTCCACAACAGCAAGGGGCTATTCACAGTCATCAAGGAATTCTCCAATCCCAACAGCGACACCAACGACATCCCGCCCTCCCAGGACCTCTGCGATAACCTCGCAATGTACTTCCACCGCAAGATCATCGACATCTATGACAGCTTCGCACCCCAGAACTCACCCACCACCGCCTACCCACCTACTCCCACCTATACCTCACCCAAATACACCACCGTCTACCCCCCACTGACCATCTGGAGCCCCATCACCACAGAGGACACCATCAGAATCATGAGATCGATCCACTCCGGAGCACCCTCGGACCCATGCCCGCATCACATTTTCAACAAAGCGGGTAACACCATCGCTGCCGAGCTCTGCAGCACCATCAACTGCTCCATCGGAACCGGCACCTTCCCGGATGACTGGAAGCACGCAGAATTAAAACCCCTACTGAAAAAACCCATGGCTGACCCCAATGATCCGAAGAACTACCGCCCAATCTCTTTGCTCCCCTTTGCGGCCAAAGTCATTGAGAAGTCCATCAACGAGCAACTCGTTGACTACATCGAAGCCAACCACACCCTGGACCCCTCCCAATCTGTGGTTTCAGGAGCAACCACAGCACCAAGACCGCCCTCCTTGCCGCCACAGACGACATCCTCGACCGAGGAGAGACCACCGCCCTCATTCTCCTAGACCTCTCAGCAGCATTCGACACTGTCTCCCACCTCACCCTCCGCAACCGATTACACGATGCCGGCATATGCGACAAAGCCCTGGAATGGATCACCTCCTTCCTCACCGGCAGAACCCAGAAAGTTAGACTCCCACCCTTCACCTCCAAGCCCACAGAAATCAGCTGTGGTGTACCCCAAGGCTCTTCACTGAGCCCCACCCTATTCAACATCTACATGGCCCCTCTCTCCGCCATCGGCCGACGACACGACCTCAACATCGTCTCCTACGCCGACGACACCCAGCTAATCATCTCACTCACCAGTGACCCCACCACCGCCAAGAGAAACGTCCACGAAGGGCTGACAGCAGTCGCCACCTGGATGAACTACAACTGCCTAAAGCTGAACACAGACAAGACAGAAGTCCTCCTCCTCGGTCCCACCACATCCGCTTGGAATAACTCATGGTGGCCCACAGCCCTCGGACACCCTCCAACCCCCACTGACCATGCACAAAATCTAGGCGTCATCCTGGACTCATCGCTCTCCATGGACCGGCAAATCAACACCGTCTCTTCTGCATGCTTCCACACACTTCACCTGCTGCGAAAGATCTTCAAATGGATCCCAACCGAGACCAGGAAGACTGTCACTCATGCCCTCGTCAGCAGTCGACTGGACTATGGTAACGCACTCTACGCCGGCACCACCATCAAGCTCCAAAAGAGACTACAGCGCATCCAGAACTCCTCGGCCAGACTAATCCTTGACATCCCTCGTCAATGCCACATCACCAAACACCTGCGTTACCTGCACTGGCTCCCCATCAACAAAAGAATAACCTTCAAGTTTCTCACCCACGCATTCAAGGCCCTCCACAACATCGGTCCCGAATACTTGAACCACCGCATTACCTTCTACACCCCTACCAGACAACTTTGATTGGCCGACCAAGCCCTTGCTGTCATCCCCCGCATCAGGAAAACCACAGCGGGAGGCAGATCCTTCTCTCACCTGGCAGCCAAGACTTGGAACACCCTCCCGCTGCACCTCAGACAAGCTACCACCCTAACAAAGTTCAGAAAGGACCTCAAGACCTGGCTCTTTGACTGAACTGCAACCCTCAGCGCCTTGAGACCCTTACGGGTGAATAGCCACGCTTTACAAGAACCCAATAGATAGATAGATAGACACTAGATTAGTACCTCATATAACCATAGACTATCCATAGGCTCACTGGGGCAGTGAGTAACAACTAGTACATTAGTGTAATATACCTTTAAAGAAAACCTCAGCTACAACAAAATAATTGGTGCCAATATCATAGGTAAAAGGGGGCAAACCTAGATTGGCTTGGATTTTAAACTGATGGCACTCCCTTTCCTGGGGTATATTTAAGTACTTAAAAGTAGTGTCACTAGAATGACCCAATTCCCTATTTGTTATCAAGTATTTGGCTATTTTCTGACTACCATGAGGTCTAGGGTTAGTTTCCTTATGATTGTTATTATTATTATTATTTTTTTAGTAATGCTCAGTTACCAAGAAGCAACATGAACTTCTTTAGATCAAGTAGAACTTTAACAAAATTGAAAGATTTTCAATCAATCAATGCGCACATAATGTGCAACACCAGTTTGAACATATAGAAAGTCTTTGTCGGCTTTTATGGAAGTACCTCTACTCATTTCCTCCACAAAGGTTAGTTCACAAAGTTTTTTTTCTTTAGTTTTTTTGTTTCCAGGTGACTGTGAATGACATTACTTTTTTTTTATTATGTAAAAACATACTCATGTTGAGAGCCCAGCTTTATTCTCAAAAATAATTTTAAAGGTGTAATTTTACCCAAAAACTACCATGTAAATTACTTTCTGCTTGCTACATTACATTATAGTGTTACTCATGCTAAAGATTAAATTTCAAAATAAAATTAATCACATTTTAGTTAAACATTATGGGCTAGATTACGAGTGGCGTGCTAACTGCTGCGCCCAAGCAATTTCAGGTTTATCGCGGTTGTTGCACGCATTCGGAAGAAGCGTGCATATTATGAGTTGAAAGAAAATGTGAACGCGTGAGCACAATCACGATTTACACTTGTTGGGCTAGCCCGACTTCACAGCTCTGGTTATTTGTTACACTCAAATAAAAAGTGTGGGGCGGAATAAAAAAAATGAATTGTACAGTACAGTTACACTCATAACACTGTTTAATACAAAATATTTAAAAAAAAAAAATGCATAAAAAAGTTAGAAGGGCTCAAAGATATGAGGTCTCAGGTGCTAGAAAAAAAAAAGACATGAAAAAGGTCTTTAACATAGAGATATATACATATATATGTCTAAATATGTATATGTGTGTGTATATATATATATATATATATATATATATATATATATATATATATATATATATATATACAGTATATACAGTATATATATATATATATATATATATATATATATATATATATATATATATATATATATATATATATCCGTAGCATTTATCCTATAAGGAGAATAAAACGCTGCACTCACCGGTCTTCATGAAAGAGTTCAAATTTTAATCTCATCAATTCAGCATAATCACAGTACAAAAGTCCCAAACGTTTCGGTACCAAACTGGCCCACCTTTTTCAATGGGTGATAAACCTGTGTCCCATTGGGACACAGGTTTATCACCCATTGAAAAAGGTTCCAGTTTGGTACCGAAACGTTTGGGACTTTTGTTTGGAACGTTTTATTCTCCTTATAGGATAAATGCTACGGATGTATACACTCTACGCAGCACCCCGGCGGATGTATCTATCTATCTATCTATCTATCTATCTATATATATATATATATATATGTGTGTGTGTGTATATAGGTATTTATATGTGTACATAAGTGCATTGGAGCCCTTTGCAGTTAAAGGGACAGTCTACACCAGAATTTTTATTGTTTTAAAAGATAGATAATCCCTTTATTACCCATTCCCCAGTTTTGCATAACCAACACAGTTATAATAATATACTTTTAACCTCTGTGATTATCTTGTATCTAAGCCTCTGCAAACTGCCCCTTTTTTCAGTTCTTTTGACAGACTTGCAGTCTAGCCAATCAGTGCCTGCTCCCAGATAACTTCACGTGCACGAGCACAGTGTTATCTATATGAAATACGTGAACTAACACCCTCTAGTGGTGAAAAACTGTTAAAATGTAATCTGAAAGAGGTGGGCTTCAAGGTCTAAGAAATTAGCATATGAACCTCCTAGGTTAAGCTTTCAACTAAGAATACCAAGAGAACAAAGCAAAATTGGTGATAAAAGTAAATTGGAAAATTGTTTAAAATTACATGCTCTATCTGAATCATGAAAGTTTATTTTGGCCTAGACTGTCCCTTTAAGTATCTGAAAACATGAAAAAGCATATTTATGCAATATTCATATTTAATAAAGTGTTAACTGGGTATGTATTGTAAATAGTTCACATTCCAATGTTCTTCACATAGGGGAATTTGTTCTAAGTATTTTTAAATAGATATTCTTATACATATCTGTATAGATCTATACCTATATATAATTATATATACGTTGTGGGTAAAGTCAGATATCGTGTAATTCTAGGATTACCCGGGTAAAACTGACATTACCCAGGGGGTAAAGCCTCTGCCTCATTCCCAAGGTTCCCTGGGGTGGATGCCAGAGGCTTGTCTGGGCGCCCCCTTCAACCCCCCCCCCCCCCCCCGGCAGAGGCAGGGCCGTTTCTAGAGAATCTGGTTCCCAGGGCAAAATTCAAAAATGCTCCCCGATCCTCAATTCTAAAGTGCTTCCTTCTATTTCTCTCTGTCAGTTTTAATTGAAACACTCCTAAAGGTACCTACAGACACAACACTTGCGTACACAAACACACAGTCACCCATGGAAATCAACAAGCACACACACATAGGCACCCAAAGGCATACACAAGCACATATAGACATCCACATGTACACACACAACACACAAAAACACAAACCTAACCCCCGGGGAGCAAGTAATACACAGCATAGTCACTTTAACACTAAAGACTCTGGGAATTGGGTGCTCAGGTGCAGGATCAACTTGATCCTTTTTTCTTACTATGTATAGCTTAGAGGAGGCAAATAATTGAGGTGCAATCAGGAGATGATATGGCATTTTTTGTCAAAAACTGAAATACTACACTTAAAGGGATACTAAACCCAAATTTGTTCTTTCATGATTAAGATGGAGCAGCAATAATAAGCATCTTTCTAATTTACTCCTATTTTCAATTATTCTATCTTCTCTTGGAATTTTTGTTTGAAAAAGCAGGAATGTAAGCTAAGGCGGCGGCCCATTTTTGGTTCAGCACCCTGGATAGTGTTTGCTGATTGGTGGCTGGCTATGTTTAGCCACCAAACAGCAAGCGCAACCCAGGTGTTAAACCAAAAATGGTCCGGCTCCTTAGCTTACATTCCTGCTTTTTCAAACAAAAAATCCAAGAGAACATAGAAAAATTGAAAATAGCAGTAAATTAGAAAGATGCTAAAAATGGCTGCTCTATCTTAATCATGCAAGAACAAATGTGGGTTTAGTATCCCTTTAACATTTATCACAATACCAAAAGTTTATGATGATTGGTGTATTCTTTATAGGCTGTAGCTTTGCCTGAAAATTCCTGATCTTGACTCTAATCTTTACAGACCTGGGTCAGCCACATGAAGTGGCTCCTGGAGGCTGCAGGGCATAGACAGAGGGAGCTTTGACCTCAGGAGGAAGAGGCCCTGTATGGGGTAGGAGCTGCTATAGGAGGAGCTGGAGGCAAAGTGTTAAAGAGGTGGGCTGAGCGGGAAAACCAGCAGATTGTTATTGTAGGAGTAGAGAAAACATCTGATGGTTTTTCCTGTCCTGCAGCTGGAGCCCCTAAGGTAATTGCTTGTTCCTTCTAGTTGGAGGTCCAAGCACATTAGGGGTTTATCCCCCTCCTTAAGATATTGGAGTCAGGGGAATCTTTCATATACTATTAATTTTGTGATTTAGTGTGGGCTGTGTATGCTGGGCAGGATTGTGTGATGCGTATATGATTTTCACTCTGCTGCATAGGAGAGTAGTATGGCTGGCTGCTTTCCCCCTCCCAGGCATAGGGGTTAATAGACTTTCAGCCCTGTAAGATTTTGCTTGTGCTACCCCCTTTTGATTTGAAATCACCTTTTCATTTCAATTACAAGTGGGGTTACTGTTGGTAATAGTGGATGAGGAGAGCGCCTTTCCTCATGTAGGTTTTTAAATCTGATTTGGTTCTATCAGAGGCTCTGCGCGGCAAGAAAGCATGGCCGAGCAGTCTGTATCCGAAAGGCAGCAGGGGGGTTTTTTAATTGCAGTCTCACCGGGTCACCACGTGGTAGTAGCGGTCCAGGGAAAAAGACCACGGGTGGTGATTTGCCACAGGAAGTTTTTTCTTCAGGCTGGGACCTATGACCGATGGAGCCAGGTAGCTGAGCAAACAATTGTGGGGTGTTTTAAGTATGCGCTGACTATATGGAGCGACAGGATCTTTGCAATATGTGAGGTCAGTAACAGCTCCTGTATTTACTGCGTTCCGTTTGACATTTGGGGAGTATTGTAAAATTATTTGTTCCTTTAGATGTGACAATTCGAAGCAATAATTTGGGATAAGCTGCTTTATAGTTATAAACGTACGTATTTTATTTACACCCAGGTGCAAAATGTGCAGCTGCACTGGTTGAGAATCTGTTTTAGATGTTGCTTATTGAACCTGTCTGTTTATCAATAGTGTTTGTTACCAGCGCTTACATGTTCCTTACATTTGCATGTGCTATAGAGACTTTTCTCTGTCATTGCAGTTTTATATGGCACCTTTTATGTTTGTTGCTGCTACTATACGTAGGAATAAGGGTACGCATAGTGAAGGGAATTTATTTCCTCTGGGCATAGTGCTGTATTTTCCGGAATATAAAGTGAATTTTCAAATGCACTCTAATAGAGTTCTATGCTTATGTTTTATGATTAGCTAAGGGGAGGCCCTACGTGTATACGGCGATGGTAGGGTTAACTTTCCCGCCGCTGGATTTTGGCGCAATCTTGCTGATCTAGACCTGTGGCAAGTTTAGGGCCTAATATTGTTTTATTTTACAGAAGGGGTTTTGTGTTTTTTCTCTCCTCAGGGACAAGTTTGGTTTCTTTAGGGGATATACATATTATATATATATTTATAATTTGCACGTTTATTAATACTAATCGCTTATTAATGCTGATTCTCTTGCTGTGTTGTCTTTCACTTTTGCTCTGCCTTAAGAGCTTAGAGCAATTTTGCTTTATTTCGTGGGATCCATTGTTTTGTCTGACATTTTGTGGCAGTTCCATGTATTTTGCCTAAACATTTTGTGGTCAGTCAGGTAGTGGTTAAAAATTGTTATACATTTGGGGGAACAAGGAATGTTGATGATACTCCATGTTGGGGATCTCTTGGCTAGTAGGGGGTTATCTCATTTCAGAGGAGGTTTGGTTTTGTGTTTTATCTTCTGCTGAAGAAGTTTGCTCCCATAGGGGTTATACAGACTATATATATATATATATATATATGTGTGTGTATATATAGATGTGTATGTGTATATATATATGTATATTGTAATTTTGCATGTTTACTACTAACTCT
Organism: Bombina bombina; assembly: GCF_027579735.1. Taxonomy (NCBI): domain Eukaryota; kingdom Metazoa; phylum Chordata; class Amphibia; order Anura; family Bombinatoridae; genus Bombina; species Bombina bombina. The sequence goes on from NC_069499.1 coordinate 637,473,111, forward strand.
TCTGGTGTGCTGGTTTACACTCCCTGCTCTGCCTCAAGAGTTTAGAATGGTTTTTGTCTTTATTTCCAGGGATCCCTTTGTTTTGTCTGCCATCTAGTGGCAGCTAACGGTAATTTGGTATAATTTTCTGTTTTGTTGCCTATGTAGAATGTATGTATATATATGTATATATATGTATGTTATAAGGGAATTTGAGGTCATACAAATATTTCTATAATTTATATTGTTTATTATATACATTGTATGTGTGGTTATATAAAAAATTATTTTGTTGAGCAATTAATTTTCAATGTTTTGAATTTTAATCATAGGAAGAATTTAAGTTAGGACATGGGGGATTTTCTTTTCTCTATGTGGTAGTACGGGTGTGCAAATATTATACTCTGTCATAATGAAGAGAAAACTGCGCTACCGGTGGCTTCCTCCATTCTGTTATGTTGAATCTAGCGACATTGCTAGGGTACTTTTTATATCCTATGAGCCCAGCGGTTTGTAGATCACTTTTATAAGTGCGGCCTGCAACGTTAACACTTTGGGTTGGGCCTCTACACATTTGAGGCCTATAAATGTTTCCTTGTGTACGACCTAGATTTATAGCGCTGCGGAATCTGTTGGCGCTTTATAAATGAAATCAAAGAGGGGAGCCACTGATGATGAATAAAGTTTTTTATTGTTCAACAGTTATGAAGAGGAAGCATCCCACAATGGCAGATGGAGAAGCACCAAAGTTTTCAGGTTTCAGCCCTCTGTCCGTAATCATAGCATGGTGCTTTCTAATTACCGAATAATAATAATAATGCGGTATTCTCTATATATATGATGGCTGTTGCAACTTCAATGATTTTACGTTATATCTTGATGGGACAGTTTACTTAAAGGGTTTCCCACCCTTTAAGGACCAGTCAATGCTGTAGATTTGCATAATCAACAAATGCATAATCAGAAGACAATGCAATAGCACTTAGTCTGACCTTCAAATGAGTAGTAGATTTTTGTTAAATAAATTTCAAGGTTGTGTCTGTTTCCACTCCCCCTGTATCATGTGACAGTCATCAGCCAATCACAAATGCATATACGTATATGCTGTGAATTCTTGCACATGCTCAGTAGGAGCTGGTGACTCAAAAAGTGTAAATATAAAAAGACTGTGCATATTTAGTTAGTGGAAGTAAATTGGAGAGTTGTTTGGAATTGCATGTTGTATCTGAATCATGAAGTTTGGTTTTGACTTGAGTGTCCCTTTAATTAGACTGCAATGATCAATTTTGCTTGCTGGAGTTTATGACATGGCTTGCAGGCATTTTCATTTCCTGGATACGGGCGTATGTCATATTGTATTTCGCCTGTGGTGTTCCCACCCATCCTTTATCTCAAGGTTAAGATATATTAACACAGCTAGGAGAAGACAATTGCACTCCTAGTGGGGTATTGAAGGGGGGGGATTACATTTTATTTTCCATGTTCTCTCTATTAGGCTTGCTCAGCCGTAATAATTGGTCCCACTGGGAATGGGTTCTGAAGATGTGATTGCCATGGGCTTGCAGGTGTTCTTTTACCTCAGGTTATCTACATCTGTCCGAATGGAAGAAAGGGGCGGTCTGACATTGTTCCCTACTAGGGCGGATGCCAATATTTATACGCAAAGATGGTGGGGTGCTGTTACAGTTTCAATTTTGGTCAGTTTTTTTGCAAGGGATCTAGGGGAGTTGGGTTTTGATCACAGTAAAATTGTACGTTGCCCTCCTTTAGGATCGGGGCACCCACTGAAGCTGTTGTTGTGGGTTTAGTGGAACAGGTTATCCAAGGTGTGGTTGGGTGGAGGTTCTTTTAATCTTCTCCCTCATGGGTGTTTTTAAGAATTTGAAAGTTTAATTTGTTTATGGCTGTTCCGGTCATGTCCTGGTAGCTCCGGTTCACGTGTGGGTGGAGTGATCCTTCAGCCAAGGTTTTTTTTTTGATAAGCATAAAATAATTTTGAATGGTTTGGAGTACGGGGCCTTAGATGTGATTGCATATTGCTGCTGAGGGTGGGTTACGCTGATCTGTTCCCGTCTCCGGGGGTTGTGGTGTCACAGGCCGGAGGTGTGGATTTAGGTTCTTGTCTCAGAGAAGCCTCGTGTGGTAGTTTAAGTGGTAGTTGGAGAGGCTGTGTGAGCCTTTCCAGGCTTTATACATCCGGTGGTCGGCCATGGTTACGATATTGGTTGGTGCTAGTTCCCTCACGTCTGCAATTGGCTATGGCCATAAGTGAATGGGTTAGCCTCCCCACGGGGTGGGAGAGCAGGTTATGTAGCTCCTTGGACACAGGGTTCCTTGGAGCTTGGGGAGTTTTAAAGAAATAACGGACATATGTACGTCCAGGTAAATTTATATACGGTCTGGTCAACAAGTAATTGGAGATTAGTGAATTAAGTTTGGGAGCTAGCATATTTATAGTTAACCGAGTTTATATGGTTACAGAGTTAGGTATTTGGTGTTTTTGAAACTTGTTATTTAATAAACAGGCTGTGGCCAGTAATTTTACCGAACATCAGATGTCTGTGTATTCTTTAAGTAAATGCTTTTGCAAAATTAAAGTTCATGGGGACGTTATGGGGAGTAGAATGGGTATCTGTGAAAGGCTATGTAAGGCAAGTGTATGGGTGGCTATTTTCAGAAAATTACTTCTTAGGCAGCAAACAAGTTTCCCTCCTTCCCTCCCTCCCATTATTTGCAGTTTTATGTTTTTCAGTCTTTGGTGGGTGCTAGTTCCCTCGTGTCTGCAATTGGACTATGGCCTTAAGTGAATGGGTTAGCCTCCCCACGGGGTGGGAGAGCAGGTTAAGTAGCTTCTTGGACACAGGGTTCCTTGGAGCTTGGGGTTTTTATTAAAGAAATAACGGACTTATTTAAGTCCAGGTGAATTTATATACGGCCTGGTCAACAAGTATATGGAGATTGGTAAATTAAGTTTGGGAGCTAGCATCTTCATAGTTGACTGAGTTTCAATGGTTAAAGAGTTATGTATTTGGTGTTTTTAAACTTGTTATTTACTAAACAGGCTGTGGCCAGTATTTTACCAAACATAAGGTGTCTGTGTATTCTTTAAGTGTTGAATGCTTTAAAAAAAAAAAAAAAAAAAAAAAAAATGAAAGTTCATGGGGACGTTAAACGACGATCATGGGGGCATTAGTGCGGAGACTTGGTGTGGTGGTGCACTGCTCAGACTTAGCTGAGGTTGGAGTGGATGAGTTCTATCTGCCAGATGGGGAGCAGTTGAATGACTTTGGTCCGCAGCTGTTTATCTTTAATTTTCAGAAGGCACTGTGTGCGGTTGGCGGGACTGGGCTGAGGTGTCAGGCCAGTCGGTGGCGGGGGTGCTAGCCCTTAAATTACAGGAAAGCTATGGCCAATGGTTAAGTGTGGTGGTATTTTGCATTCCCATGGGGGAATTCAAGAGGGGGGTTTCTAAGGGCACGGGGTTCCTTAGAAACTTATATGGATGATCGCTGACGGGCCCAACCACTTTCACGGTTGGGTCCAGTAAAAAGGAGTTACGGTCATAGTTAAAAGATATGGAAATCAGGAAGGACTAGCACCGCTGTTGTTTGATGTGTAAAATGTTTACAGTTATTTGCACCTTTATTTATCAAGTTATTAAAGTTTTATTGAATAAAGGGCTGCGGCCAATTTGTACCAAAGCTAAGTCTGTTGTCTGTTATTTATGAGGGTGGTTGTTGGAAGGATGGTATGAGGGTGTTTTGTTGATTTAAGGGGCCGGAGCTTGACGACATAAAAGGTCAAGTGGCTCCTGGAGGCTGCAGGGCATAGACAGAGGGAGCTTTGACCTCAGGAGGAAGAGGCCCTGTATGGGGTAGGAGGTGCTATAGGAGGAGCTGGAGGCAAAGTGTTAAAGAGGTGGGCTGAGCGGGAAAACCAGCAGATTGTTATTGTAGGAGTAGAGAAAACATCTCCCTCCCACCCGTCCCTTATATTTGTGTGAGAGGTGTGTTTTTATTTGTCATTTTAGGTTTCTGTCGCAGTTGGAAGGCGGGGGTGCTAGCCCTTAAATTACAGGAAAGCTATGGCCAATGGTTAAGTGTGGTGGTATTTTGCATTCCCATGGGGGAATTCAAGAGGGGGGTTTCTAAGGGCACGGGGTTCCTTAGAAACTTATATGGATGATCGCTGACGGGCCCAACCACTTTCACGGTTGGGTCCAGTAAAAAGGAGTTACGGTCATAGTTAAAAGATATGGAAATCAGGAAGGACTAGCACCGCTGTTGTTTGATGTGTAAAATGTTTACAGTTATTTGCACCTTTATTTATCAAGTTATTAAAGTTTTATTGAATAAAGGGCTGCGGCCAATTTGTACCAAAGCTAAGTCTGTTGTCTGTTATTTATGAGGGTGGTTGTTGGAAGGATGGTATGAGGGTGTTTTGTTGATTTAAGGGGCCGGAGCTTGACGACATAAAAGGTCAAGTACACTGCCTTTTTTCAGTGCAGGGATGGAAAGGAAAAGGAAAAGAGTGCTATATAAAACTTGCTTATCTGAAGAATCAAAATAGTCAGCATTTACCGTTGCATTGGGAGAAACACCTAAACTCTAGCAGATAAATAGTTAAAAATACAACAAATAATATCACACATGATCTGGTATACAAAAGATGACAACGTAAAAATGAATTTTCTTTCTACCAGAAATATAACTTGCATTAACTCTTTCAAATCCAGCTAGATTAAAAGGGGTTAAAGACTGAAGGACACTCTGAAAAAGTGGAGCTTTGCAAACCTGTGGTTGTACAAGGGCAGAGAGCTGTTTTATATACACAGATCACAATAAAAATGAACCGGTCATGCTGATAGGTAAATAAACTCACATAACCAGGTGGAAGATTTGAAAGTAGCTATTCCTCAGCAGGGGTGGAGAACTGCAAAGAGCATGCAACCCCTGCGTGTCAGGTCTCATGCTTTGGAGGCTGGTAAGGATGTTTTTTTTCCTTCTTTCCTGCTCTCCGCTTCTCTTGGTGATTGCAGCGAGTGCACATAGCAGAGACCATGTGAACTGACGGGGTTGAATTGCAGGGCTTGCAGGCTGGCTAAAAACCTCATAAGTAGAAACAAATGTGTGTGGGAGGGAGGGCACATAAAAGGACTAGATTATAATATATACAGTATATATATATATACTTTGAAAGGGAGGGGTGTTATAACACCACTAGGTGCCAGCAAGACATATGTTGTGCCGACTATACTGCATTCAATCTCCCCTGCACCTTGTATCAGCCAAAACTTCCATTTCGGCTTCTTATGTCTTTGCCTTGCCATGATAAGCACTGACACATTTATTTTGAGCTGCCTGCTTACTGCATTCTTCACAGCCTCACATGCCATGTGAGAGCGATGTGTGTGCACATGCCTCCAACCATTATTCTACCACCCTCATACTCGGTCAGCCCATCTGCTGCGTGCTTGAGCTCTGTACAGACTAGAGAAGCCAGGCTCGCAGGAGAGGGGTGAGTGCTTGAAGGGTCTGTGTGACACCCACATACAGCATCCTTTTGCAATTTCCTGCAGCATACTGAAGCGAGTTTCCCAACCTGTGGAACATATATGACAAGCTGGAAAAAAAGCTCTGCATAACTGTGCGCTGTAAGGGAACAATGGGCTTGGGCTGCCCTGCTTGCCCGCCCCTAAAATCGACCCTGGGCAGAGGCAAAAAAATTGTGTAGGTGGGCTTTATACAGAAGTGTTTGGGTAATCCTAGGATTACCCGTTTAAAGCCTGATGTATGATCTTACATTGGGCTTTACCCACGAATGCTGGGGTAATGTCAGTTTTACCCGGGTAACAGGAGCGGACTCGGAACAAAAATAGGCCTGGGCACTTAAAGGCGGAGCAGCCCACATCAGTTAGATTTATGTCAGCTAGGTAGCCATAATAGACCAGAACTCTCATTCTGTAGTACCTCTGCTTAACAGCCAGACAGAAAATGTACGTTAAGCTTTAGAAAATAGGCAGACTGTAACAGCTTTCCTATTGTTACCCATATTAAGAGAGAATGGTATATAGCAGCAAGGCCCACATAAGAGCCCGGCCCACCGGGCATTTGCCCTGTATGCCCTATTGCCAGTCCGGACTTGTCGAGTAATCATAGAATTACCCAGATATCTGACTTTATCCGTAACATATTCTTGTATGTGAAAAACATTGGAATGTGAAATATGGATATTTTCATGTCGAGTTAGAGCACTTGAGAAAATTGCGATTGGGTTTGCGTGCTCCTTTGACTTCTATGGAGGAATTCATTAACGTGGTCGCGATATTCTAACTTTGGCTTTTTTCGCACGGCAGGTAAGTGCACGAGCAAAAACTTTTATTTTCAACTTGTAATACGCACACTGTCCGACATGCAAAAAACTTACTTACTAAATAGCGTTCCACTCGTAATCTAGCCTTATATAGGGAACATGTCACTTGTAACCTTGACCCAAAGGCCTTAGCTTGGAAGACCCTGCTATAGACAGTAACCGGTTATCTTTATAGTAACTTTCTGTTAGCTCCCCTATCTCCTCGGCTCCTCTGTTGGAAATTCTATCACTAAGTGTGGCAAGTAAAAGTTTATTTAATAATGTATTCTCATATCTGATCAAACCACTAATCAGATATTTTTATCTTATCACACCATTAAAAACTTTAAAGGGGCAGTAAACACTTTGCAGTTACAAGGCATTTCTGTTGTGTTGTTATAGAATGAGGTTTTCTTTCCTAAGATATGGTGAGTCCACAACGTCATCAATTACTAAGGGAATATCTCTCCTGTCCAGCAGGAGGCGGCAAAGAGCACCACAGCAAAGCTGTTAAATACCACCCCTTCCCATAATCCCCAGTCATTCTCTTTGCCTCTGTCAATGGAGGAGGTGAATCCTTTATGGGGATAGTTTTCCCTGCAAGCAAGGATTTGGGTATAGCTAGCTATCGTCCATGCCAATCTTTGCCGCAGAGTAGTGGTGGCTTTTAAGCAGTTAGGAATTTGTAAGGTGTTGCTTACTTTGTTTCCTAACATTTTGCTGCCCTAAATATAGAAAGCCAGAATTGGTTACTCTGTTCTTTCTTTTTTTTCACAGGTCTCTGTTAGGAGTTTGTGTCCTTTCACGCCTTGTGAGCTGTCTTCCTGCCGGATAGCTAGACTGCAGGTAAGTGCTTTTTTGTCTTCTAGGTAAAGGAGACTTTGCACATTTAAAAGATTAATTATTTATATTCTGCAGTCTTTCATTCTGTGATTTAGTAATCCCTTTAAGGATTCGATAGGCAGTATGCATGCACTATCAGGTAGATTATGAGTTATGCGCGCTATAGGGAATTTAACGAACTCAACAAAAGTTGCATTATTTCACCCTCTATAGCGCAGCTATTACAAGTTTTGAAACAGCCAGCTTGTGCGTGCGATATGGTTGTGTTGAGCTCCATACCGCACAAAATACAAGCACTGCTTTGACGTGATCGTGCACGCTTTCCCCATAGACATCAATGGGGAGAGCAGGTTAGAAAAAAACCTAACACCTGCGATCGTGGAATCAAAAGCTCTGTAACGCAGCCCCATTGATATCTATGGGTAAAAAAAAGTTACGTTTAAACCTAACACCCTAACATAAACCGTAAGTCTAAATACCCTTAATCTGCTGCCTCCGACATCACCGACACCTACATAAAGTTATTAACCCCTAATCTGCTGCTCCCGATATCGCCACCACTATACTAAAGTTATTAACCACTATTGCCTCACACTCCAACATCGTCAACACTATAATAAATCTATTAACCCCATATTCCACCGCTCCCCGACATCCCGCCACTAAATAAAGCTATTAACCCCTAAACCTCTGGCCTCCCAAATCACTACCACTAAATAAACCTAGTAACCCCTAAACCGCTAGCCCCCTACATCGCAACAACCTAAATTAAACTATTAACCCCTAAATCTAACCGTAATCCTAATCCTAACCCTAAACCTAACACCCCCTAACTTTGACATAATTAAAATAGAGCTAAATTATAGTTACAATTATTAACTAAATAATACTTATTTAAAACTAAATACATACTAACCTGTACAATAAAACCTAAGCTAGCTACAATATAACTAATAGTTATATGTAGCTATCTTAGGTTTTATTTTTATTTCACAGGTAAGGTATTAACTATTTACTAACTAACTAGTTAAAATAAATAAAAACTTACCTGTGAAATAAAACCTAAGCTGCCTTACACTAAAACCTACCATTACAACAAATAAAAAACGCTAAAAATAACAAACAAAATTATCCAAAATAATACAAATTATTCCTATTCTAATACCCTTTTAAAAAAACAAAAAACCCACCTCAAAAACAAAAAACCTGTCAGGTATCAAGCTACCACCTTAATCTCTCTATTACTGTGCCTTTAAGACCAGTGCAGGTTCACTTCTCCTCCTATATAAGGCTCCTCCCTATCGCATATCATTGCTTAGTATTGCAGCTATCATTCCTGATCTCCTGCGAACCTTTGCCTAAAGTGAAACGCTGTTCACTTTCCTCCTGAAACCAGACCTCCTTCAGCAGTGCATTTTCATCTGCCGTTTTCTCCTTACCTCTTGCCAGCACATCTGCCACCTTGTACTCTGCGCCTAAGGACCGACCTAACTGCTGTGCCGGAACTAAGCTCCAAGGGATTCCTGCACTTCCAGCCTCCTCTCTCTCCATAGCGCTCACTACCGGAACGCGGTGACGTCATCCGCCAGCTTCAGTTCCCCGCCTAAGCAGCAGCTCTGTATCCCTGCTCTCTCCTTGTTTGTCAGGCCGTGTACCTGTACTTTTGCTGGGTAAGCTTTGCCTCTCATTGTTCCTCTGTGCTACCGCAGTATCTTTGTAACCAAGCTTAATATCAGGCAGATTCATACATTACGATATATATTACTGCCTTTTTCCTGAGATTTACTTTTATTTGTTGCGGTCTTTACTTTATACTGTCATGTTTCAGGTTGTTGTAAATAAGGTTTATTTTTCACATGACTCTTTTGCTCTCAGGTTTGCTTATAATTACCCCTGCTCCTATAAGTTTTACCACAGTGTCAACCCTGACACATGTGAGAGCCATAGGGAATAATTACAAGCTACTCCTGTAGATTAAACTTTGCATACAGTGATTACTCAGTATTACATTGTTGCGCAGTTCCCCATATGTAACCATATTAATCACTCTTGCAAAACAACCTAAGTATAACTGTCATATCCTAGCAGTTGTGGTCCTATGTTCTCACAAAATTGAATTTTTCAAGTTTTCTGATTTTTAGTTCCTTGACATAATATTAAGCCTTCTAAATATGGACCCAGCTGGGATGAACACCCATGTACAGAACCTTACCCAGAGGGTTGATCTCCTTACAGAAGCCTTGAATTCTCTCAAGGTGGAAAATGACACCATGAAAGCTTACATCAGGGATGTTGTGGATAAAAGGGTCCCCATACTTGAGCCCCAGGTTAGTACACCAGAAAAATTTAATGGTGATAGGTCTCAATATAGGGACTTTAAGAATGCCTGTTTGCTTATGTTTTCCCTGAAACTTCATACCTATCCGAATGATAGAGCAAGAGTTCTTACAGTTATTTCCTACTTAAGGGGTGAGCCTCGCACCTGGGCCAACTCCTATTTTGAAACTAACGATGAAATACTCAATTCTTTGGAGAATTTCTTTACAGCCATACGTAACCTCTACGAGGACCCATATAAACAACTCACAGCGGAAAATGCCATGAGAAGCCTGAAACAAAAGAAAAGAATAGTCGAAGACTATATTACCGAGTTTAAAAAATGGGCTAAAGATTCACAATGGAACAACCTTTCACTGAGAAACCAGTTTAGGTTGGGTCTTTCAGATGGCATAAAAGATGAGCTGTCCCGTGCCGAATTACCCCAAAGCCTCGAGGAATTAATGACACTTAGCATCACCATTGACAGGCGCCTCAGAGAAAGACAACAGGAGAGAACCTATCATGATAACTTCCCAAAGAAATATACCGTTCCCTCTGTCAGCAAGTCCCCACCGGAACCTATGGATATAGGTTTCCTTAAAGGCCCACTTTCCGCTGAGGAGAAGATCAGGAGAAGGGCTAACAACCTATGTTTATATTGTGCCTCTGATAACCATACTGTCAGAGATTGCCCATCCCTGCAGAAACAAAATAAGGGTAAGACTACTATTCAGCCTTTTTGTTGCTCCACTCAGCATTTACCTGTTCCATATTTACCCTTATCTCTTCTTTTGCAGTGGGAATGCCACCGGGTCAACGCTACCGCGATCATTGATTCGGGAGCAACAGCTTCTTATATTGATAGTGTATTCACCAAAAATAATAAAATACCTGTAGTAAAAAAGAAGTCTCCTGTTTTATTAAGGGGTATTGATGGTAATCCTATCCCCACTGGTCCTGTGGAATTCCAGACTATTCCTTTACTCATTTCATCTACCAACTATCATAGGGAATATATTTCCTTCGATGTCATTTCTTCTCCTATTTCACCTATCATTTTAGGTATAAGCTGGCTCCGTTCTCATAACCCCCAAATAGATTGGAAGAATCTGACAATTACTTTCAACTCTACTTTCTGTCTCTCTACTTGTTTGCCAGCTACTGCTTTACATACATCTCTACTCCCTCACACTCTCCAGCTTCCTGCCGAATACCAGGATTTTTCAGATGTTTTCAGTAAAGCAGAATCTGAGAATTTACCACCCCATAGAAAGTATGATTGCCCTATAGAGATCATACCAGGGTCTGAAATCCCTACAGGGCATATCTATCCACTTTCTAATCCAGAACTCTCCCATCTCAAGAGTTACCTGGATGAAAACCTTAAGAAAGGCTTTATTCGCCCCTCTACCTCTCCAGCTAGTGCAGGAATTTTTTTTGTAAAAAATAAGGATGGTACACTCAGACCTATTGTCGACTATCGACAACTAAACAAGATTACAATAAAAAACCGTTACCCCTTACCCCTTATTCCCGAGCTGATAGAGAGGTTAGAGGGTGCAAAGTTTTTCACTAAAATTGGATTTAAGGGGTGCCTATAACCTCATCCGTATTAGAGCTGGGGATCAGTGGTTGACGGCATTTCGAACCCGTTATGGTTTGTTCGAATATGTCGTCATGCCTTTTGGGCTCTGTAATGCGCCCGCAACTTTTCAGCATCTAATTAACGATATTTTTAGAGATATATTAGATGTATTCATAGTCATATATCTAGATGATATCTTAATATATTCTAAGACATATGAAGAACATATCTCCCACGTTAGACAAGTACTTTCTAGACTTAGAGGGAATCACTTATATGCCAAGGCTGAAAAATGCCTCTTTAATACACAGAGCATATCTTTTCTGGGTTATGAGATCTCTCCCAAAGGTATCTGTATGGAGGACAAAAAGGTTGATGCAGTCTTGAATTGGCCCATACCCAAAACCATACGTCAGGTTAAATCCTTTATGGGTTTTGCTAATTTTTACCGTAAATTTATAAAAGACTTCTCCAAGATAACTCTACCTCTCACTTCCCTTACTAAAGCTAATACAGTCTTTAAGTGGACTGATCAAGCCCAAACTGCCTTTGATTTACTTAAACAAAGATTCACTTCTGCACCAATACTCCGTTTCCCTGACCCTAATCTGCAGTTTGTATTGGAAGTTGATGCTTCTAACCACGCCATTGGAGCAATTCTCTCACAAAGAGAGAATTTGACAAAACCTCTTCATCCTGTGGCCTATTATTCCAGGACTTTAAACTCTGCAGAACAAAACTACCCTATAGGTGATAAAGAACTTTTAGACATAAAACTCTCTTTAGAGCATTGGCGGCACCTACTTGAAGGGACTTCCATACCAACACTCATTTACACTGATCATAGAAATCTCCAGTACTTGAAATCCACTAGAACATTGTCAGCCAGACAGGTTCGCTGGAATCTTTTTTTTTTCACGTTTTAATTTCCTTATTACCTATCGCCCAGCAACAAAGAACCAAAAAGCCGATGCCCTTTCTAGAATAGAAACTCACTCTTCCTCCCCAGCCACTCTTCGCTCTGTGATACCAGAACACAATTTCATATAATTCACAACTGATATGTCATCCATTCTAAAAAAGGAACAAACTAACGATCCTACAAAACCTTTACAACTCTTACAAAAGAACTCTCAAGGTCTCTATACCCATGACACCAAATTATACGTTCCACCCATCCTCAGACCATCATTTCTTCGTTCTGTACATGACTCAATTCTAGCTGGCCATCCAGGTCTTCATAAAACTCAAGAATTGGCTAATAGGGACCACTGGTGGCCAACTATCTCAGCTGATGTTAGGAACCATGTCAGTTCCTGCCCAACTTGCACTATATCCAAAAAGGATAAACATGCTCCTTATGGACTTCTATTACCCTTACCAACACCAAAGAAGCCTTGGTCTGAGATCGCCTTAGATTTCATCGTCGACTTACCCCTATCATCTAAAAATAATACCATCCTAGTTGTAGTGGACCTCTTCACGAAGATGTGTCATTTCATCGCCTTCTCCAAACTTCCTACTGCACTAGAAACTGTTCACTTACTCATTGAACATGTCATCAAACTTCATGGGCTCCCCATATCCATACTCAGTGACAGGGGGTCTCAATTTTCTAGTAGACTCTGGCACCAATTTTGCAACACTTTCTCTGTTGAAAGAAAATTGACAACTGCCTACCATCCTCAATGTAACGGCCAAACCGAGAGGTGTAATCAGTGGCTGGAACAATTCCTGAGACTATATTGTTCCACCAATCAACACTCCTGGTCTGACTATCTCCCTTATGCAGAATTCTGCTACAACAATACAATACATTCCACCACTGGAATTTCTCCATTCTATGCAAATTACGGGTTCCACCCTAATTTTCACTTATATCAATCCTCTAACACTTCTTCACCCAGTATTTCTGAGTTATCCGACAGCATATCATCTAACTTCAAAAATATTGAATCTGCTATTCACCTCGCAAAAGAACAACACAAAAAGTATTATGACCGCCGTAGGCGTCCTCCACCTCAGTATAAGGAAGGTGATCTTGTCTGGCTCTCCACCAAGCATTTACATCTGAATACTCCTTCCAAGAAAATGTCTCCCCTTTTCGTTGGTCCATACCCAGTATTACGTATTATAAACGAAAATGCAGTTCGTCTAAAACTACCTGACTCTCTCAAAATTCATCCGACGTTCCACGTATCTCTGATTAAACCCTACCGACAACTTAGGGATTCTGTATCTTCTCCGATTCAAACGCCAGTCTCTATTGATCCTACCTTGGAGTATGAGGTACGGTCTGTACTAGACTCCCGAACTCGCAGAGGTCAATTGGAGTACCTGATTCATTGGAAGGGTTATTCACATGAGGAGGATTCCTGGGAACCGGCTGCCAACATTTCTGCTCCTCGGTTGCTTAAATTATTCCATCAGCGACATCCAGATCGTCCAAGGCCTTGAGCCCCGGAGTGGCTCCTTGAAGGGGGGATTCTGTCAGGTATCAAGCTACCACCTTAATCTCTCTATTACTGTGCCTTTAAGACCAGTGCAGGTTCACTTCTCCTCTTATATAAGGCTCCTCCCTATCGCATATCATTGCTTAGTATTGCAGCTATCATTCCTGATCTCCTGCGAACCTTTGCCTAAAGTGAAACGCTGTTCACTTTCCTCCTGAAACCAGACCTCCTTCAGCAGTGCATTTTCATCTGCCGTTTTCTCCTTACCTCTTGCCAGCACATCTGCCACCTTGTACTCTGCGCCTAAGGACCGACCTAACTGCTGTGCCGGAACTAAGCTCCAAGGGATTCCTGCACTTCCAGCCTCCTCTCTCTCCATAGCGCTCACTACCGGAACGCGGTGACGTCATCCGCCAGCTTCAGTTCCCCGCCTAAGCAGCAGCTCTGTATCCCTGCTCTCTCCTTGTTTGTCAGGCCGTGTACCTGTACTTTTGCTGGGTAAGCTTTGCTTCTCATTGTTCCTCTGTGCTACCGCAGTATCTTTGTAACCAAGCTTAATATCAGGCAGATTCATACATTACGATATATATTACTGCCTTTTTCCTGAGATTTACTTTTATTTGTTGCGGTCTTTACTTTATACTGTCATGTTTCAGGTTGTTGTAAATAAGGTTTATTTTTCACATGACTCTTTTGCTCTCAGGTTTGCTTATAATTACCCCTGCTCCTATAAGTTTTACCACAGTGTCAACCCTGACACATGTGAGAGCCATAGGGAATAATTACAAGCTACTCCTGTAGATTAAACTTTGCATACAGTGATTACTCAGTATTACATTGTTGCGCAGTTCCCCATATGTAACCATATTAATCACTCTTGCAAAACAACCTAAGTATAACTGTCATATCCTAGCAGTTGTGGTCCTATGTTCTCACAAAATTGAATTTTTCAAGTTTTCTGATTTTTAGTTCCTTGACAAAACCCTAATCTATAATAAACTACCAAGGGCCCTTAAAAGGGGCCTTTTCTCCTGTTAAGTGTAGTCAGTCCACGGGTCATCATTACTTCTGGGATATTAACTCCTCCCCAACAGGAAGTGCAAGAGGATCACCCAAGCAGAGCTGCTATATAGCTCCTCCCCTCTACGTCACACCCAGTCATTCTCTTGCACCCAACTAATAGATAGGATGTGTGAGAGGACTGTGGTGATTATACTTAGTTTTTATATCTTCAATCAAAAGTTTGTTATTTTAAAACAGCACCGGAGTGTGTTGTTCCTTCTCAGGTAGAATTTGAAGAAGAATCTACCTGAGTTTTTGGATGATTTTAGCCGGCGTAGCTAAGATTCATTTTGCTGTTCTCGGCCATTCTGAGGAGTGAGGTAAACTTCAGATCAGTGGACAGCGGGCAGGTTCACCTGCAAAGAGGTATGTTGCAGTATATTATTTTCTGAGGAATGGAATTGACTGAGAAAATACTGCCAATACCGATATAATGTAAGTTCAGCCTTAAATGCAGTAGTAGCAACTGGTATCAGGCTGTTATGTATATATGTGTACACTTCAGTATTCTGGGGAATGGCACTTCACTGGGATAATACTATATGCATATAATTTTTAGCCTAACTTGCAGTGGGAACGTCTAGCAACAGGCTGTTTAATGACATTTCATGTTATTTGATTTTAAACGTTTTTGCTGGCTTGCTAAATTGTTTAATTATCTGAGGTACTGGGTGAAAAATTGTTTTGGGCACTGTTTTTCCACTTGGCTGTCGTTTATTTTAATTTAAGACAGTTTACTGAACTTCCCTCACTGCTGTGTGTGAGGGGGAGGGGCCTATTTTGGCGCTTTTGCTACGCATCAAAAATTCAGTCAAAAGTCTGTTTCTCTCCCTGCATGATCCGGATCGTCTCTACAGAGCTCAAGGGTCTTCAAAAATTATTTTGAGGGAGGTAATCACTCACAGCAGACCTGTGAGATTGTGCTTTGACTGTGATAAAAAACGTTTATATTTTGTACATTTTTTTCTGCTATTAAGGGTTAGTTATCCATTACTAATGGGGGCAATCCTTTGCTAAATTTATGCCTTTACCGGGAAAAATTTGGTTTTTATAATTTCTCCGGTTCATTGTTATTCAACTGTCATAATTTTTTTCTGTGCTTCTTAAAGGCACAGTGCGTTTTCCATATTAGTAGAAATGAAGATTTACCTGACAGAAGACAGGTTAACAAAGCTTCAAAGTGCTTGCCGTGTCCTTCATTCCATTCAACACCCGTCAGTGGCTCAATGCATGGAGGTAATCGGCTTAATGGTAGCGGCAATGGACATAGTACCCTTTGCACGCCTACATCTCAGACCGCTGCAATTGTGCATGCTAAGTCAGTGGAATGGGGATTACTCAGATTTGTCCCCTACTCTGAATCTGGATCAAGAGACCAGAAATTCTCTTCTATGGTGGCTTTCTCGGCCACATCTGTCCAGGGGGATGCCATTCAGCAGACCAGATTGGACAATTGTAACAACAGACGCCAGCCTACTAGGTTGGGGCGCTGTCTGGAATTCCCTGAAGGCTCAGGGATCATGGACTCAGGAGGAGAGTCTCCTTCCAATAAACATTCTGGAATTGAGAGCAGTTCTCAATGCCCTTCTGGCTTGGCCTCAGTTAACAACTCGGGGGTTCATCAGGTTTCAGTCGGACAACATCACGACTGTAGCTTACATCAATCATCAAGGAGGGACAAGAAGCTCCCTAGCGATGATGGAAGTATCAAATATAATTCGCTGGGCAGAGTCTCACTCTTGCCACCTGTCAGCGATCCACATTCCTGGAGTGGAGAACTGGGAGGCGGATTTCCTAAGTCGTCAGACTTTTCATCCGGGGGAGTGGGAACTTCATCCGGAGGTCTTTGCCCAAATACTTCGACTTTGGGGCAAACCAGAGATAGATCTCATGGCGTCTCGCCAGAACGCCAAGCTTCCTTGTTACGGGTCCAGGTCCAGGGACCCGGGAGCAGTCCTGGTAGATGCTTTGACAGCACCTTGGACCTTCGGGATGGCCTATGTGTTTCCACCCTTCCTGATGCTTCCTCGATTGATTGCCAGGATCAAACAGGAGAGAGCATCGGTAATTCTAATAGCGCCTGCGTGGCCACGCAGGACCTGGTATGCAGATCTAGTGGACATGTCATCCTGTCCACCTTGGTCTCTGCCTCTGAGACAGGACCTTCTAATTCAGGGTCCTTTCAAACATCAAAATCTAATTTCTCTGAAGCTGACTGCTTGGAAATTGAACGCTTGATTTTATCAAAGCGTGGTTTTTCGGAGTCAGTTATTGATACCTTAATACAGGCTAGGAAACCTGTTACCAGAAAGATTTACCATAAAATATGGCGTAAATACTTACATTGGTGCGAATCCAAGAGTTACTCATGGAGTAAGGTTAGGATTCCTAGGATATTGTCTTTTCTACAAGAGGGTTTAGAAAAGGGTTTATCTGCTAGTTCCTTAAAGGGACAGATCTCAGCTCTGTCCATTCTTTTACACAAACGTCTGTCAGAAGTTCCAGACGTTCAGGCTTTTTGCCAGGCTTTGGCCAGGATTAAGCCTGTGTTTAAAACTGTTGCTCCACCATGGAGCTTAAATTTAGTTCTTAACGTTTTACAGGGTGTTCCGTTTGAACCCCTTCATTCCATTGATATCAAGCTGTTATCTTGGAAAGTTCTGTTTTTAATGGCTATTTCCTCGGCTCGTAGAGTCTCTGAGTTATCAGCCTTACATTGTGATTCTCCGTATCTGATTTTTCATTCAGATAAGGTAGTTCTGCGTACTAAACCTGGGTTCTTACCTAAGGTTGTCTCTAACAAGAATATCAATCAAGAGATTGTTGTGCCATCATTGTGTCCTAATCCTTCTTCAAAGAAGGAACGACTTCTGCACAATCTAGATGTAGTCCGTGCCCTGAAATTTTATTTACAGGCAACTAAAGATTTTCGCCAAACTTCTTCCCTGTTTGTCGTTTATTCTGGACAGAGGAGAGGTCAAAAAGCTTCTGCTACCTCTCTCTCTTTTTGGCTTCGTAGCATAATACGTTTAGCCTATGAGACTGCTGGACAGCAGCCTCCTGAAAGAATTACAGCTCATTCCACTAGAGCTGTGGCTTCCACTTGGGCCTTTAAGAACGAGGCCTCTGTTGAACAGATTTGCAAGGCTGCGACTTGGTCTTCTCTTCATACTTTTTCCAAATTTTACAAATTTGACACTTTTGCTTCTTCGGAGGCTGTTTTTGGGAGAAAGGTTCTTCAGGCAGTGGTCCCTTCCGTATAAAGATCCTGCCTGTCCCTCCCGTCATCCGTGTACTTTAGCTTTGGTATTGGTATCCCAGAAGTAAAGATGACCCGTGGACTGACTACACTTAACAGGAGAAAACATAATTTATGCTTACCTGATAAATTCCTTTCTCCTGTAGTGTAGTCAGTCCACGGCCCGCCCTGTTTTTTATGGCAGGTCTAAATTTTTAAATTATACTCCAGTCACCACTGCACCCTATAGTTTCTCCTTTCTCGTTTGGTTCTCGGTCGAATGACTGGGTGTGACGTAGAGGGGAGGAGCTATATAGCAGCTCTGCTTGGGTGATCCTCTTGCACTTCCTGTTGGGGAGGAGTTAATATCCCAGAAGTAATGATGACCCGTGGACTGACTACACTACAGGAGAAAGGAATTTATCAGGTAAGCATAAATTATGTTTTTGTGGGCCCTTAAAAGGGCCTTTTGTAGGGCATTGCCCTAAAGATAACAGCTCTTTTCCTACAAAAAAAAAACAAACCACCACCCCCAAACACACAAAATAAAAATAAAGTAAAACTTAATCTACCCTTTGCCCTGAAAAGAGTATTTGTATGGGCATTGCCCTTAAAAGGGCATTCAGCTCTTTTATGAAATGCCCAACCCCTAATCTAAAAATAAAAACCCACCCTAAAACAAAAAAAATACACAAAATAACAAACAAATTATACAAAATAATAAAAAATATTCCTATTCTAATATCCATTTAAAAAAAAAAAAAACACCCCAAAATAAAAGAAACCTAATCTAACATGAACTACCAATAGCCCTGATTTTTCATCAGGGTAAGGCAGTATTCCTTCCTGTTATTCATTATTTTGTTCAGGCTTTGGTTCTTATCAAACCTGTCATTAAGCCAATTTCTCCTCCTTGGAGTTTTAATTTGGTTCTAAAGGCTTTACAGGCTCTTCTATTTGAGCATATGTTTTCTCTAGACATTATTTACTTTCATGGAAAGTATTGTTCTTTTTAGACATCTCTTCAGCTAGAACAATTTTTAATTATCTGTTCTTTCTTGTGAGTCTCCTTTTTCTGATTTTTTCATCAGGATAAGGTGGTTTTTGCTATCCTCATTTCAATTTTTACCTACAGTTGTGATTTCTATCAACATTAGGGAGGAATTATTGTCTTTTACTAAGACTTCTTTGGTAAGATTCTTATATTCTTTGGATATGGTAAGAGTTTTGAAATCTTATGTTGAAGCTATTCAGATTTCAGATAGTCTTCTAGTCTATTTGTTATCTTTTCTGGTGTTAGGAAGGTCAAAAGGCTTCTGCCATTTATTTGGCATCTTGCTTAAACTTTTGATTCATCTTGCTTATTTGCAGTCGGGTGGATTCCCGCCTCGGAGGATTACGGCTCATTCTACTAGGTAAGTTTCTACTTCCTGGGCTTTTTAAGAATGAAGCTTCTGTTGATCAGATTTGCAAAGCCATGACTTGGTCTTCTTTGCATACTTTTACTATGTTCTACCATTTTGATGTTTTCTCTTCTTTAGAAGCAGTTTTGTTAGAATGGTACTTCAGGCAGCTGTTTCAGTTTGATTCTTCTGCTTATAATTTCAGTTTTTTTCATTATAAAAATTGAAATTTTTTTGATTTGGGTAGTGGATTAATTTTTCAGCGGAATTGGCTGTCTTTATTTTATCCCTCCCTCTCTAGTGACTCTGGCGTGGAAGTTCCACATCTTGGGTATTTATTATCCCATACGTCACTAGCTCATGGACTCTTGCTAATTACATGAAAGAAAACATAATTTATGTATGAACTTACCTGATAAATTCATTTCTTTCATATTAGCAAGAGTCCATGAGGCCCACCCTTTTTTTGTGGTGGTTATGTTTTTTTTTTGTATAAAGCACAATTATTCCAATTCCTTATTTTTTTATGCTTTCGCTCTTTTCTTATCACCCCACTTCTTGGCTATTCGTTAAACTGAATTGTGGGTGTGGTGAGGGGTGTATTTATAGGCATTTTAAGGTTTGGGAAACTTTGCCCCTCCTGGTAGGAATGTATATCCCATACATCACTAGCTCATGGACTCTTGCTAATATGAAAGAAATGAATTTATCAGGTAAGTTCTTACATAAATTATGTTTTTTTATTTTCTGTAATTTAATGTTGTTTTTTTTTGTACTATAGTTTAGTTTATTTAATTGTATTTTAGTTTAGCTAATTGTAGGTAATTTATTTAATTAATTTAGTGATAGTGTAGTGTTAGGTGTATTTGTTACTTAGGTTAGGATTTATTTTACAGGTAATTTTGTACTTATTTTAACTAGGTAGCTATTAAATAGTTTTTTTTTAACTATTTAATAGCTATTGTACCTAGTTAAAATAAATACAAAGTTGCCTGTAAAATGAATATAAATCCTAAAATAGCTACAATGTAACTAATAGCTATATTGTAGATATATTAGGGTTTATAGGTAAGTATTTAGTTTTAAATAGGAATAATTTATTTAATGATAGTAAATTTATTTCGTTTAATTAAAATTATATTTAACTTAGGGGGTGTTAGGGTTAGGTTTAGACTTAGGTTTAGGGGTTAATAACTTTATTATATTAGCGGCGACGTTGCGGGCGGGAGATTAGGGGTTAATAATTGTAGGTAGGTGGCAGCGATGTTAAGGAGGGCAGATTAGAGGTTAATACAATTTAATATAGTGTTTGCGAGGCGGGAGTGCGGCGGTTTAGGGGTTAATACATTTATTATAGTGGCTGCGAGGTCCGGTCGGCAGATTAGGGGTTAATAATTGTAGTTAGGTAGCGGCGATGTTGGGGGGGCAGATTAGGGGTTAATAAATATAATGTAGGTGTCGGCGATGTTAGGGTCAGCAGATTAGGGGTTCATAGCTATAATGTAGGTGGCGGCGGTGTCCGGTCGGCAGATTAGGGGTTAAAAAATTTTATTATAGGGTTTGCGATGTGGGGGGGCCTCGGTTTAGGGGTTAATAGGTAGTTTATGGGTGTTAGTGTACTTTATAGCACAGTAATTAAGAGCTTTATGTTCCGGCGTTGGCCCATAAAGCTCTTAACTACTGACTTTTTTTTGTGGTTGGAGTCTTGTCGGTAGAGGGTCTACCGCTCACTTCTTCCAAGACTCCAAATACCAGCGTTAGGCAAATCCCATAGAAAAGATAGGATACGCAATTGACGTAAGGGAATCTGCTGTAGCCTGGAGTCGCGGAAAGAAAGTGAGCGGTAGACCCTTTCCTGCCTGGTAAAAAGCAGTGTTAGGACCCCTTAACGCTGCTTTTGACGGCTAACGCCAAACTCTAAATCTAGGCGTAATTGTTCAGGTTTTTTTAATCTTAAGAAGGGTATTTTCAAATGTGCTAAAAGTAGATACATAACTTGTAGTTTTATTGGCCACAAGGAAACTACTTTTAAGTCCAATACTACAGGTGAGGTGTATCCAATTAGGACTAGGATGACATGTGAAAGCATGTATGTGGCTTATCTGATCACAGGTAATACTTTGGGTGTACCAGTAGATGTTTAAGAACACGCTGGGGGGAGTACCTCAGGAATATTAAGAGGAAGTATATCAAACAAAGTGTATCTGCCCATAGTACACATACACGAGGGTAGGGAGGACACGTATCAAATTATTCCCATTGAATATATCCCCAAATCCATACATTATAATAGGTTCAATAGGCTGCATCAAAGGGAAACCTATTGGATATGGAAATTGAAAACTCTATTGCCTGAAGGTCTCAATGAAAATATAGACCTGGCAGCTTTCCAATAGGTTTATTTTGATGCAGCCAAATAGGGTTTGATCCAGGATGAATATTATCTTTACACATATATATATATATATATATATATATATATATATATATATATATATATATATATATATATATATATATATATATATATATATATATACATACAGTATATATATATATATATATATATATATACACACACAGTATATATATATATATATATATATATATATATATATATATATATATATATATATATATATATATTTATTTATATACATTCCTGATCTTGGTCAATTCACATTATTATGTAGTAGAATACACATAGATCGTAATTGTTTCCTTTTGGTGTTATCAATGGACCATACATTTAGTGTAACTTACTAGGATAGACCGGCTATGAGGACATCAGACTAAACTAGTTTTAAAATAATAATATAGAATATGGTATTATGCTGAGTTTTTTATCTTATCTTTTCTGTAGATCACTTATTAGATTTATTTGAATATAGATTTTTATGTAGTGTTTTAGGTTTTCATTTATGTTATTTTAAGTCTCTTATATGTTTAAGGAATTTTTGGATGTCACCGCAAAATTTTAGTTGCATCCCAACTAGTCTCGCACTTTCAAGGCTGTATCTAGACCACTTCCGCATTATGATACCTGGTTGTCCATAGACAAATGAGTTACAAAGTCTGTAACAAAAAAGAGTGCTTTACCCCTGCAATTATTTAGGAAAAATTCTCACTGAATAATACAGGAACAATTTTTAACCATTCATACTTTATTGGTTTAACTATTCAATCATACATGTTTAAAAACACTTAGAGGCCGAATTATCAAGCTGTCAACTATGCTGCATTCAACGGCACCAATACGCTCGCCTAACATTGTGGCCGCGGACCTGAATACGCTCTCCTTATTTATAGAAAAAAGCTGTCAAAAAGACGCGCACCAAGTACGGGGCGATGAGCAACTGACTGTTATTAACTAACAGTCATCGATCTCGCTGCTATTCGGCTTTTTCCCAACTTTATTTATACCCTGTCACTAAACACCGCTACTATAATAAAATGTTTAACCCCTATCCCGCCGCTCCCAGACCCCGCCGCAACTAAATAAAGTTATTAACCCCTTTCCCGCTGCTCCCGGACCCCGTCACAACGAACTAGAGTTATTAATCCCAATCCCACTGCTCCCGGAGCTCACTGCAACTCTAATAAAGTTATTAACCCCTATACCTCCGCTCCCGGAGCCCACCCCAACTCTTATAAAGTTATTAACCCCCATCCCTCCACTCCCGGAGCCCACCGCAACTCTAATAAAGTTATTAACCCCCATCCTGCTGCTCCCGGAGCCCACTGCAACTCTATTAAAGTTATGAACCCCTATCCCGCCACTCCCGGACCCCTCCGCAACTTAATAAATGTATTAACCCCTAAACCCCTGGCCTCCCACATCACTACCACTTACTAAACTTATTAACCCCTAAACCGCCAGCCCCCCACATCGCCATAAACTAAATTAAGCTATTAACCCCTAAACCTAACAACCTGCTAACTTTACATTAAATATTAACTCATCCCTATCTTATAATAAATTTAAACTTACCTTTAGAATTAAAATCAACTATATTAAACCACTAATTAAACTACCCTAACTATTATCCTACAATTACATTAAACTATATTAAACTACTAATTAACCTACCCTAACTATTATCCTACAATTACATTAAGCTATATTAAACTATTAATTAACCTACCCTAACTATTATACTAAGATTACATTAAACTACACATTAAATTAACTATATTACATATTTAAAAACCTAACCCTACTCAAGTTATTTAAAACTACAATAAAAAATTACTAAGTTACAAAAAAATAACAACTAAGTTACACAAAATAAAAAATAAATGATCAAATATTTAAACTAATTACACCTAATCTAATAGCCCTATCAAAATAAAAAGCCCCCCCCCAAAATAAAAAAAACCCCTAGCCTACAATAAACTACCAATGGCCTTTTGCGGGGCATTGCCCCAAAGAAATTAGCTCTTTTACCTGTAAAATAAAATACAAACACCCCCCAACAGTAAAACCCACCACCCACACAACCAAACCCCCCAAATAAAAACCTACCTAAAAAAACCTAAGCTCCCCATTGCCCTAAAAAGGGCATTTAGCTCTTTTTCAGCCCAAAGTCCCTAACCTAAAATTAGAACCCACCCAATAAACCCTTAAAAAAAACCTAACATTAATTGTGTGTGGTGGGTTTTACTGTTGGGGGGGGGGCAGAGGTGTAACTAGAAACCACAGGGCCCAGGTGCAAGAATCTAAGAAGGGGCCCCCCCACCGCCCCTCCCCCCTCCAAAAAAATGTGAATTTAATACATATCATTTATTGGGGCAATGGCCCGCAAAAGGCCCTTTGGCCATTGGTAGTTTATTGTAGGCTAGGGTTTTTTTTATTTTGGGGGGGCTTTTTTAATTTGATAGGGATATTAGATTAGGTGTAATTAGTTTAAATATTTGATAATTTTTTTTATTTTGTGTAATTTAGTGTTTATTATTTTTTGTAATTTAGATAAATGTTTTTTTGTAATTTAATTTATTTCATTTTAGTGTAATGTTAGGTTTTAGTGTAAGACAGGTTAGGTTTTATTTTACAGGTAACTTTGTATTTATTTTAACTAGGTAGCTAGTAAATAGTTAATAACTATTTACTAACTAGTCTACCTAGTTAACATAAATACAAGCTTACCTATAAAATAAAAATAAAACCTAAGATAGATACAATGTAACTATTAGATATATTGTAGCTATCTTAGGGTTTATTTTACAGGTAAGTATTTAGTCTTAAAGGGACAGTCTACCATAGAATTGTTATTGTTTTGTGTATTGTAGAAGATGGAAGATTTTCATTGCACAGAATGTCATTTCTTTCATGTAATTGGCAAGAGTCCATGAGCTAGTGACATATGGGATATACAATCCTACCAGGAGGGGCAAAGTTTCCCAAACCTCAAAAATGCCTATAAATACACCCCTCACCACACCCACAATTCAGTTTTTACAAACTTTGCCTCCTATGGAGGTGGTGAAGTAAGTTTGTGCTAAGATTTCTACGTTGATATGCGCTTCTCAGCATTGTTGAAGCCCGATTCCTCTCAGAGTACAGCGAATGTCAGAGGGACGTGAAGGGAGTATCACCTATTGAATACGATGATTTCCCTAACGGGGGTATTTTTCATGGGTTCTCTGTTATCGGTCGTAGAGATTCATCTCCTACCTCCCTTTTCAGATCGACGATATACTTTCAAATTTACCATTACCTCTACTAAAGAACAGTTTTAGTACTGGTTTGGCTATCTGCTATATGTGGATGGGTGTCTTTTGGTAAGTATGTTTTCATTTACTTAAGACACTCTCAGCTATGGTTTGGCACTTTATGCAAATTATATAAAGTTCTAAATATATGTATTGTACTTATATTTGCCATGAGTCAGGTTCATGTATTTCCTTCTGCAGACTGTCAGTTTCATATTTGGGAATATAAACACTTTAAGAAATTTGTTTCATACCTGGGGTTTAGTGTTTTTCAATTTGACTACTTTTGCATTTGCGGGTATTAGGCCCGCGGGTGCGTCAAATGTTAGACTTTATTGCGTCATTTTTTGGCGCAAACTTTTTTGGCGCGGGGAATTACGTTTTTGACACAAATTCGTCATTTCCAGCGTCATACGTGACGTCGAGACCTTTCACACAGCGGCGTCATTAGTGACGCAAGTGTGTCATTTCCGGTCATTTTTGGCGCCAAAAAAGTTTACGTTACTTGTGCGTCATACTTGGCGCCAATTTTTCTTCATTATTTCAATGCCCCATTGTTGTTTGCCTCCTGCTTTCTTTTCTATCAATAGGCCTATGCTTTTGCATTTTTTTCCCATTCCTGAAACTGTCATTTAAGGAAATAGATAATTTTGCTTTATATGTTGTTTTTTCTCTTACATTGAGCAAGATGTCCCAATCTGATCCTGCCTCTGAAGTTTCTGCTGGAACATTGCTGCCTGACATCGGTTCTACCAAAGTTAAGTGCATTTGTTGTAAAATTGTAGAAATTATTCCACCGAATGTCATTTGTAATAGTTGTCATGATAAACTTTTACATGCAGATAGTGTTTCTATCAGTAATAGTACATTGCCAGTTGCAGTTCCTTCAACTTCTAATGTGCACGATATACCTGTAAATTTTAAAGAATTTGTTTCTGAATCTATTATGAAGGCTTTGTCTGCATTTCCACCTTCTAATAAACGTAAAAGGTCTTTTAAAACTTCTCATTTAGCTGATGAAATTTCAAATGACCAACAACATAATAATTCATCCTCTTCTGATGAGGATCTATCTGAAACAGAAGATCCTTCCCCAGATATTGACACTGACAAATCTACTTATTTATTTAAAATAGAGTATATGCGTTCTTTATTAAAAGAAGTGTTAATTACTTTGGATACTGAAGTAACCAGTCCTATTGACGTTCAGTCTAATAAACGTTTAAATGCTGTTTTTAAACCTCCTGTGGTTTCTCCAGGTGTTTTTCCCATTCCTGAGGCTATTTCTGATATGATTTCTAGGGAATGGAATAAGCCAGGTACTTCCTTTATTCCTTCTTCAAGGTTTAAGAGATTGTATCCTTTACCAGCAAAATCTATAGAGTTTTGGGAAAAGATCCCCAAAGTTGATGGGGCTATTTCTATTCTTGCTAAACGTACCACTATTCCTATGGAAGATAGCACTTCCTTTAAGGATCCTTTAGATAGGAAGCTTGAATCTTATCTAAGGAAGGCCTATTTATATTCAGGTCATCTTCTCAGACCTGCTATTTCTTTGGGTGATGTTGCGGCTGCATCAACTTTCTGGTTGGAAAATTTAGCGCAACATGAATTGGATTCTGACATATCTAGCATTGTTCGCCTACTGCAACATGCTAATCATTTTATTTGTGATGCCATTTTTGATATTATCAAAATTGATGTTAGATCCATGTCTTTAGCTGTATTAGCTAGAAGAGCTTTGTGGCTTAAATCTTGGAATGCTGATATGACATCTAAATCTAGATTACTATCTCTTTCTTTCCAAGGTAATAATTTATTTGGTTCTCAGTTGGATTCTATTATTTCAACTATCACTTGAGGAAAAGGAGTTTTTTTGCCTCAGGATAAAAAACCTAAGGGTAAATCTAAGGCTTCTAACCAGTTGGAAGCCTTCCTCAAATTGGAATAAATCCAAGCCATTTAGGAAACCAAAGTCTGCCCCTAAGTCCGCATGAAGGTGCGGCCCTCATTCCAGCTCAGCTGGTAGGGGGCAGATTAAGGTTTTTCAAGGATTTTTGGATAAAATCTGTCCAAAATCATTGGATTCAGAGCATTGTCTCTCAAGGGTATCGAATAGTTTTCAAAGTAAGACCTCCTGTGAGAAGATTTTTTCTCTCACACATTCCTGTAAATCCAATAAAAGCTCAGCCTTTTCTGCAGTGTGTTTCAGACCTGGAGTCTTCAGGGGTAATCATGCCAGTTCCTCCTCAGGAACAAGGTTTGGGGTTTTATTCAAACCTATTCATTGTACCAAAGAAAGAAAATTTGTTCAGACCAGTTCTGGATCTGAAAATTTTGAATCGTTATGTAAGAGTACCAACTTTCAAGATGGTGACTATAAGGACTATTCTGCCTTTTGTTCAGCAAGGACATTATATGTCCACAATAGACTTGCAGGATGCATACCTTCATATTCCGATTCATCCAGAACACTATCAGTTTCTGAGATTCTCTTTTCTAGACAAGCATTACCAATTTGTTGCTCTTCCATTTGGCCTAGCAACAGCTCTAAGAATCTTTTCAAAGTGCTGGGTGCCCTACTATCTGTAATCAGAGAACAGGGTATTGCGGTGTTTCCTAGTTTGGACGATATCTTGGTACTAGCTCAGTCTTTACATACTGCAGAATCTCACACGAATCAACTAGTGTTGTTTCTTCGGAAACATGGTTGGAGGATCAATTTAACAAAAAGTTTCTTGATTCCTCAAACAAGGGTCACCTTTTTAGGCTTCCAGATGGATTCAGTGTCCATGACTCTGTCTCTAACAGACAAGAGACGTTTAAGATTGGTCGCAGCATGTCGGCTTCTTCAGTCTCTCAGTCATTCACTTAAGTGGCTATGTGCATGGAAGTTTTAGGTCTCATGACTGCAGCATCGGACACAATCCCCTTTGCTCGTTTTCACATGAGACCTCTACAGCTTTGTATGCTGAATCAATGGTGCAGGGATTATACAAAGATATCACAATTAATATCCTTGAATCCCAATGTACGACACTCTCTGACATGGTGGATAGATCACCATCGTTTGGTTCAAGGGGCTTCTTTTGTTCGCCCAACCTGGACTGTGATCACAACAGATGCGAGTCTTTCAGGTTGGGGAGCTGTTTGGGGGTCTCTGACAGCACAAGGGGTTTGGAAATCTCAAGAGGCGAGATTACCAATAAATATTTTAGAACTCCGTGCAATTCTCAGGGCTCTTCAGTTCTGGCCTCTACTAAAGAGAGAACCATTCATTTGTTTTCAGACAGACAATATCACAACTGTGGCTTATGTCAATCATCAGGGTGGGACTCACAGTCCCCAAGCTATGAAAGAAGTATCTTGGATACTTGCTTGGGCGGAATCCAGCTCCTGTCTAATCTCTGCGGTGCATATCCCAGGTGTAGACAATTGGGAGGCGGATTATCTCAGCCGCCAGACTTTACATCCAGGGGAGTGGTCTCTCCATCCAGATGTGTTTTCTCAGATTGTTCAGATGTGGGGGCTTCCAGAGATAGATCTCATGGCCTCTCAACTAAACAAGAAACTTCCCAGATACCTGTCCAGGTCCAGGGATGTTCAGGCGGAAGCAGTGGATGCGCTGACACTTCCTTGGTGTTATCAACCTGCTTACATCTTCCCGCCTCTAGTTCTCCTTCCAAGAGTGATTTCCAAAATCATCATGGAACAGTCTTTTGTGTTGCTGGTGGCTCCAGCATGGCCACACAGGTTTTGGTATGCGGATCTGGTTCGGATGTCCAGTTGCCCGCCTTGGCCACTTCCGTTACGGCCGGACCTACTATCTCAAGGTCCGTTTTTCCATCAGGATCTCAAATCATTAAATTTGAAGGTATGGAAATTGAACGCTTAGTTCTAAGTCATAGAGGTTTCTCTGATTCAGTGATTAATACTATGTTACAAGCTCGTAAATCTGTCTCTAGAAAGATTTATTATAGAGTTTGGAAGACTTACATTTCATGGTGTTCTTCACATAATTTCTCCTGGCATTCTTTTAGAATTCCTAGAATTTTGCAGTTTCTTCAGGATGGTTTGGATAAGGGTTTGTCTGCAAGTTCCTTGAAAGGACAAATCTCCGCTCTTTCTGTTTTATTTCACAGAAAAATTGCTATACTTCCTGATATACACTGTTTTGTACAGGCTTTAGTTCGTATTAAGCCTGTCATTAAGTCAATTTCTCCTCCTTGGAGTCTTAATTTGGTTCTGAGGGCTTTACAGGCTCCTCCATTTGAACCTATGCATTCTTTGGACATTAAACTACTTTCTTGGAAAGTGTTGTTCCTTTTGGCTATCTCTTCTGCTAGAAGAGTTTCTGAGCTATCTGCTCTTTCTTGTGAGTCTCCTTTTCTGATTTTTCATCAGGATAAGGCAGTTTTGCGGACTTCTTTTAAATGTTTACCTAAGGTTGTGAATTCTAACAACATTAGTAGAGAAATTGTTGTCCCTTCTTTATGTCCTAATCCTAAGAATTCTTTGGAGAGATCCTTACATTCTTTGGATGTGGTAAGAGCTTTTAAATATTATGTGGAAGCTACTAAAAATTTCAGGAAGACTTCTAGTCTATTTGTTTTATTTTCTGGTCCTAGGAAAGGTCAGAAAGCTTCTGCTATTTCCTTGGCTTCTTGGTTGAAACTTTTGATTCATCAAGCTTATTTGGAGTCGGGTCAAACCCCGCCTCAGAGAATTACAGCTCATTCTACTAGATCAGTCTCTACTTCATGGGCTTTTAAGAATGAAGCTTCAGTTGATCAGATTTGCAAAGCAGCCACTTGGTCCTCTTTGCATACATTTACTAAATTCTACCGTTTTGATGTATTTGCTTCTTCGGAAGCAGTTTTTGGTAGAAAAGTTCTTCAGGCAGCTGTTTCAGTTTGATTCTTCTGCTTTTTGATTTAAGTTTTTTTCTTTCAAAAGTGAAAATAACTTATTTTTGGGTTGTGGATTATTTTCTCAGCGGTATATGGCTGTTTTTTGTTTTATTCCCTCCCTCTCTAGTGACTCTTGAGTGGAAGACTCCATATCTTGGGTATTGATATCCCATATGTCACTAGCTCATGGACTCTTGCCAATTACATGAAAGAAAACATAATTTATGTAAGAACTTACCTGATAAATTAATTTCTTTCATATTGGCAAGAGTCCATGAGGCCCACCCTTTTTATGGTGGTTATGATTTTTTGTATAAAGCACAATTATTTCCAAATTTCCTTTGTTGATGCTTTCTACTCCTTTCTTTATCACCCGACTGCTTGGCTATTCGTTAAACTGAATTGTGGGTGTGGTGAGGGGTGTATTTATAGGCATTTTTGAGGTTTGGGAAACTTTGCTCCTCCTGGTAGGATTGTATATCCCATATATCACTAGCTCATGGACTCTTGCCAATATGAAAGAAATGAATTTATCAGGTAAGTTCTTACATAAATTATGTTTTTGATTGTGATGAGACACTTTCGGCTAGATTTGGAGTTTTTTCGGTAACGACCCGAAAAACTAACGCCGGCTTTTTTCTGGCCGCACCATAAAAATAACTCTGGTATTGAGAGTCCACATAAAGGCTGCGTTAGGCTCCAAAAAAGGAGCGTAGAGCATTTTTAACGCAGCTTCAACTCTCAATACCAGAGTTGCTTACGCAAGCGGCCAGCCTCAAAAACGTGCTCGTGCACGATTCCCCCATAGGAAACAATGGGGCTGTTTGAGCTGAAAAAAAAAACTAACACCTGCAAAAAAGCCAAGTTCAGCTCTTAACGCAGCCCCATTGTTTGCTATGGGGAAACACTTCCTACGTCTGCACCTAACACTCTAACATGTACCCCGAGTCTAAACACCCCTAACCTTACACTTATTAACCCCTAATCTGCCGCCCCCGCTATCGCTGACACCTGCATTTTATTTTTAACCCCTAATCTGCCGCTCCGTAAACCGCCGCTACTTACATTATCCCTATGTACCCCTAATCTGCTGCCCCTAACACCGCCGACCCCTATATTATATTTATTAACCCCTAATCTGCCCCCCTCAACGTCGCGTCCATCTGCCTACACTTATTAACCCCTAATCTGCCGACCGCAAAGCGCCGCCACCTACGTTATCCTTATGTACCCCTAATCTGCTGCCCCTTTCACCGCCGACCCCTATATTATATTTATTAACCCCTAATCTGCCCCCCTCAACGTCGCCTCCACCTGCCTACACTTATTAACCCCTAATCTGCCGAGCGGACCTGAGCGCTACTATAATAAAGTTATTAACCCCTAATCCGCCTCACTAACCCTATAATAAATAGTATTAACCCCTAATCTGCCCTCCCTAACATCGCCGACACCTAACTTCAATTATTAACCCCTAATCTGCCGACTGGAGCTCACCGCTACTCTAATAAATGTATTAACCCCTAAAGCTAAGTCTAACCCTAACACTAACACCCCCCTAAATTAAATATAATTTAAATCTAACGAAATTAATTAACTCTTATTAAATAAATTATTCCTATTTAAAGCTAAATACTTACCTGTAAAATAAATCCTAATATAGCTACAATATAAATTATAATTATATTATAGCTATTTTAGGATTAATATTTATTTTACAGGTAACTTTGTATTTATTTTAACCAGGTACAATAGCTATTAAATAGTTAAGAACTATTTAATAGCTAAAATAGTTAAAATAATTACAAATTTACCTGTAAAAGAAATCCTAACCTAAGTTACAATTAAACCTAACACTAGACTATCAATAAATTAATTAAATAAACTACCTACAATTACCTACAATTAACCTAACACTACACTATAATAAATTAATTAAATACAATTGCTACAAATAAATACAATTAAATAAACTAGCTAAAGTACAAAAAATAAAAAAGAACTAAGTTACAAAAAATAAAAAAATATTTACAAACATAAGAAAAATATTACAACAATTTTAAACTAATTACACCTACTCTAAGCCCCCTAATAAAATAACAAAGCCCCCCAAAATAAAAAAATGCCCTACCCTATTCTAAATTACTAAAGTTCAATGCTCTTTTACCTTACCAGCCCTGAACAGGGCCCTTTGCGGGGCATGCCCCAAGAAATACAGCTCTTTTGCCTGTAAAAAAAAACCATACAATACCCAAGCCCCCCAACATTACAACCCACCACCCACATACCCCTAATCTAACCCAAACCCCCTTAAATAAACCTAACACTAAGCCCCTGAAGATCATCCGTCCAGAAGAGCTCCTCCGATGTCCTGATCCAAGCCCAAGCGGGGGGCTGAAGAGGTCCATGATCCGGCTGAAGTCTTCATCCAAGCGGGGCAGAAGAGGTCTTCTATCCGATTGAAGTCTTCATCCAAGCGGCATCCATCCGGAGCGAAGCGGCAGCATCCTGAAGACCTCCACCGCGGAACATCCATCCTGGCCGATGACTGAACGCCGAATGACGGTTCCTTTAAATGACGTCATCCAAGATGGCGTCCCTCGAATTCCGATTGGCTGATAGGATTCTATCAGCCAATCGGAATTAAGGTAGGAATATTCTGATTGGCTGATGGAATCAGCCAATCAGAATCAAGTTCAATCCGATTGGCTGATCCAATCAGCCAATCAGATTGAGCTTGCATTCTATTGGCTGATCGGAACAGCCAATAGAATGCGAGCTCAATCTGATTGGCTGATTGGATCAGCCAATCGGATTGAACTTGATTCTGATTGGCTGATTCCATCAGCCAATCAGAATATTCCTACCTTAATTCCGATTGGCTTATAGAATCCTATCAGCCAATCAGAATTTGAGGGACGCCATCTTGGATGACGTCATTTAAAGGAACCGTCATTCGTCGTTCAGTCGTCGGCCAGGATGGATGTTCCGCGGTGGAGGTCTTCAGGATGCTGCCGCTTCGCTCCGGATGGATGATGCTTGGATGAAGACTTCAATCGGATGGAAGACCTCTTCTGCCCCCCGCTTGGGCTTGGATCAGGACATCGGAGGAGCTCTTCTGGACGGATCGGTGTGATACCCGGTGAGGTGAAGACAAGGTAGGATGATCTTCAGGGGCTTAGTGTTAGGTTTATTTAAGGGGGGTTTGGGTTAGATTAGGGGTATGTGGGTGGTGGGTTGTAATGTTGGGGGGCTTGGGTATTGTATGTTTTTTTTTTACAGGCAAAAGAGCTGTATTTCTTGGGGCATGCCCCGCAAAGGGCCCTGTTCAGGGCTGGTAAGGTAAAAGAGCTTTGAACTTTAGTAATTTAGAATAGGGTAGGATGCTGCCGCTTCGCTCCGGATGGATGATGCTTGGATGAAGACTTCAATCGGATGGAAGACCTCTTCTGCCCCCCGCTTGGGCTTGGATCAGGACATCGGAGGAGCTCTTCTGGACGGATCGGTGTGATACCCGGTGAGGTGAAGACAAGGTAGGATGATCTTCAGGGGCTTAGTGTTAGGTTTATTTAAGGGGGGTTTGGGTTAGATTAGGCGTATGTGGGTGGTGGGTTGTAATGTTGGGGGGCTTGGGTATTGTATGGTTTTTTTTACAGGCAAAAGAGCTGTATTTCTTGGGGCATGCCCCGCAAAGGGCCCTGTTCAGGGCTGGTAAGGTAAAAGAGCTTTGAACTTTAGTAATTTAGAATAGGGTAGGGCATTTTTTTATTTTGGGGGGCTTTGTTATTTTATTAGGGGGCTTAGAGTAGGTGTAATTAGTTTAAAATTGTTGTAATTTTTTCTTATGTTTGTAAATATTTTTTTATTTTTTGTAACTTAGTTCTTTTTTATTTTTTGTACTTTAGCTAGTTTATTTAATTGTATTTATTTGTAGCAATTGTATTTAATTAATTTATTGATAGTGTAGTGTTAGGTTAATTGTAGGTAATTGTAGGTAGTTTATTTAATTAATTTATTAATAGTCTAGTGTTAGGTTTAATTGTAACTTAGGTTAGGATTTCTTTTACAGGTAAATTTGTAATTATTTTAACTATTTTAGCTATTAAATAGTTCTTAACTATTTAATAGCTATTGTACCTGGTTAAAATAAATACAAAGTTACCTGTAAAATAAATATTAATCCTAAAATAACTATAATATAATTATAATTTATATTGTAGCTATATTAGGATTTATTTTACAGGTAAGTATTTAGCTTTAAATAGGAATAATTTATTTAATAAGAGTTAATTAATTTCGTTAGATTTAAATTATATTTAATTTAGGGGGGTGTTAGTGTTAGGGTTAGACTTAGCTTTAGGGGTTAATACATTTATTAGAATAGCGGTGAGCTCCGGTCGGCAGATTAGGGGTTAATAATTGAAGTTAGGTGTCGGCGATGTTAGGGAGGGCAGATTAGGGGTAAATACTATTTATTATAGGGTTAGTGAGGCGGATTAGGGGTTAATAACTTTATTATAGTAGCGCTCAGGTCTGGTCGGCAGATTAGGGGTTAATAAGTGTAGGCAGGTGGAGGCGACGTTGAGGGGGGCAGATTAGGGGTTAATAAATATAATATAGTGGTCGGCGGTGTTAGGGGCAGCAGATTAGGGGTACATAAGGATAACGTAGGTGGCAGCGCTTTGCGGTCGGCAGATTAGGGGTTAATAAGTGTAGGTAGGTGGAGGCGACATTGTGGGGGGGCAGGTTAGGGGTTAATAAATATAATACAGGGGTCGGCGGTGTTAGGGGCAGCAGATTAGGGGTACATAAGGATAACGTAGGTGGCGGTCGGCAGATTAGGGGTTAAAAAAAATTATTCGAGTGTCGGCGATGTGGGGGGACCTCGGTTTAGGGGTACATAGATAGTTTATGGTTGTTAGTGTACTTTAGAGTACAGTAGTTAGGAGCTTTATAAACCGGCGTTAGCCCAGAAAGCTCTTAACTACTGACTTTTTTCCTGCGGCTGGAGTTTTGTCGTTAGATGTCTAACGCTCACTTCAGACACGACTCTAAATACCGGAGTTAGAAAGATCCCATTGAAAAGATAGGATACGCAATTGACGTAAGGGGATCTGCGGTATGGAAAAGTCGCGGCTGAAAAGTGAGCGTTAGACCCTATTTTGAGTGACTCCAAATACCGGCGGTAGCCTAAAACCAGCGTTAGGAGCCTCTAACGCTGGTTTTCACGGCTAACGCCAAACTCCAAATCTAGGTCTTTGATTTTTTCTTTGTATTTGCTTGTGAAAAAATAAAAAAAAACAAAGAAAAAAAAAGAAAAAAAAGAATTGTTATTGTTTTAAAATATAGATAATCCCTTTATTACCCATTCCCCAGTTTTGCATAACCAACACAGTTATAATAATACACTTTTTACCTCTGTGATTACCTTGTATCTAGGAACCTTCTTCCAGCCCCCTGATCACATGACTGTGACTGTGTTTTATCTATTGTCTTAAATTTAGCATTGTTTTGTGCTAAATCTTAAATAACCCCCTGTGCCTGAACACAGTGTTATCTATATGGCCCACGTGTACTTTCTGTCTCTTTGTGTTGAAAAGAGATTTAAAAAGCATGTGATAAGGCTTAGAAATTGGCATATGAGCCTACCTATGTTTAGTTTAAACTAAGAATACCAAGAGAAAAAAGCAAATTTGATGATAAAAGTAAATTGGAAAGTTGATTAAAATTCCTATCTGAATAATGAAAGTTTAATTTATACTAGACTGTCCCTTTAAATAGGAATTATTTAGGTAATAATAGTAATTTTTATTTAGATTTATTTTAATTATATTAAAGTTAGGGGTGTTAGGGTTAGACTTAGGTTTAAGGGTTAATATATTTATTTAGTGTTAGTGATGTGGGAGGCCAAAGGTTTAGGGTTTAATAACTTTAGTATAGTGGCGACGGCGACGTTGGGGGTGGTAGATTAGGGGTTATTAAGTGTAGGTAGGTGGCGGTGACATTGGAGGCGGCATATTAGGGGTTAATAAGTGTAGGTGGGGGGCAGCGACATTGGGGGCAGCAGATTAGGGGTTAATAAGTGTAGGTAGGTGTTGCGATGTCGGGGATGGCAGATTAGGGGTTAATAAGTGTAATGTAGGTGTCGGCGATGTCGGGGGCGGCAGATTAGGGGTGTTTAGACTCGGGGTTTATGTTAGGGTGTTAGGTTTACACATAAATGTTATTTCCCCATAGGAATCAATGGGGCTGCGTTACGGAGCTTTACGCTCCATTATTGCAGGTGTTAGGCTTTTTTTTAGCCGGCTCTCCCCATTGATGTTTATGGGGAAATCGTGCACGAGCACGTAAAAGCAGCGCTGGTATTTGTGTGCGGTATGGAGCTCAATGCTGCCATACTGCCTGCAAACGCCGTTTTTTTGCAAACCTGTAATAGCAGCGCTATTAAAGGTGAGCGGTGGAAATAACTTGCAAGTTATTACCGAGTCACTCATAACGCAAAACTCGTAATCTGGCCGATTGCTAATTCTCTGTGATAACTTTAAATCAAATTTTTGCAGCTGTTGCATAGAACATAACCATACAACCCTTTTAACATGCCATTGGATCTGTGCCAAATATATTTATGATATTACTCTGCATCTTATAGGCAAATCACATTTTTCCAGCCATTAAATTAACACGGTAATGACAATACATTCTGTCAATAAAACATTGATTTAAGAGTGAAAACTGTAGAAAGAAAAAGAAGAAGCATTTTTGCCCACTGACATTAATAATTAGATGATGATAGTTACAAGGACAAGTTTCTTATAATGGGTATATATTCAATATTCACAGGTCCAGTAGATTAATAAACTCAGCTCTTCATTGGTCAGTATTAACAGTATTTATACAGTGGTGCCCTTCTAGCTATAACTCCATTACAGATTAATTAAAGCAATATTGGTGGAATAAACTGTTTAGTACTCATGGCCTCATGTCAGCCCTCTAGTATTTATCTACCCTAAAATAATACCCCCCTTCCCCAGATTACTTGTGTTACCTGCAACATGTATGAGGATACTTTCTTTCTTATGCTGGACTGCACCACCACCGCAGCTGAGAGAGGGGTGAGCTGCTAGCAGCTTCCCTTCTTGCACATGGCAATTATATGTCTGTAGAAAACCAGCATTCATTTTGTGCTGTAGTGACAGCTCTCAAGGTACCGTTACAGCTACTGGTTGCTAATAAACTACAATTCCCAGCAAACAGTTAAACCTTGCATATGATTGGCTGTACACACAGGGCAGGAAGTTGTTTGCTTAAAAGAAAACAAAACAAAAACGTTTTCACTCAAGCAAGACTACAACTCCCAGGAAACCCGCGCGGGTGAGAAAAAAAAAAAGTTTAAAAAAAGAAAAAAAATTGAGCTAAAGCTGGGGCCCCCCTAATGGGTGAACTTGCAGGTGCCCGGTCACGACCGCGACTACTGCATCACCGGTAGTTCCGCCCCTGGGTAAAGTACTCTTTTTTTGTTATATTGCCCCCCTAACAGGTGCTTGTTGATTACAAAAATATTTGGCACCTATAGGTACTTACCATTAGTACTACTTTACCTACTATCTTGTTACTATATGATACCTGGTTGTGCCTGATGTAAAGCTTTTCAGTTGTTTTGGAAACCTCGTGGTGGATCGGCTTCCCGGATTTTGATTGGGAGCAACGTCGCATCACATGTTACACGTGTTCCAAATAGTATAGACACGCTGGGATCGGCGATACTTTAACAAGTTAACTTTGTTTTTGTATTTATATGCAATATATGTTATTGTGGAGGCATTTTAAACAGATACCTGATAGTTTATATTTTTGATTGCCACTCTGTGGTTCCGTCAACACAGTAGATTTGCAGACAATGCAATAGCACTTAGTCTAAACTTCAAATGAGTAGTAGATTTTTTTTCTGACAATTTTAAAGGGACAGTACACTGTAAAAACACAATTTATGCTTACCTGATAAATTTATTTCTCTTGTGGTGTATCCAGTCCACGGATCATCCATTACTTGTGGGATATTCTCCTTCCCAACAGGAAGTTGCAAGAGGACACCCACAGCAGAGCTGCTATATAGCTCCTCCCCTAACTGCCATATCCAGTCATTCGACCGAAACAAGCCGAGAAAGGAGAAACCATAGGGTGCAGTGGTGACTGTAGTTTAATCTAAAATTTTGACCTGCCTTAAAATGACAGGGCGGGCCGTGGACTGGATACACCACAAGAGAAATAAATTTATCAGGTAAGCATAAATTGTGTTTTCTCTTGTGGGATACCAATACCAAAGCTAAAGTACACGGATGAAGGGAGGGACAAGGCAGGTACTTAAATCGAAGGTACCACTGCCTGTAAAACCTTTCTCCCAAAAATAGCCTCAGAAGAAGCAAAAGTATCAAATTTGTAGAATTTGGAAAAAGTATGAAGCGAAGACCAAGTCGCCGCCTTGCAAATCTGTTCAACAGAAGCCTCATTTTTAAAGGCCCAAGTGGAAGCCACAGCTCTAGTAGAATGAGCTGTAATCCTTTCAGGAGGCTGCTGTCCAGCAGTCTCATAGGCTAAGCGGATTATGCTTCTTAGCCAAAAAGAAAGAGAGGTTGCCGAAGCCTTTTGACCTCTTCTCTGTCCAGAGTAAACAACAAACAAAGCAGATGTTTGACGAAAATCTTTAGTAGCTTGTAAGTAAAACTTTAAAGCACGAGCCATGTCCAGATTATGTAAAAGACGTTCCTTCTTTGAAGAAGGATTAGGACACAATGATGGAACATCAATCTCTTGATTGATATTCTTAGTAGATACCACCTTAGGCAAAAACCCAGGTTTTGTATGCAGAACTACCTTATCTGCATGGAAGATCAGATAAGGAGAATCACATTGTAAAGCAGATAACTCGGAGACTCTACGAGCCGAGGAAATAGCCATCAAAAAATGAACTTTCCAAGATAAAAGCTTGATATCTATGGAATGAAGAGGTTCAAACGGAACCCCTTGAAGAACTTTAAGAACCAAATTTAAGCTCCATGGGGGAGCAACAGGTTTAAACACAGGCTTGATTCTAACCAACGCCTGACAAAACGCCTGAACGTCTGGAACATCCGCCAGACGCTTGTGCAAAAGAATAGACAGTGCAGAGATCTGTCCCTTCAAAGAACTAGCTGATAATCCTTTCTCCAAACCCTCTTGGAGAAAAGATAATATCCTGGGAATCCTAACCTTACTCCATGAGTAACTCTTGGATTCACACCAATAAAGATATTTACGCCATATCTTATGGTAGATTTTCCTGGTAACAGGCTTTCGTGCCTGTATTAAGGTATTAATGACAGACTCGGAGAAGCCACGCTTTGATAAAATCAAGCGTTCAATCTCCATGCAGTCAGTCTCAGAGAAATTAGATTTGGATGATTGAAAGGACCTTGAAGTACAAGGTCTCCTCTCAAAGGCCAAGGTGGAAAGGATGACATGTCCACTAGGTCTGCATACCAGGTCCTGCGTGGCCACGCAGGCGCTATCAAAATCACAGATGCTCTCTCCTGCTTGATTTTGGCAATCAGTCAAGGGAGCAGAGGAAACGGTGGAAACACGTAAGCCAGGTTGAAAGACCAAGGCGCTGCTAGAGCATCTATCCGCGTCGCTTCCGGGTCTCTGGACCTGGATCCGTAATAAGGAAGCTTGGCGTTCTGGCGAGACGCCATGAGATCCAGTTCTGGTTTGCCCCAACGATGAATCAATTGAGCAAACACCTCCGGATGGAGTTCCCACTCCCCCGGATGAAAAGTCTGACGACTTAGAAAATCCGCCTCCCAGTTCTCTACACCTGGGATATGGATCGCTGATAGGTAGCAAGAGTGTTTCTCTGCCCAGTGAATTATTTTGGAGACTTCTAACATCGCTAAGGAACTCCTTGTTCCCCCTTGATGGTTGATGTAAGCCACAGTCGTGATGTTGTCCGACTGAAATCTGATGAACCTCAGGGTTGTTAACTGAGGCCAAGCCTGGAGAGCATTGAATATTGCCCTCAATTCCAGAATATTTATTGGGAGGAGTTTCTCCTCCTGAGTCCACGATCCCTGAGCCTTCAGGGAGTTCCAGACTGCACCCCAACCTAGAAGGCTGGCATCTGTCGTTACAATTGTCCAATCTGGCCTGCGAAAGGTCATACCTTTGGACAGATGGACCCGAGATAGCCACCAGAGAAGAGAATCTCTGGTCTCTTGATCCAGATTTAGTAGAGGGGACAAATCTGTGTAATCCCCATTCCACTGACTGAGCATGCATAGTTGCAGCGGTCTGAGATGTAGGCGCGCAAACGGAACTATGTCCATTGCCGCTACCATTAAGCCGATTACCTCCATGCACTGAGCCACCGAAAGGAGCGGAATAGAATGGAGAACACAGCAAGAATTTAGAAGTTTTGATAACCTGGACTCCGTCAGGTAAATTTTCATTTCTACAGAATCTATCAGAGTCCCTAGGAAGGAGACTCTTGTGAGTGGGGACAGAAAACTCTTTTCCTCATTCACTTTCCACCCGTGCGACCTCAGAAATGCCAGAACTATGTCCGTATGGGACTTGGCAATTTGGAAATTTGACGCCTGTATCAGGATGTCATCTAGATAAGGGGCCACTGCTATGCCCCGCGGCCTTAGGACCGCCAGAAGCGACCCCAGAACCTTTGTAAAAATTCTTGGGGCTGTAGCTAACCCGAAGGGAAGAGCCACAAACTGGTAATGCCTGTCCAGAAAGGCAAACCTTAGGAACCGATGATGATCTTTGTGTATCGGAATGTGAAGGTAAGCATCCTTTAGTTCCACCGTAGTCATATATTGACCCTCCTGAATCATAGGTAGGATGGTCCGAATAGTTTCCATTTTGCATGATGGAACTCTGAGGAATTTGTTTAAGATCTTTAGATCCAAGATTGGTCTGAAGGTTCCCTCTTTTTTGGGAACCACAAACAGATATGAGTAAAATCCATGTCCCTGTTCCTCCTTTGGAACTGGATGGATCACTCCCATAACTAGGAGGT
Organism: Bombina bombina; assembly: GCF_027579735.1. Classification (NCBI taxonomy): domain Eukaryota; kingdom Metazoa; phylum Chordata; class Amphibia; order Anura; family Bombinatoridae; genus Bombina; species Bombina bombina. Next base: position 637,514,028 of record NC_069499.1, read on the forward strand.
CTTGCACACAGTGTAAGAATGCCTCTTTCTTTATCTGGTTGACAGATAATCGTGAAAGGTGAAATCTCCCTTGTGGAGGAGAAGCCTTGAAGTCCAGAAGATACCCCTGAGATATAATCTCCAACGCCCAGGGATCCTGAACATCTCTTGCCCACGCCTGGGCGAAGAGAGAAAGTCTGCCCCCTACTAGACCCGTTACCGGATAGGGGGCCATTCCTTCATGCTGTCTTAGAGGCAGCAGCAGGCTTTTTGGCCTGCTTGCCTTTGTTCCAGGACTGGTTAGGTTTCCAGGCCGTCTTGGACTGAGCAAAAGTTCCCTCTTGTTTTGTAGCAGAGGAAGTTGATGCTGCACTTGCCTTGAAGTTTCGAAAGGTACGAAAATTAGACTGTTTGGCCATTGATTTGGACCTGTCCTGAGGAAGGGCATGACCTTTTCCTCCAGTAATGTCAGCAATAATTTTCTTCAAACCAGGCCTGAATAGGGTCTGCCCCTTGAAGGGAATGTTAAGTAGTTTAGACTTTGAAGTCACGTCAGCTGACCAAGATTTAAGCCATAGCGCTCTACGCGCCTGGATGGCAAATCCAGAATTCTTAGCCGTTAGTTTAGTCAAATGAACAATGGCATCAGAAACAAAAGAATTAGCTAGCTTAAGTGCTCTAAGCTTGTTAAGTATGTCCTCCAATGGAGTCGTTGTCGGTAAAGCCTCTTCCAGAGACTCAAACCAGAACGCCGCAGCAGCAGTAACAGGAGCAATGCATGCAAGGGGCTGCAGTATAAAACCTTGTTGAATAAACATTTTCTTAAGGTAACCCTCTAATTTTTTATCCATAGGATCTGAAAAAGCACAACTGTCCTCGACAGGGATAGTAGTACGCTTTGCTAAAGTAGAAACTGCTCCCTCCACCTTAGGGACCGTCTGCCATAAGTCCTGTGTGGTGGCGTCTATGGGAAACATTTTTCTAAAAATAGGAGGGGGGGAAAACGGCACACCGGGTCTATCCCACTCTTTATTAATATTTTCTGTAAACCTTTTAGGTATTGGAAAAACCTCAGTACACACCGGCACTGCAAAGTATTTATCCAGTCTACACAATTTCTCTGGCACTGCAATTGTGTCACAGTCATTCAGAGCAGCTAAAACCTCCCTAAGCAAAACACGGAGGTTCTCAAGCTTAAATTTAAAAGTAGAAATATCAGAATCAGGTTTCCCTGAGTCAGTGATATCACCCACAGACTGAAGCTCTCCTTCCTCAGCTTCTGCATATTGTGAGGCAGTATCAGACATGGCTCTTAAAGCGTCTCTATGCTCTGTATTACGCCTAACACCAGAGCTATCACGCTTTCCTCTAAATTCAGGTAGTCTGGCTAATACCGCTGACAGTGTATTATCCATGACTGCCGCCATGTCTTGTAAAGTAATCGCTATGGGCGTCCTTGATGTACTTGGCGCCATTTGAGCGTGAGTCCCTTGAGCGTGAGTCAAAGGGTCTGACACGTGGGGAGAGTTAGTCGGCATAACTTCCCCCTCGTCAGAATCCTCTGGTGATAAATTTTTTAAAGACAAAAGCTGATCTTTATTGTTTAAAGTGAAATCAATACATTTAGTACACATTCTCATATGGGGTTCCACCATGGCTTTTAAACATAATGAACAAGGAGTTTCCGCTATGTCAGACATGTTTGTACAGACTAGCAATGAGACTAGCAAGCTTGGAAAACACTTTAAATCAAGTTAACAAGCAAATATAAAAAACGGTACTGTGCCTTTAAGAGAAACAAATTTTGTCGAAATTTGAAAAATAGTGAAAAAAGGCAGTAAATTAAACAAAATTTTTACAGTGTATGTAATAGGTTAGCAGAGCATTGAACCCACTTGCAAATGGATGATTAACCCCTTAATGCAAAAAACGGATAAAAAAAACGAAATAAACGTTTTTTAAACAGTCACAACTGCCACAGCTCAGCTGTGGCCCTACCTTCCTCAATAAACAACGTTTGAAGCCTTTAGAGCCCTTCAGAGATGTCCTATAGCATGCAGGGGACTGCTGAGGGAAGCTGAATTTTGAAGTCTGCAATTTTAACTGCGCAAAAAAGCGCTAAAATAGGCCCCTCCCACTCATACTACAACAGTGGAAAGCCTCAGGAAACTGTTTCTAGGCAAAAATCAAGCCAGCCATGTGGAAAAAACTAGGCCCCAATAAGTTTTATCACCAAAGCATATATAAAAACGATTAAACATGCCAGCAAACGTTTTATATTGCCATATTATCAGAGTATATATCTCTGGTAGTAAGCCTGATAGAAGTCGCTATTAAATCACTGTTTTTAGGCTTAACTTACATTAATCAGGTACCAGCAGCATTTTCTAGTCCCTAGAAAAAATTAAAACTGCACATACCTCAATAGCAGGATAACCTGCACGCCATTCTCCCTCTGAAGTTACCTCACTCCTCAGACATATGTGAGAACAGCAGTGGATCTTAGTTATAAGCTGCTAAAATCATAGAAAACGCAGGCAGATTATTCTTCTAAATACTGCCTGAGATGAAATAGTACAACTCCGGTACTATTTGAAAATAACAAACTTTTGATTGAAGAAAAAACTAACTATATTTTACCACTCTCCTCTTACTACCTCCATCTTTGTTGAGAGTTGCAAGAGAATGACTGGATATGGCAGTTAGGGGAGGAGCTATATAGCAGCTCTGCTGTGGGTGTCCTCTTGCAACTTACTGTTGGGAAGGAGAATATCCCACAAGTAATGGATAATCCGTGGACTGGATACACCTTACAAGAGAAATTGTTTTTCCATAAATGTATTTTAAACGATTTGTTATACCAACTGCAGAGTATAAAATATTTGAGAAATTGCATTTTCGGGTTTATTTGTGTATCTGAAGAAGCTGGTTTTGTGCTTTGAAACCACAGCCTTTTACAATGGGTTGAGCTTCAGGTAATATCAGATCTCATTATGTTATCACTTTTATGTACACAGACTTGCTTCCTTATCTTATATTTGTCTGGAACACCAAAGCTCAATACATAGAGAGAACAATGGAAAATTATCATTTTATTACTTAACTATCATGCCCCCTACTAAGGGTGTAATCTCTTCTGCTGGCTGTGTTTACTTAGGCTTGTCAATAGCATATACGCCAGTATCAAAACTTTCAGTATAGGTTGGGAAACCACAAGCTAAATCAGCTATTTCAAATGCTGAAATATGAGTAAAGGAGCTACTTGCAACCAATTTAATACACTCTAGCAGGTAAAAAGGATCATTGGGAATAATTTAAAGGGGAGAAAGTTTTTGGGTGAACTGTCCCTTTAAGTTATGTCTTTTTCCACTCCCCCTGTACCATGTGACAGCCATCAGCCAATAACAAATGCATTCACGTACCATGTGACAGCCATCAGCCATTCACAAATGCATACACACGTATTCTTGCACATGCTCAGTAGGAGCTGGTAACTCAAAAAGTTTAAAAATAAAAAGACTGCACATTTTGTTAATGGAAGAAAATTGGAAAGTTGTTTAAAATGGCATGCTCTATCTGAATCATGCCAGTTTAATTTTGATTGAGTGTCCCTTTAAGATCTTTTGTGTTATATTGGTCCATATGAGTAAAATTATATTGTAAGAGGGGTACAAGTTAAGGGTTCTTATCCATACTATGGCTGTCTGCTCTGCTGTAATTATGCCATATTCAAAAGCTTTGTAAATATCTTCTGCTTGCTGACTAAGTGAAGGGGTGGTGTAGGAAAAGTCCAATCCCCTTCAGAGAAAAAAAGAAGGAACAGGGGCATGCAAGGTTTAATTAATATTTTAAGATCATTTAATTTTGGCTGTTGTACATGGAGCGCTTCTGAGTGTAAAGCGTTTACATTAAATTGCTATTGTATATTTTAACCACTGGGGGTCACTATTACTTAAGGCTCGTGGTTATCATAAAAATATCTAACAGGAGGATTTACAAACTTACAGTTGTACAGTTCAGGTAAAAGCAGCAAGCATAGAGGGGGGATTTCATAATAATCTTACCCTGAAATAAAAAAAACAAAAACCTGCTGCCAGTATGCCAGTAATACGAGTTAATGTTTCATTAAGCATCAATTCATCTATATTTTCCACAGTTCTGTTCATGGGCGCTTCTGCCATTACAGCTATAGTTGTGTGAGTGAGATGCCCAATACACACATCAAACACAACACAGAAAAACAATAACTACAACACTGCCAAAATGGTTTATGTGAATGTTTGTATAAATGTACTATATTCATGTCTGTTTTATTCCAGTAAAGCAGTCTTGCTGGGTAAACAAAAGGTGCAAACTTGCTGTGAACAAACGGCTGCCTGACAATGTTCTGGGGCAAACGGCTGCCTGACAGTGTTCTGAAGGAAAAGGGCTGCCTGACAGTGTTCTGGGGCAAACGGCTGCCTGACAATGTTCTGGGGCAAACGGCTGCCTGACAATGTTCTGGGGCAAACGGCTGCCTGACAATGTTCTGGGGCAAACGGCTGCCTGACAATTTTCTGGGGAAAAGGGCTGCCTGACAGTGTTCTGAAGGAAAAGGGCTGCCTGACAGTGTTCTGGGACAAACGGGGTTGGGGCTGGGAAGCAAGGGTAAGTCTTCCCATGCTACCTGCCCCTTAGGAGGTTATAGGGTTAAAATAATTTTCCATCCCTCCCATCCTTCCCCTCCCCTTTTCCCCCCTCCTTTTTTTTTTTTTTGTTTTTTGTTTTGATTGTGTTGTTGCCCTTTATCACTTTAAATCAAAATGGCAGCGGGAAGTAATCTAAAAATGACCTCCTGGAATATTGGAGGCCTCACCTCTCCCATTAAACGGAAAGCCATACTTGCCCAACTAAAAAAGATAAATACCGATGTAGCTTTCCTACAGGAAACTCACTTAAAACCAGAAGAAGTTCTAAAACCTAAATCTTCCTGGGTTAGGGAAGTCTTTTTCTCTTCTACTACACAAAGAAAGGGTGGGGTAGCAATCCTCATCGGGAAGAAACTCCCCTATGAGGTAATACAACTAGCCACAGACCAGGAAGGAAGATACTTATTGATAAAAATCAAGATTTCAAATACATTATTTACATTATGTAACGTATATGCCCCCAATGTTTTTAATCTTCCCTTTTGGGAAAAGTTGCAAAATAAGCTCTTTTCATTTACAGAAGGGTATCTGATACTTGGAGGCGATTTTAACATGGCTCCTCAATACCCGTTGGATAGGCTTAGACAGAATTCTATTCCAATTAAAACAAAGCGAGATAACTTGGAGTCCAAACTATTCATTAGACTGTTTCGTAATCTAAAACTTTGTGATATTTGGAGACTTCAAAATCCTGACAACAGAGACTATACGTGCCACTCGAGAGCGCATAAAACCCTCTCGAGAATCGACCTCTTTCTAGCAGATGAAAAAATATGTAAAATGAAAGTGTCCACTAAGATTTTACCTATAACCATATCGGATCACGCTCCGATTACTCTCGAGTTCCACTTAAATTCTTCGGGGTACAGGAATGGTAGCTTTGTATTTCCACGATACCTAACTTCAGATTTAAAATTTAAAAACTGGCTTATTTCCAGATTTCAGGAATTTGCACTGTTTAACCAACAACATACTTCCAAACCTGCCCTATTTTGGGAAACTGCAAAGGCGGTCCTTCGTGGGGAAATATTAGCATATACCATATCCAGGTCTAAGAAAATTAAAAGGAGGGAAAATGAAGTGTTAAGGGCCGTTACAAATGCATATAATCGTTACATTTTAAATAAAACTCCAGAAAACTGGACTAGATATAATTCAGCACTAGCGGAGAGGGATTCCTTTCTTCTTTATAAAACTACCCAGAGAGACCTTAGGCTACAAGCCAAATTATATCATTATGGTAATAAAACAGGGCAGCTTTTGGCTAACCTGGTTAAAATTGAAAAAGGTTCTCGCATAATAAAATCTATTATAAAAGGCAGCAAAAACCTTAATTCCCCCGAAGAAATTCGTGGAGTATTCGCAGAATATTATGAATCTTTATATACCTCTAAGATTTCTAATAAACTGCAGAGAGAGAATTTCTGGGATAAACTAGCTTTTCCATCCCTGTCGCCTGATCTGCTCCAAACACTGCAATCCCCCTTTACTGAAGCAGAAATTTCAACAACGATTCAAAGGCTGTCCTCCAATAAAGCTCCGGGACCGGATGCACTCCCGAATGAGTTTTACATAATATTAGCACCCGAAATAATAAGCCACCTAACTTCACTTTTTAATGACATCTACATTTCTGGTAATTCACCAACTAAAGAATTTGTTGCGTCATATACAACCCTCATCCTAAAACAGGGGAAAGACCCAAATAAAAAAGAGTCATATAGACCTATTGCGCTATTAAACATGGACTATAAACTCTTGACATCTATCCTAGCGCATAGACTCCAACCACTGATCTCTACTATCATCCATAAAGACCAAGTTGTTTTTTTATTGAACCGAAACTCATCAGCCAAAATAAGGGAAGTATTTACGCTAATAGAACATTTTAAGAGGCTTGGGGCGGGGGGGATGGGGGGAGGGGACACCCCTGATATGGCAATTATATCTATCGACGGTGAAAAAGCGTTCGATTCAGTACACCATGATCACTTAAGTTTCGCGCTACAGCAGTTCGGACTTAGAGGTAACGTCCTGCGTTTATTTAATAACTTGTATAGTAATACATCTACGAGAATCATGGTTAATGATGGTTTAACAAAAGATATAAGATTAGGAAGAGGAACCAGACAGGGGTGTCCTCTTTCCTCGTTACTTTTCGATTTGGCTATCGAACCCCTTGCTATCCAAATTCGTCATCAACTTGAAGGGATTCAAATTAAGGAAAAAGAATTGCAAATTGCACTTTACGCAGATGATGTCCTGATTTATATCTCAAACACAGCCAGAAATATTCCAAGACTTCTTGAAATTATAGATCAGTTTAGCTCTTTTTCTGGTTATAGAGTGAACATTTTAAAATCTGAGTTATGCTGGCTGAAACACACGAAGGACTCCTATGTAGCTATTCCATTCTCCATAGTTCCAGATGCATTTAAATATCTAGGCATCTGGATTTCCCCCAACCCTAACGAGTGGTATGACCTAAATATTCCCCCGGTACTTAATAGAGTTAAGCAAGCTTTCAAAAACTGGCAGAAACTTCCATTGTCCTTGTCAGGACGTATTGCTCTCTATAAAATGACTCTTCTTCCCAAAATCCTATATGTCCTTCAGAATACTCCGCTCATCTTGAAAACAAAAGATATTCTTTCCTTTCATTCGGCTCTCCGCTCTTTTATATGGCAAAATAAGAAACCTAGGATTTCCCTTTCTAAATTAACGCTTACTACAGAATACGGGGGTCTTTCGTTACCAGATATTCTACTATATAATATAGTCTTCCAGGCTAGAGTGGTGGTAGATTGGTTAACAGGCGCTAATTACATTACGAGTCTTGATCTTGAAAACAACATAGCTTACCCATATTCTTTAATAGCGATACTACATTGTAATAACAATATAATTCCACCAGAAATAAAAAAAATAAAGTCCATCTATAACCCAATCCAGATGTGGAGAAAGATATGTTCTATACTGCATATTCAATTTAGGGTTTCACGCTTCTTACCACTCTCAAATAACCCTCAATTTCAGGCTGGGATACAATCGGCTCTTTTCTCTAAATGGGAAACTCTGGGCTTAGTAAACATTGCTCGATTACTTGATTTTCCAAGAAAATGTATCAAAACCTTTGATTCTATTAAAGAGAATTTTCAGCTTTCTAATAAAAACTTCTTCGCTTATCTTCAAGCAAGACACCTTGCACTTAAATTAGTAAATGATTTTGGATGGGACTGGTCTCTGGTTATACTTGAGAACTGGATATTGTTAGTTAAAAGTGGGAACCACAAACAGATTTGAGTAAAATCCATGTCCCTGTTCCTCCTTTGGAACTGGATGGATCACTCCCATAACTAGGAGGTCTTGCACACAGTGTAAGAATGCCTCTTTCTTTATCTGGTTGACAGATAATCGTGAAAGGTGAAATCTCCCTTGTGGAGGAGAAGCCTGGAAGTCCAGAAGATACCCCTGAGATATAATCTCCAACGCCCAGGGATCCTGAACATCTCTTGCCCACGCCTGGGCGAAGAGAGAAAGTCTGCCCCCTACTAGACCCGTTACCGGATAGGGGGCCATTCCTTCATGCTGTCTTAGAGGCAGCAGCAGGCTTTTTGGCCTGCTTGCCTTTGTTCCAGGACTGGTTAGGTTTCCAGGCCGTCTTGGACTGAGCAAAAGTTCCCTCTTGTTTTGTAGCAGAGGAAGTTGATGCTGCACTTGCCTTGAAGTTTCGAAAGGTACGAAAATTAGACTGTTTGGCCATTGATTTGGACCTGTCCTGAGGAAGGGCATGACCTTTTCCTCCAGTAATGTCAGCAATAATTTTCTTCAAACCAGGCCTGAATAGGGTCTGCCCCTTGAAGGGAATGTTAAGTAGTTTAGACTTTGAAGTCACGTCAGCTGACCAAGATTTAAGCCATAGCGCTCTACGCGCCTGGATGGCAAATCCAGAATTCTTAGCCGTTAGTTTAGTCAAATGAACAATGGCATCAGAAACAAAAGAATTAGCTAGCTTAAGTGCTCTAAGCTTGTTAAGTATGTCCTCCAATGGAGTCGTTGTCGGTAAAGCCTCTTCCAGAGACTCAAACCAGAACGCCGCAGCAGCAGTGACAGGAGCAATGCATGCAAGGGGCTGCAGTATAAAACCTTGTTGAATAAACATTTTCTTAAGGTAACCCTCTAATTTTTTATCCATAGGATCTGAAAAAGCACAACTGTCCTCGACAGGGATAGTAGTACGCTTTGCTAAAGTAGAAACTGCTCCCTCCACCTTAGGGACCGTCTGCCATAACTCCTGTGTGGTGGCGTCTATGGGAAACATTTTTCTAAAAATAGGAGGGGGGGAAAACGGCACACCGGGTCTATCCCACTCTTTATTAATATTTTCTGTAAACCTTTTAGGTATTGGAAAAACCTCAGTACACACCGGCACTGCAAAGTATTTATCCAGTCTACACAATTTCTCTGGCACTGCAATTGTGTCACAGTCATTCAGAGCAGCTAAAACCTCCCTAAGCAAAACACGGAGGTTCTCAAGCTTAAATTTAAAAGTAGAAATATCAGAATCAGGTTTCCCTGAGTCAGTGATATCACCCACAGACTGAAGCTCTCCTTCCTCAGCTTCTGCATATTGTGAGGCAGTATCAGACATGGCTCTTAAAGCGTCTCTATGCTCTGTATTACGCCTAACACCAGAGCTATCACGCTTTCCTCTAAATTCAGGTAGTCTGGCTAATACCGCTGACAGTGTATTATCCATGACTGCCGCCATGTCTTGTAAAGTAATCGCTATGGGCGTCCTTGATGTACTTGGCGCCATTTGAGCGTGAGTCCCTTGAGCGTGAGTCAAAGGGTCTGACACGTGGGGAGAGTTAGTCGGCATAACTTCCCCCTCGTCAGAATCCTCTGGTGATAAATTTTTTAAAGACAAAAGCTGATCTTTATTGTTTAAAGTGAAATCAATACATTTAGTACACATTCTCATATGGGGTTCCACCATGGCTTTTAAACATAATGAACAAGGAGTTTCCGCTATGTCAGACATGTTTGTACAGACTAGCAATGAGACTAGCAAGCTTGGAAAACACTTTAAATCAAGTTAACAAGCAAATATAAAAAACGGTACTGTGCCTTTAAGAGAAACAAATTTTGTTGAAATTTGAAAAACAGTGAAAAAAGGCAGTAAATCAAACGAAATTTTTACAGTGTATGTAATAGGTTAGCAGAGCATTGAACCCACTTGCAAATGGATGATTAACCCCTTAATGCAAAATACGGATTAAAAAAACGAAATAAACGTTTTTTAAACAGTCACAACAACTGCCACAGCTCAGCTGTGGCCCTACCTTCCTCAATAAACAACGTTTGAAGCCTTTAGAGCCCTTCAGAGATGTCCTATAGCATGCAGGGGACTGCTGAGGGAAGCTGAATTTCTCTGTCTGTAATTTTAACTGCGCAAAAAAGCGCTAAAATAGGCCCCTCCCACTCATACTACAACAGTGGAAAGCCTCAGGAAACTGTTTCTAGGCAAAAATCAAGCCAGCCATGTGGAAAAAACTAGGCCCCAATAAGTTTTATCACCAAAGCATATATAAAAACGATTAAACATGCCAGCAAATGTTTTATATTGCCATATTATCAGAGTATATATCTCTGGTAGTAAGCCTGATAGAAGTCGCTATTAAATCACTGTTTTTAGGCTTAACTTACATTAATCAGGTACCAGCAGCATTTTCTAGTCCATAGAAAAAATTAAAACTGCACATACCTCAATAGCAGGATAACCTGCACGCCATTCTCCCTCTGAAGTTACCTCACTCCTCAGACATATGTGAGAACAGCAGTGGATCTTAGTTATAAGCTGCTAAGATCATAGAAAACGCAGGCAGATTATTCTTCTAAATACTGCCTGAGATGAAATAGTACAACTCCGGTACTATTTGAAAATAACAAACTTTTGATTGAAGAAAAAACTAACTATATTTTACCACTCTCCTCTTACTACCTCGATCTTTGTTGAGAGTTGCAAGAGAATGACTGGATATGGCAGTTAGGGGAGGAGCTATATAGCAGCTCTGCTGTGGGTGTCCTCTTGCAACTTCCTGTTGGGAAGGAGAATATCCCACAAGTAATGGATGATCCGTGGACTGGATACACCTTACAAGAGAAATTGTTTTTCCATAAATGTATTTTAAACGACTTGTTATACCAACTGCAGAGAATAAAATATTTGAGAAATTGCATTTTCGGGTTTATTTGTGTATCTGAAGAAGCTGGTTTTGTGCTTTGAAACCACAGCCTTTTACAATGGGTTGAGCTTCAGGTAATATCAGATCTCATTATGTTATCACTTTTATGTACACAGACTTGCTTCCTTATCTTATATTTGTCTGGAACACCAAAGCTCAATACATAGAGAGAACAATGGAAAATTATCATTTTATTACTTAACTATCATGCCCCCTACTAAGGGTGTAATCTCTTCTGCTGGCTGTGTTTACTTAGGCTTGTCAATAGCGTATACGCCAGTATCAAAACTTTCAGTATAGGTTGGGAAACCACAAGCTAAATCAGCTATTTCAAATGCTGAAATATGAGTAAAGGAGCTACTTGCAACCAATTTAATACACTCTAGCAGGTAAAAAGGATCATAGGGAATAATTTAAAGGGGAGAAAGTTTTTGGGTGAACTGTCCCTTTAAGTTATGTCTTTTTCCACTCCCCCTGTACCATGTGACAGCCATCAGCCAATAACAAATGCATTCACGTACCATGTGACAGCCATCAGCCATTCACAAATGCATACACACTTATTCTTGCACATGCTCAGTAGGAGCTGGTAACTCAAAAAGTTTAAAAATAAAAAGACTGCACATTTTGTTAATGGAAGAAAATTGGAAAGTTGTTTAAAATGGCATGCTCTATCTGAATCATGCCAGTTTAATTTTGATTGAGTGTCCCTTTAAGATCTTTTGTGTTATATTGGTCCATATGAGTAAAATTATATTGTAAGAGGGGTACAAGTTAAGGGTTCTTATCCATACTATGGCTGTCTGCTCTGCTGTAATTATGCCATATTCAAAAGCTTTGTAAATATCTTCTGCTTGCTGACTAAGTGAAGGGGTGGTGTAGGAAAAGTCCAATCCCCTTCAGAGAAAAAAAGAAGGAACAGGGGCATGCAAGGTTTAATTAATATTTTAAGATCATTTAATTTTGGCTGTTGTACATGGAGCGCTTCTGAGTGTAAAGCGTTTACATTAAATTGCTATTGTATATTTTAACCACTGGGGGTCACTATTACTTAAGGCTCGTGGTTATCATAAAAATATCTAACAGGAGGATTTACAAACTTACAGTTGTACAGTTCAGGTAAAAGCAGCAAGCATAGAGGGGGGATTTCATAATAATCTTACCCTGAAATAAAAAAAAAAAAACCTGCTGCCAGTATGCCAGTAATACGAGTTAATGTTTCATTAAGCATCAATTCATCTATATTTTCCACAGTTCTGTTCATGGGCGCTTCTGCCATTACAGCTATAGTTGTGTGAGTGAGATGCCCAATACACACATCAAACACAACACAGAAAAACAATAACTACAACACTGCCAACATGGTTTATGTGAATGTTTGTATAAATGTACTATATTCATGTCTGTTTTATTCCAGTAAAGCAGTCTTGCTGGGTAAACAAAAGGTGCAAACTTGCTGTGAACAAACGGCTGCCTGACAATGTTCTGGGGCAAACGGCTGCCTGACAGTGTTCTGAAGGAAAAGGGCTGCCTGACAGTGTTCTGGGGCAAACGGCTGCCTGACAATGTTCTGGGGCAAACGGCTGCCTGACAATGTTCTGGGGCAAACGGCTGCCTGACAATGTTCTGGGGCAAACGGCTGCCTGACAATGTTCTGGGGCAAACGGCTGCCTGACAATTTTCTGGGGAAAAGGGCTGCCTGACAGTGTTCTGAAGGAAAAGGGCTGCCTGACAGTGTTCTGGGACAAACGGGGTTGGGGCTGGGAAGCAAGGGTAAGTCTTCCCATGCTACCTGCCCCTTAGGAGGTTATAGGGTTAAAATAATTTTCCATCCCTCCCATCCTTCCCCTCCCCTTTTCCCCCCTCCTTTTTTTTTTTGTTTTGTTTTGTTTTGTTTTGATTGTGTTGTTGCCCTTTATCACTTTAAATCAAAATGGCAGCGGGAAGTAATCTAAAAATGACCTCCTGGAATATTGGAGGCCTCACCTCTCCCATTAAACGGAAAGCCATACTTGCCCAACTAAAAAAGATAAATACCGATGTAGCTTTCCTACAGGAAACTCACTTAAAACCAGAAGAAGTTCTAAAACCTAAATCTTCCTGGGTTAGGGAAGTCTTTTTCTCTTCTACTACACAAAGAAAGGGTGGGGTAGCAATCCTCATCGGGAAGAAACTCCCCTATGAGGTAATACAACTAGCCACAGACCAGGAAGGAAGATACTTATTGAAAAAAATCAAGATTTCAAATACATTATTTACATTATGTAACGTACAGGGAGTGCAGAATTATTAGGCAAGTTGTATTTTTGAGGATTAATTTTATTATTGAACAACAACCATGTTCTCAATGAACCCAAAAAACTAATTAATATCAAATCTGAATAGTTTTGGAAGTAGTGTTTAGTTTGTTTTTAGTTATAGCTATTTTAGGGGGATATCTGTGTGTGCAGGTGACTATTACTGTGCATAATTATTAGGCAACTTAACAAAAAACAAATATATACCCATTTCAATTATTTATTTTTACCAGTGAAACCAATATAACATCTCAACATTCACAAATATACATTTCTGACATTCAAAAACAAAACAAAAATAAATCAGTGACCAATATAGCCACCTTTCTTTGCAAGGACACTCAAAAGCCTGCCATCCATGGATTCTGTCAGTGTTTATGATCTGTTCACCATCAACATTGCGTGCAGCAGCAACCACAGCCTCCCAGACACTGTTCAGAGAGGTGTACTGTTTTCCCTCCTTGTAAATCTCACATTTGATGATGGACCACAGGTTCTCAATGGGGTTCAGATCAGGTGAACAAGGAGGCCATGTCATTAGATTTTCTTCTTTTATACCCTTTTTTGCCAGCCACGCTGTGGAGTACTTGGACGCGTGTGATGGAGCATTGTCCTGCATGAAAATCATGTTTTTCTTGAAGGATGCAGACTTCTTCCTGTACCACTGCTTGAAGAAGGTGTCTTCCAGAAACTGGCAGTAGGACTGGGAGTTGAGCTTGACTCCATCCTCAACCCGAAAAGGCCCCACAAGCTCATCTTTGATGATACCAGCCCAAACCAGTACTCCACCTCCACCTTGCTGGCGTCTGAGTCGGACTGGAGCTCTCTGCCCTTTACCAATCCAGCAACGGGCCCATCAAGACTCACTCTCATTTCATCAGTCCATAAAACCTTAGAAAAATCAGTCTTGAGATATTTCTTGGCCCAGTCTTGACGTTTCAGCTTGTGTGTCTTGTTCAGTGGTGGTCGTCTTTCAGCCTTTCTTACCTTGGCCATGTCTCTGAGTATTGCACACCTTGTGCTTTTGGGCACTCCAGTGATGTTGCAGCTCTGAAATATGGCCAAACTGGTGGCAAGTGGCATCTTGGCAGCTGCACGCTTGACTTTTCTCAGTTCATGGGCAGTTATTTTGCGCCTTGGTTTTTCCACACGCTTCTTGCGACCCTGTTGACTATTTTGAATGAAACGCTTGATTGTTCGATGATCACGCTTCAGAAGCTTTGCAATTTTAAGAGTGCTGCATCCCTCTGCAAGATATCTCACTATTTTTGACTTTTCTGAGCCTGTCAAGTCCTTCTTTTGACCCATTTTGCCAAAGGAACGGAAGTTGCCTAATAATTATGCACACCTGATATAGGGTGTTGATGTCATTAGACCACACCCCTTCTCATTACAGAGATGCACATCACCTAATATGCTTAATTGGTAGTAGGCTTTCGAGCCTATTCAGCTTGGAGTAAGACAACATGCATAAAGAGGATGATGTGGTCAAAATACTCATTTGCCTAATAATTCTGCACTCCCTGTATATGCCCCCAATGTTTTTAATCTTCCCTTTTGGGAAAAGTTGCAAAATAAGCTCTTTTCATTTACAGAAGGGTATCTGATACTTGGAGGCGATTTTAACATGGCTCCTCAATACCCGTTGGATAGGCTTAGACAGAATTCTATTCCAATTAAAACAAAGCGAGATAACTTGGAGTCCAAACTATTCATTAGACTGTTTCGTAATCTAAAACTTTGTGATATTTGGAGACTTCAAAATCCTGACAACAGAGACTATACGTGCCACTCGAGAGCGCATAAAACCCTCTCGAGAATCGACCTCTTTCTAGCAGATGAAAAAATATGTAAAATGAAAGTGTCCACTAAGATTTTACCTATAACCATATCGGATCACGCTCCGATTACTCTCGAGTTCCACTTAAATTCTTCGGGGTACAGGAATGGTAGCTTTGTATTTCCACGATACCTAACTTCAGATTTAAAATTTAAAAACTGGCTTATTTCCAGATTTCAGGAATTTGCACTGTTTAACCAACAACATACTTCCAAACCTGCCCTATTTTGGGAAACTGCAAAGGCGGTCCTTCGTGGGGAAATATTAGCATATACCATATCCAGGTCTAAGAAAATTAAAAGGAGGGAAAATGAAGTGTTAAGGGCCGTTACAAATGCATATAATCGTTACATTTTAAATAAAACTCCAGAAAACTGGACTAGATATAATTCAGCACTAGCGGAGAGGGATTCCTTTCTTCTTTATAAAACTACCCAGAGAGACCTTAGGCTACAAGCCAAATTATATCATTATGGTAATAAAACAGGGCAGCTTTTGGCTAACCTGGTTAAAATTGAAAAAGGTTCTCGCATAATAAAATCTATTATAAAAGGCAGCAAAAACCTTAATTCCCCCGAAGAAATTCGTGGAGTATTCGCAGAATATTATGAATCTTTATATACCTCTAAGATTTCTAATAAACTGCAGAGAGAGAATTTCTGGGATAAACTATCTTTTCCATCCCTGTCGCCTGATCTGCTCCAAACACTGCAATCCCCCTTTACTGAAGCAGAAATTTCAACAACGATTCAAAGGCTGTCCTCCAATAAAGCTCCGGGACCGGATGCACTCCCGAATGAGTTTTACAAAATATTAGCACCCGAAATAATAAGCCACCTAACTTCACTTTTTAATGACATCTACATTTCTGGTAATTCACCAACTAAAGAATTTGTTGCGTCATATACAACCCTCATCCTAAAACAGGGGAAAGACCCAAATAAAAAAGAGTCATATAGACCTATTGCGCTATTAAACATGGACTATAAACTCTTGACATCTATCCTAGCGCATAGACTCCAACCACTGATCTCTACTATCATCCATAAAGACCAAGTTGTTTTTTTATTGAACCGAAACTCATCAGCCAAAATAAGGGAAGTATTTACGCTAATAGAACATTTTAAGAGGCTTGGGGCGGGGGGGGACGGGGGGAGGGGACACCCCTGATATGGCAATTATATCTATCGACGCTGAAAAAGCGTTCGATTCAGTACACCATGATCACTTAAGTTTCGCGCTACAGCAGTTCGGACTTAGAGGTAACGTCCTGCGTTTATTTAATAACTTGTATAGTAATACATCTACGAGAATCATGGTTAATGATGGTTTAACAAAAGATATAAGATTAGGAAGAGGAACCAGACAGGGGTGTCCTCTTTCCCCGTTACTTTTCGATTTGGCTATCGAACCCCTTGCTATCCAAATTCATCATCAACTTGAAGGGATTAAAATTAAGGAAAAAGAATTGCAAATTGCACTTTACGCAGATGATGTCCTGATTTATATCTCAAACACAGCCAGAAATATTCCAAGACTTCTTGAAATTATAGATCAGTTTAGCTCTTTTTCTGGTTATAGAGTGAACATTTTAAAATCTGAGTTATGCTGGCTGAAACACACGAAGGACTCCTATGTAGCTATTCCATTCTCCATAGTTCCAGATGCATTTAAATATCTAGGCATCTGGATTTCCCCCAACCCTAACGAGTGGTATGACCTAAATATTCCCCCGGTACTTAATAGAGTTAAGCAAGCTTTCAAAAACTGGCAGAAACTTCCATTGTCCTTGTCAGGACGTATTGCTCTCTATAAAATGACTCTTCTTCCCAAAATCCTCTATGTCCTTCAGAATACTCCGCTCATCTTGAAAACAAAAGATATTCTTTCCTTTCATTCGGCTCTCCGCTCTTTTATATGGCAAAATAAGAAACCTAGGATTTCCCTTTCTAAATTAACGCTTACTACAGAATACGGGGGTCTTTCGTTACCAGATATTCTACTATATAATATAGTCTTCCAGGCTAGAGTGGTGGTAGATTGGTTAACAGGCGCTAATTACATTACGAGTCTTGATCTTGAAAACAACATAGCTTACCCATATTCTTTAATAGCGATACTACATTGTAATAACAATATAATTCCACCAGAAATAAAAAAAATAAAGTCCATCTATAACCCAATCCAGATGTGGAGAAAGATATGTTCTATACTGCATATTCAATTTAGGGTTTCACGCTTCTTACCACTCTCAAATAACCCTCAATTTCAGGCTGGGATACAATCGGCTCTTTTCTCTAAATGGGAAACTCTGGGCTTAGTAAACATTGCTCAATTACTTGATTTTCCAAGAAAATGTATCAAAACCTTTGATTCTATTAAAGAGAATTTTCAGCTTTCTAATAAAAACGTCTTCGCTTATCTTCAAGCAAGACACCTTGCACTTAAATTAGTAAATGATTTTGGATGGGACTGGTCTCTGGTTATACTTGAGAACTGGATATTGTTAGTTAAAAGTGGGAACCACAAACAGATTTGAGTAAAATCCATGTCCCTGTTCCTCCTTTGGAACTGGATGGATCACTCCCATAACTAGGAGGTCTTGCACACAGTGTAAGAATGCCTCTTTCTTTATCTGGTTGACAGATAATCGTGAAAGGTGAAATCTCCCTTGTGGAGGAGAAGCCTTGAAGTCCAGAAGATACCCCTGAGATATAATCTCCAACGCCCAGGGATCCTGAACATCTCTTGCCCACGCCTGGGCGAAGAGAGAAAGTCTGCCCCCTACTAGACCCGTTACAGGATAGGGGGCCATTCCTTCATGCTGTCTTAGAGGCAGCAGCAGGCTTTTTGGCCTGCTTGCCTTTGTTCCAGGACTGGTTAGGTTTCCAGGCCGTCTTGGACTGAGCAAAAGTTCCCTCTTGTTTTGTAGCAGAGGAAGTTGATGCTGCACTTGCCTTGAAGTTTCGAAAGGTACGAAAATTAGACTGTTTGGCCATTGATTTGGACCTGTCCTGAGGAAGGGCATGACCTTTTCCTCCAGTAATGTCAGCAATAATTTCCTTCAAACCAGGCCTGAATAGGGTCTGCCCTTTGAAGGGAATGTTAAGTAGTTTAGACTTTGAAGTCACGTCAGCTGACCAAGATTTAAGCCATAGCGCTCTACGCGCCTGGATGGCAAATCCAGAATTCTTAGCCGTTAGTTTAGTCAAATGAACAATGGCATCAGAAACAAAAGAATTAGCTAGCTTAAGTGCTCTAAGCTTGTTAAGTATGTCCTCCAATGGAGTCGTTGTCGGTAAAGCCTCTTCCAGAGACTCAAACCAGAACGCCGCAGCAGCAGTGACAGGAGCAATGCATGCAAGGGGCTGCAGTATAAAACCTTGTTGAATAAACATTTTCTTAAGGTAACCCTCTAATTTTTTATCCATAGGATCTGAAAAAGCACAACTGTCCTCGACAGGGATAGTAGTACGCTTTGCTAAAGTAGAAACTGCTCCCTCCACCTTAGGGACCGTCTGCCATAACTCCTGTGTGGTGGCGTCTATGGGAAACATTTTTCTAAAAATAGGAGGGGGGGAAAACGGCACACCGGGTCTATCCCACTCTTTATTAATATTTTCTGTAAACCTTTTAGGTATTGGAAAAACCTCAGTACACACCGGCACTGCAAAGTATTTATCCAGTCTACACAATTTCTCTGGCACTGCAATTGTGTCACAGTCATTCAGAGCAGCTAAAACCTCCCTAAGCAAAACACGGAGGTTCTCAAGCTTAAATTTAAAAGTAGAAATATCAGAATCAGGTTTCCCTGAGTCAGTGATATCACCCACAGACTGAAGCTCTCCTTCCTCAGATTCTGCATATTGTGAGGCAGTATCAGACATGGCTCTTAAAGCGTCTCTATGCTCTGTATTACGCCTAACACCAGAGCTATCACGCTTTCCTCTAAATTCAGGTAGTCTGGCTAATACCGCTGACAGTGTATTATCCATGACTGCCGCCATGTCTTGTAAAGTAATCGCTATGGGCGTCCTTGATGTACTTGGCACCATTTGAGCGTGAGTCCCTTGAGTGTGAGTCAAAGGGTCTGACACGTGGGGAGAGTTAGTCGGCATAACTTCCCCCTCGTCAGAATCCTCTGGTGATAAATTTTTTAAAGACAAAAGCTGATCTTTATTGTTTAAAGTGAAATCAATACATTTAGTACACATTCTCATATGGGGTTCCACCATGGCTTTTAAACATAATGAACAAGGAGTTTCCGCTATGTCAGACATGTTTGTACAGACTAGCAATGAGACTAGCAAGCTTGGAAAACACTTTAAATCAAGTTAACAAGCAAATATAAAAAACGGTACTGTGCCTTTAAGAGAAACAAATTTTGTCGAAATTTGAAAAACAGTGAAAAAAGGCAGTAAATCAAACGAAATTTTTACAGTGTATGTAATAGGTTAGCAGAGCATTGAACCCACTTGCAAATGGATGATTAACCCCTTAATGCAAAATACGGATAAAAAAAACGAAATAAACGTTTTTTAAACAGTCACAACAACTGCCACAGCTCAGCTGTGGCCCTACCTTCCTCAATAAACAACGTTTGAAGCCTTTAGAGCCCTTCAGAGATGTCCTATAGCATGCAGGGGACTGCTGAGGGAAGCTGAATTTCTCTGTCTGTAATTTTAACTGCGCAAAAAAGCGCTAAAATAGGCCCCTCCCACTCATACTACAACAGTGGAAAGCCTCAGGAAACTGTTTCTAGGCAAAAATCAAGCCAGCCATGTGGAAAAAACTAGGCCCCAATAAGTTTTATCACCAAAGCATATATAAAAACGATTAAACATGCCAGCAAATGTTTTATATTGCCATATTATCAGAGTATATATCTCTGGTAGTAAGCCTGATAGAAGTCGCTATTAAATCACTGTTTTTAGGCTTAACTTACATTAATCAGGTACCAGCAGCATTTTCTAGTCCCTAGAAAAAATTAAAACTGCACATACCTCAATAGCAGGATAACCTGCACGCCATTCTCCCTCTGAAGTTACCTCACTCCTCAGACATATGTGAGAACAGCAGTGGATCTTAGTTATAAGCTGCTAAGATCATAGAAAACGCAGGCAGATTATTCTTCTAAATACTGCCTGAGATGAAATAGTACAACTCCGGTACTATTTGAAAATAACAAACTTTTGATTGAAGAAAAAACTAACTATATTTTACATCTCTCCTCTTACTACCTCGATCTTTGTTGAGAGTTGCAAGAGAATGACTGGATATGGCAGTTAGGGGAGGAGCTATATAGCAGCTCTGCTGTGGGTGTCCTCTTGCAACTTCCTGTTGGGAAGGAGAATATCCCACAAGTAATGGATGATCCGTGGACTGGATACACCTTACAAGAGAAATTGTTTTTCCATAAATGTTTTTTAAACGACTTGTTATACCAACTGCAGAGTATAAAATATTTGAGAAATTGCATTTTCGGGTTTATTTGTGTATCTGAAGAAGCTGGTTTTGTGCTTTGAAACCACAGCCTTTTACAATGGGTTGAGCTTCAGGTAATATCAGATCTCATTATGTTATCACTTTTATGTACACAGACTTGCTTCCTTATCTTATATTTGTCTGGAACACCAAAGCTCAATACATAGAGAGAACAATGGAAAATTATCATTTTATTACTTAACTATCATGCCCCCTACTAAGGGTGTAATCTCTTCTGCTGGCTGTGTTTACTTAGGCTTGTCAATAGCGTATACGCCAGTATCAAAACTTTCAGTATAGGTTGGGAAACCACAAGCTAAATCAGCTATTTCAAATGCTGAAATATGAGTAAAGGAGCTACTTGCAACCAATTTAATACACTCTAGCAGGTAAAAAGGATCATTGGGAATAATTTAAAGGGGAGAAAGTTTTTGGGTGAACTGTCCCTTTAAGTTATGTCTTTTTCCACTCCCCCTGTACCATGTGACAGCCATCAGCCAATAACAAATGCATTCACGTACCATGTGACAGCCATCAGCCATTCACAAATGCATACACACTTATTCTTGCACATGCTCAGTAGGAGCTGGTAACTCAAAAAGTTTAAAAATAAAAAGACTGCACATTTTGTTAATGGAAGAAAATTGGAAAGTTGTTTAAAATGGCATGCTCTATCTGAATCATGCCAGTTTAATTTTGATTGAGTGTCCCTTTAAGATCTTTTGTGTTATATTGGTCCATATGAGTAAAATTATATTGTAAGAGGGGTACAAGTTAAGGGTTCTTATCCATACTATGGCTGTCTGCTGTCTGTAATTATGCTATATTCAAAAGCTTTGTAAATATCTTCTGCTTGCTGACTAAGTGAAGGGGTGGTGTAGGAAAAGTCCAATCCCCTTCAGAGAAAAAAAGAAGGAACAGGGGCATGCAAGGTTTAATTAATATTTTAAGATCATTTAATTTTGGCTGTTGTACATGGAGCGCTTCTGAGTGTAAAGCGTTTACATTAAATTGCTATTGTATATTTTAACCACTGGGGGTCACTATTACTTAAGGCTCGTGGTTATCATAAAAATATCTAACAGGAGGATTTACAAACTTACAGTTGTACAGTTCAGGTAAAAGAAGCAAGCATAGAGGGGGGATTTCATAATAATCTTACCCTGAAATAAAAAAAACAAAAACCTGCTGCCAGTATGCCAGTAATACGAGTTAATGTTTCATTAAGCATCAATTCATCTATATTTTCCACAGTTCTGTTCATGGGCGCTTCTGCCATTACAGCTATAGTTGTGTGAGTGAGATGCCCAATACACACATCAAACACAACACAGAAAAACAATAACTACAACACTGCCAAAATGGTTTATGTGAATGTTTGTATAAATGTACTATATTCATGTCTGTTTTATTCCAGTAAAGCAGTCTTGCTGGGTAAACAAAAGGTGCAAACTTGCTGTGAACAAACGGCTGCCTGACAATGTTCTGGGGCAAACGGCTGCCTGACAGTGTTCTGAAGGAAAAGGGCTGCCTGACAGTGTTCTGGGGCAAACGGCTGCCTGACAATGTTCTGGGGCAAACGGCTGCCTGACAATGTTCTGGGGCAAACTGCTGCCTGACAATGTTCTGGGGCAAACGGCTGCCTGACAATTTTCTGGGGAAAAGGGCTGCCTGACAGTGTTCTGAAGGAAAAGGGCTGCCTGACAGTGTTCTGGGACAAACGGGGTTGGGGCTGGGAAGCAAGGGTAAGTCTTCCCATGCTACCTGCCCCTTAGGAGGTTATAGGGTTAAAATAATTTTCCATCCCTCCCATCCTTCCCCTCCCCTTTTCCCCCCTCCTTTTTTTTTTTTTTTTTTGTTTTGTTTTGTTTTGATTGTGTTGTTGCCCTTTATCACTTTAAATCAAAATGGCAGCGGGAAGTAATCTAAAAATGACCTCCTGGAATATTGGAGGCCTCACCTCTCCCATTAAACGGAAAGCCATACTTGCCCAACTAAAAAAGATAAATACCGATGTAGCTTTCCTACAGGAAACTCACTTAAAACCAGAAGAAGTTCTAAAACCTAAATCTTCCTGGGTTAGGGAAGTCTTTTTCTCTTCTACTACACAAAGAAAGGGTGGGGTAGCAATCCTCATCGGGAAGAAACTCCCCTATGAGGTAATACAACTAGCCACAGACCAGGAAGGAAGATACTTATTGATAAAAATCAAGATTTCAAATACATTATTTACATTATGTAACGTATATGCCCCCAATGTTTTTAATCTTCCCTTTTGGGAAAAGTTGCAAAATAAGCTCTTTTCATTTACAGAAGGGTATCTGATACTTGGAGGCGATTTTAACATGGCTCCTCAATACCCGTTGGATAGGCTTAGACAGAATTCTATTCCAATTAAAACAAAGCGAGATAACTTGGAGTCCAAACTATTCATTAGACTGTTTCGTAATCTAAAACTTTGTGATATTTGGAGACTTCAAAATCCTGACAACAGAGACTATACGTGCCACTCCAGAGCGCATAAAAGCCTCTCGAGAATCGACCTCTTTCTAGCAGATGAAAAAATATGTAAAATGAAAGTGTCCACTAAGATTTTACCTATAACCATATCGGATCACGCTCCGATTACTCTCGAGTTCCACTTAAATTCTTCGGGGTACAGGAATGGTAGCTTTGTATTTCCACGATACCTAACTTCAGATTTAAAATTTAAAAACTGGCTTATTTCCAGATTTCAGGAATTTGCACTGTTTAACCAACAACATACTTCCAAACCTGCCCTATTTTGGGAAACTGCAAAGGCCGTCCTTCGTGGGGAAATATTAGCATATACCATATCCAGGTCTAAGAAAATTAAAAGGAGGGAAAATGAAGTGTTAAGGGCTGTTACAAATGCATATAATCGTTACATTTTAAATAAAACTCCAGAAAACTGGACTAGATATAATTCAGCACTAGCGGAGAGGGATTCCTTTCTTCTTTATAAAACTACCCAGAGAGACCTTAGGCTACAAGCCAAATTATATCATTATGGTAATAAAACAGAGAAGCTTTTGGCTAACCTGGTTAAAATTGAAAAAGGTTCTCGCATAATAAAATCTATTATAAAAGGCAGCAAAAACCTTAATCCCCCCGAAGAAATTTGTGGAGTATTCGCAGAATATTATGAATCTTTATATACCTCTAAGATTTCTAATAAACTGCAGAGAGAGAATTTCTGGGATAAACTAGCTTTTCCATCCCTGTCGCCTGATCTGCTCCAAACACTGCAATCCCCCTTTACTGAAGCAGAAATTTCAACAACGATTCAAAGGCTGTCCTCCAATAAAGCTCCGGGACCGGATGCACTCCCGAATGAGTTTTACAAAATATTAGCACCCGAAATAATAAGCCACCTAACTTCACTTTTTAATGACATCTACATTTCTGGTAATTCACCAACTAAAGAATTTGTTGCGTCATATACAACCCTCATCCTAAAACAGGGGAAAGACCCAAATAAAAAAGAGTCATATAGACCTATTGCGCTATTAAACATGGACTATAAACTCTTGACATCTATCCTAGCGCATAGACTCCAACCACTGATCTCTACTATCATCCATAAAGACCAAGTTGTTTTTTTATTGAACCGAAACTCATCAGCCAAAATAAGGGAAGTATTTACGCTAATAGAACATTTTAAGAGGCTTGGGGCGGGGGGGACGGGGGGAGGGGACACCCCTGATATGGCAATTATATCTATCGACGCTGAAAAAGCGTTCGATTCAGTACACCATGATCACTTAAGTTTCGCGCTACAGCAGTTCGGACTTAGAGGTAACGTCCTGCGTTTATTTAATAACTTGTATAGTAATACATCTACGAGAATCATGGTTAATGATGGTTTAACAAAAGATATAAGATTAGGAAGAGGAACCAGACAGGGGTGTCCTCTTTCCCCGTTACTTTTCGATTTGGCTATCGAACCCCTTGCTATCCAAATTCGTCATCAACTTGAAGGGATTAAAATTAAGGAAAAAGAATTGCAAATTGCACTTTACGCAGATGATGTCCTGATTTATATCTCAAACACAGCCAGAAATATTCCAAGACTTCTTGAAATTATAGATCAGTTTAGCTCTTTTTCTGGTTATAGAGTGAACATTTTAAAATCTGAGTTATGCTGGCTGAAACACACGAAGGACTCCTATGTAGCTATTCCATTCTCCATAGTTCCAGATGCATTTAAATATCTAGGCATCTGGATTTCCCCCAACCCTAACGAGTGGTATGACCTAAATATTCCCCCGGTACTTAATAGAGTTAAGCAAGCTTTCAAAAACTGGCAGAAACTTCCATTGTCCTTGTCAGGACGTATTGCTCTCTATAAAATGACTCTTCTTCCCAAAATCCTCTATGTCCTTCAGAATACTCCGCTCATCTTGAAAACAAAAGATATTCTTTCCTTTCATTCGGCTCTCCGCTCTTTTATATGGCAAAATAAGAAACCTAGGATTTCCCTTTCTAAATTAACGCTTACTACAGAATACGGGGGTCTTTCGTTACCAGATATTCTACTATATAATATAGTCTTCCAGGCTAGAGTGGTGGTAGATTGGTTAACAGGCGCTAATTACATTACGAGTCTTGATCTTGAAAACAACATAGCTTACCCATATTCTTTAATAGCGATACTACATTGTAATAACAATATAATTCCACCAGAAATAAAAAAAATAAAGTCCATCTATAACCCAATCCAGATGTGGAAAAAGATATGTTCTATACTGCATATTCAATTTAGGGTTTCACGCTTCTTACCACTCTCAAATAACCCTCAATTTCAGGCTGGGATACAATCGGCTCTTTTCTCTAAATGGGAAACTCTGGGCTTAGTAAACATTGCTCAATTACTTGATTTTCCAAGAAAATGTATCAAAACCTTTGATTCTATTAAAGAGAATTTTCAGCTTTCTAATAAAAACTTCTTCGCTTATCTTCAAGCAAGACACCTTGCACTTAAATTAGTAAATGATTTTGGATGGGACTGGTCTCTGGTTATACTTGAGAACTGGATATTGTTAGTTAAAAGTGGCCGGTCATCAATTTCATATATATACCAAAAATTGACCTCTTCTAAAGGTCCAGAAATAGTAGAAAAAATTCAGACTAAATGGATAGTAAACCTCCCGGAAAACTCAGTGGTCATTCCTGTAGTAACCTCATCAATACAAGCAAATCAAATGTCAAAGTCGTAGTTTTAACAAATGCCCAAAATGCTCATATCCTTCGGCAAATCTCATTCATATGTTCTGGTATTGTCCAAGAATCAGGAATTGTTGGCTAAAAGCGCAATACTGGCTTACCAGCCTGATGGGCATCACCCCACTGAAGCTATCCCCTGCAAATATAGTTTTCCCCACGAAGGACTTAGGCCTCCCCAGGAGAAATTTAAACTCGTAGTTATGGTAATTCTAGCAATGAGGTATTTAATTTTGAAGAAGTGGAACTCGAGAGCAGTCCCGAGCATCGTAGAGATAAAAAATTGTTTGAAAAAACATTGTATTATGGAACAATTAGACACTAAGTTACAGAACGACCAGGATGTAAGAAGTTTTTTCTCTAAATGGTTGAATTTCATTAAAATCTTACCTCCTAGTGAGATTGATCACCTGATCTACCCATTTAGAGATACGGAACTGGTTCTTTTGGGGGTTTGGTAAACTCCCCGCAGCCAATAAAGGGGTACAAACTTTTTTTTTTTTTTTCTCCCTTACACATTGGAAGGATACTATGTAAGATTTATTGATGTAAGATCATTAAAACAAATTGATATAAAATCTGGGGAAGATTAGAGGAAGGGGGGAGGGGAGAGGGGAAAAAACAAGAAAAAGCGGCATCAGGTGGTACGTTTAAAGAATGTAGTTGAATAATTCACTCAACTGTAATAACCCATGATTTTATTACTGTTCACTTATGATGTGGCCCTGGTGTTTTAAGGGCTGGTCTTGCTTGTGGTTTTTTTTCTTCTTATTTTTATGCATTCTTTTTGTTTATGTTGTAATTGATCTTATGTTCTGTTAAATACCCCTGATGCTTAATAAAAATAAAAAGATAAAAAAAAAAATTGCATGCTCTATCTGAATCATGCCAGTTTAATTTTGATTGAGTGTCCCTTTAAGATCTTTTGTGTTATATTGGTCCATATGAGTAAAAACAGAATTTATGCTTACCTGATAAATTACTTTCTCCAACTGTGTGTCCGGTCCACGGCGTCATCCATTACTTGTGGGAAATATTCTCCCCCACAGGGAAAGGCAAGGAGAGCACACAGCAAGAGCTGTCCATATAGCTCCCCCTCTGGCTCCGCCCCCCAGTCATTCGACCGACGGTTAGGAGAAAAAGGAGAAACTATAGGGTGCCGTGGTGACTGTAGTGTATAAAGAAAACATTTTTCAACCTGATTAGGAAACCAGGGCGGGCCGTGGACCGGACACACCGTTGGAGAAAGTAATTTATCAGGTAAGCATAAATTCTGTTTTCTCCAACATTGGTGTGTCCGGTCCACGGCGTCATCCATTACTTGTGGGAACCAATACCAAAGCTTTAGGACACGGATGAAGGGAGGGAGCAAATCAGGTTACCTAAATGGAAGGCACCACGGCTTGCAAAACCTTTCTCCCAAAAATAGCCTCCGAAGAAGCATAAGTATCAAATTTGTAGAATTTGGCAAAAGTGTGCAGAGAGGACCAAGTCGCTGCCTTACATATCTGATCAACAGAAGCCTCGTTCTTGTAGGCCCAAGTGGAAGCCACAGCCCTAGTAGAGTGAGCTGTGATTCGGTCAGGTGGTTGCCGTCCGGCAGTCTCATAAGCCAATCGGATAATGCTTTTCAGCCAGAAAGAGAGAGAGGTAGCAGTAGCTTTTTGACCTCTCCTCTTACCAGAGTAAACGACAAACAAAAATGAGGTTTGTCTAAAATCTTTTGTTGCTTCTAAGTAGAACTTTAAAGCACGAACAACATCTAAATTGTGTAATAAACGTTCCTTCTTTGAAACTGGAATCGGACACAGAGAAGGAACAACTATTTCCTGGTTAATATTCTTGTTGGAAACAACTTTTGGAAGAAAACCAGGCTTAGTACGCAAAACAACCTTATCTGAATGGAAAACCAGATAGGGTGGATTACATTGCAAAGCAGATAATTCAGAAACTCTTCTAGCAGAAGAAATAGCAACCAAAAACAGAACTTTCCAAGATAATAACTTAATATCTATGGAATGTAAAGGTTCAAACGGAACCCCTTGAAGAACTGAAATAACTAAATTTAGACTCCAAGGAGGAGTCATGGGTCTGTAAACAGGCTTGATTCTAACCAAAGCCTGAACAAAAGCTTGTACATCTGTCACAGCTGCCAGTCGTTTGTGTAACAAGACAGATAAAGCAGAAATCTGTCCTTTTAGAGAACTAGCTGACAACCCTTTATCCAAACCTTCTTGGAGAAAGGAGAGAATCTTTGGAATTTTAATCTTACTCCAGGAGAATCCCTTGGATTCACACCAGCAGATATATTTTTTTCCATATTTTATGGTAAATCTTTCTAGTCACAAGTTTTCTGGCTTGGACCAGAGTATCTATCACAGAATTCGAAAACCCACGCTTGGATAAAATCAAGCGTTCAATTTCCAAGCAGTCAGCTGCAGGGAAACTAGATTTGGATGTTCGAATGGACCTTGTACTAGAAGATCCTGTCTCAAAGGTAGCTTCCATGGTGGAGCCGATGACATATTCACCAGGTCTGCATACCAAGTCCTGCGTGGCCACGCAGGAGCTATCAGAATCACCGAGGCCTTCTCCTGTTTGATCCTGGCTATGAGCCTGGGAAGGAGAGGAAACGGTGCAAACACATACGCTAGGTTGAACGACCAAGGCGCCACTAATGCATCCACTAGAGTCGCCTTGGGATCCCTGGATCTGGACCCGTAGCAAGGAATCTTGAAGTTCTGACGGGACGCCATTAGATCCATGTCTGGAATGCCCCATAATTGGGTTAACTGAGCAAAGACCTCCGGGTGGAGTTCCTACTCCCCCGGATGGAAAGTCTGACGACTCAAATAGTCCACTTCCCAGTTGTCTACTCCTGGGATGTGAATAGCAGATAGATGGCAGGAGTGATTCTCTGCCCATTGGATAATCTTGGTTACTTCCTTCATCGCTAGGGAACTCTTTGTTCCCCCCTGATGATTGATGTACGCAACAGTCATTATGTTGTCCGACTGAAATCTTATGAACCTGGCTTCTGCTAGCTGAGGCCAAGCCAGGAGCGCATAGAATATTGCTCTTAGTTCCAAAATGTTTATCGGGAGAAGCAACTCTTCCCGAGACCATAGGCCCTGAGCTTTCAGGGAGTCCTAGACCGCGCCCCACCCCAAGAGGCTGGCGTCGGTCATGACGATGACCCACTCCGGTCTGCTGAAACTCATTCCCTGAGACAGGTGATCCTGGGTCAACCACCAGAGAAGTGAGTCCCTGGTTACCTGGTCTACTTGAATTTGGGGAGACAAGTCTGTATAGTCCCCATTCCACTGATTGAGCATGCACAGCTGTAATGGTCTTAGATGAATTCGAGCAAAAGGAACCACGTCCATTGCTGGGACCATTAGTCCTATTACTTCCATGCACTGAGCTAGGGAGGGTTGAGGAATAGAATGAAGAACTCGACAAACGTTTAGAAGCTTTAGCTTTCTGACTTCTGTCAGGAAGATCTTCATTTCCACAGAATCTATTATTGTTCCCAGAAAAGGAACCCTTGTGGACGGTGACAGTGAACTCTTTTCTATGTTCACCTTCCACCCGTGAGATCTGAGAAAAGCCAACACAATGTCTGTGTGGGCCCTTGCTTTGGAAAGAGACGCCGCTTGGATTAGGATGTCGTCTAGATAAGGTGCTACAGCGATGCCCCTCGGCCTTAGGACCACTAGAAGGGACCCTAGCACCTTTGTGAAAATTCTGGGAGTGGTGGCTAAACCGAATGGAAGAGCCACGAACTGGTAATGTTTGTCCAGAAAGACGAACCTCAGGAACTGATGATGAGTTTTGTGGATTGGAATATGCAGATACGCATCCTTTAGATCCACGGTAGTCAAATATTGACCCTGCTGGATTGTTGGCAAGATTGTCCGAATGGTTTCCATTTTGAAGGATGGAACTCTGAGGAACTTGTTTAATATCTTTAAATCCAGAATTGGCCTGAAAGTTCCCTCTTTTTTGGGAACCACAAACAGGTTTGAGTAAAAACCTAGACCTTGTTCCCCGGAGGGGACTGGGTTTATCACTCCCATCTTTGATAGGTCTCTTACACAATGTAAGAATGTCTGTTTCTTTATCTGGTCTGAAGATAAGCGAGACAGGTGGAACCTTCCCCTTGGAGGAAGTCCCTTGAACTCTAGCAGGTATCCCTTGGAGACTATCTCTAGTGCCCAGGGATCCGGAACATCTCTTGCCCAAGCCTGAGCGAAGAGAGATAGTCTGCCCCCTACCAGATCCGGTCCCGGATCGGGGGCTACCCCTTCATGCTGTCTTGGTAGCAGCAGCAGGTTTCTTGGTCTGTTTACCCTTGTTCCAGCCTTGCATGGGCTTCCAAGCGGGTTTGGGCTGGGCCGCGTTACCTTCTTGTCTAGCGGCAGTGGAGTTATTAGCCGGTCCGTTCCTGAAATTGCGAAAGGAACGAAAATTAGACTTCTTCTTAGCCTTAAAAGGCCTATCCTGTGGGAGGGCATGGCCCTTACCCCCAGTGATGTCTGAAATAATTTCCTTCAATTCCGGACCAAAAAGGGTCTTACCCTTGAAAGGAATATTAAGTAACTTAGTCTTGGACGACACATCTGCCGACCAGGATTTTAGCCAAAGCGCCCTCCGCGCTACTATAGCAAAACCTGAGTTTTTCGCCGCCAATTTCGTTATTTGAAAGGCGGCATCCAATATAAAGGAATTAGCTAATTTTAATGCGTGAATTCTGTCCATGACTTCTTCATAGGAAGTCTCTTTCTGGAGCGACCTTTCTAGTTCCTCGAACCAAAAGGACGCCGCTGAAGTGACAGTAATAACACACGTAGCTGGTTGAAGGATGAACCCTTGCTGAACAAAAATCTTTTTAAGCAATCCTTCCAATTTTTTATCCATAGGATCTTTGAAAGCGCAGCTGTCCTCTATAGGAATAGTGGTGCGCTTCGCTAGTGTTGAAACAGCTCCCTCAACCTTCGGGACCGTCTGCCATGCGTTCCTTCTAGGGTCTACTATGGGAAACATTTTCTTAAATATAGGAGGTGGGGCAAACTGTACACCTGGCTTCTCCCACTCCTTTTCCACTATGTTCGCTACCCTTTTGGGTATTGGAAAAGCGTCGTTGTGCACTGGGACCTCTAAAAATTTGTCCAATTTGCACAACTTCTCTGGTACTACCATAGAATCACAGTCATCCAGAGTAGCTAATACCTCCTTTAGCAAAGCGCGGAGATGTTCTAGCTTAAACTTAAATGCTACTATATCAGGTTCTGCCTGTTGAGAAATCTTTCCTGAGTCTGAAATTTCACCCTCAGACAGCCCTTCCCTCACAGCCAATTCCGATTGATGTGAGGGTAAAATAGATAAAGCATCGTCAGCGTCTGATTGTTCATCCCTTTTATCTGTATTTAAAGCTGAACAATCACGCTTTCTCTGAATTGCTGGCAGTTTGGATAAAAGATTTGCTATAGAATTATCCACTACTGCTGTTAATTGTTGCATAGAAATAAGCACTGGCGCGCTAGGTGTCGCCTGCGTGGGCAAAGCTGGTGTAGACACAGAAGGAGAGGATGTAGAACTATCCCCACTACCTTCATTAGATAAATCATCTTGGGCAACATTATGAAATGTAACAGAGCTGTCCTCATTTTGTTTGGACGCTATGGCACAATTATCACAAACACTCGAAGGGGGAACCACATTTGTCTCTACACACACAGAACATAGGTTATCTGATGGCACAGACATGTTAAACAGATTTAGGCAGGCAAACAATGCAATAAAAACGATTTTAAACAAAAACGTTACTGTCTCTTTAAATAATAAAATGACACACTTTATTTCTGAATGTTCAAAAAACTATGAAGGCAATATCCGATTTTTCTGAAATTTGGACCCCAGTGTCTTAATGCTTAGAAAGTATTGCACAGCAAATATGGAGACTCTAGCTCTTAAAACAAGCAAACCAGAGCTAATTGTTGGATTTAACCGTTTTTATACACCACAATCCCTGCTACAGCATTGCTGCAGCTTTTACCTTTCTTAGGGGTCAATCATCCACAGAAATAAGCCTTCTGGAGTCACTTTCTGAGCCACAGGACCCTCTCACATGGAACTGCATGCACTGCCTTGAAATTAACTGAAGTGCCAAAATGAGGCCTCCTCCCTCAGTACACTAGAGTGAAGGGGCCTTCCTGACTAGATTTAGGTGTCTAAAGCAAGCCAGATCAATAAAAAACGTCCCCAAGTGTATATGAGCTTATAAAACATTTCAATTGCCATCATATTGTAATAAAAAAACAATCGATTTGGCCCCTGACAGTGTCTACCAGCATAAAAATCAAAAAGGGGAAGCCTGTTATCTTTTTTGCTGAGGTGAAAGAAAAATGGCTTACCGTTTTCCCTGAGGGGAAAAATGACTGTCATCTAGCATTAGCCTGTGTTGTTAGAAGGAGACTAGTCATACCTGAAGCAGATAAGTCTGCAAACTGTTACCCCCCACTGAAGTTCTCTGGTTTCAACAGTCCTGCGTGGTAACAGGATTTTAGCTACTTGTGCTAAAATCATAGCCCTCTTAAACAGAAATCTTCATCACTTTTCTGTTGTAGAGTAAATAGTACAAGCCAGCACTATTTTAAAATAACAAACTCTTGATAGAAGAATAAAAAACTACAACTAACACCACAAATTCCTCACCATCCCCGTGGAGATGCTACTTGTTCAGAGCGGCAAGGAGAATGACTGGGGGGCGGAGCCAGAGGGGGAGCTATATGGACAGCTCTTGCTGTGTGCTCTCCTTGCCTTTCCCTGTGGGGGAGAATATTTCCCACAAGTAATGGATGACGCCGTGGACCGGACACACCAATGTTGGAGAAATTATATTGTAAGAGGGGTACAAGTTAAGGGTTCTTATCCATACTATGGCTGTCTGCTCTGCTGTAATTATGCCATATGCAAAAGCTTTGTAAATATCTTCTGCTTGCTGACTAAGTGAAGGGGTGGTGTAGGAAAAGTCCAATCCCCTTCAGAGGAAAAAAAGAAGGAACAGGGGCATGCAAGGTTTAATTAATATTTTAAGATCATTTAATTTTGGCTATTGTACATGGAGCGCTTCTGAGTTTAAAGCGTTTACATTAAATTGCTATTGTATATTTTAACCACTGGGGGTCACTATTACTTAAGGCTCGTGGTTATCATAAAAATATCTAACAGGAGGATTTACAAACTTACAGTTGTACAGTTCAGGTAAAAGCAGCAAGCATAGAGGGGGGATTTCATAATAATCTTACCCTGAAATAAAAAACAAACAAACCTGCTGCCAGTATGCCAGTAATACGAGTTAATGTTTCATTAAGCATCAATTCATCTATATTTTCCACAGTTCTGTTCATGGGCGCTTCTGCCATTACAGCTATAGTTGTGTGAGTGAGATGCCCAATACACACATCAAACACAACACAGAAAAACAATAACTACAACACTGCCAAAATGGTTTATGTGAATGTTTGTATAAATGTACTATATTCATGTCTGTTTTATTCCAGTAAAGCAGTCTTGCTGGGTAAACAAAAGGTGCAAACTTGCTGTGAACAAACGGCTGCCTGACAATGTTCTGGGGCAAACGGCTGCCTGACAATGTTCTGGGGCAAACGGCTGCCTGACAGTGTTCTGAAGGAAAAGGGCTGCCTGACAGTGTTCTGGGGCAAACGGCTGCCTGACAATGTTCTGGGGCAAACGGCTGCCTGACAATGTTCTGGGGCAAACGGCTGCCTGACAATGTTCTGGGGAAAAGGGCTGCCTGACAGTGTTCTGAAGGAAAAGGGCTGCCTGACAGTGTTCTGGGACAAACGGCTGAATGACAGTGTCCGGGGGCAAACGGCTGTCTGACAGTGTTCTGAGGCAAATGGCTGCCTGACAGTGTTCTGAGGCAAATGGCTGCCTGACAGTGTTCTGAGGCAAATGGCTGCCTGACAGTGTTCTGAGGCAAATGGCTGCCTGACAGTGTTCTGAGGTAAATGGCTGCCTGACAGTGTTCTGGGGCAAGTGGCTGCCTGGCAATGTTCTGGGGCAGCCACAACACTCTATTGCCCTTGAGAAGCATCTTGTCACACAGTCATGTCTATTTCAGATTTGATTAGGGTGTCACATTTTTATTCCTTTATTGGTCTTTAACTGTTTTATGTGCATATGTTAGATTGGAGTTTTTGCTTTTAATCCATTGTTCTGTAAAGTTGTGAAGACATTTTTGTGATGCTGGAATCCTACACAGTGGGACTTGCTTTATGTACTAAGAGGCTGATTAGTTCACCTGTGCTCTAGTTTAAGATATAATGAATATCTGGCCTGTTAAGGGTCCTGAGGATTGGAATTGGGAAACATTGATCTACAACCATTAGAAATGAACAAGCTGCTTTGGCAGCCTAGGGAAAAACATACTTACAAAAGTTATCTGCATATGGGGAGCCTGAGGTGCAAGAAGGTGCTCGCTCCCTCTGCATGCTTTATAATTTAGAAGCTTACTGATTGACAGAATTGCAGTGTTCCTCTGAAACAGCACTCACTCTACTTGAGATCAGCAAAAGCATCTGTCAAAAACTTGGTTGTTTTTTTTGTGCTGTTTATTATTTGCGTTGTAGCCTTGGCATCCTACTAGTCAAAGTCCTGCCAACCATTTCCTGTTGTCCTGCTGGCCATTACCTGTATACTGTGTGTCCTGCTTTTCATTAAAAACGGTGTGTCTTACAGTTCTTTACACAGAGTCAAAGCAAAGTGACACCCCTGCTACTATAAATAGTGGCAAGTCAGTCATCAGACTCAAGCAGCTTAAAGGGACAGTATACACCAATTTTCCTATAACTTCATGTAATAGAGACTGCTATAAAGAAGAATATGCACAGATACTGATATAAAAATCCAGTATAAAACCTTTTAAAAAACGTAATTAGAAGCTTCCAATTTAACACTGTTGATGAGGTTAGGCCTGGACACCCACTGAAATGGGCTGAGAAAGCATGAAGAGCGGACACTTCTACCTCCCCTGCATATGAAAAGACCCATTACACAAACAGGAGCAAGCAGGAATAAGCACAATGTTATTTAAAAATAAGCAAAACTATACATTTTTATAAAATCACCCCCAGATGGGCTATATAAATGTATCATCTACAAAACATTTATGCAAAGAAAAATCTAGTGTACAGTGTCCCTTTAAGCAGCACCATTGAGAACTATTATATTTAATGGGAGCCACTACAACACAAAAGTATCAATATTCAATGACTTTCATAATGAAATGCATCATCTTACAATACTCCAACAAATCCATTTCTATTAGCTACTCCTAAAAATATGTTGTTCTAGATTACAAGTGGAGCGCTAAATATTGCTTTCGGGAAAGTGATATTGTGCTCCACTGAGTAATACCATTGTATGCTAATGTGCGCTGGTATTACAAGTTGTCAGCGATGCGTGCGAACACAAGCTCACGTTCACATTGCTGGGAAGCACGCTTCCATAGGCTCCAGAGGGAGCCTCAATCTGATGCCATCAGAGACGGCACAGAACCTAAGCGCAGCGGAGGGGGTAAGTAGCGCAGAGATGGCAGCAAATATAAATATATATGTATAATCCAATAGCCATGTGTGTCACCTGACAGTTATGCTAGCACAGATATTGGGTTAGAGGTGGATACGTCATCTCATTGATAAAGAGTGCTGTGCCGTGGGCTATCGGAGGCGCTGAGTTTAGCAAGCTGTGACAGCACATAAAGGGTGAGTTTAGCAAGCTGTGACAGCACATAAAGGGTGAGTTTAGCAAGCTGTGACAGCATATAAAGGGTGAGTTTAGCAAGCTGTGACAGCATATAAAGGGTGAGTTTAGCAAGCTGTGACAGCATATAAAGGGTGAGTTTAGCAAGCTGTGACAGCATATAAAGGGTGAGTTTAGCACCCTTTTTTGTTTTTTACTAAATGATAACTGAAACTACAGTTTATTTTTAGTGATGGTAAATTCTAGCGTTTAGATTTTCCATCACTTTAAAATGATAAAATCTTTGCATGATCTGTGGATTTTAATCTACTACTAAAATTGTGTTGCACATAATCCTGTTTTGAGCTATTGATGTGTTTTCATTCGCTTTCTATGTATCTTTAACCCAAGCTTTAGCAAGAACTTCCTCTGCCCCTGTTTTGTTTTTTTGTTTTTCTCAAAAATCTTTGGAGCCACCTGCCACTCCACCTATTTTCCCCTAGTGGTGCTGCGGCGGCGGCATCTCTGTCACTATACACAACTTTACTTTTATATAAAAATATCACATAACATCATGAAAAACAGTAACAATGCTCGATTGTGAGAAATATAACTTCCCTCTGGGTCCAGTTGCAGAGTTGTTTCTACACTAGAAGTGCAATCAGGATCCCAGAAGATCCTCATATAAAATGTTTCACCTAAGCACTTAATTTTACTAAGGAATTAAAAATCAGAAATAAATGAACTTCTTAAAAATAAATTATTTTTTTGAAATCAAAGATTTTTATTGAGGTTTTTATAAATAATAACATAACAATACTTTATATATGTTCTTTCACACTGACAATAGTTGCATGAGTGGATACAATATCAGTACAGTTTTGAAAATAAATAGGTGATTGTTAGCCATGAGACCAAATAACTATGTGCATATCATTTGTACGCGGTATGACTCAGGACATAAAATTGAATGATGATAAACTCTTGAGACTACAAGAACTGATTGTCTATCTGCCAGAATTATACATGCAGTGAAAGTCAACATAAACCAAAGAGAAAATGACAAATTCGACAACATTTCAAACTAAACATATACTAATGAAACCTATTTTGTTTTGTTTTATAAACCTCCCAAATTGTCTATAGGCCACGCTTGGACCTATGTGAAATAGCTTAAATTACTGGAGGTATACTAGGATGATATAAATCCACTCTTGGGCATGGTAAAATAGAGAACAATACTGGTAAATAGAACATAAGTAATAACTTGTGTGGTAAAATAAAGTGTGACCGTTAGACTAAAGGTGAAGGAGAACAACAATAGACTTTTATGGAGTGTACAGGCACACTTTAACCTGAGTATATACAAATGAGTAGGTTATTAATAAGTGAGGTGACTACTGAGCTGGCCACTTGTGGACCATTAAGTTGTGTAAATAGAAAACATAAGGTAGTCACAAAGGTGGTCCTCATGGACCAATGTTAACATGATTAATATGATTAAGTTTATGATATAGTGTATAATCAGAGAGTAAAAGGCTATGTGACAGTGTACACTTAAAACCATAAGTAAAATAGTGAGTAACAAGACGTGGGCTTCTTAAACCTCTATTTTATATGAGTACTATCTTATTTAGTGGACTAGTGAGCTGACCTCTTTTGGGCCATATGGTAGTGAAAAGAAAAAGTATATGGTAGTCCCATATGTGGCCACTCTTGGGCCCTATGGCATTCAAAAGGTAGGAGGTTTTCTAGTTGAGTAATAGGATAATGGAAAATAGCATAACATAAAGATATGGTAGCACAAATGGAACTCTCAAATGGAAATCTAAATCAAAATCAAAGAGGCTTTAGGCAAGCATCAAATACCAAGAGATATACAACTAAAAGTGCACTGTGGTTAGCTATATCAAGTAAATATTATAAAGACATTAGCAGCTAAACAACAAGTATGTGCATAATGATTTAAGTTGCCTACATGATGACAGAATACAGATCTGATGTACCAGGTGGGATATGGAGATATCTAATATTATAAGAGGCCAGTACTAGATAGATCTATGGGGATTATCCTCTAGAGTGGTATTGGAGAGTGCAACCTTATCAAATATATGACACTATAACACGTTGCTAATATTACAAGTACCCATAAGGAAAAAACATATATACTTGATATCCACATAATTTAGATCATGAATATGTATGTATGAGTTAAGGTGGGAACTTTGTACCGTAGTATTTCAAACATATTATATGTTTACTTAACTATATAATCTGAAACAACAACAAAGAATACTAAAATGTGAACGATCACTCCTTATATAAAAGCAGTGCAGCTGTAATCCAATATGACATCTTCTGAGGTGGATCAGGTATTGAGTGCTATTCAGCCTATTCCAGAATTGGTAAACTGGGTCATAACCTGCGGATAGAGGGACTGAAGGACACAGGAAAGAGAGTACTCAGATGGCTGTTGGATAATAAACCCTGTCCTTTGGGTAACAACATAAGATCCCTTTGCTCTCTGCGTGACCAGCTCAATAGATATAGAAGTCTTCCCTTGAACAGAAGTAGCCCCAGAGATTTATAAGTGATAGGGGGTTTTAGGTGGCACCATAGATATTTACTCGCTATAAGTGGGGCTGGTGATGGAAAATGTCTATTAGGTTGCCATGTGTATGTGGGATAGTTGCTGTGTATTCTGAGAAGTATCTCTCCGGAACTCCCCACAACGGAGAGTCACTGATTGGATCCTGCAGACCGGCCGCATCTGCAGGAAATAGTGTCAGCGTAGGGCGATCGCTGATGTCGCTGACTAACGGTGTCGATATCCCATTGTCCCTCACTAGAGAGATTGCTGCCATTTTGTCATCTCTAGGCCTCTCCAGCTCACATGCACTCTTGGTGGCAGTTTCTGGAACCCTAACGGTATGAAGCTCCAGTGATGATTGAGTAGGTGTTTGTAAATACTCAAGCCACCCTGTATTGGTCTCAGACAGGGTTTTACCGCTTGTTGTTACTCCCAGCAAGGTTTGTTTGGATTTCCTCTCTCCAATTCTGACAAGAAGGATTAGATCATCTATCTGTTCGCTAAACTTTTTCTCGAGATCCTCCAGAAGCGTATGGAGAGTATAGTTAAAATCCCCCATGGCCAGCGTTATGCTTATTTTACTAGTAGATTAGTAGAATCTTGATTGATGCTTGCGTTAGACTTATGTGGAACAGCACTTGATGTAAACCTGCTCACCCCAGATTACCGGGGGAGGGTGCAAAGATCTATGGAGAGGCTGCCGTCACAGATCTTAGCAGTCCAGAGCAGGGCTCATAGACCATATATGCAGCATACATTGGGATAGCGGGTACTCTAGAGCGTAAAGTACTCAATACTGTATTGTAGGTTTATGGATGCTGCTAGGATCTTGAGATATACAGCAGTTATCTCAGTCTTCACTGCAAGCTTCTGTTTTTGTGGCCATTTTGGTCGCTGCCTGGACACGCCCCGAAAAATAAATGATTTTATTATGTTTACTCACACTGGGAACAAAGTAGTTGATCCACAATAATATCAATTTGTTTCAATGTAAAAACATCTTGCTTAGGAAAAAGGGCATAAAAGTGCAACAAAGAAATTGCTATAATGTGTTATTACACTATTGCTTGCATATAACTGTGTGTTTAACCCCTGCAAATGAGTTAAACACATAGTTAAAGTCAGCTCCAGAGAAGCAATGCACTACTGGGAGCTAGATGAATACATTGGAAGAGCTAATAAAGAAGACACATGTGTGTAGCCACCAACTAGCTCCCAGTAATGTATTGGTGCTCCTGAGCCTACCTAAGTATGCTTTTAATGAAGATAAAGTATATTTTATAGCAGAAGTAAACTGAAAAGGCTCTTAAAATTGCATTCTCTCTCTGAACCATTAACGTTACAAATAGTGTTAATACTATTATAAGGAAATACTACTAATAAAACTATTAGCTGCTGCTGGTAAATACACTGCGAACTTGGCAGAGAAACTGACCAAACTATGCATCTGCAAAACACACATGATCCTTTAACCCTTGGCTTGTCATTATTGGCTGTTAATTGTGCCGCTACGGGGAAAAGGAGATCATAGGAGTTATTAACTGTGACTGTGTCTGATGAGAAAAGATTGTAATAATTTCCATTAAAAAAAAACAAAAACGGCCTATTTAATTGTTTTTATATCGAACGAGCATTCTGGAAAGATTGGAATTGACCCCATAGTTCTCTGCATGCAAGAGTGCAATAATATAATGCTGTGGCACATTACAGTACTTTATTATTAGTCCTGTATTATTGGTTCCTTTAAAGGACCACTAAATATAGTAGAATAAATACACAATACAAAGACAATCCAATAGCACTGAATTTGAAATTAGCATTAGAATATTTTCTGGCACATTTCAAAGTTAATCCAATTTTCCCTCCCACTGCATCATGTAACAACCAACAGCAAATCGCAAAATGTATATAGTGTGCACTTTTGCACAAGCTCAGTAGGAGCTGGAGCCTCAGAAAGAGTAAATATAAAAAGACTGTGTACACCCTGCTTATGGAAAATGTTCGAAAGTTTTTTTTTTATATATACATTGTATGCTTTATCTGAATCATGAAACTTTAATTTTGACTTTAGTGGCACTTTAACTTCTTTGCCCAGCGTACTGTGTTGATGTAGTACCAACAATGTGGCACATGCAGCGGTCTCCACTGTCAGCTTTAATAGCGGGGACCGCAGCTGGGGGCAGAAGGCATCTGTTCATGCTCCCTTACTATATGAAGCCAAATCACCTATCGGTACAGACAGTGTCACTGTCTGTATCAATAATGCGGTGGAGCCGGTGGGAGGAAACGAAGGAGGTGGGCGGGCGGCTCATCGCTTTAAGGGGGAGGGAGAGGGGTCTCTACACTATGGAAAATGATCACAGGACGGGAGAGGGAGGGATGGTATTCTCAGATGGAGTATTTTTTTTTGTTTTTGTTTTTTAAAAAAAAGCAGATTGTTTGCAGGGGGAGGTGGGGAGGGTGAGGGAGGATCCCTACACTACAGAAAAAAATAAAAACTTATAAAATGTTAATGGCAGCCAGTCTGCCAGTAACAAAGATGGCGTTAACCAGGGGGAAGGGGAAGGAAAGAAAGCTGTTTGGGAGGGATCGGGGAGGTGGGAGGGTGAGAAGTGATCCCTACACTGCAGATAATTTAAAAAAATAATAATTAAAAACAAACCAACAGCTAACTTATTAACCCCTTTGCTCCTGGGAATTTCAAGTGTGGCACGCAGCTGCAATTTGGAGCCTTCTAATTACCAAAAAACAATTGCAAACCCCTGCATGTCTGCCATTTCTGAATAAAGGTGATCCTAGAGAAGCTTTTATAACCATTTGTCTAATGACTGCAGTAGTTGTGTGTAAATAAAGAATATGATCGTATTTGATAGCCAAATTGGCCCAGATCAATACCTTGGGTTCTCTACTTTAAATATATATATAATTTTGAGGGTCAATTTAGAGAATTTGGGCAGCTCTGCTATACCAAATGAGAGCTACCCCATTGCATAATTTTAGACATAACTGCAGATAAAGACCTTTAAATGATCAACAATAATAAAATATATATATATGTTTGGTCTTAGCTGAATCATAGGTTGCAAATGAACAACTATTTTTTTATTCTACAGTTAGAAAGCTACAGGGTTTTGTGGAATGGGATCATTTATATAAATATACTGTTTTTGGGTAATTTTACTGTAATTTCTTAATTCTGTGAATAAATAGCTAGTTGAAACTGTCATCCACTGAAAGCTCGAAATATATATAGTTGTAGGTAAATAAAAAAAGAAAAGGCTCTATTTGTGTTTAAACAGATTGATTGCAGAACATGTACCTGGCATGGGCATGCTTTTCTCTGAAATTCCTGGTAGTGAAGGGGTTAAGTAATGATTTTGCATACACACATGTACTTGTCATTAGCAGACAGATGTAAATATGCCGGTAGACCGATATGAAACTGCATAATGTATGTATATATAGGTTCATCAGTTAAATAATCATTTCCAGACACCCTCGGATTTACAGGCTTGGAAATTAATGTGTTACCTTAACCTTGGAACGTCCAGTGGGTCTTGCTTCTTGTGCAGTGATAGCGCACCCTGTAGTGCTCGCTTACATAGAGATGGGAAATATGCAGGAGCCTCCATAGATAAAGCTGCACGAGACACAGTAATATATGAGAGTAGCATTTCTCAAAATGGAACTTGATTGCTGGTATCATTAGTGACAAATGACAAACAGAATGGCATTTACTCCCATCTGGCGTTACATGGTTTATAATACTACTAAACATTGTGTCAGATCACTAATAAAATGTAGCTGCTATACAATATTTTATTTGAGGTGGGGCTATAATCTGGTGGTTCTTAAACACAGACAAGTAGGGAAGACCTGTCACTGTTAATATATAGAACATTTAATTTGACAAAAAGATAAATATATTTCTTCACCCTGAGTGACAACACATTAACACTGAAACAATATGAAAAAGCTTGTAACACTCCTCAGCATTGTTCAGATCATGTTTCAGTCAAAAAGATAGATAAGCTTAAAGGGACATGAAACCATAGGATTCAGACAGAGCATACAATTTTCAAAAATTTTCCAATTTACTTCTATTATCAAATTTGCTTCATTCTTCTGTTATTCTTTGTTGAAG
Source organism: Bombina bombina (assembly GCF_027579735.1). Lineage (NCBI taxonomy): Eukaryota > Metazoa > Chordata > Amphibia > Anura > Bombinatoridae > Bombina > Bombina bombina. The sequence continues at coordinate 637,556,310 of NC_069499.1, forward strand.
AGATATCTGGTTAGGTAGCGTGCACATGTCTGGAACACTACATGACAGTAAATAGTGCTGCCATCTAGTGCTCTTGCTAATGTATAACATTCTTGCAAAACTGCTGCCCCTATAGTGCTGAAGACACGTGCACACTCCTTAACTTACCTTCCTGCTTTTCAACAAAGGATAACAAGAAAGCAAAGAAAATGTAATAATAGAAGTAAATTGGAAAGTTGATTAAAATTGTAATGTTCTATCTGAATCATAAAAGAAAATGTTGGGGTTTTATGTCCCTTTAATATATTTTAATCAACTTTTTTAATGAGACATAAAACCCAATTTTATTTAATTCACGATTCTGCTAGAGCTTGCAATTTTAACCAACTCTCCAATTTACTTCTATTAACATTTTTATGTTTTCTTGGTATCATTTTGCTGAAGAGCATACATAGGTAGGCTCAAAAGCAGCAATGGGAGTTAGCTGGTAATTGGTGGCTGCACATATATGCCTTTTGTCATTGCTTCACCCAATGTGCTCAGCTTCTCCTTTAAAAAAGTATACCAAGAGAATGAAGCAAATTAGAGAATAGTAAATTAAAATGTTGATTAAAATAGAACGATCTATCTGAATCATGTAAGAACAGTTTTGGGTATTATGTCTCTTTAATTTATTGCAAGACTGCAGAAAAACTAAATTTATGCTTACCTGATAAATTTCTTTCTTTCTTGACACGATGAGTCCACGGATCATCATTAATTACTGTTGGGAATATCACTCCTGCCCAGCAGGAGGCAGCAAAGAGCACCACAGCAAAGCTGTTAAATATCACCTCCCTTCTATCCCACCCCAGTCATTCGACCGAAGTAAAGGAGAGAATGGAAGCAACAAGGTGCAGAGGTGTCTGAAGTTTATAACATACTAACAACCTGTCTAAATAACAGGTCGGGCCGTGGACTCATCGTGTCAAGAAATAAATAAATTTATCAGGTAAGCATAGATTTTGTTTTCTTTCTAATGACACGATGAGTCCACGGATCATCATTAATTACTGTTGGGAATCAATACCCAAGCTAGAGTTCACAGATGATAAAAGAGGGACAAGACAAGAAACCTAAACGGAAGGCACCACTGCTTGAAGAACCTTTCTCCCAAAAGCGACTTCATCCGGGGCTAAAAAGTAAAATTTATAGAAGTTTGAAAAAGAGTGAAGAGAGGACCAAGTTGCAGCCTGTCAGAGTATATGAATATTATAAATGAAAATTATATATGTGTATATATATTTATACACTGTATATGGTTGATGAGACCACAGGATTAATTAGATATGAGGATGTTGACAGTTTCTAGTCCACTGTGGGTCCCAACCCCTCCTTGCCAGATGGTTTTAGCTGGGTGAAGACATGTTTATCATGATTGAAAGTTAGCATAGCTTTTGAAGCTCACACCCTGCTGTGTCAAGCACACAAACATTTTCCTAAATGAACTGTAACTTAATGACCATGTTTATTTGACTATGTGCAGAGTTTTATGGCTCTAAGACATTTGGTGATCAGAGAGAGGGTCAATCTAAATAGCTGGATAAGCATAATACTGAAATTACAGGAAACCCCTTGATTGTTTAGAGTAAATGGTCTGTGTTTTGAATGGAGGGTGTGCTCAGGGGTCCTCTGGAATTTCTCACCTAAATCTTTGTGACTTCAAAAGAAGACATATGCTAGCAGACACGTGTAATGACAACAGTTCTATTTCACTGAATCTCTGACATTTGAAGACGTACTGCAGACATACGGCTGGTGGGAAGGTAACACACACAGTGGAAGCACATGGGTTGCATTATAATTTCAAAGTTCACTGATTAAAACAACTGTATCATATGCAAGTAGAATATACTTCAGCATTGTAAAAATATATATTTTAATGGATATGAGACTGTCTATTTATGTGATATTAAATATAAACACATGAATAGGGGAAATTGTGGACCTAAGTCATATCATATGATTATGCACTAAATATTTATGAAATTTTAAATACATCTCTTGAAATATAGTGAGATGGATATATGGAATTCATTTTGATGTGATATGACTATACAATATTGATGTTTGATATCAAATTATACATTTTCTGTTAGGCTAAATGAAATATAAATGCTAACAAGAGAAATTTACTAATGCAATAAATTATAATATGTTTAATAGGGAGAATTGAATTAACAGTGTACTTATTCTGATATAATATAATGGTGCTTGGTATTGAAATGATCAGAAAAATTATATGATGCTGACCCGGCTATAATTACTATTGTGAGTGATTGATGCAGGAAATTATGGTCTAATGAATAACCACTTCATAGAAATATTGAATTGTTAAAAATGTTGGAGAGTAAATGTATTGCTGTGTTGTTGTCTGCTGCCACCCGAGGGCTGGAATCCAGTATGACAGTCAAGGGACTTAACTGTTAAAAGATGCATTTCCATAGCGACAATATATACTAAACCAATGGGGAGCGTTCCCCAAAATTATCCAATGAGAAGGGACAAGCACGTGGGCATGAATGAAAAAAAAAAGGTCATCAATGATTACATAAAAGGAATGGCAATGCAAACAAAGGGAACAGTTTTTTTGTGACTTGCTAGATACTGGTGATTTGATATTTGGCTGCCATACCTGGGAACACATTTCACTTCAGCAAGAAACTGGAAACTTACCCTTAATCTATGCAATAACTTTCCTTCAAATGAGATTATCTAAAGACCGCTACAAATTGGTTCAAATTGGTGAAGTATAATTGTTCTAATTTTTAATAACTGAAAAAAAGGTTATTGGTAGAAACATAGTCAATTTTTAGTAAAGAAATTTAAAGGGGCACTCAGTATTTTAACTGTGTTCATAATCCTGTATAAGGCTCAGTTTGTATCTTGCATGCTAAATAATTAATCTGTGCAAAATATAGAATATATATATATATATATATATAATTTTGAATGCCCAGGAAGAGGAAACAACCCTCGTAGAAAGAGCCGTTACTCCCTCCGGAGGCTGCTGTCCAGCAGTTTCATAGGCAAAGCAAATGATACTCTTCAGCCACAAAGAAAGAGAAGTAGCCGTAGCTTTCTGTCCCTTACGTTAAACAGAAGACTGAAGAAAATCCTTAGTCGCCTGTAAATAGAATTTTAGTTAGGGTGACCATACTGCCGCTTTAAAAAGGGACACATATAAAAAATACATATGTCAGGGCTGTTTTCAGGGCTGTTTAAAGAAATGTTTTGTATAAGAACCCTGACATATGTATTTTTCATATGTGTTCCTTCTTAAAGCGGCAATATGGTCAGTCTAATTTTAGTGCGCGTACCACGTCCAGATTGTGTAGAAGCCATTCCTCCTGAGAAGAAGGATTAGGACACAAGGAAGGAACAACAATCTCCTGATTAATGTTCCTGTCTGAAACTACTTTAGGGATAAACGCTAATTTAGTACGTAAAACCACCCTATCCGATTAAAAAATAAGGTAAGGAGACTCATACTGTAATACCGAGAGCTCGGAAACTCTACGAGCAGATGAAATAGCGACAAGAAACAAAACTTTCCAAGATAACAACTTAATATCTAAGGAATGCATCGGCTCAAACGGAGCCCCTTGAAGAACTTTAAGAACTAAATTAAGACCCTGAGGAGGAGTAACTGGTTTGAATACAGGCCTGATCCTGACTAAGGCCTGACAAAACGATTATACGTCTGGGAAGTCCGCCAGAGCATTGAAGATTGCTTTCAATGCCAGAATGTTTAAGTGTAGAACAGACTCCGACCGAGTCCATGTTCTCTGAGCCTTTAGAGAGCCCCAAACTGCTTCCCATCCCAGAAGGGGCTGGCATCTGTTGTCACAATCACCCAGGAAGATCTGCAAAAGCAGGTTCCCTGGGAGAGATGATCCTGAGGCAACCACAAAAGTAGAGATCCCTTGTCTCCTGCTCCAGCTGTAATCGCAGAGACAGATCCGCATAATCTCCGTTCCACTGCCTGAGCATGATTAACTTCAGAAGTCTGAGGTGGAAATGGGCGAACGGAATGATGTACATTGCCACTACCATCAGCCCAATTACCTCCATGCACTGAGCCACTGATGGCTGAGGAGAGGACTGAAGTGCTAGGCAAGAATCGAAGATATTTGATTTCCTGACTTCTGTCAGAAAATTTTTCATTGATGAGGAGTCTACTAGGGTTCTCAAGAAAACTACCCTTGTAGTTGGAATCCATCCATAAGACCGCAGGAAAGATAACACTTTCGCGTGTGATTTTGCTTGTTGAAAGTAAGGTGCCTGAACTGGAATATCGTCCAGATAAGGTGCCACTGCAATGCCCCGCAATCGGAGCACCGCCAGCAGGGATCCCAGAATCTTTGAGAAAATTCTAGGAGCTGTGGCAAGACCGAATGGAAGAGCCACGAACTGGAGGTGTTTTCCTAGAAATGCAAACCTTAGAAACTTGTGAAAGTCCCTGTGGATGGAAACATGCGGGTCATAAAATCCACCGTGGTCATAAATTGATCCTCTTGGACCAGAGGAAGAATGGAACAAATAGTTTCCATCTTGAAGGACGGCACTCTGAGAAACTTGTTTAGCTTTTTGAGATCTAAAATTGGTCTGAAGGTTCCCTCCTTCTTGGGAACCATGAACAGATTGGAATAGAATCCCAGATCTCGTTCCTGCATTGAAACAGGAACAATCACTCCCAGGTCGGAGAGGTCCCGTACACAGTGTAAGAACGCCTCTCTTTTTGTCTGGTCTACACAATGTCCACCGCCCAGGGATCTTGAAAATCTTGAACCCAAGACTACAGGGAGTGCAGAATTATTAGGCAAGTTGTATTTTTGAGGATTAATTTTATTCTTGAACAACAACCATGTTCTCAATGAACCCAAAAAACTCATTAATATCAAAGCTGAATAGTTTTGGAAATAGTTTTTAGTTTGTTTTTAGTTATAGCTATTTTAGGGGGATATCTGTGTGTGCAGGTGACTATTACTGTTCATAATTATTAGGCAACTTAACAAAAAACAAATATATACCCATTTCAATTATTTATTTTTACCAGTGAAACCAATATAACATCTCAACATTCACAAATATACATTTCTGACATTCAAAAACAAAACAAAAACAAATCAGTGACCAATAAAGCCACCTTTCTTTGCAAGGACACTCAAAAGCCTGCCATCCATGGATTCTGTCAGTGTTTTGATCTGTTCACCATCAACATTGCGTGCAGCAGCAACCACAGCCTCCCAGACACTGTTCAGAGAGGTGTACTGTTTTCCCTCCTTGTAAATCTCACATTTGATGATGGACCACAGGTTCTCAATGGGGTTCAGATCTGGTGAACAAGGAGGCCATGTCATTAGATTTTCTTCTTTTATACCCTTTCTTGCCAGCCACGCTGTGGAGTACTTGGACGCGTGTGATGGAGCATTGTCCTGTATGAAAATCATGTTTTTCTTGAAGGATGCAGACTTCTTCCTGTACCACTGCTTGAAGAAGGTGTCTTCCAGAAACTGGCAGTAGGACTGGGAGTTGAGCTTGACTCCATCCTCAACCCGAAAAGGTCCCACAAGCTCATCTTTGATGATACCAGCCCAAACCAGTACTCCACCTCCACCTTGCTGGCGTCTGAGTCGGACTGGAGCTCTCTGCCATTTACCAATCCAGCCACGGGCCCATCCATCTGGCCCATCAAGACTCACTCTCATTTCATCAGTCCATAAAACCTTAGAAAAATCAGTCTTGAGATATTTCTTGGCCCAGTCTTGACGTTTCAGCTTGTGTGTCTTGTTCAGTGGTGGTCGTCTTTCAGCCTTTCTTACCTTGGCCATGTCTCTGAGTATTGCACACCTTGTGCTTTTGGGCACTCCAGTGATGTTGCAGCTCTGAAATATGGCCAAACTGGTGGCAAGTGGCATCTTGGCAGCTGCAAGCTTGACTTTTCTCAGTTCATGGGCAGTTATTTTGCGCCTTGGTTTTTCCACACGCTTCTTGCGACCCTGTTGACTATTTTGAATGAAACGCTTGATTGTTCGATGATCACGCTTCAGAAGCTTTGCAATTTTAAGAGTGCTGCATCCCTCTGCAAGATATCTCACTATTTTTGACTTTTCTGAGCCTGTCAAGTCCTTCTTTTGACCCATTTTGCCAAAGGAAAGGAAGTTGCCTAATAATTATGCACACCTGATATAGGGTGTTGATGTCATTAGACCACACCCCTTCTCATTACAGAGATGCACATCACCTAATATGCTTAATTGGTAGTAGGCTTTCGAGCCTATACAGCTTGGAGTAAGACAACATGCATAAAGAGGATGATGTGGTCAAAATACTCATTTGCCTAATAATTCTGCACTCCCTGTAAGTGAAGAAGGAAAACCTGCCCCCCCACAAGATCCGATCTTGGATCAGGGGCAGGCCCTTCAAGCTGTCTTTGGCCCAAAAGCCAGCTTCTTGGATTGCTTTCCCTAGTTCCTAGACTGATTGGGTCTCCAGGAAGACTTGGACTGCTCCTGCTTGGAGGAGGGAGTGGAAGGATTTCTCTTGAAATTCCGAAAGGAACGAAAATTACTCTGACGTCCTTTTTGTTTATTTCTCTTATCCTGAGGGAGGAAATGTTCCCGTAATATCAGAAATTATCTCCGTCAAACCAGGCCCAAACAAGGTCCTTCCCTTGTAAGGAATCGCCAAAAGTTTAGACTTAGATGACACATCCGCAGACCAAGATTTTAACCATAAAGCTCCGCGAGCCAATATGACAAAGCCTGAAATCTTAGCTCCTAGCTTAATAACCTGAAGGGAATCATTTGTAATAAAGGAGTTGGCCATCTTAAAGGCCTTTATCCTATCCTGGATTTCTTCGCGGGGAGTGTCTGTCCGAATAGAATCAGACAATGCATCAAACCAGCATGCTGTCGCACTAGTGACAGTAGCAATACAAATTGCAGGAAGTCATTGTAAACCCTGAGCAACCCCTCTAACTTCTTATCCATAGGATCCTTAAAGGAACAACTATCCTCTATGGGAATAATAACTTTCTTGGCTAGCGTGGAAATTGCCCCTTCCACCTTGGGTACTGTCTGCCAAGACTCCTTGATAGAGTCTGCTATAGGAAACATCTTTTAAATATAGGGGATGGAGAAAAAAGGTCTCTTCCCATTCCTTAGCAATAATCTCTGTAGCCCTAACTGGTACAGGAAATACTTCCACCATGGAGGGCACATCAAAATACTTGTTTAGGATTGACTACGACAGTAGTATCGGAGTCGTCCAGGGTAGCTAAAACCTCCTTAAGTAGTAAACGGTAAGTAGTAAACTGCCAGTCCCACAGGAAGAGAATTGCATGTGTGTGTTCATATCTAACAAAAAGGCGTGAAACACCTTTTAAATACAAAAAAGAGAAATGCCCGTATAGAATTTCCCTACTGTGAGAATCCTTATTATTTATAATATAGGGTACACCAGTTGTGTACTGTTAGTTTTAATTAAGGTTTTAGTTTTTTGTATTGTTGGTTGTATCAATGTTACTCTCCCAAGGTCTTTAAGGTTTTGCTTAAAAGTACTCTGCACTGTGAAAGATGTTAATGTGACGGTATAGTCCAGTTCTCTTGTCCATATTAAATTTAAGACATGATGAATACAAATATGCAAAGCATTCATGTTATAACACAGAACGTGAAAGGGTTTAACTGTCCCAGTAAAAGGACTATGGCTCTACAGGATCTACATAAAAAGGGGGGGGGGGAATACTGTTATTACAGGAGACACATTTCAAAGCCAACAAAATCCCCAAATATTTTTCTACACATTATCCGCAACACTATCACAGTACAAATATAAATAACAAAACAAATGTGGTCAGTATCTTGTTTCAAAAATCTATCTCATTCAAGCTCCAACAAATAGATAAGGATAAAGAGGGGAGATTTCTGGGTATAACCGGTATTCTATTTGGCAAACTTGCTAATATAATTAACTTATATGCTCCTAACTCGGGCAAGGACCGATTTTTCTCTTCTATCACCTCCAGAGTTATTGATATACATAAAGGCCCACTTATATTAGCAGGAGATCTAAACATCCCCTTAAACCCAGAATGGGATAGTTCTAATCCACTAATTAAGGTACCTTAAAGATCACTTGTTTCTATATGGAAGGACATTAAATCTATGACACTCCATGATGCATGGAGGTATATCCATCCTGGCAAGAAGTACTATACCTTCTTCTCTAATCCAAAAAAAAAGCTATTCTAGAATTGATTATATACTGGTTGATCATATCGCACTGTCACTAGTAAGTAAATATTAAACACACATCATGGTCAGACCACTCACTAGTGGAATGTATTATAAACTGGCCCTCTATCCCAATCAAGCCCTTTTCTTTGAGACTAGATGATTCCATGTTGTCCGACCCAAAGGTCTTAGAAAAAGTGGCTGCACAATTAGATATGTATCTGGCCATAAATAATATACCGGAATCCAAACCCTCTATGATTTGGGAGGCTCATAAGGCCTTTATACGTGGGGAATTTATTAAATTAAAAGCCCAAAATCGTAAAAAATTGTTAACAGAATACACTAAACTAGCTCAGGAAGTTTCTGAGGCAGAATATAGGTTGAAATTGAATCCCTCTGACTAAATTCTAATCAATACTTAACAGAAAAAAGAAACAATTTAAATAAACATCTCCAGTTTGAATAACAAAGACACCAACTATTCTTAAACCAAAAATACTACGAAGAAGGTAATAGGGCAGGTAAGATGTTAGCCAGAGCGTTGAAAAAAATGACAATTAAGATCATATGTCCATTCCCTTACTTCAGACCGAGGGGCTACAACAGAGGATACTGTAAATATAGGTAAAAGCTTCCAATCCTACTATCACTCACTTTATAACCTATTTCCTAGAAGATCCCGAATAGCACATAAAATAATATGCGAGAAATACCTAGATAGCATATCCCTCCCTAAACTAGCAGACAAAGAAATTGCACTCATGGAATCCCCAACCACAGGCAAAGAAATAATAGAGGCTAAAAAAGGACTGAAGACAGATAAAGCCCCAGGCCCGGATGGCTTTACGTCACGCTACTATGAAACCTTCCAAGCCCAATTAGTGCCACATTTGCTTGCTCTGTTTAATTATATCTCTGACTCCAACGTTTTCCCAGATACCATGATGCAGGTACACATAAAAGTACTTCCCAAACCGAGCAAAAAAATGGATACTCCAGCAAACTTTAGCCCATCTCTCCATTAAATGTCGATCTTAAATTATATGCTAAAATATTAGCAAATAGAATAAACACGTTTCTACAGAATATGATTCACACGGATCAGGTCAGTTTTGTCCCCCAGAGAGAAGCCAAAGATAACATTGGCAAAGTACTAAATTTAATGGAATATATAAAGCACTCTAATATTCCTATATACCTATCAACAGACGTTGAAAAAGCATTAGATCGGCTAGATTGGACTATTTTACACTCCACACTTCAAAAATTTGGTTTCCCCGCAAAATCTATACAAAAAATGATGGCACTATACACAAATCCATTGGCGCAGGTTAGGGTAAATGGTGTTCTCTCCGCAACGGGACAAGACAGGGCTGTCCCTTATACCCTATTCTATTTGTTCTCTCACTTGAGCCCCTAGCAATAAAAATACGTAAGATACTAATATACTAGGGATTAAAGACCAAATTTATAAACTGATGATATTCTCATGACATTAACCTCCCTGCTGCAGTCTCTCCCACATGTTTAGCGAGAGTTAATATCATAGTCGGCTAGATTTAGAGTTTGGCGTTAGCCGTCAAAACCAGCGTTAGAGGCTCCTAACACTGGTTTTGGGCTACCGCTGGTATTTAGAGTCAGTCAGGAAAGGGTCTAACGCTCACTTTGCAGCCGCGACTTTTCCATACCGCAGATCCCCCTACGCCATTTGCGTATCCTATCTTTTCAATGGGATCTTTCTAACGCCGGTATTTAGAGTCTTGAAAACTCCAGCCGCAGAAAAAAGTCAGGAGTTAAGAGATTTCTGGGCTAACGCCGGTTTATAAAGCTCCTAACTACTGTGCTCTAATGTACACTAACACCCATAAACTACCTATGTACCCCTAAACCGAGGCCCCCCACATCCCCGCCACTCTATTAAATTTTTTTAACCCCTAATCTGCCGACCGCACACCGCCGCAACCTATGTTATCCCTATGTACCCCTAATCTGCTGCCCCTAACACCGCCGACCCCTATATTATATTTATTAACCCCTAATCTGCCGCCACCAACGTCGCTGCTACCTACCTACACTTATTAACCCATAATCTGCCGACCGGACCTTGCCGCTACTCTAATAAATGTATTAACCCCTAAACTGCCTCACTCCCGCCTCAATAACCCTATAATAAATATTATTAACCCCTAATCTGCCCTCCCTAACATCGCCGACACCTAACTTCAAGTATTAACCCCTAATCTGCCGACCGGACCTCGTCGCTACTATAATAAATGTATTATCCCTTAAAGCTAAGTCTAACCCTAACAAAAACACCCCCCTAAGTTAAATATAATTTAAATCTAACAAAATAAATTAACTCTTATTAAATAAATTATTCCTATTTAAAGCTAAGTACTTACCTGTAAAATAAACCCTAATATAGCTACAATATAAATTATAATTATATTGTAGCTATTTTAGGATTAATATTTATTTTACAGGCAACTTTTTATTTATTTTAACCAGGTACAATAGCTATTAAATAGTTAAGAACTATTTAATAGCTACCTAGTTAAAATAATTGCAAAATTACCTGTAAAATAAATCCTAACCTAAGTTACAATTAAACCTAACACTACACTATCAATAAATTAATTAAATAAAATACCTACAAATAAATACAAATAAACTAAAGTACAAAAAAAAAAAAAGCTAAGTTACAAAAAATAAAAAAATTAATTACAAACATTATAAAAATATTACAACAATTTTAAGCTAATTACACCTACTCTAAGCCCCCTAATAAAATAACAAAGCCCCCCAAAATAAAAAAATGCCCTACCATATTCTAAAATTAAAATAGAAAAGCTCTTTTACCTTACCAGCCCTTAAAAGGGCTTTTTGCGGGGCATGCCCCAAAGAATTCAGCTCTTTTGCCTGTAAAAAAAATAATACAATACCCCCCCCAACATTATAACCCACCACCCACATACCCCTAATCTAACCTAAACCCCCCTTAAATAAACCTAACACTAAGCCCCTGAAGATCTTCCTATCTTGTCTTCACCATGCCAGGTATCACCGATCGTTCCAGGCTCCGAAGTCTTCATCCAAGCCCAAGCGGGGTCTGGCGATCCATCATCCGGCTGAAGTCTTCTATCAAGCGGCAAGAAGAAGTCCAGAAGAGGCTCCAAAGTCTTCATCCTATCCGGGAAGAAGAGGAGATCCGGACCGGCAACCAACTTGATCCAAGCGGCATCTTCTATCTTCATCCGATGACGAGCGGCTCCATCTTGAAGACATCCAGCGCAGATCCATCCTCTTCTTCCGACGTCCTAAGTCCGAATGAAGGTTCCTTTAAATGACGTCATCCAAGATGGCGTCCCTCGAATTCCGATTGGCTGATAGGATTCTATCAGCCAAATGGAATTAAGGTAGGGAAAATCTGATTGGCTAATTGAATCAGCCAATCAGATTGAGCTCGCATTCTATTGGCTGTTCCGATCAGCCAATAGAATGCGAGCTCAATCTGATTGGCTGATTGGATCAGCCAATCGGATTGAACTTGAATCTGATTGGCTGATTTTACAAATTGTCAATTGCCTTGAAAAAAATAATAGAGTGGTGTAGGCAGGGCAATGAGTCATATAAAAGGAATGTACATCTAGAAACACAGTTAGTAGGGTCCCTCAGATAGGAGGTATTTGCTGGGCACCACAAAAACCCATGATGGAAACGATCTCCAAGTACCCGATTATTAGGGAAACATGGTCAAACTGGATAATGATTTGAAATAAAAGACAAAATATTTCAACACCATACTCACCATTAACAACACTTAACCCTAATGCAGAGTTCCCAGTGGGGAATAGCGGAGAGAGGCCTGCCACTGGTGAACCGATATCATTAATGAACCATATGCCGATTTACTGTTTGTTAAATGGTGGACAATTTGCCCAGAGATCGGCGTTGATAGAAAAGGGTACACATCAATCAATTTAATTCTTGGTTATTTTACCATCAAGTAAGGCATTTCCTCACCACACACAAATCAAAAAATGACCTGCTGAGATGACCTACTGTATTTTAAACATACTGTCTATCGCAAGTCCCCCCTAAAAGAGTGATTTCCTTAATGTATAGGGACCTCCTCAAATCCCAATACCCAAATAAACCTAACTATACCCTCCAATGGTCGGAGTGGTTCAGGGAGACAGCCAAATTAGTGCACTCTGCCACAGTTTTAGAAACTAATACAATGCTTATCACTAGATGGTACCTGACCCCTAGCAAATTAAAACACATGTTTGAAGGTGCTAGTGACAGGTGCTGGAGGGGTTGTGGGCAGAGGGGCACTATGTACCATATATGGTGGAGATGCAAGGTTATACGCCCCTTCTGGACCCAAATACATGAACAAATGTGTAAAGTCATTGGAATCCCTTGAAAGAATATTGTTTAATGCACTTTCATATCCCATGTAAGATCAAGAAAAGTCTATATCAGGTCTTAATAAACACCGCTAAATGCTTGATTCCCTCTTTTTGGAAACAACCCCAGGTCCCTTCTATCTCCAATTGGATTACCCTAGCTCAGAACACCCTAGTTCTAGAAAGAATCCACTATGTAAAAACTGGGCAAATGACCCTCTACCATGACATGATGTTTCTGTGGGAACAATAAACTGGCGCTCTATAAGTTGAAAATGGTGAGGGACAGCTAGAGATTGGAGAATCAAAACTGGGGACGGGAGACTGAACTGTGATATAGGTACAGATGCTTTACTGGAAACTGGAATTTATCTACATGTCAAAACTGATGTAGATTGTTTACGCAACCTGGGGTGATACATGTTATGCTTGTTATCCCTTATGTTCTTCCCCCCCCCCCCTCTCCCCCACCTCCCTTTCCATTCTCCTATTGGTATTTTTCCCCAAGTTAACTACACTTATCATTGTAGAGGGGGCCAGATCTTAATCAGTATTTGGTTATCAAAAAGACACTAGATGGAAGATGTTGGGAGGGTTGGCTAACCTCCCCCCCTTGTATAAGAGACACTTCAATGCTGACCATAGCTGGACTATAATCTCCTATTTAATGGTCTCTATTGTATGTACCCTATATCTGATAATTTGTTTTTGGGTAAATGTAGTGTGGGTACGCCCACATGGGAAAATGTTGTAACTTGGATTTATTCCGTTTGTTTGTTGTCTTTGGAAAAGAATAAACACTAAAATAAAAAAAATAAAAAAATATAGAGACTTTAATAAACTTTGAATTAAAGCTAAAAAAAATAATTTTGGGACACCTGAGAAGAAAAACTGTGGCATATTTTGAACATTGTCAAAAAACTCCTAAACAATCTTGGCTCAAAAAGCTAAAATGTTGTGTTCTCTCAACACATGAGGAACAGAAAAAGGACTGGCGGACTATATAATCATTTAAACAAAAAGGATATCTGTAATCTATAACAGAGTCTTGATCCCTCTTAACAGAAATAAAATAAAAATATAAAATTTTACTAAAATGTTATACAGAAAAAAACGTTAAGGTCTCTTTAAATTTTAAACAGTAAATGCTTTATTTTTGATGAACTGGAAAAAAACGTATGTTTTATTTTTGAACTGACAAAACGTAATTGCTTTATTTTTTACTGCAAAATAAAGATTCAACACACTTCAAACAGCTTCTACACCTCAGCTTAGCTCTGCTGAGTTGTCAACCTTGTTGGATTACCAGAGATAATGTATATGAAAAACAGAACCAAAACAGAGCTGTTGTAAATAATGTTAAACTATCTTTAATTTGTTTTAACTAAAAACGGCAAGTAGCCAGATTTCTCTCATTCATATACCGTAATTGAGAGAAAATATGTGCACAAAAGAGAATTCTACCGCCACACAAGCCCCGCCCATCGGGGGCGTGTCAAAATTAACGTGTCAATCAACATTTTACGTGAAGCTCCATAATAAATAACTAACAGAGTATCACCAACATTGAGCCTATTTACTCAAGTGTCCAGTGCCTGCAAATGCTGCCGTATATAATCCCCTTAAATACATTAGGATTACTGTATCATTCCAGGAAAATAATAAAATGTCATATTTTTTCCTAATGAATAAAGTGCCCAAGTCCTTTTTCGGAGTCCTTTTTCTCTATTAGTCCCAAAAAAAATAAAGACAGCACTTACCTCATAAATCTGCCAGGCAGCAAGGCAGCTCACTAGGTTTGAGAGGTCCTCTCCCTCACATGGACCTGTGGAAAAAGAGATAAAGACTGAGTAATCTTACTCAGGCTTTTAGGATTAGGGCAGCATTAATATATATGGGAGGCGCAGTGAGAATTATGTCCCACAAGTTCCCATTGCTCTAAAGCCACCACTGCTCTACTGAAGAGACTGATATGGACTACGGCTACAGCCTAGAACAAAGCAGCAAAATCTTGTACTACTTAAAAAATAATAAACTTTTGATTGAAGAATATTTTACTAACACCTAACTTTACCACTTCCTTGCTCTAATGTAGGCAAAGAGAATGACTGTGGTGGGATAGAAGGGAGGTGATATTTAACAGCTTTGCTGTTGTGCTCTTTGCCGCCTCCTGCTGGGCATGAGTGATATTCCCAACAGTAATTAATGATGATCAGTGGACTCATTGTGTCATTAGAAAGAAAATCTTGCCATTGCAAGGTGTTTACTTTCTCTAAAGATAGTTATGGACGAAATTTGGTCTGGGGTTTCAGTGTAGTGTTTTTTGCATTTCCCAGCATTCTTTATCTTTAATGCAGAAACAACAGTGTGTTTGCTGCTGCTTCCATAAAGGTTGCTAATTTCTTATGATTCCTGCTTGCTTTGTTCCCTATTCAGTAAGTATTCTTTAGTCACTGTTTGTGATGTGTCATTGATTATGTTTTTAGAGATAGAGGGTTTTGCTAGGCATATTACTCATATAGATTATGCTAAAGTTAAGGCATTCAATACTATGGTGAAACACTGTGCAGTCTGTGATGTTACATTTGTTGACCAGCAGAGTAAGCTTTGTCATACTTGCGGGGTTGCTGTTTTTTAAGAAAAGACATTTTATAATGGTTCTGAGGCTTATCTATTTCTGTGCCACAGAATTGTCCCAAAGCATGGTATTTCAGTACTCATATAGAACTTAGGTTTCTGCAATGATGACTCTTAAAATAATCCTGTATCTCTCTTGGAATGTACCTTATAGAATTACTTTATAAATGTGATGCCCCAATTGCTAATTGATCTCCTAGTCATGTGCCTAGGAGCACAACTAGAAAGCATATGTCTAAGCTAGTTCATCTTGCTAAGCTGTAGACTATAGAAAATGTCAATGCAAAAGGAAAGATCATATGCCAGCAGCTACTGATACTAATAGCAAGTCAGTTGTCTTATTTGTACCACTCAAAAATAACTGTGATTAACCAATCAGAAGCATGAGGAGGTTCAATTTTGACACTGGGACTGACCATCTGTAGTCCAGAATTGTCCCAAAGCAAAGTATTAAGGGGAGTGTTTGGGGGAGTTCCTGCAGTACAAAGATACTTGCTCTGTTATTTAGTTCCACCATTATATTTGTTTTGCAGCTATCTGACCATTATCTCAATTATTGGGACTCAGCACAGCCAGTTTTGTTTTCTAATTAAACTTACATGCAATACTTTCTAGTGTTTTTATTTCAAGAGTAGGTAGCTCCCAAACCGATTCAAGTACAGTTTCTAGTCTTGGGTCATTCAGTTTAGCTCTGGTTTCAAACTCATAAAGTAATAAAAGAATTTCAGTGGGATCCTGAGAAAAGTCTCCTAAAAAGAAGAGAACAATGTCAGTACTTGTTCTGTTATTATTACTAAAGAGCAGTTACAGATGGAAAATGCAGAATTAAAGAATGCCTGTTTGATATTCTATGGGATACATTGCTACATGATTCATTAAAGCTTGCTTGGTCTGAAAGCTAAACATACAAGATCCTCTTGTGATATTCATTAATAGGTAATATATAATTTAACGCTTAGTTTTTTTTTTGAGCATAGTATTTAATTTTGGAATATGTTTTTTTTAACTATACATTATTTTATATTATATGCTACAAATGTGCCTCTAAATGTCAGTGAGTGAACTGAACAAAATAGTTCTTGTGTTAATATGAAATGTTCTCACTGCCTTTAGAATATTTATAAAGCCCTTATACCACCAACTAAATTGCACTAGCAGCATCACAATTTAATATGTATTCACTAAACTGCCATGCAAACCAATGATTTCACTGGAGCCCTTTTACTTTCTATAGAGAGCAGGTTGCTGATAACGATGCTCAGTTACTGTTCTTTATTAATACAGAAATGGCTGCCATTGTGGGGTTTAGAAGATGCAGTTTCCCAGACAAAAGTGTTCATAATTAATTCATATGAGACTCTGAAAGTAGCTCTGTATTATAGGAGTTATATTTCAGACAAAGGGATTTGCGTTACCACATACCTGTAGACTGCAGCACTTTCCAGATCTCTCTACACAACTGGATATGCTCCAGTGATTGATTGAGCAACCCAACCTGCAATCCAAGAAATATCCAGCAATACCATAAGTACTGGGGCCACTTTAGTAAATCAGGAAGCACATCCAAGTCAAAAGAAGATAATTTAGTACCTGTTCTATGCGGTCTGATGCCTTTCGGGCCATTTCCAAATCTACAGCAGTTGCCATAAGTAAACATGATTTCTGTGCCACAAGTATTGGTTTATCACATGGGCAGAACAGTGATAGCTGTAGAAACACAGATATTGGCCAAGATTACAAGGGGGGTGCAAAAACACTACTCAGTAAAATCAATAGCGCTCATATTAAAAGTTGAAAGTAAAAAGGTTGCTCTAGAGAGAAAGCCTCTGAAGATTGTATGTATATATATATATATATATATATATATATATATATATATATATATATATATATATATATATATATATATATATATATATGTTCTGCAATCCATGCACTCCAACCTTACTGGTTATTCTATTTCGCCCGGGTGTCTCCTCAAATAATTTTCATACACATCCATACAATATAGATGGCACTTACAGGTCTTGATCATTTTTATGATTTTATTCATGCAACAATCACATAATTCAAGTCGACGTTTCGGCTCCACACATGAGTCTTTTTTAAGACAATCTTCTAAGCATTGCTAGCATTTGGGAAATGGCAATTTAAACACGCTAAACAAACAAACAAGATTGTCTTGAAAAAGGCTCATGTGTGGAGCCGAAACATCAAATTGAATTATGTGATTGTTGCATGAATAAAATCATAACAATTATCAAGACCTCTGAGTGCCCTCTATATCGTATGGATATATATATATTATATAAAAGTATTATATTAGTCACAGCACCACTGAAAAGTTCTGTCTATAATTAACAAATCAAATGAAATGAAAAATCCTGTTAATATGTAGGGTGCAAGAGTCTAGTAAAACCTCCAATTCTACCATACAATAATTATAACAAAAAAAACTCAGCACACCTGAAATGCAAAAAATACAACTAGATTTTATTATAGAGTATCTAAATACAATTCTAAAACCTGAATCCAACCCTTTCAACCCATCCACTCATGCAAAGCACATTCATTCATAAAACAAACTGATTCGACTCAGGCGTCCCTGGAAGAATCAACAGAAGGCTCTCACAAAGACACTGCTCTTGTATATTCAAGAGTATATCCTAGAAAGTTCATTTGAAGATGGACAGTCCCGTAAACATACTGAACTTTCAAACTTGTATCCAAATGATTATTCTTTGATGTAAGCTAATAGACAAAGTTGCTGTGAAAATTTCTTTTTACAATTAGAAACATATCCTCTTAAGCATGAGGTTTAATAAGCATTTCCACAGGCTGTGATAATTATGTTTCTTTTAGCAAGTGTAAGCACATCTATATGTTAGTGCATATTGCAAAAAAGATGTCAAAAAGCCGTTAGTTCGTCCAGCATAAGTGTAAAAGTCAATCTGTATTCACTCTCAACCTACTCCAAGGCTCTTTCAAAGTTCCCCTTTATCGAACCACTCATGCGGTAGGGTTATATTCAGCCTGAGTATCGGTGTGTGGCAATTCTAACAGTTGATGTCACAACCTATGCGTAACATATGCAGCGTCTCCCAGCACTATTGTGTTAGTATATTAGAGTGTCTCTAATGCAGTGGAAGCTGTAAGTTAAGACAGCATATGTATCACCAATCATCTGTGTGAGCTGGTATTACGTCTGGATTAGTATGGAAACTGGCCAGTTAAAACATGCATGTTAATTAACTTTTATGATACTTGCAGTTCCATGTCCTCTCGAACAGATAGGAGTGCCCCCGACTTTAATCCACTGGTGCGGACGGGAAAACAAACACCACCTGTTATGATTTCATCTCATTGTGGAACAACGGCTCTGTTGGTAATTCTTTGTCTTTAGCATCAAAAGGCCTTGCTAAAAGAAACATAATTATCACAGCCTGTGGAAATGCTTATTAAACCTCATGCTTAAGAGGATATGTTTCTAATTGTAAAAAGAAATTTTCACAGCAACTTTGTCTATTAGCTTACATCAAAGAATAATCATTTGGATACAAGTTTGAAAGTTCAGTATGTTTACGGGACTGTCCATCTTCAAATGAACTTTCTAGGATATACTCTTGAATATACAAGAGCAGTGTCTTTGTGAGAGCCTTCTGTTGATTCTTCCAGGGACGCCTGAGTCGAATCAGTTTGTTTTATGAATGAATGTGCTTTGCATGAGTGGATCGGTTGAAAGGGTTGGATTCAGGTTTTAGAATTGTATTTGGATATATATATATATACTGTATATATATATATATATATATGTGTGTGTGTATTTTTGTATGTATATAAATACAGAGAGAAGCGCTCTCGCAGGAACGAACAACCAGCTCAATAACATTGATAGCCTGTTCTATGGTGATTTACCACCTTGGTGCAGCTTCTTTTTAGCCCAGTAGTAATGCTTTTCACAAAGTAGAACTTTCCTGTAGTATATCAGTCTAATCCTGCCTATTATGGTTAGTCCAGCCCCAAAATACCAGGCAAATCCTCTATAAACAAGGAACACAGCAACCACAGACAATTGTTTCGGCCTTCATTGGGACTCATCAGTGAAGTGTAGCCATATTCCTCTAAGCACACTGAGCAAGGAGTCCACTTCTGGTTGCCCCTTTTTCCCTTAGGGAGACATACAGAGAGAAGCGCACTCACAGGAATGAACAACCAGCCGAATAACATTGTTAGCCTGTTCCACCTGAGTACCACAAACATAATATTATTTTTGTTCACAAATATTAATCAATAAGTTTAGATTGAAGAATAAGTTTGGATTTTGGAATTCCGGATTTGGGGATTTGTAGCTGTAAATATTGGCACCCCTGCATTTCTGTCAGATAATGCACCACTTCGTCTGGAAAATTGTTGCAATTACAAATGTTTAGGCATTCTCATGTTTATTTCTTTTGTTTGTATTGGTATGACACAAAAAAGTGGAGGGAAAAAAGCCAAATCTGACACATTCCACTCAAAACTCCAAAAATGGACTGGACAAAATTATTGACAAAATTGCATTCCAAGTTTGTGATGCTCCTGTAATTTGTAATTAAACTCACCTGTATCAATTAACAGGTTCTGACAATATAGAAATCACACCGGCAACCAGTTGAAATGGTAAAAAATTAACTAATTCTTTCTGTTGTGTATCTCTGTGTACCACACTGAGCATGGAGAAGAGAAAGAGCAGCAAAGAATTGTCTGAGGATTTGAGAACAAAAATTGTGAAAAAGCATGGACAATCTCAAGGTTACAAGTCCATCTCCAGCTATCTTAATGATCTTGTGTCCACTGTGCGCAACATTGTCAAGAGGTTTACAGCCCATGACACTGCAGCTAATCCCCTTGCACATTGGCGAAAAAGAAAAATTGAAGGAAGATTGCAATAAAGGATTGTTCGAATGGTGGATAAAGAACCTCAATCAAGTTCCAGACAAAACTGACCTTCAGGCACAGGGTACAAA
This sequence comes from Bombina bombina, assembly GCF_027579735.1. Taxonomy (NCBI): domain Eukaryota; kingdom Metazoa; phylum Chordata; class Amphibia; order Anura; family Bombinatoridae; genus Bombina; species Bombina bombina. Next base: position 637,576,626 of record NC_069499.1, read on the forward strand.
TGTGTCAGCTTGCACTATATGTCGCCATCTGAATGCTAAGGTAGGAGACCCAGGAGGACCCCACTGCTGACACAGAAACAAAAAAACCCAGATTGAATTCTGCCAAAACTTACCCGAGAAAGCCAAAATTCTTTAGGGAGAATGTGCTGTGGACAGATGAAACAAAATCAGTTTTTTGGTAAAGCTCATCATTCTACGGTTTTCAGAAAAATTAGGCTATTAAAGAAAAGAATACAGTCCCTACAGTCAAACATGGTGGAGGTTAACTGATGTTTTGGGGTTGCTTTGCTGCTTCAGGCATTGGATGTCTTGACTGTGTGCATGGCATTATGAATCTAAAGACTACCAAATAATTCTGTGGTGCAATGTAGGGTCCAGTGTCAAAAAGATGGGCCTCCGTCAGAGGTCATGGGTCTTACAGCAGGTCAATGACCCAAAGCACACGTCAAAAAGCACCCAGAAATGGTTTTAGACAAAGCGCTGGAGAGTACTGAACTGGCCAGCAATGAGTCCAGATCTCAATCCCAAAGAGCACCTGTGGAGAGATTTCAAAACCTGGAGCAGTTGGCGAAAAGGGGTGTGCTACCAAATATTAAAATGAGGGTGCCAATAATTTTGCCCAGTCCATTTTTGGAGTTTTGAGTGGAATGTGTCAGATTTGTCTCTTTTCTCTCCACGTTTTTTTGTGTCATACCAATACAAAGAAAAGAAATAAACATGAGAATGCCTAAACATTTGTAATTGTAACAATTTTCTGGGCAAAGTGGTGCCTTATCTGACAGAAATGCAGGAGTGTATATAAAAAGATATACAGTGGGACCTCGGTTTACGAATTTAATGCGTTCTCTGGGACGTTTCGTATTGCGAAAAATTTGTAAACCGAAACACGGTTTCCCATAGGAATGCATTGAAAACCAATTAATGCGTTCCGGAGGTGAGAAAAAAGGCTCCAAAACCTGCTGCAAAAGGCTCCAAAAGGCTCCACAACTTGCTGCAAATGGCTCCAAAAGGCTCAGCAACTTGCTGCAAATGGCTCCAAAACCGGGACACTTGTTTCGTATTGCGTAGGAATGCATAGGAATGCATTGAAAACCAATTAATTCGTTCGTATTGCGAAAATTTTTTGTAAACTGAGGCATTTTTTCCCCAGAATTTTCATTCGTAAACCGAAATTTCGTTTACCGAGTCGTTCGTTAACCGAGGTCCCACTGTATAGCTATATTTAAAAAAAATTTTTTTTACTGAGTCAAGAATAAAACTATTTATGTTTTTTAAATTAAAAAGCGGTGTTAACACTGTTTTAAAGTGATATGGTATATGACAAGCTGTTGGACTGGTAAGGGCTAAAAGGAATATATGTTCAGTATGTGTATATATATATTTTGATGTATGTGTACACATACATACATAAACACACGTATATACTGTACAAACACAAACAAATCTACACACATACATATACACCTCTGAGCCCTTCCCAGTCCAACACCATTTCATATAATATATCACTTTAACCCCTTTACTACTGGGAATTTCACAGAAAAATTTGTACAGGGATTTTTTTGGCATTTTTTGCTATCACTCTATTTAAACAGAAATAGAGACTTTACCTATGAAAAAATATATATTTTTAAAGTAGAAAACAAGGTCCTTTTTGGTATATTTGATGCCACTATTTGACTGCCAAATATAATCATATATAAAATTGTAAAGTTTGGGGTTTCACTGAAATTATTTATACACAACTCCTGCAGTCATAAAACATATTGTTTTAAAAGCTTCTCTGGGATCCCCTTTGCTCAGAAACAGTAGACATGCTGGTTTTTGGTAATTAGTTGACTACTAATTGGAGCTGTCAACCACACTTCTTACATTTCTGGCAGTGATGGGGTTAATCAGTTAGCTTGTAAGGTTAATATTTGCTGTACTGTAGGGGTTACCCTCCCACCTGGCACCTCTCACCCCTTGATCCCTACTAAACAGCCCTCCCCTATGTTCACCACTATTTTAGGTACTTTTTAAAATTTTATAATTATTAATAGTAGTAAGAAGCTACACGTTGTCAAACTTAATTTGACAGGTGCCACGCCCCTTTTTATGTAAATATCTGCCCATTTCTGCCCAAGTCTCCGCCCATATACCCACCCCTAGAATCCACCCCGTTTTAATATTGATAATGATTTTGATATGGTAATGATATAGTTGCGTGATAAATAAAATTTATTTTTATTCATTGTAATGATTTTTATATGGTAATTATATAGTTGCGGAATAAATAAAATGTATTTTTATTGATTGAATAATTGTTTTATGAACGAGTGAAATGTTTTTTACTTTGCTGTGGTATATGTAATATCCAATAGGTTTTGTAGTTAGTGAATATTTTTAAAACCCTTTAAAATATTTATGTTTAAGGATATGGGCATGACAAAAAAAATTAATAAACATGTTGTAATATATATATTATATATATATTATATATATATATATACACACACACACAAAGAGAGAGAGAATGAAAGAGAGAGAAATAGAGTGCTGTATTAAAAAAAAAATAAAAAAAAAAAAAATATATATATATATATATATATATATATATATTACACACACACAGAGAGAAAGAGAGAGAGATGTATTCACACACACAAAAAAAAATATATATATATATATATGTATATACATATACAAACACAGACAGTGATGGGGTTTTTTTTTTTTACAATGACAGGTGTGGACTGCGAGAATGAGGACTGTCTTTTTAGGTGGTGATTGCTGACAATGACAGGTGTGGAATGTCAACATGGGGCTTTCCTTTTTATTGGTGGGCTTTAAATAAAGCATTTCACCATGCAGGTCCATACACAAGTCACTAACATGACTAGCCAGCCGTCAACACTCGAAAATGGTTTTATTTTTTATTTCTGATTAGTTGTTGCAATTCACGTTATCCCCTATTATTATATATGTTTATTTAATTTAATAATCTTATATGTTTTAGGTATAATGTTAAATAATGTGTAATTATTTTCTAAATTTCTATGACATGTACTGTTAAATAATAATTTTGTTCTATCATATTTTTTTAACTGTAAAATTATAATATAAAAATTGTAGGTTTTTTTTGTTGTTGTAATTTTTACTATCACGTTAGACCTATTAGTAGATACATTTATTTAATTTATTTATACGTCTAGATAATAATTTGTACTCTATTTTTGTACATTTCTATCAAACGCTGAACCATATTCATAATTGTATAAAATGATGGTATAAAATATATTTGTTTAAAAATTAGACTTAGAATATTTTCATTTTACCGGTCACATACTATGGTATCATTTCCTTAAAAATATCTGTTTTAATCTCTTATTTAGATCCATTCATAAATGCTTAAAATGATACATTTTGTACGTTTCAACAATACACTTTTTTTTCCTTTCATTTCCTTTAAAACAGTAACCTTAAATAGCCTGTATGGTTGAATTATAGGAACATTTAGAAGAAATCCCCTTTGATGAATGTGCCATGGACAAGTGGTCTATAGAAATACAAGATATTTATTTTTACAATATCCAATGTTGTTTAATAATTTTTAAATTGTGTCATACGCGTATGTGTGTGTGTATATATATATATATATATATATATATATATATATATATATATATATATATATATTTATATATTTTTTCAAAAACCAAATGTAATATATTTCAGATATCTCATAATGTACAACTGCCATATTGTCAATAGAAATATTAGTTATTTATTTTTATTTGTTTAATATAATTGCATTATAGGTATATAAACCATGTACTTTAGACTGTTTAATATATTTGCAAACCAAAAGTAATATATTTCATATTTTTTTTTATACACATTTTCAGAATACTATATCGATAATTTCAATATAGAGCTACTCGATAATGAAACGCAAAGTCATAAATCAAGACATGGACGGTAAGATTACAAGCTGGGCATATGGCATGCGATACTAACTTCTGTCCTAGGGACAAGTCTGAACATGTCTGAGTCTTAACATATATAGTTTTTTACGAAATATATTAATATTGTTTGTTTATTTTCCCAGAAATAGCCACATTAACAAAAGAAAATTGCATTGTACCGCTCGAGAGACATACGGCGACACTTGTACCCGCTTGAAAACAACGTTCACGAAGAACAGCAAAAGGATTTATATGTGAAAAAACAGAATTTATGCTTACCTGATAAATTACTTTCTCTTGCGGTGTATCCAGTCCACGGATTCATCCTTTACTTGTGGGATATTCTCATTCCCTACAGGAAGTGGCAAAGAGAGCACACAGCAAAGCTGTCCATATAGCTCCCCCTCTAGCTCCACCCCCCAGTCGTTCGACCAAAGGTTAGGAAGAAAAAGGAGAAACCATAGGGTGCAGTGGTAACTGTAGTTTAAACAAAAAATTTTTTACCTGACTTAAATGCCAGGGCGGGCCGTGGACTGGATACACCGCAAGAGAAAGTAATTTATCAGGTAAGCATAAATTCTGTTTTCTCTTGCAAGGTGTATCCAGTCCACGGATTCATCCTTTACTTGTGGGATACCAATACCAAAGCTTTAGGACATGGATGAAGGGAGGGAACAAGACAGGTACCTTAAACGGAAGGCACCCCTGTTTGCAAAACCTTTCTCCCAAAAATAGCCTCAGAAGAAGCAAAAGTATCGAATTTGTAAAATTTGGCAAAAGTATGCAGTGAAGACCAAGTCGCTGCCTTACAAATCTGTTCAACAGAAGCCTCATTTTTGAAAGCCCATGTGGAAGCCATTGCTCTGGTAGAATGAGCAGTAATTCTTTCAGGAGGCTGCTGGCCAGCAGTCTCATAGGCCAAACGGATGATGCTTTTCAGCCAAAAGGAAAGAGAGGTAGCAGTCGCTTTCTGACCTCTCCTCTTACCAGAATAGATAACAAACAAAGAAGATGTTTGTCTGAAATCCTTAGTTGCTTGTAAATAGAACTTTAAAGCACAAACTACATCAAGATTGTGTAATAGACGTTCCTTCTTCGAAGATGGATTAGGACACAGAGAAGGAACAACTATTTCCTGGTTAATATTCTTGTTAGAAACAACTTTAGGAAGAAAACCAGGCTTGGTACGCAAAACTACCTTATCTGCGTGGAACACCAGGTAAGGTGAATCACACTGTAAGGCAGATAATTCTGAAACTCTTCTAGCAAAAGAGATAGCTATCAAAAACAAAACTTTCCAAGATAACAACTTAATGTCTATGGAATGTAAAGGTTCAAACGAAACCCCTTGAAGAACTGAAAGAACTAGATTCAAACTCCATGGCGGAGCCACAGGTTTATAGACAGGCTTGATTCTGACTAAAGCCTGAACAAACGCTTGAACATCTGGTACCTCTGCCAGACGCTTGTGTAACAGGATAGACAAAGCAGATATTTGTCGTTTTAAGGAACTAGCTGACAATCCTTTCTCCAATCCTTCTTGGAGAAAAGCCAATATCCTGGGAATCCTAATCTTACTCCATGAGTAACCCTTGGATTCACACCAACAAAGATATTTCCGCCATATCTTATGGTAGATTTTCCTGGTGACAGGCTTTCTAGCCTGAATCAGAGTATCTATAACTGACTCAGAGAACCCACGCTTTGATAGAATTAAGCGTTCAATCTCCAAGCAGTCAGACGTAGAGAAACTAAATTTGAATGCTTGAACGGACCCTGTATCAGAAGATCCTGCCTCAGTGACAATGTCCATGGTGGGACAGAGGACATGTCCACTAGGTCTACATAACAAGTCCTGCGTGGCCACGCAGGCGCTATCAGAATCACCAAAGCCTTCTCCTGCTTGATTCTGGCAACCAGACGCGGGAGGAGAGGAAACGGTGGAAAAACATAAGCCAGATTGAAGGACCAAGGCGCTGCTAGAGCATCTATCAATACCGCCTTGGGATCCCGGGACCTGGACCTGTAGAGAGGAAGTTTGGTGTTCTGACGGGACGCCATCAGATCCAACTCTGGAATGCCCCAAAGCTGAGTCAGCTGGGCAAATGCCTCCGGGTGGAGTTCCCACTCCCCCGGGTGAAAAGTCTGACGACTTAAAAAATCCGCCTCCCAGTTGTTTACTCCTGGGATGTGAATTGCTGAGAGATGGCAGGAGTGATCCTCCGCCCACCTGATTATTTTGGTTACTTCCGTCATTGCTAGGGAACTCTTTGTTCCCCCTGATGATTGACGTAAGCTACAGTCATGATGTTGTCCGACTAAAATTTGATGTATTTGGCCGCAGCTAGTTGAGGCCATGCCTGAAGAGCGTTGAATATTGCCCCTCAGTTCCAGAATGTTTATTGGGAGAAGAGTTTCTTCCCGAGACCATAAGCCCTGAGCTTTCAGGGAGTCCCAGACCGCACCCCAGCCTAACAGACTGGCGTCGGTCGTTACAATGATCCACTCTGGTCTGCGGAAACATATTCCCTGAGACAGGTGATCCTGAGACAACCACCAGAGAAGAGAATCTCTGGTCTCCTGGTCCAACTGAATTTGAGGAGACAAATCTGCATAATCCCCATTCCACTGTTTGAGCATGCATAGTTGCAGTGGTCTGAGGTGTATCCGAGCAAAAGGGACTATGTCCATTGCCGCTACCATTAGTCCGATTGTCTCCATGCACTGAGCTACAGATGGCCGAGGAATGGAATGAAGAGCTCGGCAAGTAGTTAACAGTTTTAACTTTCTGACCTCCGTCAGAAATATTTTCATTTCTATCAAGTCTATCAGAGTTCCTAGGAATGGAACTCTTGTGAGGGGGGAGAGAGAACTATTTTTTATGTTCACCTTCCACCCGTGAGACCTCAGAAAGGCCAATACGATCTCCGTGTGAGATTTGGTTCTTTGGAAAGTCGACGCCTGAATTAAGATGTCGTCTAAGTAAGGCGCCACTGCTATGCCCCGTGGTCTTAGCACCGCCAGGAGGGACCCTAGCACCTTTGTGAAAATTCTGGGAGCAGTGGCCAACCCGAAAGGAAGAGCCACAAACTGATAATGCTTGTCCAGAAAGGCGAAAGGAACGAAAATTAGCCTTGTTCTTTGTCTTAAAGGGCTTGTCCTGAGGGAGAGCATGGCCTTTTCCCCCGGTGATATCTGAAATAATCTCTTTCAATTCAGGCCTGAAGAGGGTCTTTCCTTTGAAAGGGATGTTCAAAAGCTTGGATTTAGACGACACATCGGCCGACCAGGACTTTAGTCATAGCGCCCTGCGCGCCAAAATGGCGAACCCTGAATTTTTCGGCGCTAACTTAGCTATTTGGAAAGCGGCGTCGTGATAAAAGCATTAGCCAGCTTTAGAGCCTTAATTCTATCCATAATTTCCTCATATGAGGTCTCCGCCTGGAGCAAGTCTTCCGGCGCCTCAAACCAGAAAGCAGCTGCAGTAGTTAAAGGAATAATGCAGGCAATAGGTTGGAGAAGAAAACCTTGTTGAACAAAAATTTTCTTAAGTAAACCCTCTAACTTCTTATCCATAGGGTCTTTAAAAGCACAACTGTCTGCAATTGGTATGGTTGTGCGTTTAGCAAGTGTAGAAATAGCCCCCTCCACCTTAGGGACCGTCTGCCACGAGTCCCACACAGGGTCAGGTATGGGGAACATTTCCTCAAAAACAGGAGGGGGAGCAAAGGGAACACCTGGTCTATCCCACTCCCTAGTAACGATATCCGCAATCCTTTTAGGGACCAGAAACGTATCCATGTAAACCGGGACCTCTAGGTACTTGTCCGTTTTACACAATTTCTCTGGGATCACCAAAGGGTCGCAGTCATCCAGAGTAGCTAATACCTCCCTAAGCAAAACGCGGAGGTGTTCTAGTTTAAATTTAAAAGCCAATGTATCTGAATCTGTCTGAGGAGGAACCCTTCCTGAATCAGAGACTTCTCCCTCAGACATCAAATCCCTTGCTCCCACTTCAGAGCGTTGTGAGGGTATATCGGATACGGCTACCAAAGCGTCAGAATGCTCATAATCTGTTCTTAAAACGGAGCTATCACACTTTGCAGGTATCATGGGCAGTTTAGATAAGAAGGCTGTAAGAGAATTATCCATGACTGCCGCTAAGTCTTGTAATGTAAAAGTGTTAGACGCACTAGAGGTACTAGGCGTCGCTTGCGCGGGCGTAACTAGTTGTGACACTTGGGAAGAGGCAGACGGGCTACCCTCGTTACCTTCAGTCTGAGAATCATCTTGGGCCACATTTTTAAGTGCAACAATATGATCTTTAAAGTGTATAGACATATCAGTACAAGTGGGACACATTCTGAGAGGGGGTTCCACCATGGCTTCTAAACACATTGAACACGGATTTTCCTTAGTTTTAGACATGTTTAATAGACTAGTAATATATACAAGCAGGCTTGGAAATCACTTTAATCAAATAAAAAACACAATTTGAAAAAAAATGTTACTGTGCCTTTAAGAAATAAAAAGAGCACACAATTTTCCAAAACAGTGAAAAATGCAGCAATTCTCCTGAAATTTTCACAGTATGTACTTAAAGCCTTAATAAGATTGCACCACAAGTTTCAAAACGATTAACCCCTTAATGCCCAAACCGGAGCAGCCTAAAGCCAACACCTGGTTAAAAATAGTACAGCACCTTGCCACAGCCTTGCTGTGGCCCTACCTGCCCTTAGGGATCAGATTTGGGGGAATAAAGCTTCTATAAGGCCCTCAAACAGCAGCAGGACCCTCCATGTGAAGCAGCATGAACTTCTCTGCCATTCTAAGTGCGCATCTAAGGCGCAAAATTAGGCCCCTCCCACTCTACTCCGGAGTTGTGAGGCCTAATAAATCACTCTTAAGTGACTAAAAACCAGTCATGTGGGTAATAACCCCAGAAAGAACCCCAAAAGGACTTTCAAAGTGTTTACAAACGATATTTTTCTTGAACTGAATCAGTGTCAACCAGCATAATTAGCCCTGTTATGTAAGCATTCAATTCCATACTAAGTCTGTGAACATAGCTTACCCTCCCCTAATGGGGATATTGTCAGTCTCTTCTAGCATTATCTCAGTCTTGTCTAGAAATAAATAACTGAACATACCTCATTGCAGATTACCCTGCAAACCGTTCCCCCCAACTGAAGTTTTCTGGTACTCCTCAGTCCTGTGTGGGAACAGCAGTGGATTTTAGTTACAACATGCTAAAATAATTTTCCTCTCAGCAGAAATCTTCATCACTTTTCTGCTAGAGAGTAAATAGTACAAACCGGTACCATTTAAAATAACAAACTTTTGATTGAAGATAATAAAAACTACAATTCTAACACCACATTCACTTTACCATCCCGTAGAGAGACCCTAGTGCTTAGAGCCGGCAAAGAGAATGACTGAAGGGTGGAGCTAGAGGGGGAGCTATATGGACAGCTTTGCTGTGTGCTCTCTTTGCCACTTCCTGTAGGGAATGAGAATATCCCACAAGTAAAGGATGAATCCGTGGACTGGATACACCTTGCAAGAGAAAAGGTATATATTTATTCATTATTTATTTATTCCAAATCTACTAATTCCTCTTTACACGGAAATGGCATTTAATTCATTGGAACTTTATTTTAAACCAATTTTTAATAGAACAACATGTCTATTTTGCATCTAATGGTTTTTTTTTTTTTTTTAGTTTCAAAGCTATCCAGAAAATACGGGCGCAGCAAACATTACATAGAAAGAAGATGGTGAGGTGGCTTCGACATCAACAGCGAATGTGACGCATGAACCAACAACGCGCTCAAAGAGTGTAAAAAGCGGCTTTTTAAGAACATTTAACTAATGTAATTAATACTTGTAAGTCAACATATGTAAAACCACAACAACAATTGTCAACCCAGACACAAGAAATGTCTGAAAATAAGACATGTTTTTCTACCAAGAGAAATTGTGACATTGATACTTCTAACGGACAATCTTTGTTTAAAAAACCTAGGACAGCTTTAGAGGACATTATGATTACTATTAACAAGAAAGCCCCCACATTACCTATCTCACAGACTGTAACAGTTGTAGAAAATTCACAATGTGCATATGACACACAAATTGGTACTGATAATTTAGGTGATTGGGCTATTTTTGGCATATAGATTATTATTAAAATCAGTGTTAGCCATTAAAGGTATAATATCTGAATTGGACTTAGACTGTTTGAATGTTACAGATAACCCAATTTATAAAGATGCTGAGATAAAAAATAGACTTGAACACGCAATTTTCCTTTTTTTCCAAATTTCTTGACTTAAATTCCATTAACAACTCACGGTCTACAAATAAAATTTGTAGTCCATCTCCACAGAAACTGACAGAATCTGCTCAGAAATAACACTTACCCAAGATATTGACGCTGAAGACTTTGTTGACTGGTTCAGTCATATATTAGGAACTTGTATTTCAATAAGAGACGCCCTTAAAGACCTGTTTAATTTGTTTAAAGGACTTGTAAGTTTGACTGATGACTGCAGACTGCAGAGGGGTGGTGCAATAAGATTAACATTTGACAATTCAAAACACACACTTTACACCAGTTTAAAATTGCTTAAAAAAATAAGATTCGACATGGGTAAACGTAAAAATCAGATAACTGAAACAAAAAGTGAAAAATCTGGTAAAAGAACTGGTCATACACCAATCACAGGGGTAAATCATACACCAGATACAGAGTTTCAGAATTACATTCCCGAAACTGAAAATGAGAACCATGCACAGCCTGAATGGTACAACTCTAATGACTGTATAGAACAACCCATAGATGCATCAAATGCTCAAATTGTTGATCAAAATATAGATCAATACCCTGTTGCTGAAAATGCAGAAAACAGCATACAAAATAATGAATTTGATAAAATTGAAAACCAAAATATAGAACAACTAAAAGATATACCAAATGCTCAGATGGTGGCACAAAATAATATGGAAAATGCAGATATTGTACCTCATCAACATGTTTTTTTGGAAAGTGTAGCACATTACCAAGGAAAGTGTGATAATTTTAATGTCGTTGAGTATTATGACCATTTCCGATTTGTTAATCTTGACCAAATACAGTCTTTTGATTCTGCAATGCATGCTATACAACACACGCTGGATGACTTAATGAACAATATAGGTCCGGATGATATGGTACAACTAAGATTAGAGGGTGGTGGAATGAATAACCATTTATACTTCATTCGCTATTTTAGGGACAACTTAAATGCTGAGAGTTTTTTGAATGATGTAGCTAATCTTTTACAGAGTAATGCTAAGTTTTTGGGGATGGTAGTTTAAGACTTGTTGTCTTAATTGTTAGCAAGAGAAGGTGGTGTGGTAAACCGTAGACGCCTTATATCAACACCGTACAGTTGTGTTATTGGTACTAAAAGACGGCATTTGTTTTATTTGAATAATTATAATAATAATTTGTGTCTGGCCGCTAGTGTTTGTGCTATTTTGGAAAAGGTAGATGTTGCATACTCTGTGCTAATTGAAAGGGCTAGAGCTATTCACAAAGCTTTAGGTATTCCAGATGACCGCTTAGTTAGTTGCCTTAAAAAACATGGTTACAACGTACGTGAAATGTGGGAGCATGAGTGGAATGACGTATAGTAGAGCTGGTGCTGCTGCAGGAAACGTCCGTCGGGTAAGAGGGAAACAGACCCACTCTGAGTAGGGGAAAGTATGGAGCCAGCCCAGAGAAGCGGTGGACAGCCGCAAAAAGGTACAGGAAAAAGCAGGCGGCTACTGAGATACTGAAAAAAGGTACTTTTATTCCAGGTAAAAAGTTGACAAAAAGCAAAAAAAAGGGTTAATATGACACAACAAACCAGGGAGGGAAACAGCAGACTTACATGTTTCGCGCTGGCTAGCGCTTAATCATAGAAGCTGTTAAACAAGTGAAACCTGCTGTGGCTCTTAAAGGGACAGTGCACCAATCAGAACACCTTATATCTAAATTAGAACAAAACAGGTGTTGCATAAATGTTTTGTTTCAAAATGTATGTCCACTGAAAGAGCCACAGATCAGATAAGAATAAAAACATAATATAATGGAAATACTTGTGAAGATGTGCAATTCAACGAAAAAACACCTGTATACTTAAAGCTAGATAACAATATATTCTGTATACATATGTGATATTTAACACATGTATGCAAATTCTAAAAAAGCACCATATACAGTGATAGCTAATTATTGATAAAACAAAACTAGATTTAGCAACAAAATATAACATATAATTTTTCATATGGTTTTTCAAAAAAGGAGAGTAGAGAACAAAGATAAAACAGGAAAAAGTCTCTCAGTGATTTGAAAAAAACTCTGAATAATCTCTCATTAATTTCTTGATAATTTAGGTATCACCAGTAACCTTACTAAAAAAACTTTTGGTAAAGTCCATGTTTTCACAAGTTAAACAATTTTCAAAATCATATTTCCATTTTTCTTGCTTATGCCATCAATTCTAATAATTTTGTGCATATATCACATATTATTACAGAGTATTGTATCTTTTTGAATTATGAAATAGCTCCAGGTGACTAATTTTCTTGAATTTCTTTGAATTTTGAATTCTGTAAAATTATTCCAAGTGTTTGGCAGCATTCTCTTCCCTAAATTATCAAGAAATTATTGAGAGATTATTCAGAGGTTTTTTCAAATCACTGAGAGACTTTTTCCTGTTTTATCTTTGTTCTCTACTCTCCTTTTTTGAAAAACCATATGAAAAATGATATGTTATATTTTGTTGCTAAATCTAGTTTTGTTTTATTAATAATTAGCTATCACTGTATATGGTGCTTTTTTAGAATTTGCATACATGTGTTAAATATCACATATGTGTACAGAATATATTGTTATCTAGCTTTAAGTATACAGGTGTTTTTTTTGTTGAATTGCACATCTTCACAAGTATTTCCATTATATTATGTTTTTATTCTTATCTGATCTGTGGCTCTTTCAGTGGACATATATTTTGAAACAATACATTTATGCAACACCTGTTTTGTTCTAATTTAGATATAAGGTGTTCTGATTGGTGCACTGTCCCTTTAAGAGCCACAGCAGGTTTCACTTGTTTAACAGCTTCTATGATTAAGCGCTAGCCAGCGCGAAACATGTAAGTCTGCTGTTTCCCTCCCTGGTTTGTTGTGTCATATTAACCCTTTTTTTTTTGCTTTTTGTCAACTTTTTACCTGGAATAAAAGTACCTTTTTTCAGTATCTCAGTAGCCGCCTGCTTTTTCCTGTAGCGTGAGTGGAATGCTATGCTAGAATCAGACGAAGATGTAAAGGGCTTTATTCTTGAAAGTGATTTTCCACAACCCCTGAATCCATGAGATGCTCTGTATGGTGGTAGAACAAACGCTATTGAATTGTACCATAAAACAACTCCTGAAGAGTGCATACATTATTATGATTTCACCAGCCTAAACCCTTTCATTAACAAAACAAAAACATACCCAATTGGTCACCCTGTGATTATTTATGGTGATTTTAAACTTTTTGACAATTATTTTGGTGTTGCTAAAGTAAAAGTCTACCCCCCTAGAACTTTGTTCTTTCCTGTACTACCTGTAAAAATGAATGGCAAACTAATGTTCCCATTATGTCGCACATGTACCAGCACCAACCAATTGACACCTTGCGAGCAGACTGAGGAAGAGCGGGCCTTGACAGGAACGTGTGCACAGTTGAAATAGCAAAAGCTTTGGAGAAAGGGTACAGGTTGTGTAAAATATTTGAAGTCTGGCATTTTAAACAGTGCACAGTCGCATTATTCACAGAATAATCAAGGTACATCTAAGGGACAAACAGGAGGCATTAGGTTACGCTGATTGGTGTAGACGAGGGTAAAAAACAAAAATATGTATCTGACTACTTTGACAAATAGGGTGTCACACAGACCGCATGAAATAAAGGTCAATCTGGCAAAGAGACAAATTTCCAAAAGTTTTCTAAATTCTTTATGGGGTAAATTTGGACAAAAAAGCAATTTGCAGAATACAAGTATTGTAACTGACCCTGATAAACTTTTTCGTTATGTGTTTCTACCAAAGTATGCAGTGTCATCTTTAAATTTCTTAGATGATGACACTGCTATGGTCAGTTGGAAATACACTAAAGACACATAGCTTGTTTCATTAACGCCTATGCACAACTGGAACTATACAAGCTTTTAGACAGACTGCAAGACCGTTGTCTTTACCACAACACTGACTCTTTCATTTTTGTCAGCAGACCTGGTGACTGGACTCCTCCTTTGGGTGACTATTTAGGGGAACTGACTAGTGAATTACCCCCTGAAACACACATAAAAGAATTTGTTTCGGCTGGCCCAAAAACTTATGGCTATAGAGGGACAACGGGTAAAACATGTATAAAAGTTAAAGGAATCACTCTAATTGCTGCTAATGTAGAATTAGTAAACTGTGACAGTTTAAAAGAATTAGTATTGGACTATCCCTTGCACCCTGACAAACAGAAAAAAATGATAGTTCGACACAACGGTATTGTGAGAAATAAAAGGTACTGGCAAATAGAGACAAGACAATTACAGAAAATTTAAAAGTGTGTATACACTAAGAGACAACTGACAGACGCCTTCACAACTCTACCGTTTGGTTATTAAGCTATGGACGTCAGACTACAACATCCATTTTCATGCATTTTGGCAGGTCCTTCCTACAAAATGTTGGTACGCTTTTATCACATGGGGTTGAGAATATTGTGTGGTTTTATGCATGTTGGCAAAAAATGTATGACAAACTATTACTCATAGTGCCTCATATCAGATTTATAGAAGGTTTCACAGAAAAAAGAGAAAGCCGCTAAGGTAAAACTCAGTACTTTATTAATCAACATAAAAACTTGATGCCAGCGTGCAGTAACAAGTATTTTCAAACAGCTGCTTAGTCACAAACAGGCCAGTCTGACGCGTTTCGGCTGATATGCCTTATTCATAGACTTAATTTTGTTAATTCACCTGTGGGACTTTAAATGCCCCCTCACAATCTGATTGGTGGCCTGTGTAATGTGTCTGTAATGACTCCTCCCTTATGCGTAATTGACATTGATTGACATCTGCCTTTGCACACAACATACTTTTCATTATTAAAGCCTGTCACAGTTGCCTATTACATTCATAGACATGTCACGTTTGCCTCAGTGATATCTGGATCTATTATCACAAACCCAATTAGGATGAGAATAAGGGAAAAATACGTATAGGTTTATAATGTTGTATGCCACAGAAAAGGAAAGAAAAGAAATGAAATGAAATTAGCCATCCCTCATTTAACTTAACACTAATGTTCCTAAATTGTTATATGTATGGAGCAGCGATTATCATTATCTATATTCGCTTTTTGTAAATAAATCTCATATAAATAAACTTCCTGAATTTGAACACAGTTTGTTCAATCTTTATATCACAGTAATGAACACCAACATGTTGTGTTAATTGTACAAGGGTGATCGGTACACCTATTCCTTGTCCTTTCTACTACTCCCAAAAATTGATGATGTCATTTGTTATATTCATGCCCACTGGTCTCCGTGTATTTAGGGTGAAGATCCAGTATGCCTCTCTACGTAATAGCTCCTGCATCCTACTTCCCCCTCTAGGTTTCTTGTCTATCACTTCTATGATCATCCATCTGAAGTTACTTGCATCACCATGATGATCATACAGAAAATGTTTCGCTACCCCTGTAGTTGTTTTTTCTTTGTCGATGTCATTGAGATGCTCTCTTATCCTTGCTCTAGCCTCTCTTGAAGTGCACCCCACGTATTGCAAATTGCAAACGTTACATGTCACCAGGTACACGACAAATTCTGACCTGCAGTTAGTGCATCTCTGACATTCAAAAACCTTCTTTGTATGTGCCGATTGAAACACCTTGCTTATTAAAGCATAGCTGCACGCTGTGCAACTTCTGGCACCACATTTGTAGTGCCCTTTGCTGCTCAACCAGCTACTCTCTTTTTTCGGTGGCTTGAGCATACTTGGGGAGATCATATTCCCTATGGTGATATTCCTCCTAGGAACAAATCGACAGCCCTTGTCTATCACATTTTTTAAGATGTCATCACCTCTTAGAATCTGAAGATTCTTTTTGATGATGTTACAAATCTTGTGAAATTGACTGGTGTATGCTGTAACAAATGTAATCTCACTACGGGTTTCCTGTTTTCGTTGTTTTGGTAATAACAATGTTTCTCTGGGCATATTCCTGACTTCTCTCTGAGCTCTTTTTATAGGACCCTCTGGATAACCCCTTTCTCTTAGTTTTGCCATGAGAGCCTCACTTTCTGTTTCAAAGTCCAACTCGTCAGAGCAATTGCGTTTAGCCCTGATTAGCTGGCCCTTTGCCACACCATAATGCATATGGCATGGGTGACTACTTCTCGCATGAATCAATGAGTTGGCTGAAATCGGTTTAGTGAACAGTTTCGTCCTAACCCCACCAGCAACGCTGTCACCTATTAGCGTGATGTCAAGGTAATCTACCTTTATCTTGTCAAAACAATGAGTAAATGACAAGCCCACATCGTTGCTGTTGAGGTATGACACAAACTGCTCACTTTGTTCCCTGCTGCCTGACCAGACAAACAACAGGTCGTCTATGTAGCGCTTGTAGCCAACTATCTGTTCACTGAAGGGATTTGTATCTGCAAAGACGTGGGACAGCTCCCACCAGCCCATGAATAAATTGGCATAGGCTGGGGCAAATTTGGCTCCCATCGCTGTCCCACGCCTTTGCAGATAAAAACATCCATTGAAATTGAAGAAATTGTGATCAAGCAAAAATAGAAGGTTTGCCAAACACTTTTAATAACAATACACTTTTCCCCATTGGAAAAATGAATCTGGCGGTTGTTGATGATTTGATGGATGCTGCGAGTGATAATTCTGAAACTGAAAAGGCATTCACCAAGTATGTACATCACAGAAATCTGAGTGTAATGTACCTTGTACAGAACATGTTTTGTCAGGGTAAAAAAAGCAGAACAATTAATTTAAATACTAAATATATGGTACTTTTTAAAAATCCTAGGGATAAGTTATAAATTACAACATTAGCCCTCCAAATGTATCCTGGTAAATCACAATTTTTTTCTAGAGTCTTTTGAAGATGCCACAAGTAAACCTTACGGTTATTTATTAGTTGATTTAAGATCTACTACACCTGATGAATACCGTTTAAGAACCAGTATCTTACCCCCTGAATTACCAGCTGTGTATATCTTTAAAAAACACTAAAAATAGATAGAATGGACTCCTTTAGTCATTTATTGTAGCAACTGATGAGGTGCAAACATGTCTAAAAGACCCCATCACAATTGGCCTGCTTTAAAAGCTTTATTGAGTGCATCAGCAGCTAAAAGAAAAAAGATTTGGGGTTCAGCGTCTAATGATCTAGTCACTACGATATATGAGATTGCGCTCAATACTCTAAAAGGTAAAATACCCTTATCAACTTGACAAATAGGAGCACTTAAAGTGGCGCAAAATTATAAAAGCTTTGAGCAACTAAAAAAACATAATTTATGCTTACCTGATAAATTCCTTTCTTCTGTAGTGTGATCAGTCCACGGGTCATCATTACTTCTGGGATATTACTCCTCCCCAACAGGAAGTGCAAGAGGATTCACCCAGCAGAGCTGCATATAGCTCCTCCCCTCTACGTCACTCCCAGTCATTCGACCAAGGACCAACGAGAAAGGAAAAGCCAAGGGTGAAGTGGTGACTGGAGTATAAATTAAAAAATATTTACCTGCCTTAAAAACAGGGCGGGCCGTGGACTGATCACACTACAGAAGAAAGGAATTTATCAGGTAAGCATAAATTATGTTTTCTTCTGTTAAGTGTGATCAGTCCACGGGTCATCATTACTTCTGGGATACCAATACCAAAGCAAAAGTACACGGATGACGGGAGGGATAGGCCGGCTCTTTATACAGAAGGAACCACTGCCTGAAGAACCTTTCTCCCAAAAATAGCCTCCGATGAAGCAAAAGTGTCAAATTTGTAAAATTTGGAAAAAGTATGAAGCGAAGACCAAGTTGCAGCCTTGCAAATCTGTTCAACAGAGGCCTCATTCTTGAAGGCCCAAGTGGAAGCCACAGCTCTAGTAGAATGAGCTGTAATTCTTTCAGGAGGCTGCTGTCCAGCAGTCTCATAAGCTAAACGAATTATGCTACGAAGCCAAAAAGAAAGAGAGGTAGCGGAAGCTTTTTGACCTCTCCTCTGCCCAGAGTAAATGACAAACAGAGAAGACGTTTGTCGAAATTCCTTAGTTGCCTGTAAGTAAAATTTTAGAGCACGGACTACATCCAGGTTGTGCAGTAGACGTTCCTTCTTCGAAGAAGGATTTGGGCACAAAGAAGGAACAACAATCTCTTGATTGATATTCCTGTTAGTGACTACCTTAGGTAAGAACCCAGGTTTAGTACGCAGAACTACCTTATCCGAATGAAAAATCAAATAAGGAGAATCACAATGTAAGGCTGATAATTCAGAGACTCTTCGAGCCGAGGAAATAGCCATTAAAAATAGAACTTTCCAAGATAACAACTTTATATCAATGGAATGAAGGGGTTCAAACGGAACGCCCTGTAAAACATTAAGAACAAGGTTTAAACTCCATGGTGGAGCAACAGTTTTAAACACAGGCTTAATCCTGGCCAAAGCCTGACAAAAAGCCTGGACGTCAGGAACTTCTGACAGACGTTTGTGTAACAGAATGGACAGAGCTGAGATCTGTCCCTTTAATGAACTAGCAGATAAACCCTTTTCTAAACCTTCTTGTAGAAAAGACAATATCCTAGGAATCCTAACCTTACTCCAAGAGTAACCTTTGGATTCACACCAATATAGGTATTTACGCCATATCTTATGGTAAATCTTTCTGGTAACAGGTTTCCTAGCCTGTATTAAGGTATCAATAACTGACTCAGAAAACCCACGTCTTGATAAAATCAAGCGTTCAATTTCCAAGCAGTCAGCTTCAGAGAAGTTAGATTTTGATGTTTGAAGGGACCCTGACCATAGTCCTCTCACACATCCTATCTAGTCGTTGGGTGCAAGAGAATGACTGGGAGTGACGTAGAGGGGAGGAGCTATATGCAGCTCTGCTGGGTGAATCCTCTTGCACTTCCTGTTGGGGAGGAGTAATATCCCAGAAGTAATGATGACCCGTGGACTGATCACACTTAACAGAAGAAAAATATCTATTGTTAAAAAGAAACGATTAGTAAAACAGTCTGGAGGATTTATTGGGTCCCTGCTTGACTTTGCTATACCATTGCTAACTGGTCTTTTGACAAACCGCTAATGGATTATAGTGAGAAAATGTATCTTGTTCCTTAAAAAGATATGGGCCGTTTACAAAATATAACAAATTCTGTAGCAAATTCTCAGGAGTCAGTGGTGCAAATCTTGGATGCAGAAATTACTTCTATTTTGCAGAATGATTTATCTGATGGGGGAAAAATAAAGAGGTATACAACTGTGTTGCAAAAATACTTGGTGAGTGCTAAACAAAATGAGGGGGACAAAATGAGTTTAAAGCTGTTAATGCTACCTGTTAATCCACCACCAGAAGAAAAGCCTTTACATACTACAGATACAGAAACTAATACTATAATTTGTGAAGTGGTTAGTAGTGTAAATCAAAAAGATTGCTGAACTTCTACTCAGTAAAATGGTTCAGGCTAAACACATTGCTGGGTGGAATGAGAAAGGAGAATTTGTATACAAAGAAAGTGTTGTGCCTGGGTCAAATATACTGGATCTGGTGCGTGGGGTTACACAAAATAATAATGTTACAATTAGAAGACACCCCAAGGTTGGAATACATTTCTGAGTGCAATGGCTGAACTGAACATCCCATCGAGTGTTGTTGGTAATACAACAATCAGGGAAAACCTTGATGGTTTAAAGATGTAAAATGAGAATTCAACAACTAATGTTCAAAACCCTTCACAAGAAAGAGATGAGGGTGCCTTCTTTTTAAGGTCCAGCTCACAAAGCCCCCCTTGTCTAACAAGTCCTCATGGTTATTTACTACCTAAAAAAAGAACTGGTAAACTTATACAACTGACTACTTGGTTGAAAATGTAAATAAATGATTGAGATTTAAATGTTTTTTTTCTTATTTTGTATTATATTTGTAATCTTGTTATTGTTTAAATGTTTTCTCCATAATAAAACTATTGAAATTTGTATTTGTGTCTGTGTTAAATGATTCTATTATTTAAACAATTAATCTGTAGAAATACACAACACAATTGGACTCTCTTAAATACAGCCTAAAAAAAAGCATGTGCACAAAATTACTTACTAAGGGGGGGCACACAAAGCGGTAATAAACATGTTCAGACTTGTTCGCAAAACAAAATTCCTTCCTAGAGACAAGCCAGAACATGCCTCTACTGGCTTCGACATGCCCTGACTTGCCCCTAGTACAGAATTCTGTACTGCGGGCAAGTCCGAACATGTTTATTACCGCTTTGTCTTGCCCATATCCTTAAACATAAATAATTTAAAGGGTATTAAAAATATTCACTAACTACGAAAACCTATTGGATATTTACATATACCACAGCAAAGTAAAAACATTTTGCTCATTCATAAAACAATTATTCAATCAATAAAAATAAATTTTATTTATTCCGCAACTATATAATTACCATATAAAAATCATTACAATTAATTAAAAATACATTTTATTTATTATGCAACTGTATCATTACATATCAAAATCATTATCAATATTACAAAGGGGTGGATTCTAGGGGCGGGTATATGGGCGGAGACTTGTGTGGAAATGGGCAGAGATTTACATAAAAAGGGATATGGTACCTGTCAAATTAGGTTTGATGACATGTTTAGCTTCTTACTACTATTAAAGTGAAGGCAAACTTTGGTGAATGAAAGCCCGTTTTTTTAAAAATACTATTAAAACAGGGGCACTTTCATTCATCAAAGTTTACAAGTTTACAAATCAGCCGTTTTGATTAAAACCTTACGTTTTTTTCTTTTCAAAGCCAGAGCAGCTTCCCCCTCCTAGAAATCCTCTCTTCACACATCAGCAATGACTAATTCGGCATCCTCCAATCACGGCTTTCCGCCCAGGGTGTTTATAGCCTGAGGCCATGCTGTGATTGGAGGAAGCCGGATTAGTAATTGCTGATGTGTGAAGAGAGGATTTCCAGGAGGGGGAAGCTGCTGTAGCTGTGAAAATAAAAAAAACAGAATTTATGTTTACCTGATAAATTTCTTTCTCCAACGGTGTGTCCGGTCCACGGCGTCATCCTTACTTGTGGGATATTCTCTTCCCCAACAGGAAATGGCAAAGAGCCCAGCAAAGCTGGTCACATGATCCCTCCTAGGCTCCGCCTACCCCAGTCATTCGACCGACGTTAAGGAGGAATAATAGCATAGGAGAAACCATATGGTACCGTGGTGACTGTAGTTAAAGAAAATAAATTATCAGACCTGATTAAAAAACCAGGGCGGGCCGTGGACCGGACACACCGTTGGAGAAAGAAATTTATCAGGTAAACATAAATTCTGTTTTCTCCAACATAGGTGTGTCCGGTCCACGGCGTCATCCTTACTTGTGGGAACCAATACCAAAGCTTTAGGACACGGATGAAGGGAGGGAGCAAATCAGGTCACCTAAATGGAAGGCACCACGGCTTGCAAAACCTTTCTCCCAAAAACAGCCTCAGAAGAAGCAAAAGTATCAAACTTGTAAAATTTGGTAAAAGTGTGCAGTGAAGACCAAGTCGCTGCCCTACATATCTGATCAACAGAAGCCTCGTTCTTGAAGGCCCATGTGGAAGCCACAGCCCTAGTGGAATGAGCTGTGATTCTTTCGGGAGGCTGCCGTCCGGCAGTCTCGTAAGCCAATCTGATGATGCTTTTAATCCAAAAAGAGAGAGAGGTAGAAGTTGCTTTTTGACCTCTCCTTTTACCTGAGTAAACAACAAACAAGGAAGATGTTTGTCTAAAATCCTTTGTAGCATCTAAATAGAATTTTAGAGCGCGAACAACATCCAAATTGTGCAACAAGCGTTCCTTCTTTGAAACTGGTTTCGGACACAGAGAAGGTACGATAATCTCCTGGTTAATGTTTTTGTTAGAAACAACTTTTGGAAGAAAACCAGGTTTAGTACGTAAAACCACCTTATCTGCATGGAACACCAGATAAGGAGGAGAACACTGCAGAGCAGATAATTCTGAAATTCTTCTAGCAGAAGAAATTGCAACTAAAAACAAAACTTTCCAAGATAATAACTTAATATCAACGGAATGTAAGGGTTCAAACGGAACCCCCTGAAGAACTGAAAGAACTAAATTGAGACTCCAAGGAGGAGTCAAAGGTTTGTAAACAGGTTTGATTCTAACCAGAGCCTGAACAAAGGCTTGAACATCTGGCACAGCTGCCAGTTTTTTGTGAAGTAACACCGACAAGGCAGAAATCTGTCCCTTCAGGGAACTTGCCGATAATCCTTTTTCCAATCCTTCTTGAAGGAAGGATAGAATCCTAGGAATCTTAACCTTGTCCCAAGGGAATCCTTTAGATTCACACCAACAGATATATTTTTTCCAAATTTTGTGGTAAATCTTTCTAGTTACAGGCTTTCTGGCCTGAACAAGAGTATCGATAACAGAATCTGAGAAACCTCGCTTCGATAAAATCAAGCGTTCAATCTCCAAGCAGTCAGCTGGAGTGAAACCAGATTCGGATGTTCGAACGGACCCTGAACAAGAAGGTCTCGTCTCAAAGGTAGCTTCCAAGGTGGAGCCGATGACATATTCACCAGATCTGCATACCAAGTCCTGCGTGGCCACGCAGGAGCTATCAAGATCACCGACGCCCTCTCCTGATTGATCCTGGCTACCAGCCTGGGGATGAGAGGAAACGGCGGGAACACATAAGCTAGTTTGAAGGTCCAAGGTGCTACTAGTGCATCCACTAGAGCCGCCTTGGGATCCCTGGATCTGGACCCGTAGCAAGGAACTTTGAAGTTCTGACGAGAGGCCATCAGATCCATGTCTGGAATGCCCCATAGTTGAGTGACTTGGGCAAAGATTTCCGGATGGAGTTCCCACTCCCCCGGATGCAATGTCTGACGACTCAGAAAATCCGCTTCCCAATTTTCCACTCCCGGGATGTGGATAGCAGACAGGTGGCAGGAGTGAGACTCCGCCCATAGAATAATCTTGGTCACTTCTTCCATCGCTAGGGAACTCCTTGTTCCCCCCTGATGGTTGATGTACGCAACAGTCGTCATGTTGTCTGATTGAAACCGAATGAACTTGGTCCTCGCTAGCTGAGGCCAAGCCTTGAGAGCATTGAATATCGCTCTCAGTTCCAGAATATTTATCGGTAGAAGAGATTCTTCCCGAGACCAAAGACCCTGAGCTTTCAGGGATCCCCAGACCGCGCCCCAGCCCATCAGACTGGCGTCGGTCGTGACAATGACCCACTCTGGTCTGCGGAATGTCATCCCTCGTGACAGGTTGTCCAGGGACAGCCACCAACGGAGTGAGTCTCTGGTCCTCTGATTTACTTGTATCTTTGGAGACAAGTCTGTATAGTCCCCATTCCACTGACTGAGCATGCACAGTTGTAATGGTCTTAGATGAATGCGCGCAAAAGGAACTATGTCCATTGCCGCTACCATCAACCCGATCACTTCCATGCACTGAGCTACGGAAGGAAGAGGAACGGAATGAAGTATCCGACAAGAGTCCAGAAGCTTTGACTTTCTGGCCTCTGTTAGAAAAATCCTCATTTCTGAGGAGTCTATAATTGTTCCCAAGAAGGGAACCCTTGTTGACGGGGATAGAGAACTCTTTTCCACGTTCACTTTCCAGCCGTGAGATCTGAGAAAGGCCAGGACGATGTCCGTGTGAGCCTCTGCTCGAGGGAGGGACGACGCTTGAATCAGAATGTCGTCCAGGTAAGGTACTACTGCAATGCCCTTTGGTCTTAGTACCGCTAGAAGGGACCCTAGTACCTTTGTGAAAATCCTTGGAGCAGTGGCTAATCCGAAAGGAAGCGCCACAAACTGGTAATGTTTGTCCAGGAATGCAAACCTTAGGAACCGATGATGTTCCTTGTGGATAGGAATATGTAGATACGCATCCTTTAAATCCACCGTGGTCATGAATTGACTTTCCTGGATGGAAGGAAGGATAGTTCGAATGGTTTCCATCTTGAAAGATGGGACCTTGAGAAATTTGTTTAAGATCTTGAGATCTAAGATTGGTCTGAACGTTCCCTCTTTTTTGGGAACTATGAACAGATTGGAGCAGAACCCCGTCCCTTGTTCTCTTAATGGAACAGGATGAATCACTCCCATTTTTAACAGGTCTTCTACACAATGTAAGAACGCCTGTCTTTTTATGTGGTCTAAAGACAACTGAGACCTGTGGAACCTCCCCCTTGGGGGAAGTCCCTTGAATTCCAGAAGATAACCCTGGGAGACTATTTCTAGCGCCCAAGGATCCAGAACATCTCTTGCCCAAGCCTGAGCGAAGAGAGAGAGTCTGCCCCCCACCAGATCCGGTCCCGGATCGGGGGCCAATATTTCATGCTGTCTTGGTAGCAGTGACAGGTTTCTTGGCCTGCTTTCCCTTGTTCCAGCCTTGCATTGGTCTCCAAGCTGGCTTGGCTTGAGAAGTATTACCCTCTTGCTTAGAGGACGTAGCACTTTGGGCTGGTCCGTTTTTACGAAAGGGACGAAAATTAGGTCTATTTTTTGCCTTGAAAGGCCTATCCTGAGGAAGGGCGTGGCCCTTACCCCCAGTGATATCAGAGATAATCTCTTTCAAGTCAGGGCCAAACAGCGTTTTCCCCTTGAAAGGAATGTTTAGTAACTTGTTCTTGGAAGACGCATCAGCCGACCAAGATTTCAACCAAAGCGCTCTGCGCGCCACAATAGCAAACCCAGAATTCTTAGCCGCTAACCTAGCCACTTGCAAAGTGGCGTCTAGAGTGAAAGAATTAGCCAATTTGAGAGCATTGATTCTGCCCATAATCTCCTCATAAGGAGGAGAATCACTATCGAGCACCTTAATCAGTTCATCAAACCAGAAATATGCAGCTGTAGTGACAGGGACAATGCATGAAATGGGTTGTAGAAGGTAACCCTGCTGAACAAACATCTTTTTAAGCAAACCTTCTAATTTTTTATCCATAGGATCTTTAAAAGCACAACTATCCTCTATGGGTATAGTGGTGCGTTTGTTTAAAGTAGAAACCGCTCCCTCGACCTTGGGGACTGACTGCCATAAGTCCTTTCTGGGGTCGACCATAGGAAACAATTTTTTAAATATGGGGGGAGGGACGAAAGGAATACCGGGCCTTTCCCATTCTTTATTAACAATGTCCGCCACCCGCTTGGGTATAGGAAAAGCTTCTGGGAGCCCCGGCACCTCTAGGAACTTGTCCATTTTACACAGTTTCTCTGGAATGACCAACTTTTCACAATCATCCAGAGTGGATAATACCTCCTTAAGCAAAATGCGGAGATGTTCCAACTTAAATTTAAATGTAATCACATCAGATTCAGCCTGATGAGAAATGTTCCCTGAATCAGTAATTTCTCCCTCAGACAAAACCTCCCTGGCCCCCTCAAACTGGATTAGGGGCCCTTCAGAGATAGTAATATCAGCGTCGTCATGCTCTTCAGTAACTAAAACAGAGCAGCCACGCTTACGCTGACAAGGTTTCATTTTGGCTAAAATGTTTTTGACAGAATTATCCATTACAGCCGTTAATTGTTGCATAGTAAGGAGTATTGGCGCGCTAGATGTACTAGGGGCCTCCTGAGTGGGCAAGACTCGTGTAGACGAAGGAGGGAATGATGCAGTACCATGCTTACTCCCCTCACTTGAGGAATCATCTTGGGCATCATTGTCATTATCACATAAATCACATTTATTTAAATGAATAGGAATTCTGGCTTCCCCACATTCAGAACACAGTCTATCTGGTAGTTCAGACATGTTAAACAGGCATAAACTTGATAAGAAAGTACAAAAAACGTTTTAAAATAAAACCGTTACTGTCACTTTAAATTTTAAACTGAACACACTTTGTTACTGCAATTGCGAAAAAACATGAAGGAATTGTTCAAAAATCACAAAATTTTCACCACAGTGTCTTAAAGCCTTAAAAATATTGCACACCAAATTTGGAAGCTTTAACCCTTAAAATAACGGAACCGGAGCCGTTATAAGCTTTAACCCCTTTACAGTCCCTGGTATCTGCTTTGCTGAGACCCAACCAAGCCCAAAGGGGAATACGATACCAAATGACGCCTTCAGAAAGTCTTTTCTAAGTATCAGAGCTCCTCTCACATGCGACTGCATGCCATGCCTCTCAAAAACAAGTGCGCCACACCGGCGCGAAAATGAGACTCTGCTTATGCTTTGGGAAAGCCCCTAAGAAATAAGGTGTCTAATACAGTGCCTGCCGATATTATTATATCAAAATACCCAGATAAAATGATTCCTCAAGGCTAAATATGTGCTAATAATGAATCGATTTAGCCCAGAAAAGTCTACAGTCTAAATAAGCCCTTGTAAAGCCCTTATTTACGATCGTAATAAATATGGCTTACCGGATCCCATAGGGAAAATGACAGCTTCCAGCATTACATCGTCTTGTTAGAATGTGTCATACCTCAAGCAGCAAGAGACTGCACACTGTTCCCCCAACTGAAGTTAATTGCTCTCAACAGTTCTGTGTGGAACAGCCATGGATTTTAGTTACGGTTGCTAAAATCATTTTCCTCATACAAACAGAAATCTTCATCTCTTTTCTGTTTCTGAGTAAATAGTACATACCAGCACTATTTCAAAATAACAAACTCTTGATTGAATAAATAAAAAACTACAGTTAAACACTAAAAAACTCTAAGCCATCTCCGTGGAGATGTTGCCTGTACAACGGCAAAGAGAATGACTGGGGTAGGCGGAGCCTAGGAGGGATCATGTGACCAGCTTTGCTGGGCTCTTTGCCATTTCCTGTTGGGGAAGAGAATATCCCACAAGTAAGGATGACGCCGTGGACCGGACACACCTATGTTGGAGAAAGGTATGTTTTTAATCAAAACGGCTGATTTGTAAACTTTGATGAATGAAAGTGCCCCTGTTTTTAATAGTATTTTTAAAAAACTGGCTTTCATTCATCAAAGTTTACCTTCACTTTAATTATATATATATTATCTGTAGTTTAGTGATCCCCCCTCACTATTCACACCTCCAAGTGATTACTTGTGTAGTATAGGGTCCTACCTCATGCTTCTAATGCTCCCTTACCATCTGAAGACAGATGCCTTCTGCCACCTGGTTGAATCTCCCGCTGTCTAAGCCAACAGTGGGGACTGCAACATACATTTCTGTGCTGGACATAGATACTACTTAAACACAGCATGCTGGGCAAAGTTCTGTGTGACGTAGTACCTATGTCCATTTAGTGCAGGAGTTAAAACACATTTTATACATTTATTTAAAAAATAAACATATATTCAATTATTTACAGTGCACCCTTTATTTTCCAATAGTGCTCCACTTGCAATCTGGGCTATTAAGTTTCAGTTTGTTTTAATAACATTACCTCACCCTTTTTCCATACCTTGTATGAGAGGAGAAAACTTTCTTTCATTACACGTGAGAAGTCCTGATTCTTCACAGCAACATTCCATGCTAATGAGATGGAGGGTAAAAGCAAGGCAATGTTTAAAAGACACATTTTTTTATGAATATCTATCATTCGCTCTCTGACTCTGATGAACAATGCATCATCAGACCTACAAAAAATTGCCTTCTAGGCCTTGTCAGTCTCACAATCTGTGGGTCTTGTGACATATTCTAAAAAAGTGGGCTGAACCTCTCTGTTCTGACAAGAGGCAATGTGTCTCTCATAGGAAACAATATGGATCGCAGCTCTAGCCAAAGTCGGAACACAACTTATCTGCTATCTCGGCAGGGGCTGTATTTGAAGAGTTCTTACACATCATAGACTATGCTTTCACTGAAACAAAAAAACGGTTTCTGTGTAGGAACCCTTCAAATAATGCCCATGTACGTGATATAGATTTCATACACTGGAAAATGTGGCCATTGAAAAGCTGGCGAGACTGATAATGTGAAATGTGCTATTAATATAGAACACGTTTATTACAGTGCGGTCGCAATATTATAAGTGTAACACTGTGAGAACTTATATCGGAAATACGGAAAACTAGAAAGTTGCAGCTACTGTCTTCTATGAAGTATTAATATCAAACATGAAATCTTTTTCCTTAAAAAAAGAAAAAACTGTGCAACAGCAAAATACACTATTTGTAAAAACACGACAATAGTAACAATACATATTCTATCATTATACAATAATACACATATAATAAAACATTGTATACATATGTACAATATACCCACAATACCCCAAGTTACTATAGGTGTATTATTGATGACACAGTTTGACTATTGTATTCTAACAAAAGGGGTTTTGAGTTTCTGTTAAAAAATAAAAATTGTATTGCCAAACAATACTGTTTAAAGGGATTGTTTACATTACACCTTCAATGTAGGTGGCAACGCTACTTTCAATATATCCACAGCATCGCCACCCACTGACATGTATAGTAAAATGCCCCTCAGCCTTCAAACACTGATGTCAGCAGCTTTGAATATTTCACCGGCAATCTCGTTCCCTTTTGAATATATCGCCACATTGTGGATGTTTCGATCATCAGGGACTCTGTCTGGACTACCTTTCTAAAATATAATTTGCATAAAAAGAGAACAAAACAGTACTCAGTGTCTTGTTATAGTTGAGAAGTTGTTTCTGCTTATTGAAAGTAAATTTTACGAAACTTAGAATTGTGTTTCTCAAGTCTCTTTCCAATGCACATGCCACAGTTTGTGGATTCCATAAATATTATTGCAGCAGTTTTGTCATACACACTCATTTTCTCAGCTTTGTCCATTAATATGATCTTTTATCTGGTTGAAGTATGTTGTCTCTATATGATGATATTTTCTTAGCTTTATTGCAATTGTTTTGACAAAAAGGAAAAGAGGAATTTGAAACAAACATTTTAGCTAAAGGCAAAAACAGTTCCCCTGCAATTTATGTATAAAAGTGGTAAAAAGATGAATGAGGCCCAGTTCCAAAAAGTACATTTACATTAAACTTCTCACCCACTGCAAATTAAAAAGTTTTATTTTTACTAGTGGACCTTGGTGCAAAATAGCAACAGCAGTAATAAACCTGCTGCTCTGCAGATTGATTTTGAGGATAGATAGATGGATGGATGGATAGACTGGCAAACTACACTAATAATAGGTTTACTTGCATTAGGATTGTACACATTCTGCACAAACATAAAAAGGATAGCTGCTATGCCCTCCCCACCCCAGCACTTGGGCCCTGGTGCCACTGCACCTGCTGCAACAATGGTGGTTCCACCAGTGCAGGGGAACCTTCTATCTATCTATCTATCTATCTATCTATCTATCTATCTATCTATCTATTCAAAACCATTATGCAAAACAGCATGTACAGTATATTATAACAATTGATTACTACTGAGTTAACTTTGGAGGGGTCACAAAAAATGTTGCCCCAGGGCGCTACTCCACTCCTGTCTTTCTAACTTCAGCAGAACAGATACTACTCAGAACCTCTTATAATGTACCTATCAGTATGGATGTGCAGACGTCATTTTGCTGATGTCAACCATGCATGTGCTTTATGTGGAAGACATTATCTAAACACATTAAAGGGACATGACGGCCACAATTTCATTTTTTTTTTTTAACAGAAAGATCTCCAAGTGCACATGTGGAACTCTATAAATATTCTACTCACAGAGCATACCTAACGATCAGTGTTTTTTTTTTTTTAAAATACATTTTTTATTGAGGTAAACTTACATAAAACAATATTCAAGTTCCAAGGCAATACACGTAGATAATATACCTATTAAACTGATACAGTGAAATGTAAATCCAAGATTAGTAAGGTACTAGAAGTCAATAGGGTACAGTTCCTCCAGGTGCCTGTGCAAGAAATACTGTCCGGTATTGGTGTTTGAAAGTCTCTGGGGTTTTAATAAGTGCCTCAAACATTTTATCTTTTTTTTTCAATAACATGTTATAACTTTATACATGAAGTCAAATTGCAGAACATAGTATTACTAACAAACATCAAATATACATAGTACAGTGTGTAATGGATGCAATCAAAGAGTGCGTGTACAAAGCGTGGTTATTTGTGCTGCCCTCCTTGGGTGTAGGAGGAAAGAGTAGTAAGAAGAGAAAAAGAAAAGGGAAAGGGGGGAGAGACAAGTGGAAATAAAACAAGTGGATTCGTGAATGTCCAGATTAGAGTTAAAGGGCCACTAAACCCAAAATCTTTCTTTCATGATTTAGATAGAGAATAGAAATTTAAACAACATTACAATTTACTTCCATTATTTATTTTGCTTCACTTTTTAAATATCCTTAGTTGAAGAAAAAGCAATGCACATGGTGAGCCAATCACACGAGGCTTCTATGTGCAGCAACCAATCAGCAGCTAGTGGGCATATCTAGATATGCTTTTCATCAAAGAATATCAAGATGATAAAACAAATTAGATAATATAAGTAAATTAGAAAGATGTTTAAAATTGCATTCTCTTTCTAAATCATAAAAGAAAAAATGTGGCTGGAATGTCCCTTTAAGATCACCTTACTTGGTTAGTGGTTAGTAGTTTTTGATTTGGGATACATAGGACTCCATGGGTTTAAGGTAGTGAAGGATTGCAATAAACTGGGACAATGTGGGTGACGTCAGTTGTAGCCATGCACAAGCTATGGTTAGTTTGGTTGCTAAGAAGAGGTAAATACAGAACATTTTCTGTGGTAAACATAAGTTGTTTGAGAAGATATTAAATAGGTCTGCACAGGCTGACCTCGGTATTGTAATCTGTTGGGTGGAACAATAATAAAAAAAACTGACACCACAGAGAGTAAATTTTGGGGCAGGACCACCAGATATGTAAAGGAGTACCCAATTCTTCATGTCCTTTCCAACACATAGGGGAATTGGTGGGTGAGATTTTTAATAATCTGATAGGAGTGAGGTGCCATTGTAGTAGTATTTTAAGTTATAGTTCATAAAGAGTGGTGCGTTGTATGGCCTTCTTAGTTAGGCGTACTGCTTTTCGCCAGATCAGGGGGTCAATGTTCATGGCCAGGGAGGTTTCCCATTGGCGAATGGGAGGGGATTTTAAGAAAATTGGGGAGTTAATAAGACTCTGATATGAACACGTTAGTAACTTTTTGTAGTGGGTACAATTTTGCCATCGAAGTTCCCAACGTGTTCTCTTAGAGCCGTATTAGAAAAACCCCAAGATCTCAAAAAGCTATGTAACCTCCAAAATTAAAAATTTAAGGGGGTGGGAGGGTTCAAATCGTGTGATAAAGTTTGTGTGGTTTAGTAGTTTACCATCTTGATAGAGGTCTGTCACTGTGTATATGTTTAATGCTTGCCACATGTCACTATGGGTGTTAGGTAGAGTGAGTAATAAGCCGCAAATGATATGTAATGGGGATGGGTGGGGGGCTATATCTTGGAGGTGGTGAATTCTATCCCAGAATTTCAAATTACAGTGAATTATGTAATTTGAGAGTAATGCTTCCAGCCTTTTGTGTTTAGGGATCCAGATTAAATCTCGAAGTTCAATTTTAGGTGGTAGGCACGCCTGTTCTAAAATCGTCCATTTGCTCTCAGAAGAGGTCACTCCCCAAATAGTTACATGTTAAAGTCTAGCTGCATCTAGGTAATATAGAATATTGGGTGCTGCAGCTCAGCCTGCAGTTATGGAGTGTTATAGTTTTGATGGTCACTCTTTGGATTTTATGCTTCCAGATGAAATTATTACAGAGTTTATGGAATTGGCTGATTAAGGATTTTGGAATGGAAATTGGGAGGGATCAAAACACATACGTGAGCTTAGGAAGGAGCTGCATTTTAAATGCTGTGATCCTTCCCAGCCATGATCATGAGGGGAAGTTCAATTTATCCACTGTTGTTTGGAAGGTTCGTAGAAAAAGGTAAAAGTTGGTTGTGATGACCTTGGTCAGGTCCTGAGAAAGAAAAACACCAGTGTTTTATGCCGGACGTGGACCAGAAAAATTTATATTTGGTTTGCAGGTCTCTAATGGTGGCTTCGGGGATATTTATGGCATAGGCTTCTGTTTTTAGAATATTTAATTTGTAATGGCTAATGTTTGAGAAGTCTTCTAAAAGGTGAAATAGGTGTGGTAAGGAGTTTAGTGGATCTGATCTAAGGACGGTTAAATCATCTGCAAATAGTGCTGTTTTTTGAATAGTGCCATGTAGGTTGATTCCGGTAATATTGGGTTGAGAGCGGATAGCGTCGGCCAAAGGTTCCATAAGCAGGGCAAATAAAAGAGTAGAGAGGGAACACCCCTGTCTGGTTCCATTAAAAATAGGAAAAGGACTAGAGCAAAAACCTAAGCCTTTGACATTGGCTGATGGATTGGAATATAGTGCCCCTATTGTTGTGCGGAATATGGACGAGAAGCCAAATCTTAGTAGGACACATGACATATATGCTCAGTTCACCTTTCAAAGGATTTTTCTGCATCCATCGACAGAGTAACACATGCCATGCACAAACGTTTTGCCTCAAAAAAAATGTTTAAAAGTTGACAGGTGTTGTCTGGGCCCTGTCGGGCATTAGTGAATCCTATTTGGTCTAGATTTACCAATGATAGTAAAATGATATTCAGTCTGGTTGCGAGGATTTTAGCGTATAGCTTAACATCGAGATTTAAAAGGGAGATAGGTCTGTAACTACCGCAATTAGAAGGATCTTACCCAGGCCTAGGGATAGTGATTATATTTGCTTGTAGGTATTCTTTAGGAAATGATCCTGTAGAGCTAGCCTTGGAAAAACCTCTGAGGAGAAGGGGTGTCATTATTAGTTTGAGTTTTTTTGTAAAAGATATCTGTATACCTGTCTGGACCTGGAGATTTTAAAGATTTAAGAGATTTAATAGCCGTTTTCAGTTCTGTAAATGTTATGGGGGAATCAAGAAAGTCTTTCTGATCTGAGGAGATGGTAGGGAGGTCAAGATTCAAAAGAAAGTTGTTAATTGTGGTATCAGTAGGAATTGTAATTGTGGAGTCCTCAGACAGGTTGTACAGTGAGGAGTAGTATGTAGCAAAGGCAGAACCTATCTCTTGGGGTTTAGTGTATGTTTGGCTGTTTGTTTGTATGCAAGAAATTCTGTCTGTAACTGTTTTTTGTCCCAAAAGGTTGGCTAAAAGTCTACCTGCTTTATTGCCTTTATGGTAAAATATTTGTTTAACCCCTTAATGACAACTGACGTACCAGGTACGTCATGCATTAACAAGCAGTTAATGACAATGGACGTACCTGGTACGTCAGTTGTCTAACAGAGTGCTGGAAGCGATCACAAATGCTTCCAGCAGCTCTGAGGGTATTGCAGTGATGCCTCGATATGGAGGCATCCTGCAATACCACTTTACAAGCCCCCGATGCAGAGAGAGCCACTCTGTGGCCCTCTCTGCACCGGTAGCGATAGTGCCGGGTGTGAGGGTGCGCGTGCGCCCATTAGCCACACTGACACCAATGAATGAGGGCAGAAAGGGGAAAAAAGGGATTTTTTTTTAAAAAAAATATAAAAGGATCTGGGAGGGGGTGGGGGTATTGTGGGGGGCTGCTACACTACAGAAATAGTTTTTTAAGTAAAAATAAAATAAAAATACTTTTTGGGGTTTTTTTGGGGCCAAACTGGGTACTGGCAGACAGCTGCCAGTACCCAAGATGGTGGTAATTAGGTAGGGGAGAGGGTTAGAGAGCTGGAGGGGGGATCAGGGAGGTTGGGGTTAAGGCAGGGGTCCATCACAGCTAAAATACTTTATTATTTTTATTTAAAAAAAAAAAACAACCTCTTTTATTTAGTACTGGCAGACTTTCTGCCAGTACTTAAGATGGCGGGAACAATTGTGGGGTGGGGGAGGGAAGAGAGCTGTTTGGGAGGGATCAGGGGGTGGGATGTGTCAGGTGGGAGGCTGATCTCTAAAATTAACCCTGCAAGCTCCCTACAAGCTACCTAATTTAACCCCTTCACTGCTGGGCATAATTAACGTGTGGTGCGCAGCAGCATTTAGCGGCCTTCTAATTACCAAAAAGCAACGCCAAAGCCATATAAGTCTGCTATTTCTGAACAAAGGGGATCCAAGAGAAGCTTTTACAACAATTTCTGCCATAATTGCACAAGCTGTTTGTAAATAATTTCAGTGGGAAACCTAAAATTTGTGAAAAATTTTAAGTTTTTTTTTATTTGCTCGCATTTGGCGGTGAAATGGTGGCATAAAATATACAAAAATGGGCCTAGATCAATACTTGGGGTTGTCTACTACACTACACTAAAGCTAAAATTAACCCTACAAGCTCCCTAATTAACCCCTTCACTCCTGGGCATAAAACACGTGTGGTGCGCAGCGGCATTTAGCGGCCTTCTAATTACCAAAAAGCAACCCAAAAGCCATATAAGTCTGCTATTTCTGAAAAAAGGGGATCCCAGAGAAGCATTTACAACCATTTGTGCCATAATTGCAGAAGCTGTTTGTAAATAATTTCAGTGGGAAACCTAAAGTTTGTGACAAATTTTGTGAAAAAGTTAACTTTTTTTTTTTTGATCGCATTTGACGGTGAAATGGTGGCATGAAATATACCAAAATGGGCCTAGATCAATACTTTGGGTTGTCTTCTAAAAAAAAAAATATATACATGTCAAGGGATATTCAGGTATTCCTGACAGATATCAGGGTTCCAATGTAACTAGCGCTAATTTTGAAAAAAAGTGGTTTGGAAATAGCAAAGTGCTACTTGTATTTATTGCCCCATAAATTGCAAAAAAAGCAAAGAACATGTAAACATTGGGTATTTCTAAACTCAGGACAAAATTTAGAAACTATTTAGCATGGGTGTTTTTTGGTGATTGTAGATGTGTAACATATTTTGGGGGTCAAAGTTAGAAAAAGTGTGTTTTTTTCCATTTTTTCCTCATATTTTATTATTTTTTTTTTAGTAAATTATAAGACATGATGAAAATAATGGTATCTTTAGAAAGTCCATTTAATGGCGAGAAAAACGGTATATAATATGTGTGGGTACAGTAAATGAGTAAGAGGGAAATTACAGCTAAACACAAACACTGCAGAAATGTAAAAATAGCCATTGTCATTAAGGGTAAGAAAATTGAAAAATGGTCCGGTCATTAAGGGGTTAAGTTGATATAGTCTATAAGCAGTACGTTCAGTTTCAAGTTTTAGGATGAATTCTTTAATCTCTTTCAGTTGAGTCAAGAGGTCAGGGGTAGGGTTAGTTTTATGGGCAGTTGAGGTGGTGCGAAGTGCGATCTGAAGCTGAGCAAGGGTGGCATCAGCTTGTTGTTTTTTTGGTAGTTGCTAGTTTGATGAATGTGTCTCTTAAAGGGACATAAAACAAGTTGGGATAGACACAAAATAATATAATATGTACCTTAATTACTTTACCTGCAAGTTGGGATAGAGACAAAATAATATAATATGTACCTTAATTACTTTACCTGCAAATTTATACTGCAGTGCCTCACCATTAACCCTTTCTTTTTAGTTTCTTAATTGTAAAGCTCTAACTCCCCCCACACAATTCCTTTTATGGCTGTATCTATGTTTATTGTTCTTTTGATAAAAAGCAAAAGTGAATAGGGATTATCTGCTGGGCATGCCTGTAAGCTGTGTACTCAACCCAGTTGAAATACAATGCCTGTGTCTAAACACTGATAAGAGGGGTAGAGTTAGCTACCCCAGGCAGCTTAGCTATGTAATTAATTTAGCTTATTTTAAAATACTTGCCAGCAATTTTTAAACAATTTTTTATGCAAACTATTTTAAATTAATTAGGACTTTTAAGATATGCACAGATCTCAACCCCTTTTATGGCACTTTAAGTAGGCCTTAAGAGATGCCCAGAGTGTAAAGTCATCTACTTGATCATTGTCATTAATTTGAAGGAAGTCAATGAGGTAACGAGTGATGGTTTTTATTGTTTCCGGGGAGGAAAGGAGTGTGGGAGAAAGTCGCCAACTCGGGCATGATTGGAGATGAAGTGGTGAGCGTAGAAGGAGAAGGAGAGGGTCATGATCTGACCATGGGCTTGGTGTAATCCAGGCTCTGGATATATTGTGTAATAGATTAGGGCGGCAAAAGAAGAAATCAATTTGGGAATAGGAATTGTGTACTATGGAGAAATAAGTGTTGTCTCTAGCAGTACTATTTTGTGTATTCCAAATGTCAAATAGATTAAATTGGGTCATGAGTGTTTGGAATTTATGAGATATGTCTAATGTAAGTTTGTCAGGTTTGCAGTTAGAAGGATTTTTCCCATCTACTTGAGGGTCCCAAGCTAGGTTGAAGTCCCCAGCCAATAACAAGTTGCCTTGAAGTAAGGTATCTAATTGTGTCAAAAATGTACATATTAATGTGATTTGTCTTTTGTTAGGGCCGTTATAAGATGCTAGAGTATAGAGGACATTGTCTAGTTTACAAATTAAGATGAGGTAACCTCCCTGTGTGTCTGATTCAGCGGAAATTTTCTCATAGGAAATATTTTTATGTATTATGATGGCCACTCCTCTGGACTTTTGGGTGAATGAAGCAGTCTCCAGGACTGGGTCTCGTTTATATTTAAGAAGGGAGGGTTTATCATTTTTCCAATGTGTTTCCTGTAGGAAAACTATTTAACTTTAAGTTTTGAAAAGTGAGCGTAGGAAAAGGCTCCTTTTCTTGGGGGAGTTGAGTCCACATACAATATGTGAAGTAAAGGAGCATTCCATCTTAAGGGAGGAGAAAAAGGAGAAGGGGGAGAGAGAGAGAGAAGAAGAGAAAAGAGGGGGGAGAGGGAGGAAAGAAGAAAAAGAAGGAGATAGAAGTAAAGGAGTCACCCAAGTGAAGGTAGACAGTCACACTATGTGGTGTGTTCAAGAAATCAAAGGTGCGGTATATGGAAGAGATAAACCGATGGATTTTTCCCCTCCTTTCCTTTTCTATAATAGAGTGCAGTAGTTTAAATACACAATTATATCAAAACACAAGATATAATAATTAAATGGTATACCTTCAGTTCTTCCAAACATGGTCACCAACCTGGAACTTTGTGTGCAAAAGAGAAAACATACAAAAGGGTCACTCTGCTGAGTACCTGATTTAAGTTAACTGGCTCGCAGTTCTTGCCTAGAAAAAAAAAAAAATTTAAGAGTTAACCATGTCCATGGCCTGGCAATCACTTGGAGTTGGTTCCCATGAGGAAGCTGCAGCATTCAGATTAGGAGGTCATTGCTGGTGATTTGGTAAAGGGATCTTCCATGATGTTAGCAAGTCAATACCTTGAGTGATGGTTGAAACTTAACTAACAGTTGCCCTCTATCTCCTCACTAACATCATTCTCACCTCTGCAGTCCCCACCTCCTGTTTCCCATCCTCCTACCCATCTAGATTGTAAGTTTCCACGGGAATAGGGCCCTCAATTCCCCCTGTATTTGTCTGTACAATTTTGTCTTTTATCGTATTGTTTCTCCATTGTACTGTTATACTTGTACCTATGAACAGCGGAGCGGAATCTGTCGGGGCTTTACAAATAAAGAATAATAATAATAATAACTATGTATTGCTGGTTGTCCTTATTAATGATTAATTTTGTTGGGTTGCCCCACCTGTATTTTATGTTGTGTGATCGTAGAACCACAGTGAAGTCCCTAAACGATCTCCTCTTCTGTAGGGTCCTCATGAACAAATCCGCAAAGATGGAGATGTCCTGAAACCTGCTGGGGAGGTTAGGTTTTGTCATGGAGGCTCTCATAATTCTTTTCTTATAAGTGTAGAAATGGAGACGCATCACTACATCTCCCGGTTTATCATCTGGAAGGCCTCTGGGGCATAGGGCTCTGTGTGAAAGATCAATCATGCCTTCAGTAGATGTGAATGGTGGAACTAATCACTTAAATAGCTCTGTCAAGAGAACTACTAGCAGTTGTGGAGAACAGACGTGTTCTGATCGAGCTCCATGATTGTGGTATTAAAAATCACTTCATTCGGATGAAAACAAATATATTTTGAGGAAAAGAACAAACAGTAGCTATATTCAAGAACGTCTGTACTCATCTGAAGTAACATCAGATCCAGTGTTGGCCCACCAAACTAATGCACTAGTTAGGACCTAAAAGCCCAGTGGCGGCTGAATAGTGTGCAGACTAAGGTCGAGTATCAACTAATGGATAGCCTTATTGCCGGAGGGTCAGGCCTCAGCTCCGATAATAGTTCAGCACCAGTGGACATATTAATTTGCTGAGGTAAGGACTGCAGTACGGAGTAAAGACAAACACCATCACTTCGTGAATCTACTCACCGGAGGGTCAGGGCTCCGCTCTGGTGTTGGCAGAAGCATTTCCTCCATCCTAACAGAGTCTGCGGCCGAGAGGGAGTTTAGCAGCCATACTGACAGTTCAGGGTGGTAAAAGCAGACATAATCGATCACCAAGAAAATCCGAGAAAACATCACTATTTACAATCTACAGGAGTCGTCATTGTCAAATTATACTGCAAGTATATGCCTTTTTTTCGACTAAGTAAGAATTGGCCTCTGGAAGAGGGTATTTGGTATTTACCAAAATTTTAAGGGGTATTAGTATTGCCGATTGCTAGCATCTGGTCAGCTATGTCACTAGTGCCTTACTCAAAGCTAAGATTAAATATAGATGGATTTTCCCGTTTCGACTCTCTTACATACATAATAGCAACACATACAGCTGCACTAATCTCGAAGAAGGTTTAGATATGTTAAAAAGGCTCCATATACAAGGAGAGGTAGTAACTCAGCCGCTACCACAAAGATCCCCAAGGAAGCGGATGCAAAGAACATGGAATAAGGTCTCTAGAGAAAAGATCTACAACACTGGCACTCAGGTCCAGAGAGGAGACGATATGGGTCCTTTGTTGCAGCCAATAACATATAGTTAAGTAAAGTGTAGCTCGAGAAGATACAAATTATTCTTCTGGACTTTACTACGATTACGGATAAGAACCAAAGAAAGTGAACTGTTGTACTGAATCTCTATGCAAATGGTTATATAGTAACTGTTATGGTTAATATAAGACATGAAGTAAACATTGGTTGACAGAAACAAGGCAAGAAAGGTTCAGGTTACTAGGTCCGAGATATATTGTTTTCATGTTTTATTATTAAGTATTTGACACAGAGAGGGGACATGTATATGTTTACCAATTATGGATCTAAAGGGGTTAGACATTAGGGCCCGCAATGTGACACGAAAATGTTTTCACTTGTTACTCTTTTCTACATTAGTTTAGGGAAATAGCTTAACTAGTTTATTGATGATAATTATAATTTCCTGCACTTGCCTTTGGATAAGGGCTTACCACTATATTGAAGCTAAGTATAGTGATTATAGGACACTGGGTCTGAAGTACAATGTTTTCTTTTGCTTTCATGTTTTATGGTTAAGTATTTGATATAGATAGGTATGCATGTATGTGCTTACCAATATAGAAATTGAAAGGTTGGTCACTTAGACCTGCACTGAGACACTACAATATTCTTAATGGTATCATTATTAAATTTTTCTGCATTAGCTCAGGAAAACAATTCTACTTGTCGGTTGATGATTATTATACTTTCCTGCCCTGGTTTCAGGACAAAGACTTACTACCCTATTGAAACTAAGTATCGCCCTTATAGAATAATGCTTCTTCAGTTAGCTAATTTTTTTCTTTTCACTGCTTTAAACTATAAATGGACATTTAGAAGGTACTAATAGCAGTGATTTCCCTCTTAGGGTAACAAACTGTAGGACATCATATTTTTGTTTTATATATTTTTAAAAGAGAGTAAGGGCCATATTTAACAATGTGCGAGCGGACATGATACGAAGAAGCGTATCATGTCCGCTGCACATCGATAAATGTCGACAGCATACGCTGTTGGCATTTATCATTGCACCAACAGTTCTTTTGAACTGCTGGTGCAATGCCACCCCCTGCAGATTCGCGGCCAATCGCTGCTAGCAGGGGGTGTCAATCAACCCGATCGTATTCGATTGGGTTGATTTCTGTCCGCCGCCCCAGAGCAGGCGGACAAGTTATGGAGCTTGATAAATATGCCCCATAGTATTAAATATAGAAATTTAAGCATATGTTCACTAATTAAAATAAGGTGCAGAAAATGGGCTCAGTTAGATCTTGTTTCAAGTGACTACACTTGTTACCAATAGCAGTTAAAATCTTGTCCTCAAGATTTGGCTGCTTTAGCTCCAAAAGGTCTACCGAGGCTAATTTGGGAAGTGAAATCTTATTCCAGTATGACTGTTTTACTGAATCATTAAATTTGTCAACTGAATATATACCCTGCTAGTATTCATAAAAAACATTTCTAATCTCATCTGGAGATGTTATTCTTTCATCATTTATCTTAATACTTGAAATGTTTCTTCCTCTTTTACCTGTCTTGATTACCTTAGCAAGATATTTAGCTGACCTAGCCTGATGCCCCAGGAAGAAGGCTTTGTTTCTTAAATCCTCTTTGACCTCTTTCTGCTTTAGGAATGTATCTCTTTCTGACTTGGCAGCTTTATATTTTTCCCAAGCCTTCCTATTTGGATTATTAATATAAGCAGCGTAACTATTCCTCACTTGATTTGTTAACTGAAGATCCCTAGTCCTTAATTTCTTCTTCCATTTAACCAGGTATGCTTTTATTTTGCCTCGGAGTACTGCTTTCGCTGCTTCCCAAAAGATCTCAATTTTGGGGAAATATGATTTGTTATAAGTATAATATTCTCTCCCTACCCTTACTATGAATCTATTAAAATAATTATTATTTAAGAGATATTTAGGGAAAAAGAAGCTATTCATTGTGGTTGGAAGCGTCTTATCTCTCTCTATACTTAGGCCAATAACTGCGTGGTCAGAGATTACAATATCTTTGATTATAGGAATCAAATCTAAGTGTAGCATATCAGAGGCGTAACTAGAAACCACAGGGCCCAGATGCAAGAATCTAAGAAGGGGCCCCCCACCGCCCCTCCCCCTCCAAATAAAGGTGAATTTAATACATTTTTTTTTTACATTTAACACAGAAAAAAAATGTGAATCAGATTACATGTCTGCAAAAGGAGGTACCCTGTGCCCACAGTCTGTGAGATGGTCTGACCCCCTATTACTGTATGTATATATATATATATATATATATATATATATATATATATATATATATATATATATATATATATATATATATATATATATATATATTGATACTATTTAACCCCCCAGAACTGTATATAGTAAGTTAGTGACACAGTCTGTAATCTGCCGGTGAGATGGCTGGCCTGACCCTACCCGCCCAGTACTTTATAATGTGACCACAGTAGTCAGTGACATGGTCCACCCCCCATACTGTATATAGTGGTACTGTATAATGACACTGTTCACCCCCTGCCCCACCAATGCTGTAGTAACAAGGTCTGTAATTTGCTGGTTCCACAAACATACACACATACATACATGCATAAACACACACACAGTCACATACATACACACACCATACACACACACATAAACACCAATGGGTAAAACAGAAACACTAACCCCTGTAGTCATGTCACACTCACATGATATCAGTGCAGGCAGTGGTAGGTTAACGTTTTTTATTAAAAAAAATATAATTTTTTTTAATTTTATTTTTTTAAAGCTGAGCCCCCACCCTCAGGGGCCCAGTCGCACCTGCGACCTCTGCACCCCCTGTAGTTTCGCCCCTGCAGCATATGATCTGCGACTAGGAATAGATCTATTTGTGACATTGTTTTATGTGTTTTGGACTCACAGGTAAATTCTCTACTGTCTGGATTTTTAATTCGCCAGATTTAATCTATTACAGAAAGCCTTAAATACTCTTTCCTTTCGCGTTTTCTTAATATGTTTATTACCAAGTCTGATCCTATCAATCTGAGGACAAAAAAGTCATATTGAAGTCTCCTGCTACAATTAAATTCTTATCTGTAAAAGGCAGAAGTTTAGTATAAAATCTATCCCAGAATACTGGATCCAACTCATTTGGACCATATACATTGCAAATAACATATAAAATCCCATTACATTCTAACTCCATAATTATAAATCTTCCTTTAGGATCAAGAGATTTCAATACAATTTTATAAGCCAGTGTCTTGGAAAAAAGAATAGCCACGTCCCTCTTACGCTGAATACTTGGGGTGCGTAATAACCTCTCCGACCCATTTGCATTTAAGCTTTGCATGTTCCATGTTGTTCAGGTGGGTCTCTTGTAAGAGTACCACATCTGGATTCTCTCTTTTAAGTTGTCTCAAAATGAGATTCCTTTTAGCTGGAGCGGTTATTCCCCCGACATTCCAAGATAATACGTTCAGCCTTTTAGACATACAGGCATAAAATACAATATATTTATCAATACCATCTTATCTATATCTCAGTTGACAGAACATCAGAGGAGGGGAGCGAAGGGGGGGAAAGAGGGAGAAAAAGAACAAAAAATTAAAAATATCCATACGTGACCCGCCTTAAACATAGCCCTTATGACCTGATAAAATATCTCACAGTGCATACAAATTATTGTGTCACATCAAACTGATTATCTGCAAAAAAGGCTTTTACTTCCTGTACATTAGTCAGTGAAAAGGTTGCATCCTTATACATAAACTGTATTTTTGCCGGGTAAATATGCCTAGCTTGTATGCCTTTTTTTTTTATTAAGTTTGAGCAGAAAGGGGCCATTTCTCTCTTGTTCATAGTCTCTACAGAAAAGTCCTGAAATATGAGAATGTTATCTTGACCTATAATTAAAGGACTCAATTTTCTGTATTGTCTCATAATGGCTATTTTATCCTGAAATTGTAGGTATTTAACCATTATTGGCCTTGGTTTAGCTAGGCCATCTATGTTTTTCCTAGGGGGTCCCAATCTGTGGGCTCTTTCTACAAAAATTCTCTGTTATGTTAACTGAATACCCAGACTTTGTGGCAGATCTAAAGAAGCAAACTTGACTAAATCCTGAAACTGAGCTATCGCCGGAAGCCCAACAATTTTTTCTGCGGGAACGGTCTTCTAATTCTTCTAACTTTAAGTGCTTTGATTGTATCACCTTGAGTTTTACTAGCTGTCTCTTGAATATACCTGTACATCTGGTCTTCCAAATCTGAGACTCAGGACTCTACTTCTGAAATTCTGTTAGCAAATTGTCTAACTTCTTCAGTAAGACCAGAGGGCTCATTTTGAGCATATTAAACTGAGGTAGAATCAAGTCTGAGATTTGTTTGATCAGAACCTGTTGGTCCTGGCCTGTTGATAAAGGGGTCTGTATATCTAGGCTAGTTTCCATTTCTACATTTTTGACCCTTCTATCTCGCTGTTTAGCCGGCATTGCTGGCGATTTAGGCTTGGTTTGTGTTACAAATTTTTCCATGAGTGAAAAACGTGACGTGGGGAAAATAAAAAAAATAAAAAAAGAGAATTGAGAACCTAGTCTTCAGTGAAAATTACAGGACAATATACAAAAAAAACAACAACGTGAATTAAGGCGTAAAGCCTCTAGTGTGACAATATCTGTGTGACAAGCGTGTAAAATTAGTGAAAACAACTTATAAGAGTGATAAGTTCTGCTCTAATTATATATGAGCAGAATAAGTAAATAAATAATAAGTGTGCAGATATTTATACAATAATGTCAGCAATAGCGGTCTATAATATAAACAAAACAACAAGTCTAGATATACTTCAAGAAAACAGTAATAATTTAAAGAAATAATCCCAGAGTATTCAGAGACTTTGTGCTAAGAAATTGTACTGGCAAAAAATATAAGCAAGCTGGCACTCCACAAAAAGGCT
Source organism: Bombina bombina (assembly GCF_027579735.1). NCBI lineage: Eukaryota > Metazoa > Chordata > Amphibia > Anura > Bombinatoridae > Bombina > Bombina bombina. The sequence goes on from NC_069499.1 coordinate 637,620,690, forward strand.
TATATGTATATATAGAATCCAGCAAAAAATACTGCATAGCTCTTTATATATTGATACATACAATTAAAGAGCCCAGCACCTTACATGAAATATATATTAATACAAGAGTATTTGTAACAGACAATGCGCTTATTATAATCTGTATTTAAAGGTTCTCAGCACAAGAAACCCAGCTATAATTGCAAAGCAGAGAGTGTGTACAGTCTGACACACTGTAATGTATACATGTGTAAACACCAGATCAGAGAACAATCCCTTTTTGGTCTATTAATCTGTACTGCAGTAGGCATACACCCAAAGTGTTGGTCCGTTTCACTCTTAATGTGAGAGACTGATAGCCTTTTTCCAGTGCCAAAGTTCCACGTTGGCCTTAAGGGAGCAGCCTGCAAAATCTTCCCTTGCTAAGGTTGTTATTTATAAACAATAAACCAAAGGGGGGCTGCAGGTCTGCCTATAGAGTAGGGTGTGCTTAACAAAGTGAAGCCAGCGTATAAGCAGAAAAAGTCTCTTGAAGACCAATGGGCAATATTTAAATTTTTCCTGTCTTAGGTAGTCACTGTCAAGGACTTGTTAGAGTAATAAGAGCTTATGCACAGCTACACCCCACAAGCAATGAGTTGGGCTCTTATTCAGCAAGAGCCATCCAACATACTGCCTCTTTATTGCTTATGGCAGTTTTATACGTAGCACTTTATCAGCAGTGAATCAGACCCGCCTTAGTCCCCTTTTAGCTAACTCTTTATAAGTCACCAGTTATAGACGGAGAGTCAGAGGCAGGCATTAAACAGGAAAAAATCCATACGCTTTAGGCTTTATAAATGTTAACACCTACCATAGATTTTTCTTTAAAGGCTTAGACATATGCATGTGTTTAGCCAGCCTTACAGAGCCACTGTAGAAAGCTTCTACTCACAGGCCCTTAATTATGGCATAGGTGCTTCTCCTTCCTCTATGCAGCTTTTTTCCCGTGAGGTGGGTGTTGTGTAGTGTACTGTGCTTCCCCCCTTGTCTCAGGAGTAGATATCAGGAATTGTTTCAGAATAAACACTCTCCCTGAGTTCCACAGCCGGGCTGATCTGCGTCTGTGATATTCACTCACACGCCTAGAGCAGATATCTACCTGCACTCCCACTGCAGGGATATCTCTCATCCGCGGCGGTGAATCAGTTGGATTTTGGCTCATGCAGTGTTTACCACAGGGAGTTGTGAGTTGCGTGGTTACAGTAGTATATGGCTATGGCGTGCAAGTCTGGTCTCAGCGACGAAACCACTTCAGATTCAAATTAACTTCCAGGACTCCCATACAAGTCCCCAGGCTCGGTTAGGTTCTTGCCGGCAACGGGGTCCAGGCGTGTGGGGCAGATTGAAATCTACCGTCCTTGAACTGTGGACACTCCTTTTGCACTCCTCGCGAAGCCCCGTCCAAACGGAAGTCAACTACACTTGTTATGGGTTTTTTTGGCAGTCCCATGGGATAGCCCAGTGTCAGGTCCCACTGGCCGGCTTCACTGGTGATGCTTTTCAGATGTACTATGAAGTATAACTCATGAGACAGTGGCCTAGGCACAGGGTGGTCTTATGGGGAGCTACATCAAGTTGAAATTGTTTTTTATGTTACAAAAACTTAAGGTTAAAAATGAGGTAACAACTGGATTCACCAAGTTTACATAGGAATTTGTTTTTTTCCCTCCTTTATTATTATATGTATTACACACAGACTTAAAGTTAAAGTTATTCTTACTCATTTGATTTTTCTCTTTCCAGTTTTTTTGTTCTTATGTTCTCAGTCACTCATGGTGCATCCATTTACCATCACCATAAGATAACAGGTTCTAATCTAGATTTACAAGAAGTTGAGGTCAAGGGGTCTAAAAGGTATTGTTTACTTGAGTCTATTTGCATGTACTGTAGTTTTAAGCAACACAAAAAAAAAACATGTTGTTTAAAATAATCTCTCATAATGTGATATGTCTACACTCACACGTAAAGCGCAAGAAAGTGATCACAGAATATAAAGCAAGTAGAGCCCATGTTATTATGTTGCAAAAGACACACTTTACGCCCACTTATACACCAAAATATTGGGATGCTGCTTTTCCAATACAATATCATGCTTATGGTAAAAAGAAAAATAGGGGAGTTTCCATTATACTTCACTCAGCTCTTAATTTTCAAGAAGAAGAGGTTATTAGGGACCCAGATGGTAGATTCTTGATTCTGAGAGGGAAAATACAGGGTAATTCAGTTGTCCTAAGGAACATATATGCCCCAAACAGCAACCAAAATATATTTGTTTAAAAAATTAGTAAAATCTTAACTTCTAGGAAAAAATATAAAAACAGAATTTATGCTTACCTGATAAATTACTTTCTCTTGCGGTGTATCCAGTCCACGGATTCATCCTTTACTTGTGGGATATTCTCATTCCCTACATGAAGTGGCAAAGAGAGCACACAGCAGAGCTGTCCATATAGCTCCCCCTCTAGCTTCACCCCCCAGTCATTCGACCAAAGGTTAGGAAGAAAAAGGAGAAACCATAGGGTGCAGTGGTGACTGTAGTTTAAACAAAAAATTTTTTTTACCTGACTTAAATGCCAGGGCGGGCAGTGGACTGGATACACCGCAAGAGAAAGTAATTTATCAGGTAAGCATAAATTCTGTTTTCTCTTGCAAGGTGTATCCAGTCCATGGATTCATCCTTTACTTGTGGGATACCAATACCAAAGCTTTAGGACACGGATGAAGGGAGGGAACAAGACAGGTACCTTAAACGGAAGACACCACTGCTTGCAAAACCTTTCTCCCAAAAATAGCCTCCGAAGAAGCAAAAGTATCGAATTTGTAAAATTTGGCAAAAGTATGCAGTGAAGACCAAGTCGCTGCCTTACAAATCTGTTCAACAGAAGCCTCATTTTTGAAAGCCCATGTGGAAGCCACTGCTCTGGTAGAATGAGCAGTAATTCTTTCAGGAGGCTGCTGGCCAGCAGTCTCATAGGCCAAACGAATGATGCTTTTCAGCCAAAAGGAAAGAGAGGTAGCAGTCGCTTTCTGACCTCTCCTCTTACCAGAATAGATAACAAACAAGGAAGATGTTTGTCTGAAATCCTTAGTTGCTTGTAAATACTTTAAAGCACAAACTACATCAAGATTGTGTAATAGACGTTCCTTCTTCGAAGATATATTAGGACACAGAGAAGGAACAACTATTTCCTGGTTAATATTCTTGTTAGAAACAACTTTAGGAAGAAAACCAGGCTTGGTACGCAAAACTACCTTATCTGCGTGAAACACCAGGTAAGGTGAATCACACTGTAAGGCAGATAATTCTGAAACTCTTCGAGCAGAAGAGATAGCTATCAAAAACAAAACTTTCCAAGATAACAACTTAATGTCTATGGAATGTAAAGGTTCAAACGGAACCCCTTGAAGAACTGAAAGAACTAGATTCAAACTCCATGGCGGAGCCACGGGTTAATAGACAGGCTTGATTCTGACTAAAGCCTGAGCAAACGCTTGAACGTCTGGTACCTCTGCCAGACGCTTGTGTAACAGGATAGACAAAGCAGATATTTGTCCTTTTAAGGAACTAGCTGACAATCCTTTCTCCAATCCTTCTTGGAGAAAGGACAATATCCTGGGAATCCTAATCTTACTCCATGAGTAACCCTTGGATTCACACCAACAAAGATATTTGCGCCATATCTTATGGTAGATTTTCCTGGTGACAGGCTTTCTAGCCTGAATCAGAGTATCTATAACTGACTCAGAGAACCCACGCTTTGATAGAATTAAGCGTTCAATCTCCAAGCAGTCAGACGTAGAGAAACTAAATTTGGATGCTTGAACGGACCCTGTATCAGAAGATCCTGCCTCATTGGCAATGTCCATGATGGGACAGATGACATGTCCACTAGGTCTGCATACCAAGTCCTGCGTGGCCACGCAGGCGCTATCAGAATCACCAAAGCTTTCTCCTGCTTGATTCTGGCAACCAGACTTGGGAGGAGAGGAAACGGTGGAAAAACATAAGCCAGATTGAAGGACCAAGGCGCTGCTAGAGCATCTATCAATACCGCCTTGGAATCCCGGGACCTGGACCCGTAGAGAGGAAGTTTGGTGTTCTGACGGGACGCCATCAGATCCAACTCTGAAGTGCCCCAAAGCTGAGTCAGCTGGGCAAATACCTCCGGGTGGAGTTCCCACTCCCCTGGGTGAAAAGTCTGACGACTTAGAAAATCCGCCTCCCAGTTGTCTACTCCTGGGATGTGAATTGCTGAGAGATGGCAGGAGTAATCCTCCTCCCACCTGATTATTTTGGTTACTTCCGTCATTGCTAGGGAACTCTTTGTTCCCCCCTGATGATTGACGTAAGCTACAGTCGTGATGTTGTCCGACTGAAATCTGATGAATTTGGCCCTTAGCTAGTTGAGGCCATGCCTGAAGAGCGTTGAATATCACCCTCAGTTCCAGAATGTTTATTCTAACACCACATTCACTTTACCCTCCCGTAGAGAGACCCTAGTGCTTAGAGCCGGCAAAAAGAATGACTGAGGGGTGGAGCTAGAGGAGGAGCTATATGGACAGCTCTGCTGTGTGCTCTCTTTGCCACTTCCTGTAGGGAATGAGAATATCCCACAAGTAAAGGATGAATCCGTGGACTGGATACACCTTGCAAGAGAAATAATATTAGCAGGCGATTTTAATTTCACAGTTAATGATCAAATTGATAGATCTCCAGCCCCAACCACCCAACATTAAACGATATTAAGCGACTTAATGCTAGATCCTAACCTTATAGACAGATGGCAAATATGTAATAGAAAAGTTAAAGATTTCAGTTATTATTCTGCTGCGCATAACTCCTATTCTAGGATTGACTATATTTTTATCAGCCAAATGTTGTGCCCATTATTGGCAAACTACATGGTCTGATCACTCTATAGTCAAAGTCTCTCTAAGGGCTTTTTTTGATCCACCAAGAGCTAGATCTTGGACTTTGGACCCATTTCTATTAAAAAATTAGATTATATGTCAGAAGATTACAAAACAAATCTGGAATTTCTGGATAGACAAAGATTCAACTGAAACTGCTCTTTACATTTGGGGAACAGTTAAAGCGTACTTGAGAGGTATACTAATTCAGGAGAAAGCAGCATACACTAAAATTAAAAAAACTTAATCACTCAAAAAAAGTTTGAAATAGAAAAGCTCCATAAACAGCATATTGCAACCATATAAGATAACACAGCAAACTTACTTAAAACTAAAAAATAAGAGCTTCATTCATTATTAAATGAGGAAGCCCTAGCCTTCTTTAGGATTATAGATGCAAAATATTTTATATACGCTAATAAACCGGATCGCATGCTAGCTATAAAAATTAGGAACATCAATAGGACTACATCAATTCCGCAAATTCAAAAACCAGATTACAATTAACCCATTAGAGATAGCGGATACTTTTCCTGATTTCTATCAAAGTTTATATAGTTTAAAAGTAGATCAAAACAAAAATAGACCGCTCCAGATTAAATCATTTTTAGAGGCTTGCAAATTGCCTAAATTAGATACAGAGGCCGTCACTAGTTTAAACTCCCCAATTACACTGTAGAAGTAGCTACAGTTATTAAACAACTTAAGAGTAATAAGGCACCTAGCTCTGATGGCTACTGAGGAGGATTTTATAAAACGTTTTCCCTAGAGTTGATCAAACAACTCACAGATTATTTTAATTATATTCTAAAAATGAGGATGTATAACATCAGAGTTTGCTTTCAACTAGAATAAGTATAGTGCCAAAACCAGGTAAAGATAAATTCCACTGTAAAAACTTTAGACCCATTTCATTGATAAATTAAGACCTTAAACTTTTTACGAAAATGTTATCTTCTAAACTAAACCCCTATATGATAAAGATAATATCAAATGAACAAGTTGGCTTTATCAGAGGGCGAGAGGCCCCTGACAATGTTAGGAGAGTAAAAACGTAATAGATTATTCCACAAACAAAAAAGTGCCTTCCCTGTTTCTGTCCTTGGATGCAGAGAAGGCATTTGACAGAATCTTCTGGTATTTTATGCTTTCAACCCTGAACCAATTTGGTACAAAAGGTAATTTCATAAATGCAATAAAAGCAATTTATTTGGAGCATTTTTTCAGAACAGCAGGATACCAATCTAACGGCTAGATTTAGAGTTCTGCGGCCAAAGGGGTGCGTTAGCTACGCGAGTATTTTTTCCCCCGCACCTTTTAAATACCGCTGGTATTTAGAGTTCTCTGAAGGGCTGCGTTAGGCTCCAAAAAGGGAGCGAAGAGCATAATTTACCGCCACTGCAACTCTCAATACCAGCGGTGCTTACGGACGCGGCCAGCTTCAAAAACGTGCTCGTGCACGATTCCCCCATAGGAAACAATGGGGCAGTTTGAGCTGAAAAAAAACCTAACACCTGCAAAAAAGCAGCGTTCAGCTCCTAACGCAGCCCCATTGTTTCCTATGAGGAAACACTTCCTAAGTCTGCACCTAACTCCCTAACATGTACCCCGAGTCTAAACACCCCTAACCTTACACTTATTAACCCCTAATCTACCGCCCCCGCTATCGCTGACCCCTGCATATTATTTTTAACCTCTAATCTGCGGCTCCGTACACCGCCGCAACCTACGTTATCCCTATGTACCCCTAATCTGCTGCCCCTAACACCGCCGATCCCTATATTATATTTATTAACCCCTAATCTGCTGCCCCAACGTCGCCGCCACCTACCTACAATTATTAACCCTAATCTGCCGACCGGACCTCACCGCTACTCTAATAAATGTATTAACCCCTAAAGCTAAGTCTAAAACTAACCCTAACACCCCCCTAAGTTAAATATAAGTTTAATCTAACGAAATAAAATAAATCTTATTAAATAAATTATTCCTATTTAAAGCTAAATACTTACCTGTAAAATAAACCCTAATATAGCTACAATATAAATAATAATTATATTGTAGCTATTTTAGGATTAATATTTATTTTACAGGCAACTTTGTATTTATTTTAACCAGGTACAATAGCTATTAAATAGTTAATAACTATTTAATAGTTACCTAGTTAAAATAATTACAAAATTACCTGTAAAATAAATCCTAACCTAAGTTACAATTAAACCTAACACTACACTATCAATAAATTAATTAAATAAACTATCTACAATTATCTACAATTATATAAACTAAACTAAATTACAAAAAAAAACCCCACTAAATTACAAAAAAAACAAACACTAAATTACATAAAATAAAAAAAGATTACAAGAATTTTAAACTAATTACACCTACTCTAAGCCCCCTAAAAAAATAACAAAGCAACCAAAATAAAAAAATGCCCTACCCTATTCTAAAATAAAAATTGTAAAGCTCTTTTACCTTACCAGCATGCCCCAAAGAATTCTGCTCTTTTGCCTGTAAAAAAAAAACATACAATACCCCCCCAACAATATAACCCACCACCCACATATCCCTAATCTAACCCAAACCCCCCTTAAATAAACCTAACACTAAGCCCCTGAAGATCTCCCTACCTTGTCTTCACCACGCCGGGTATCACCGATCCGTCCAGAAGAGGGTCCGAAGTCTTCATCCTATCCGGCAAGAAGAGCTCCTCCAGAGGGTCCAAAGTCTTCATCCTATCCAGGCAGAAGAGGAGATACGGACCGGCAGACATCTTCATCCAGGCGGCATCTTCTATCTTCTTCCATCCGGCGCGGAGCGGGACCATCTTCAAGCAGCCGACGCGGAGCCATCCTTCTTCACCGACAGACTAACGACGAATGAAGGTTCCTTTAAGGGACGTCATCCAAGATGGTGTCCCTCGAATTCCGATTGGCTGATAGGATTCTACCAGCCAATCGGAATTAAAGTAGGAAAAATCTGATTGGCTGATTGAATCAGCCAATCAGATTCAAGTTCAATTCGATTGGCTGATCCAATCAGCCAATCAGATTGAGCTCGCATTCTATTGGCTGTTCCGATCAGCCAATAGAATGCAAGCTCAATCTGATTGGCTGATTCAATCAGCCAATCAGATTTTTCCTACCTTAATTTGGATGATGTCCCTTAAAGGAACCTTCATTCATCGTTAGTCCGTCGGTGAAGAAGGATGGCTCCGCGTCGGCTGCTTGAAGATGGCCCCGCTCCGCGCCGGATGGAAGAAGATAGAAGATCCCGCCTGGATGAAGATGTCTGTCAGTCCGGATCTCCTCTTCTGCCCGGATAGGATGAAGACTTCGGACCCTATTCTGGATGGATCGGTGATACCCGGCGTGGTGAAGACAAGGTAGGGAGATCTTCAGGGGCTTAGTGTTAGGTTTATTTAAGGGGGGTTTGGGTTAGATTAGGGGTATGTGGGTGGTGGGTTGTAATGTTGGGGGGGGTATTGTATGTTTTTTTTTACAGGCAAAAGAGTAGAATTCTTTGGGGCATGCCCCGCAAAAGGCCCTTTTAAGGGCTGGTAAGGTAAAAGAGCTTTACAATTTTTATTTTAGAATAGGGTAGGGCATTTTTTTTATTTTGGGGGGCTTTGTTATTTTTTTAGGGGGCTTAGAGTAGGTGTAATTAGTTTAAAATTCTTGTAATCTTTTTTTATTTTTTGTAATTTAGTGTTTTTTATTTTTTTGTAATTTAGTGTTTGTTTGTGTTATTTAGTTTAGTTGATATAATTGTAGATAATTGTAGATAGTTTATTTAATTAATTTATTGATAGTGTAGTGTTAGGTTTAATTGTAACTTAGGTTAGGATTTATTTTACAGGTAATTTTGTAATTATTTTAACTAGGTAACTATTAAATAGTTATTAACTATTTAATAGCTATTGTACCTGGTTAAAATAAATACAAAGTTGCTTGTAAAATAAATATTAATCCTAAAATAGCTACAATATAATTAATAGGAATAATTTATTTAATAAGATTTATTTTATTACGTTAGATTAAATTTTATAGGGTTAGGTTTAGACTTAGCTTTAGGGGTTAATACATTTATTAGAGTAGCGGTGAGGTCCGGTCGGCAGATTAGGGGTTAATAATTGTAGGTAGGTGGCGGCAACGTTGGGGGCGGCAGATTAGGGGTTAATAAATATTATGTAGGGGTCGGCGATGTTAGGGGCAGCAGATTAGGGGTACATAGGGATAATGTAGGTGGCGGCGGTGTGCGGTCGGCAGATTAGGGGTTAAAAAAATTTAATAGAGTGGCGGCGATGTGGGGGGCCTCGGTTTAGGGGTACATAGGTAGTTTATGGGTGTTAGTTTACTTTAGAGCACAGTAGTTAAGAGCTTTATGAACCGGCGTTAGCCCAGAAAGCTCTTAACTCCTGGCTTTTCTCTGCGGCTGGAGTCTTGTCGTTAGATTTCTAATGCTCACTTCAGCCAAGACTCTAAATACCAGCATTAGAAAGATCCCATTGAAAAGATAGGATACGCAATTGGGGTAGGGGGATCTGAGGTATGGAAAAGTCGCGGCTGGAAAGTGAGCTTTAGACCCTTTCATGACTGACTCTAAATACCAGCGGGCGGTAAAAACCAGCGTTAGGACCCCCTAACGCTGGTTTTGACAGCTAATGCAGAACTCTAAATCTAGGCGTAAAACTTTAAAGATCAACAATGGCACTAAGCAGGGGTGTCCACTCTCACCTTTACTGTTCGCTATATGCATTGAACCCCTTGCGGCTAGCATCAGGAACCATACTGATATTACTGGTATCCAAGTGGGCAACACAAACCACAAATTGTCTTTGTTTGCAGACAATATTATACTAACAATTACAAAACCCCTGTTATCATTACCACCTCAATATGAATTGCTCACCAAATTTGGTAATCTATTAGGTTACAAGATTATTAATGACAGGTGCGAGGCCATTGAAACAAATTTTGATTTTAAATGGGCAAGAAATGCGGTCAAATATTTAGGAGTTCTCATACCGAATAGACTAGATAGATTATATAAACTTAACAACAATCCCATGCAGGGCCGTCACTAGAAATTAACCATTGATTAGGGCCCCCCCCCCGACATGTGCAATTTTTGACTAAGTGACTAAAACGTATATGCACTTTATTCTTAAGTGTAGTCAAACTTGGAAATGTTGTAAAGTAGGTAGTAACACACAGACACACTCATACACTGAAACACACACACTCACACATAAGGATTCACATATAGATAATCTAGCAGACATGCAAAGAAACACACAAACATACTTAGACACAGACACTCAGCACTTGTTTACATTGACCTGACAAACTGTAGACTACAGTTTTGTCAAAAACGGAGATTTACAAAACAAAATATGGAGTTCTGATTATCTTTTTGTCAAGGAAGATGCCAACTAAATGATGACAACAGCATGCAGTGGCTGAAAGGAAGGGCCCTGAACTGCCTAAACAGTAATTTAAAGGTTAAATATTGGATTGGTGACTTCCAGAAAGGTCTCATTAGTCTCAAACTCTGTAGAAAGATGTGAATAATTAGTAGTAATGTCAAAATGTCCTAAAAAGGAACAGACAATGGACATACACACACACTCAAACACAAACTTGCACATACACCTAAGGAAACCCCCGACAGAGACAGCCTCAGAAAACACACAAAGACATACTGTAGCCCCCCCCACAGAAAACACAAAAAAACATACACACACAGAGGGACAACCACATAAAACACAGAAAGACATACATGCACACCCTCACTGAGACATTCACAGAAAACACACAAAGACATACACACACTCTCACAGAGACACTCACAGAAAATGCACAGAAATACACACACCCTCACAGAGACACCTACAGAAAACACACACCCTCACAGAGACATCCACAGAAAACACAGACAAACATACATACACACACCCACCCTCACAGAGACAACCACAGAAAACACAGATACATACACACCCACCCTCACAGAGGCATCCAGAGAAAATACACAAATACATACATACACACCCTCAAAGAGACACCCATAGAAAAAGCACAAAGACATACGCACACACCATCACAGAGAGACCCACAGAAAAAAAATACATACACACTCATAGAGACACAAACAAAAGCACAAAGACATATACAGACACCCACAGAAACACTCACAGGAAGTAACATTTCTGCACATTGCATCCCCTAAATCAACAGTGTTTGACATGCATGATAAAAAAAATTGCAGAAATTAAGAGATCACTTTTAAAAGAATCATATTTGTAAATGTGCAAACAAAAATAATTCTGTGAATTCAAAATTGTACATTAATGATCTGGGTAGATGGCTAGATGAAGAAATGTACTTTTAAAAGGTTGACATATGTTTGTTTGTTTTCCCCATTTTCCCCAACCAAGAGCACCACTTCAAATATAGTGTACAAATGTTCCCATCTGTCAGCTGTACTTATGGATTTTGAAAATGCTGTACTCTATATGGTCTTGGTGGAACCATAAGCTATGGTACTCATACCATTAGATCTGGTTAAATGCAGGATTTAGGCTTGTTTGTATGTATTTCAAAATTAAGTCAGCTGTAGTGTAAACTGAACAGTTTTAAGTTAACCTGTCTCATTTCAAACACTGAGCAATATTAGTCTGAGAGTATAACATTTTATGCAGATGTAAAAATCTTAGATAAAATGCCTCCTTGCATCTGGAAAGTCCTTGCATAAAGGGGCAGTAAACTGGAATGTAATTAATATATATATTAATTTAAAAAACGCATATCTGCCAAAAGGGCACCTACCATTTGTGTATTGAGGAGGAAACATTTCTGCATGGCTTTAAATATAGAATTTCTACAGCATTGTCAAATAATAAAAACATGTGCTTTTATGGACCTCTGGCCCCACCATACAACTAATACCACACTGAAGTTACAATCCGAAATTGCATAAATAAATAAAAAACATTTACTAAGTAAGTCCTACCTCCTTTGCAATGCTGTCTGACTCAGGCAAACACTGTACAAAGTGTCAAGTCTGTCTCACACTGTGCATAGTGGTTTAGTGCACACTCAGAAATCCTCTCAAATGCTAATACTTTACTCCTTGTAATAACATTTCTCATGCTCAATCAGCACTGCCCCCCTGGCCCATTATGCCCCTGACAGGAGTCACCCCTGTCACCCCCTGATGGCAGCCCTGATCCCATGTATCTTCATTTAAAACAAGAAATGAGGAAATGGTCCTCATATCAAATCTCATTTTACGTTAAAATAGTTGTGAGTAAGATGTTAATATTACCAAAGTTACTGTACTAGTTCAGATCAATACCAGTATCTATTCACCCATCAGATCTCAGAGATATGAAGAAAAGTATAGTAGATTTAGTTTGGTCATACAAAAAAGCGAGAATCAATAGAAAAATGATGTTAGGACATAAAAGTAGTTGGGAGCTGAGAGTTCCGAAACTCCGATCTTACTTCAATGCGGCTAGATTAGCACAAACCTCTTTGTGGAATCATAATCATATTGATATTGCTTGGGTGAAGTTAGAAAGTGAAATTATTAATTTGTCCCCAATTTACCAAATTCTATGGACCTAGAAAAAAGACAGACCAACGATCTGATTAAAATACATTACAATTTCACACACTATTAAAATTTAGGACAAACTTCAATTGCAGTTTAACCTGATTCGACACAACTCACGGGCAGCTCCACTAATCACACCTCCAACTAAGATCAAGACCTCCACTAGCAACATTTGGGCTAACAAGGGCCTATACTGAATTACCAAATTCATGGTACCATTATGTACAATTGACCTTAAGAGCTTCTGAAATTAGAAAGAATAAATATATGTCAGATTTAACATTCTTTGAAAGACTATGTGTTGCTCCTCTCAGAGTTAAGGGAACTATTTTGTGTCTATATAGTAATCTAGGTGCAGATCTCTCCACAAACAAACCCTATTTTACCCAAAGATGGGAAGAAGAAGGGAAATTAACAAAGGAAATAGAGGAATAGACAGACATTCTTAAAAAGGGAATATCCTGCTCTATAAATGCCAATTTAAATGAAAAACATAATTTATGCTTACCTGATAAATTTATTTCTCTTGTGATGTATCGAGTCCACGGATTCATCCTTACTTGTGGGACATCCTCCTCCCCCACAGGAAGTGGCAAAGAGAGCATCCACAGCAGAGCTGCCCATACAGCTCCCCCCCCCCCCCCAGCTCCACCCCCCCAGTCATTCGACCGAAGGCTAGGAAGAAAAAGGAGAAACCATAGGGTGCAGGGGTGACTGAAAGTTTTAAAATAAAAATATATATGCCTGTCTTAAAAAACAGGGGGGGCCGTGGACTGGATATATCACAAGAGAAATACATTTATCAGGTAAGCATAAATTATGTTTTCTCTTGTAAGATGTATCGAGTCCACGGATTCATCCTTACTTGTGGGATACCAATACCAAAGCTTTAGGACACAGATGAAGGGAGGGACAAGACAGGGACCTTAAATGGAAGGCACCACTGCTTGTAGAACCTTTCTCCCAAAAATAGCCTCCGAAGAAGCAAAAGTATTGAATTTGTAAAATTTCGAAAAAGTATGAAGCGAAGACCAAGTCGCCGCCTTACAAATCTGTTCAACAGAAGCCTCATTTTTAAAAGCCCATGTGAAAGCCACAGCTCTAATAGAATGAGCAGTAATCCTTTCAGGAGGCTGCCGTCCAGCAGTCTCATAGGCCAAACGGATGATGCTTTTCAGCCAAAAGGAAAAAGAGGTATCCGTAGCCCTTTGACCTCTCCGTTTACCAGAATAAACAACAAACAAAGAAGATGTTTGACGAAAATCTTTAGTTGCTTGTAAGTAGAATTTTAAAGCACGAACCACATCAAGATTGTGTAACAGACGTTCCTTCTTAGATGAAGGATTAGGACACAAAGAAGGAACCACAATCTCTTGATTGATATTCTTATTAGAAACAACCTTAGGAAGAAACCCAGGTTTGGTACGTAAAACCATCTTATCTGCATGGAAAACAAGGTAAGGGGAATCACATTGTAAAGCAGATAGCTCAGAAACTCTTCGAGCCGTAGAGATAGCTACTAAAAACAAAACTTTCCAAGATAGAAGCTTAATATCTATGGAATGCATAGGTTCAAACGGAACCCCTTGAAGAACTTTAAGAACTAAGTTTAAACTCCATGGCAGAGCAACAGGTTTAAATACAGGCTTGATTCTGACCAAAGCCTGACTAAATGCTTTAACGTCTGGGACATCTGACGTTTGTGAAGTAGAATAGACAAAGCAGATATTTGTCCTTTTAGAGAACTAGCAAATAATCCCTTCTCCAAACCTTCTTGGAGAAAAGACAATATTCTAGGAATCCTAATCTTACTCCACGAGTAACCTTTGGATTCACACCAATATAGATATTTGCCCCAAATCTTATGATAAATCTTCCTGGTGACAGGCTTTCTAGCCTGAATCAGGGTATCAATGACCGATTCAGAGAAACCACGCTTTGATAAAATCATGCGTTCAATCTCCAAGCAGTCAGATGCAGAGAAATTAGATTTGGATGCGTGAACGGGCCTTGGATTAGAAGGTCCCGCCTCATTAGCAGAGTCCACGGTGGAACCGAGGACATGTCCACTAGGTCTGCATACCAAGTCCTGCGTGGCCACACAGGAGCTATCAGAATTACCAAAGCTCTCTCCTGCTTGATTCTGGCAACCAGACGTGGGAGGAGAGGAAACGGTGGAAATACATAGGCCAGATTGAAGGACCAAGGCACTGCTAGAGCATCTATCAGTACCGCCTTGGGATCCCGGGACTTGGACCCGTAACGAGGAAGTTTGGCATTCTGATGAGACGCCATCAGATCCAATTCTGGTGTGCCCCATAGTTGAATCAGCTGGGCGAATACCTCCGGATGGAGTTCCCACTCCCCCGGATGAAGAGTCTGACGACTTAGAAAATCCGCCTCCCAGTTTTCTACCCCTGGGATGTGGATTACTGAGAGATGGCAAGAGTGATCCTCTGCCCACCGAATGATTTTGGTTATCTCCATCATCGCTAGAGGACTCCTTGTTCCTCCTTGATGATTGATATAAGCTACAGTCGCGATGTTGCCCGACTGAAATCTGATGAATTTGGCCGCAGCAAGCTGAGGCCACGCCTGAAATGCATTGAAAATCGCTCTCAGTTCTAAAATGTTCATCGGGAAGAGAGCTTCCTCCCGAGACCATAAGCCCTGTGCTTTCAGGGAGTTCCAGACTGCACCCCAGCCTAGCAGGCTGGCATCTGTCGTTACAATGAGCCACTCTGGCCTGCGGAAGCACATTCCCTGAGACAGGTGGTCCTGAGACAACCACCAGAGAAGAGAATCTCTGGTCTCCTGGTCCAGATGCAGTTGAGGAGATAAATCTGCATAATTCCCATTCCACTGTTTGAGCATGCATAGTTGCAGTGGTCTGAGGTGTAGACGGGCAAAAGGAACTATGTCCATTGCCGCTACCATGAGTCCGATTACCTCCATACACTGAGCCACTGATGGTCAAGGAATGGAATGAAGAGCTCGGCAAGTGGATAAGAGTTTTAACTTTCTGACCTCCGTCAGAAATATTTTCATTTCTACCGAGTCTATCAGAGTCCCTAGGAAGGAAACTCTTGTAAGAGGGAAGAGAGAACTCTTTTTTATGTTCACCTTCCATCCGTGAGATGTCAGAAAAGCCAACACGATGTCTGTGTGAGACTTGGCTAGCTGGAAAGTCGACGCCTGAATTAAGATGTCGTCTAGATAAGGCGCCACTGCTATGCCCCGTGGTCGTAGAACCGCCAGAAGGGACCATAGCACTTTTGTGAAAATTCTGGGAGCCGTGGCCAACCCGAAAGGAAGGGCCACAAACTGGTAATGCCTGTTTAGAAAGGTGAATCTGAGGAATTGATGATGATCTCTGTGAATAGAGATGTGTAGATACGCATCCTTTAAGTCCACGGTAGTCATATATTGACCCTCCTGGATCAGAGGTAGAATAGTCCGAATAGTCTCCATCTTGAATGATGGAACTTTGAGGAACTTGTTTAGAATTTTGAGGTCTGAAAGTTCCCTCTTTCTTGGGAACCACAAGCAGGTTTGAATAAAACCCTAGCCCCTGTTCATCCTTTGGGACTGGGCGAATCACCCACATGGTATGTAGGTCTACTACACAGCGTAAGAACGCCTCTCTCTTTGTCTGGTTTACAGACAATCGAGAAATGTCAAATCTCCCCCTTGGAAGGGAGCCCTTGAATTCCAGAAGATCCCTGGGACACAATTTCTAAAGCCCAGGGATCCTGAACATCTCTTGCCCAAGCCTGAGCGCAGAGAGAGAGAGTTACCCCTTCATGCTGTCTTAGAGGCAGCTGCAGGCTTCTTGGCCTGTTTACCCTTGTTCCAAGCCTGGTTAGGTCTCCAGATTGACTTGGATTGGGCAAAATTCCCCTCTTGCTTTGTAGCAGAGGAAGCTGAAGCGGGACCACTCTTAAAGTTCCGAAAGGAACAAAATTATTATGTTTGGCCCTCATCTTATTTGATCTATTCTGAGGGAGGGCATGACCTTTCCCTCCAGTGATGTCTGAAATAATCTCCTTCAGTTCAGGCCCGAATAGGGTCTTACCTTTGAAAGGAATGTTCAAAAGTTTAGATTTAGATGACACATCAGCAGACCAGGACTTAAGCCATAACGCCCTGTGCGCTAAAATAGCAAAACCTGAATTCTTTGCCGCTAATTTAGCCAAAGAAAAGCGCATCTGTAATAAAAGAATTAGCCAACTTAAGTGCCTTAATTCTGTCCATAATTTCCTCTAATGGAGTCTCCATTTGAAGAGCCTCTTCTAGAGCCTCAAACCAGAAAGCAGCTGTAGTCGTTACAGGAACAATGCACGCAATACAAGCCACAATGCCCCCTTTAGTCCCTTCAAAAAACGTTATAATTGCATAATTTACTGAACAAACAAAAACGTTTTTTCCTAACAGTGTCACCAGTAACAAATGAGCCCTTCAAGCAAGCTGAAATTCCTATCCAAGTGTCTGAATACAGCTTACCCTTTCCCCATGGGGATATTGCCAGCCTCTTCTAGAATAAACACAGTCAAATGAAGCTTTCCTGTACTCTTCAGCCCTTGTGAGAACAGCAGTGGATCTTAGTTACAAAGTGCTAAGATCATAATCCTCCTTGCAGAAATCTTCATCTCTTTTCTGACAAAGAGTAAATAGTACACACTGGCACCATTTAAAATAACAAACTTTTGCTTGAGAAATAAAAAGCTAACATTTTTGTCACCACACTCACTCTGCACTTCCTAGTTACTTAGAGTAGGCAAAGAGAATGACTGGGGGTGGAGCTGGGGGGGGAGCTGTATGGGCAGCTCTGCTGTGGGTGCTCTCTTTGCCACTTCCTGTGGGGGAGGAGGATGTCCCACAAGTAAGGATGAATCCGTGGACTCGATACATCTTACAAGAGAAACTATATTAAGGTAGCATATAGATGGTATCTACACCCTAGTAGATATAAATGGAATACACCAATACAACAGATGTGTTATAGGGGCTGTAAAGAAGCAGGGACATATGTTTACATGTGGTGGACATGCAAAGAAGCCAAAAAATTATGGATGCATACCAATAAACTATTAAGCAAACTATTTAATAAGCAAATTATTATCACTATAGAGCATTTCTTCTTCTGTTTCCAATAAATGGTCTCACCAAGTCTTCAATGAAATGAGTAGGCATAATTTGTAGGGCAGTTAAAACCACTATAGCAAAATTCTTGAAAACATTGGTTCCAAGCTTTGATATAGTCTCAAACAAGTTAAAGTTCTACCATCAAATGGTGGATACTGCATCTGTATTGCTAGATAACAGACAAGAATATTTAAATACTTGGGAGGATTGGAATGTATGGTCAGACAAACAAACAATGCAAAATAGGCGAAGTCTTAGAATAGACTCTGGCACGAGATAACTACTAATTAGGTAGTGGGACCACTAGTGACCATCCATTGCTTTTTGTTATTTTTTTTTAGTGACATCACCTCCTCTCAGACATCCCCTTTCTTTCATTCTTCTTTTTTATGTGTTTTATTTTTACTCTATATTTTCAAAGAAGAGAGTTTTCTCTAAATTTTGGTTCATCATATTGTTATTTTATTGTTCTTATTTGCTTTTAAGCCTTTGGACAAACGATAAGAGAATAGTAGTAACTGTGTGATTATTGTATCTATATTATCACAAGCAACAACATTGATTTACTGTACAATGTAATTGTTTACAAATTGTTATGTTTGTTCCATATGGAAAACTCAAAAAAAAAATATTTCAAAATAAATAGCTCTGTCAAGGAAGGAACCAGGTCTCCTGGAGGAATTGTTTCTGAAATACCTCTAATGCGGAGATTATTTTGGCGGGAGCAATCCTCCATATCCGCCATTTTGTCTTCTAGTTGAGTGAGTTGGTCTGCCAATGATTGTGTATATGATAGCATATTGGCTTGATCTACCACTACATCCTCTTGCTTTCTTTCGATCGTGTACACCCTTTCATTCACGGCGGTAATCTCTCTCTGCATGTCTGCTAGAAATTCTGTGATCTGAGATCTGAAAGAGGAGTGGTGTGCTTCTAATAATGATTTTAGGGCATCTAGGACAAATGTCAGAGTGACTGTTGTAGGAACTGAGTCCTGTAGAGTTTGAAATGTTAAGGCCACTAGGTCTGAATTATTAGATACAGGGCTAATTTCCATTTCAGGTCCATCAGAGAGTCAGGTTGACAGGATGTGAAGTGGTCAACAACCGTTCTTTTGGGTCCATTAAGTGGCTTTGTATTTTTCCCCTTGGAAGATTGTGCCATGTTACAATGAGTATATGATACATCCAAAAAGTGTGATCAAAAATTTTGCACACTGTTGTTTAGGCTAATTCAAACAGTGTACAATATAAGTAATATAAAAAGAAAAAACATAAACTTGGTGTTTTCCTCGCCCTCCCCACAAGCTAGGGGTAATCACATGAATAGTGCCATTCTAGTTTGCCTTATTGTTTAGCCTGAAAGCCCCAAAACTGTTATAATGTGAGTTATGCACCTTAGGGCCATTAATGGGGTTATTCTTGTATGAAGCTAATTTCCAAGAAAAGACAGATTCTGTGTAGAGCAGTTGGTCTGATAGGTCTATCAGTTTGTTTACAGGTGCTGTGTTCGATTATGTATACGCTCTATAGAGTGATCTCCAGCCCAGATGTATGTGTTGATAACTCACCGTGACCTTGTAGATCAGGCCGTGGATCGGATGGTGGCGTCGCAGTTTAGGCCTTCTCCACTCTATCAACTGCGGGCCTTTGATGGCGGCCTTAGAGGAGACCAGCTGCGTCACGGCAGTTGATATTGTATAGGTGCCATTCGTGGGCTTGTATGGGTCTTGTCACAGGTAACTCGGTCGGCGGGCCCGTTGATTCAGGAGGCCTGATGTCTGTAAGGACCGGATGAAGATGTGCAGGTATGCCACAAATACAGCCGTCTTCAGCATATCACAACGATCAGTGTTTTGTGCGCATACATGAACCTGGCACAGATAAAACCAGCCTTTGCACTGCACATGGTATGCTGGAGATGTCCAGCACTAGCATATTATTGACTTCCCTTTAAAATTGTTTCTAAATTCTAATCTGTTTTAAAATATGCAAAGAAAAACAGAGGCGAACAATTGGAAAACAAAATCTCTTATTATTGTTCTATAGGATTATATCCATCCTCAATGCAACTTTTTTAGCCCACTTGTATTTTTCAATAAGGACAACATTCCTGGTCCAGTGTTCCAGCACCAAAAGCCCAAGTAATTCCTCTGAATGAAAGTTTTCCACAGCTAGCTCTAGACATATGTTATGACCTGCATGGGCCTTGTCAGTAGACATGAAGCTCTTGTCTAAGGGTCATCCGGTGCTCCCCTTATCCTTGGGGAGGCAAATGTTTGAGGGTCTTTGGCATACACGTACGGCATCACAGGAGATTAATTGGGTAAAACATAAATTGGTAGTTTATTCTCAAGCATATTGTCCATCAGGAGGCAGCATCTTTTAGTCCTACTGAATATTGAGACACAAATTATTGTTTTTCTTCAATCTGATTCTCAGTGTACAGGCATTTCATAAAATATTTTTCTGCAAATTAAGAAAAAAGCTTTAGTTTATATGGTTACAAATTAAAGGGCGGGTTCTCAATGAAGCCACAAAAAAATGGCTGTATCAAAATTGCACCAATATATTTGGTGCCACAATACCATTTATATGTCACTAGGAAATAATGGATCCTTAAAGGATACACCAATTTTCATATAACTCCATGCAATAGACACTATATAAAGAAGAATGTGCACAGATACCGATATAAACACCCAGTAAAAAACCTTTTAAAAACTTACTTAGAAGCTCCCAGTTTAGCACTGTTGATGAGGTAGTCTGGGACACCAACTGAAAAGGGCTGGGTAAATAAGAGCAGACACTCCCCCCTGCCTGCATATGAAAAGATAACATAAACAGGAGCCAGCAGGAGTCTGTAAACACATGTATACATCTGACACTGTGGGGTTTATTTAGGAGTGTGAAAATCAGCACAATGTTCTCAAAAAAGTAAGCAAAACTATATATTTTTACAAAAACACTACAGAAGGGCTATATAAATTGATCGTCTACAAAACATTTATGCAAATAATTATCTTGTATACAATGTCCCTTTAAGGCAGTCTGTAGGTAAAGTCATGATAGTGAGCCATCCAACTACAACTGTGACTATTTAGGATGTCCTAAAGGTGTAAAGAGTGGTTGCAATGAGGAATCAAGTATGCAAGTCTCCTTGGTCACGGGGGCTGAGAAGGGGGTTGTGCTGATGGGGGGTCACATAATGAGAATCCCTAGAGTAGGTTGCACTGGGGAGAGCTATAAAGTAGTCCATTGAGTTCTAGGTGATCATTTTAATAATATAAGCCCTAGTGTTCGTTCAGTGCTGCCTATTATTTATGTTCAATCTAGCAACCTTGTGGTTGCTCAGTAAAGCATAAATACTTGTGTGTGATTTTTTTTTTTTTTGAAAAGGCTTTATTGTTAATATTGTTAATTCAAGCTTACATCTGGATAACACAAAAATCCAATACAATATATATGGTTACAGCTCATCAGTTTTTAAACACATACATGTTCGGTTGTTCATGGCCATGTCCATTTTATGGTTACCTCTGCGTAAGTTCGTTGTAAGTCTATATCTTCATTAAAGAGGTTAGCGCTATTGTGTTTTGATCTCAGTCCTTTAGTTTAGCAATTAACTTTTCAATCTTAAAAAGAAAATATAAAAGAGAAAGAAAAAAAAAGAAAAAAAAAGCAGAAGAAAATAGGAAAGTCCCCTTCTTGAGGGGGCTCAGTCTGCCATGCTCTCCTTGACATTGGGAATAAAAGTTCTCTCATTGGTCTCCCTCTCTTGGGTTTTTGTAGTTTGTGTTGCTCTCTCTCTAAAATTATTAGGGGCTGATAGATCAGCGAAATCAGGTACAATCAACCTGTGTTACTGTTATTAAGGCCTGTCTGCATCTCATCCCACAAGAATCTAACCTCTGCAAGAGTATTTAATTTATTTCTCTTCAGATATCCGTATTCTTCCAGAACCAGTATCTCTGTTACTTTCTCTGTCCAAGCAGAGATCGTTGGGGGGTTCTGGTTCTTCCAGTTTAGAGCCACTAATGCTTTTGCACCTGTCAGCCCTAGGTGTAATAATGTGCGTCTGAGCTTACAAGTGATGTTCGTGGTGTCATTGAGTAGGGCTAGGTTGGGTGTTAGTGTAAAATCGTTTGACAAGATCACTTTGTAGTGCCTCTCTATTTCTACCCAGAATTGTGTAAGTTTCTTGCAATTCCACCACATGTGGAGGTAACTTCCTCTCTCCTCGCACCCCCTCCAACATCTGTCACTAGCATTTGGGTATATAGAGTGTGACCTAGAAGGGGTAAGGTACCATCTCATAATTCATTTCTATTAACTGTGGAGACGTGGAAATCTTTTTGGTGTGCCTAAAAATTCTTGCCCAGTCATCTCTTGTCATGTCTAGGCCCAACTCCTCCTGCCACTTGGAGGTGTACGTTGGTAGGGTTGCTGTTTGATCTGATTGTATGAGCCGCCTTGAGATGGAGGGTATGCCTAATCTCTTTTGTGTTTGCGCATAGTGTTTCGTATGGGGTGAATTCCCTTAAAAGTTCATGCTTATGTGGAGATGTGTGAATGAAGTGTGCTAGTTGAGAGTATTTCAACCAGGTGGCGTATCTGCCTTCCGAAATTTCTGTCAGATTTTCTCTTTTGTCTGGCCTCCCCTCTTTCATAAACTTCTTTAATGGTGTTGTGTATCCCCATTCTTGTAGCCTTTGTTGGCCTCTATCTAGTCCTCCTATTAGTTCTGCGTTTATGTGTTGTGTGATTTTTTATTAGGTTTATAATGCTGTTTTAGCAAATGTTTTTGTTCATTTAACTTAGTTTAATGATATATTCCGTGTTGTGCGATTATTTGATACTGTTTATAATGATGTTTAGCATTTAAAATCTTCATTTCAAAGCTTTGAAAATAATGTATTAGGTGTTACTTATGACAATTTTGAGAGGGGCCTGGAACCTAACTCCCTCACTTCCCATTGACTTACATTATAAACTGGGTTTCAATTTACAACAGTTTCAATTTACAACCATTCCTTCTGGAACCTAACCCTGGCGTAAACTGAGGGCTACCTGTACTTTAATTTACCATCACTTTTTAGCTTGATGTAATGTCTGCCATAAATACCTTAATAAACCATAAGCAGGTAAAATATGATATCAACTCTGGACTGAATAGCATTTACGGAGCTCCCAGACATATGAAAACTCTTCAAAGAAACTGAAAGGGCACTCTAGGAAACACATTAACAATTTAAAGGTGTAGTTGTCTCCTATGGTCACAGTGACCATATAAACAAGGATATGTGACAATTGTTTTCTGAAAAAACATAAAATTTAGCCCAAATCACACTACCATATGATCATTAGAATACTTATTTATTTTTGCAATTAAAGGGACAGAAACCCTAATTTTTACTTTCATGATTCAGATAGAACATACCATTTTAAACAACTTTCTAATTTACTTCTATTATCAAATGTTCTGCTTTCTTGTTATCCTTCGTTGAAAAGCAGGGATGTAAGTTCAGGGGTGTGCATGTGTATGCAGCACTATATAGCAGCAGTTTTGCATCAATGTTATACATTAACAGTAGCACTAGATGGCAGCACTATTTCCTGTCACGTAGTGCTTCAGACATGTGCCCACTACCTACCTAGGTATCTTCAACAAAGAATAACATGAGAATGAAGAAAATTTGGTAACAGAAGTAAATTGGAAACTTTTTTTAAAATAGTATTTTCTATTTAAATAATCAAAGAACATTTTGGGGTTTTATGTCTCTTTAACTATTTGCATGTTTTAAAATCTTAATTCTAAAGTTATTCAAATTTATATGAAACTATTAATTGCACAAACTGAAAGTAATATAGAAGTGGATAACCTCTTCTTACTGGGTAGTATTAAATCAATCATAATTTATAGAAGATGTGCGTTTCGATTCGTTCCGAATCGAAATTCGGCCGAATTTGTTAAATTCGGCGATTCGGATCGAGTCGAATTTCCGAATTATGGTAGTACCGAATCTACCGAATAAATCCGAATTAGTTCGGATTTATTTGTTACATTCGGATGGCCATGGATTACACTAGTATTGGTTAGGTTATATCACTCTGCTATGGGTTACACCTAATATACAGTACATAATACTAGTCTAATACACAGCACACCCCACCTAACACATACCGAAATTCCGAATTTCCGCATAGAACCGAATCCAGACGAATTTATTAGAATCTGAATGAATCCGAAACAAATTCATTCTAATTTTTCCGAATTTGAATCGATCCGAACCGAAATTCGAAACCATCTGAATCGATCTGAAACGAACCGAAACAAATTTTTCGGCCATGCACAAGTCTAATAATTTACCACAAAATCCTGTGAAGCCGCTGCTTTTTAAATTGTATTTTTATTTTTGTGTAACTAGATTTCCTTGTGATATCACTTAATTCAATTTTTTTTTATTCATTTAAATGGCTTAGAAAATTAAAGGGACACTGAACCCAAATTTTTTCTTTAGTGATTCAGATCATGCAATTTTAAGCAACTTCCTAATTTACTCCTATTATCAATTTTTCTTCATTCTCTTGCTATCTTTATTTGAAAAAGAAGACATCTAAGATTTTTTTTGGTTTAGAACTCTGGACAGCACTTTTTTATTGGTGGATGAATTTATCCACCAATCAGCAAGAACAACCCAGGTTGTTCACCAAAAATGGGCCAGCATCTAAACTTACATTCTTGCATTTCAAATAAAGATACCAAAAAAATGAAGAACATTTGATAATTGGAGTACATTAGAAATTTGCTTAAAATTTCATGCTCTATCTAAATCACAAAATATAAAAATTGGGTTCAGTGTCCCTTTAAGAAAAAAACAAAAACAATTGCCCGAGTCTAAATATGTACACATAATTATTGATGGATTGGAATGTGGATTGGTGTGAAAAATCACATAAAAAAAAGAGGACCCTTTGCATAATCATTTTGATTGATTGCAATGGGAGTCATTAGCAAACACCTATCCTTGGTTATTGTTTTCTCTGTATTTTTAATGTGACACAGTGCTATACAGAGGTTCCAATTAATAAATACAAGACAAGAAGACAGACTGGGCTAGAAGGATTAAATAGGCTATAGGGATAGTGGTAATGGCAATATTTAAAAAAAGGATCAGTCATGCCATTCGAGATTGCCAGTGAAATGTTAAAAAGGGCTGATAGCAGTGTTTTTTTTTTTTTAAAAAAACATAAATGATAAAAAAACATGTTTTACACGTTGCAAACTAAAAAGCTGTGGCTACTGTCTTCTATAAAATATTAATATCCTAAACATGAAATCTTTCTAATAAAAAGCAGAAAAGTCTATTTTTAAACTCATGACTTAAAATACATATTGTAGCATTATACAATAAAAAGAAAATGTATGCTTACCTGATAAATTTATTTCTTTTTTGACACGATGAATCCACGGATCATCTTAATTACTAATGGGATATTCACCTCCTGGTCAGCAGGAGGCGGCAAAGAGCACCACAGCAGAGCTGTTAAATAGCTCCCCCCTTCCCTCCCACTCCAGTATTCGACCGAAGTTCAGGAAAGAAAAGAAAAGCCAAGGTGCAGAAGTGTCTGAAGTTTAAAATACCCAACAACCTGTCTTACAAGAACAGGGCGGGCCGTGGACTCATCGTGTCAAAAAAGAAATACATTTATCAGGTAAGCATAAATTTTCTTTTCTTTTTATGACACGATGAGTCCACGGATCGTCTTAATTACTAATGGGATTCAATCCCCAAACTAGAGTACACAGATGATACGGGAAAGACAAGACAGGGAACCTAAATGGAAGGCACCACTGCTTAAAGAACATTTCTCCCAAAAGCGGCCTCAGCCAAGGCAAAAGTGTCAAATTTGTAGAACTTTGAAAAAGTGTGAAGAGAGGACCAAGTTGCAGCCTTGCAAATCTGTTCCACAGAAGCTTCATTTTTGAATGCCCATGAGGAAGCAACAGCCCTCGTGGAATGAGTCGTAACTCTCTTAGGAGGTTGCTGTCCAGCAGTCTCATATGCAAAACGTATGATACTCTTCAGCCAAAAAGAAAGAGAAGTAGCTGTAGCTTTCTGTCCCTTACGTTTTCCTGAGAAAATCACAAACAAAGAAGAAGACTGATGAAAGTCCTTAGTCGCCTGCAGGTAAAACTTTAAAGCACGGACCACGTCCAAATTGTGCAGAAGTCAATCCTTCTGAGAAGAAGGATTAGGGCACAAAGAAGGAACAACAATCTCCTAATTAATGTTCCAATCAGAAACGACCTTAGGAAGAAATCCTAATTTAGTACGTAAAACTACTTTATCTGAATGGAAAATAAGGTAAGGAGACTCATACTGCAATGCAGAGAGTTCTGACAATCTCCGAGCAGAAGAAATAGCCACAAGAAATACAACTTTCCAAGATAACAACTTAATATCTAAGGAATGCATAGGCTTGAAGAACTTTGAGAACTAAATTAAGACTCCATGGAGGAGTAACTGGTTTGAACACAAGCCTGATCCTGACCAAGGCCTGACAAAATGATTGTACATCTGGGACATCCGCCAGACGTTTGTGTAACAAAATAGATAAAGCCAAGATTTGACCCTTTAGGGAACTTGTCGATAAACCTTTCTCCAACCCTTCTTGGAGAAAAGACAAAATTCTAGGAATCCTAACTCTACTCCAATGAGTAGGATTCACACCAATAGAGATATTTGCGCCATATCTTATGGTAAATCTTTCTAGTTACAGGCTTACGAGCCTGAATTATGGTCATGGTCGCTTGGATAAAATTAAGCGTTCATTCTCCAAGCAGTCAGCTTCAGAGAAACTAGATTTGGGTGAAGGAAGGGCCCTTGAATTAGAAGGTCCTACCTCAACGGAAGTCTCCAAGGTGGCAGAGATGACATATACACCAGATCTGCATACCAAATCCCGCGAGGCCAAGCAGGAGCAATTAGGATTAGACATGTGCGATTCGTTTCGGATCGATTCGGAAATTCGTCCGATTTCGTAAAATTCGGGGTCCGAATTTCCGAATTAAAATAGTGCCGAATCTACCGAATAAATCCAAATTAGTACGGATTTATTCGGTAGATTCGGATGTCCATGGATTACACTAGTATTGTACAGTATATTAGGTTATATCACTCTGCTATGGGTTACACCTAATATACAGTACATAATACTAGTCTAATACCACCTAACACTTACCGAAATGCCGAATTTCCGAACCAAATCGAACCGAATACAGCCGAATTTATTCGAATCTGAATGATTCCCGAAACGAATCCGAACCAAATTGATTCAAATTTTTCCGAATTCGAATCGATCTGAACCGAAATCCGAATCAATCTGAACCGAATTTTTTCGCCATGCACATATCTAATTAGGATCACCGACGCCCTCTCCTGCTTGATTCGAGCAATGAGAAGCGCAAACGGAGGAAATAGGTATGCTAGACTGAAGGTCCAATGAACCGCCAGAGCATCTATCAGTTCCGCCTGGGGGTCCCTGAACCTTGACCCGTATCTCGGGAGCTTGGCATTCTGTTGAAATGCCATGAGCTCTAATTCCGGCTGCCCCACTTGAGAATCAGGCTGGAAAACACTTCCGGATGGAGTTCCCACTCCCCCGGATGAAAGGTGTGCCTGCTCAGAAAGTCCGCCTCCCAGTTGTTCACCCCTGGGATGTGGATCGCTGACAGGTAGCAAGAATGGGCCTCCGCCCACTGAATTATCTTGGTTACCTCCATCATCGCTAAGGAACTCCTTGTTCCTCCCTGATGATTGATGTAAGCCACTGAAGTAATGTTGTCCAACTGGAACCTGATAAACTGGACTGAGGCTAACTGAGGCCAGGCCAGAAGAGCATTAAAGATCGCTTTCAGTTCCAGGATGTTTATAGGAAGAACAGACTCCGACTGAGTCCAAAATCCCTGAGCCTTTAGGGAGCCCCAGACAGCTCCCCACCCAAGAAGGCTGGCGTCTGTTGTCACAATCACCCAAGACGGTCTGCGAAAGCAGGTTCCCTGGGAGAGATGATCCAGAGACAACCACCATTGAAGAGAGTCCCTTGTCTCCTGCTCCACAGTTATTCGAGGAGACAAGTCTGCATAATCTCAGTTCCATTGCCTGAGCATGTTTAACTGCAGACGTCTGAGGTGGAACCGAGCAAACGGGATGATGTCCATTGCCGCCACCATCAGCCAGATTACCTCCATGCACTGAGCCATTGACGGCCGAGGAGTGGACTGAAGGACTAGACAAGTATCGATAATCTTTGATTTCCTGACTTCTGTCAAACAAATCTTCATAGATAGGGAATCTATTATGGTTCCTAAGAAAGTTACCCTTGTATTTGGGACTAAGGAACTATTTTCCAAATTTACCTTCCACCCGTGAGATCTCAGGAAAGATAACACCATGTCAGTGTGGGATCTTGATTGTTGAAAAGATGGCGCCTGGACTAGAATGTCATCCAGATAAGGCGCCACCCCAATGACCCATGACCGAAGTACCGCCAACAGAGACCCCAGAACCTTTGTAAAGATTCTGGGAGCCGTGGCCAGACGGAAAGGAAGAGCCACGAACTGGAAGTGTTTGTCCTGGAAGGCAAACCTTTGGAACTTGTGATGATCCCTGTGAATAGGAACATGTAGAAACGCGTTCTTTAAATCCACTGTTGTCATAAATTGACCCTCCTGGATCAATGGAAGAATGGAACGAATAGTTTCCATTTTGAAGGACGGAACCCTGAGAAATTTGTTTAGACTCTTGAGGTCTAAAATTGGTCTGAAGGTTCACTCCTTTTTGGGAACCACGAACAGATTGGAATAAAAACCCTGACCCTGTTCCTGTGCTGGAATGGAACAATCACTCCCAGGGCGAAGAGGTCTCCTACACAATGTAAGAACGCCTCTCTCTTTGTCTGGTCTGCAGATAATCTTGTAGAAACCTGCCTCTGGGAGGAAAATTTTTGAACTCCAATTTGTATCCCTGAGACACTATTTCTATTGCCCAGGGATCCTGAACGTCCCGAACCCAAGCCTGAGCGAAGAAGTAAAGTCTGCCCCCTACCAGATCCGATCCCGGATCTGGGGCATGCCCTTCATGCTGTCTTGGATTCAATAGCAGGCTTCTTGGATTGTTTACCCTTATTCCAAGACTGGTTGGGTCTCCATGTAGGCTTAGATTGTTCCTGCTTAGAGGAGGAAGAGGAAGAATTTCCTTTGAAATTTCGAAAGGAACGAAAATTACTCTGTCGTCCTTTTTGTTTGTTTCTCTTATCCTGAGGGAGGAGATGACCCTTACCTCCCGTGATATCAGAGATAATTTCCGTCAGGCCAGGTCCAAACAAGGTCTTCCCCTTGTAAGGAATCGCTAGAAGCTTAGACTTAGATGACACATCCGCAGACCAAGGCTTTAACCATAAGGTTTTGCGGGCTAGAATAGAGAAACACAAAATCTTAGCTCCCAGTTTAATAATTTGAAGGGAAGCGTCCGTAACAAAGGCATTAGCTAGTTACAGAGCTTTTATCCTGTCTTGAATCTCCTCCAAGGAAGTCTCAGTCCTGAGAGACTCAGACAGTGCATCAAACCAATATGCTGCCGCACTAGTGACGGTAGCAATGCACGCAGCTGGCTGCCATTGCAGACCCTGGTGAACATAAATCTTTTTAAGTAAATCCCCTAACTTCTTGTCCATAGGATCTTTGAAAGCACAACTATCCTCTATGGGAATAGTAGTTCTCTTGGCTAAGGTGGAAACGGCCCCTTCCATCTTAGGAACTGTTTGCCAAGACTCCTTGAAAGAGTCAGCTATGGGAAACATCTTCTTAAAAATAGGAGAGGGAGAAAAGGGTATGCCTGGTCTCTCCCACTCCTTAGTAATGATCTCTGGAGCTCGCTTTGGAACAGCAAATACGTCTGAGTAGACCCTGCAGACCCTGGTGAACATAAATCTTTTTAAGTAAATCCCCTAACTTCTTGTGCATAGGATCTTTGAAAGCACAACTATCCTCTATGGGAATAGTAGTTCTCTTGGCTAAGGTGGAAACGGCCCCTTCCATCTTAGGAACTGTTTGCCAAGCCTCCTTGAAAGAGTCAGCTATGGGAAACATCTTCTTAAAAATAGGAGAGGGAGAAAAGGGTATGCCTGGTCTCTCCCACTCCTTAGTAATGATCTCTGAAGCTTGCTTTGGAACAGCAAATACGTCTGAGTAAGAAGGGACCTTGAAATATCTGTCCAATTTACTAGACTTCGTAGGGGCAACCACTACCGTGGAGTCACAGTCGTCCAAAGTAACCAAAACCTCCCTAAGCAACAGGCGGAGGTGTTCTAGTTTAGACCTAAAAGTTACAACCTCCGAATCTGTCAGAGGCAATAAACTTTCTGAATCTGAAATTTCACCTTCAGATGGAACCGCAGTACCCTCCTCTTCAGGTCCTTGGGAGGGTACCTCCAAAATTGCCACAATTGCATCAGAAACCTCACTTACTGAATGTCTGGTTTTCCTCTTACGTTTACCCTGGAACATTAGGAAAGCAGACAATGCATCAGAAATTGTAGAAGACATAAGGGAAGCTATGTCTTTTAAAGTAACTCCAGCGGGAGCTACAGTAGAAGTGCAGGGCACTACTTGTGCGGGCGGTAAAATTTGGGATGCTTGGGGAGAAAGCTGCAGCATACCTTGAACCTTGTCATTAGACTTTTGGACAGCATCCGCTTTTGAAAAGTTTTGCTCAGGAAAAATCTTTTCCCTATAACTTAAAGTCCTCTCAATACATGAGGGACAGAAAGGGATTGGTGGTTCCATATTTGCATCAAAACACAAGGAGCAAGTGACACTTTGCAAGTCTCCTTGGTCCATACTGAATCACAATAATATAATTATGCAATAAAAACTTTAATTTTGACACAAAAAGTTTGAATGCAAAAAACGTTACTGTCCCTTTAAATTTAAAAGTGTAACTTTTTTACTGCGTGTGTAAAAACGTAACCAAAAGACCATACACTAATAAAATTGACACCCCTACACCTCAGCAGCTCTGCTGAGGTGCCTACCTAACTGCAAGACCGGAGACCTCTTTCTCCCTCCTGGCAAGCAATCCAGACTCGACAGGGGAACGATTCAGCTACCCTCCGGACCTAGAAACGCCTGATCAGTCAGAAACATGCGCTTCTAGGCAGAGTAAATTATCCGGTCTGTACTGTGTCTTCAGATAGAGGCGCAGCGAAAAAGCGTGCAATACAGAAAGATCCGCCCATTGTGGGCGTGGCTAACAGTAAAAACACTCTCCGGGTCGTTATTTCGTATGAAAAATAACGCCATGATAAAAGAACCACCAGAGCCATCAAAAGTGCTCATCTCCCAGCCCCAGTGCCTGCTAAACGCTGTCAAGTTCTCTCAGACTCTGAGAGCTTTCATTGTCCCCTAAAAAAGAGCCTTATACCATAAGCCCTTTATGTAGTGTAATGATATATAGTAAAGTTCTCCTTTTCCTCTAAGTGTCCCAGGAAAATAACATAGCACTTACCTCATATGTCTGCCTGACAGCAAAGGCAGTTCACCAGGTTTGAGGGGTCCTATCCCCCACATGGACCTGTGAAGAAATAGAAATTCCTGAATAAATATTCCTCAGGTTTTCAGGGTTAGGGCAGCAATAATATATGGGAGGAGCAGTGAGAATTATGTCCCACAAGTTCCCATTGCTCTAAAGCAACCAATGCTGTACTGAAGAGGCTGATATGGACTACGGCTACACCCTAGACCAAAGCAGCACAATCCTGCACTGCTTTAAAAATAATAAACTCTTGATTGAAGAATCTTTTCTAACACCTCACTTTACCACTTCCTATCACTAATGTAGGCAAAGAGAATGACTGGAGTGGGAGGGAAGGGGGGGAGCTATTTAACAGCTGACCAGGAGGTGAATATCCCATTAGTAATTAAGATGATCCGTGGACTCATCGTGTCATTAAAAAGAAATACATATAAATAAAACATTGTATATACCTGTATAATATACCCACATCCCCAATGTTCCTATGGGTTAAATATTAAGTATTTTTTTTTTTTTGTTCTTTATTGGAGGTTGCAGACATAATGAATGTATAGGTGTTCCATGGGAGTAGCTTGCATTTAAAAGGGATAGGAAAATCAAAATTAAACTTGCATGATTCAGATAGAGTATGTCATTTTAAGACACTTTTAAATGTACTTATTTTTCCACAAGGGATACCAAGAAAACAAAGCACATCTGAAAATAGAATACGCACATATCCTACACTAGTAGAAGCTAGCTGCTGATTGGTGCCTGCACACATTTGTCTCTTGCGATTGGCTAACTAGATGGGTTCAGCTAGCTGCCAGTAGTGCAATGATGCTCATTCAGCAAAAGATAACAAGATAATGAAGCAGAAGTTGTTTAAAATTGTATGTTCTATCCAAATCATAAAAGTATATTTTGGGGTTTCCTGTCCCTTTAATGGAGAAACATCAAAGTGGGTTTCAAATTTAAAAGGCACATCCTCGATATTAGATGCACCTTGCCAGCCATATCAGTCTCACCAGCTTTTCAGTGCTACAATCTTCAAATCAGCCAAGAGGATTTCAGTAGCTCTCATCCTACTGGCTGATTTGAAAATGTCAGTCAATAGGAATGCAAGGTACCCCAAATTTAAAAAGGTACCTTACATTCAAGCTTCAGTGTACGGTGGTGACCATATAAAGAGGATCCTCCATGCTGGATGTCCGCGCTGGCGGCAAAGAAGCTCTGCTCCACCGCAGCTCCACGCCTCCACAGCACCGGGATGAAGAAAGAAGATGGCCCCGCGATGGATGAAGATGTCGCCGCATGGATGAAGACTTCTCGCCGCCTGGATGAGGATGGATGTCCGGACTTCAGGAACCATGAGTAGATTTTATGGGGTTATTTATTTTTTTTAAGATTAGGGATGGGCACTGTAATAGAGCTGAATGTCCTTTTAAGGGCAATGAGCATACAAATGCCCCTTTAGGGGCAATTGGTAGCTTAGGTTTTATTTAGATTTAGGATTTTTATTTTGGGGGGTTGGTTGGGTGGGGGGTTTTACTGTTGGGGGACTTTGTCATTTTTTTTCTGTAAAAGAGCTGTTTAATTTATGGCAATGCCCTACAAAAGCACCTTTTAAGGGCTATTGGTAGTTTATTGTAGGTTAGGGTGTGTTTTTATTTTGGGGGGGCGTTTTATTTTTATAGGGCTATTAGATTAGGTGTAATTGTTTTTATTTTTGATAATTTCGTATTTTTTGTAATCTTAGAGTGTTTTTATTTTTCGTAATTTTAGTGTATTATTTTTTATAATTTAGGTTTTTTAATTGGTAGTTTTTTTTAATGTTATTAGAATAGTAATGTTAGGTTAGTTTATAGTTTAATGTTAGTCTTTTTTTATTTGACAGGTAAGTTTTTATTTATTTAAAGATAGTTATATTGTAACTTTTAATTTAAAGTTATGGGGTGTTAGGTTTAGGAGTTAATAGTTTAAATTAGTGTTTTGCAATGTGGTGGTCCGGCGATTTAGGGGTTAATAGGCTTAGTTTATTAGTTACAATGTGGGGGGCTGGCGGTTTACATGTTAATAGGTTTATTTAATAGTTGCGATGTGGGGGGCCGGCAGTTTAGGGGTTAATATGTTTATTTAGTGTCAGCGATGTCAGGGAGCGGCGGATTAGGGGTCAATAACTTTATTTAGGTGTCGGCGATGTTGGGAGTGGCGGTTTAGGGGTTATTAGTTTTATTATAGTAGTAGTGATGTGGGGAGGGTGGGGAGGGCGGTTTAAGGGTCAATAGGTTTACTTAGGTATTAGCAATGCGGGGGGCGGCAGTTTAGGGGTTAATCACTTTAATTAGTGTCTGTGATGTCGGGGGGCGGCGGACTAGGGGTGTTTAGACTAGCGGTTTATGTTAGGGTGTTAGGTTTAAACATAACTTTCTTTACCCCATAGACATCCATGGCGTTGCTTTACAGCGATTTGCCATTCCGCGATCGCAGGTGTTAGTTTTTTTCTAACACTCTCTCCCCACTGATGTCTATGGGGGAAAGCATGCACGAGCACGTAAACTCAGCCCATGGCTTTTGTGCGGTATTGAGCTTAACGCCCCATAACGCACAGCACAAGTAGGTTTTTCAGTAACTCGTAATGGCAGCGCAATGGAAAGTGCGGTACCGCTCATTTTATTGCGTTATTTACGCACCCAGAATAGTGCAAAACTCGTAATCTAGCCGTATTAAAGGCACAAAGAGGGTCAGCCTACTTTCATTTAAAATATTGTTATATTGTGAGCCCTAGTGGCTGAATTTGATTAGCAATTCATTCTAAGATGGTCACTGTCTGCTCCATATGCATATACAAAAATGACAAGAACCAATACACATAAAAATGCTTGGATCAAAAGTTCTATTTTCACTGGCATAAGTATCAAGAATTTTAAACAACAGTGGTCAGATTGTAATGAGTTGAGTAAATGGACTTTGTATATTTGGTATACTTGCTTAAAGGGACATTAAACTGCTGAGTACAACTATAGTATCTTGGTTACTACTCACCATGCTGTTGTTTTTCCTCTTGTGCCTGCAGCTATCTTCAAAGTAATTCTCTTATTTTAACCCCTTACAAGTATTAGTGAAGTTCTGCATCTTCACAATGGGCGCCGCCATCTTGGTGTTTGTATTTGTTATCTAACTTTTAAACTGTGCAAAAAATTGGAAAAATGTAATGCTTCTGCTTCCTATTATGCGATCTAAACTGAAGAGAAAGGTACAGCTTTTAAAAAAGCTTGTAACATAACAGATCTGTTAAAGTGCACTACTCCTGTCACTGGATTAGGGTTGCTACCTCGGCCATATTTTCCTGGACACTTATGAGTTACACATGCTGCAGGGTGTGCAGACAGAAACATGCATTCTGCTGCTGGATAGCACAAAAATAGTGACCCTGGACAGCACTATTCATGTTCCCCTCTGCAGACCCTGCAGCATGTTATAACACATAAGTGTCCAGGTAAAACATGGCCGAGGTGGCAACGGTACATGTGCTACAAGATGGCAGCACCCAGTATAAAATGTAGAGTTTTGACAACTGCAGGTACAGGAGGGAAAACAATTGCATGATGAATACTGTAGTAACTATGCTACTGTAGTTGTACCCAGCAGTTTAATGTCCCTTTAATACTGCTCCCTTTGACTTTATAAAAAATTATTTATTAAAACATATTGAAATATTTGTAAAGCACCTTAAACCAGTAGTAATACCAGTAGCATAATTACATCAATTAACAGTGATCTTAGTGGTCTTAGTGTTTGGCATTAGTATATTTACTTACTTTAGAAAGATGCTGAAACGTTGCTGTAAAAACAAAGATGGCAATTCACCCATAAACACCTTTCCCCACTTACTTCTTACCAATTTTTCGGAACCAGTGCGCTTCATTAGTTCTCTGGTTGTTGCTCAGAGATCCTTCTTTTATAGGCTCTGCAAGCTTCTTGTGAGCTTAATTTCAAAGACAGAAAAAAAATGAACCATCAAATCAGTAAATGAGTAATAGCATCTACAGTCTGTCAAATTTTTGTCTTGTCTATGCAGCCTAGTCACTAAGCGAGGCAGTTTCAGTGAATATTGGACTGTCTTGTGGTCTGTAGCTTAAAATATAGATGCTATGGTTAACTGTTACTACCTAAAACTCTTCACTGGACTAGCAAATGTTTGAAGTGGACACACCAGTTGTTGATTGTAAAAAATTGAGATTGTGGGATTTCTAGATGTAATTTACATGTAAAAGGCAAACATGTAAAAAACTGTCAGCATAGGCAGGTGGAACCAATGAAAAGGCTACACCTTATCAGCTAATATGCTTTGACAGATAGAGTGTGAACAGTTAGGTCACTGCGGGGGAATTCAAAACCACAATTAACTGAACAAATGTTTATTTTTTAAGCAGGTAAACACCACTTTATAGAATGGAAAGTGACACTGTAAACCTAGGTTCTGCAATCTAAGACATGTTTAGCCCACAACTTTACTTGGCACAGGAACAAGCTGCCATATCCCTAGATCAAGCCCTGTTCATGTGGGCATGCAGCTATAGTTTTAAGGCTAAGATCTAACTTCTGATTTGTATATAGGGTTGAGGGATCTGATCTGAGGTGGGATTTATGTATTGTTGTGACAGAGGGGTTGTAAGGTCAGGGGTCTGAATTACTGTCTGATGTGGGTATGTAGCCACAGGGCCTAGGGTCTTATGTGGTTATAGCACTAACAGAGAGGTTTCAGGGGTTGGGGTCTAATCAGAGTTCTGATTTGGTTCTGGTGCTATTACAGGGATCTGAGCTGAGGTCAGGTAGGGAAATTGGGCTACAGATCCAGGGCTATAATTTGAGATCAGGTGTGGGAAAGGGACTGCAGGTCCAAGTGGCTGATCTGAGATCTAATGTGGATATTGGATTGCAGGGTCAGTGATCATATGTAAGGCCTTACATGGGTCTGACACAGGGGTTTGACGTGAGATCTGATTTGGCTATGGGGTTGAAAAGCTTCAGGATCAGTGGTCTGATCTGAGGTGACATGGGTATGGTGTTGCAAGGAAGGATGTCTGATATGAGGTTTTGATGTGGTTATGGGGCTGCATGTTCTCAGGTCTGAGGTGTGATGCAGGTATGTATGTGAACAGGTCTTATATGGGTATGGGGCTCACAAGCTTTAGGGTCAGTGGTCTGATCTGAGGTGACATGGGTATGGTGTTGCAGAGTATAAAGTCTGATATGAAGTCTGAATAAAGCATAACATACCTGTGTTTAAAAAAGATAACAGAAGCTCTGTGTCCGCAGTCCTGGGAAAGACAATACATTTTATTATGTGAGATACAGAAACTGAGAAGGCAATGAGCCAAGGAACTTTACATCATAAGGAGTCCTTTATTAATTAAATTGAGTGATCAGTAATTTAGGACATGCTTCTTTATACAGTAGTTAATGATGTCTGACCAACAGATTAAAAAAGCTCAAATTACCTATATCTCTTAGCATTAAAACAGTAAATC
Organism: Bombina bombina; assembly: GCF_027579735.1. Classification (NCBI taxonomy): domain Eukaryota; kingdom Metazoa; phylum Chordata; class Amphibia; order Anura; family Bombinatoridae; genus Bombina; species Bombina bombina. The sequence goes on from NC_069499.1 coordinate 637,657,500, forward strand.
CTATTTCTTCTCTCAATTCATTGAAAGTATTCATTAATGAGATCAAGCCTGCCTGTCCAGGCAGATTGGCAGGAAAAGAGCAATGTCTACTAGAGATGTGCATTTGGCTGTGTATTAATGCAAATTTGGCTGAATTTATGCTGGTGAGTCATCCAATACACGAAAAGATGAATACATTATTAGACAAAACGGACAAAAAAACAAATGGTTGCTAAACCAAATCAATTTGTTCATTTTGGCACCATGAAAAGTTACAGAAAGGATCTATATTGTTTGGCTAATCAGCTAAATTGTTTGTAATGGTGTACAGGGGTCTGACAATTTATGTGCCTATTGTCTCCTGTCCAGTCCTGCCCTAGTATTACTAATAATTGATGTTAGCGACGCTAAATGTTGGATTTTAGTCATACAGCCTTGTTTATTCAAGCCTTTGAGGGACATGAAAGTCATTATTCAGATAGATCATGTGATTTTAATAAACTTTCCAATTTACTTCTATTATCCATTTCTCTTGGTATCCTTTGGTCAGGAGCTGCTGATTGGTGGCTGCCCATATATGCCTCATGTTCTTGGCTCACCTGTGTTCAGCTAGCTCCCAGTAGTGTATTGCTGCTTCTTTAACAAAGGATACCAAGATAATTAAGCAAATAAGATAATGGAAGTAAACTGATGAGTTGTTTAAAATTGTATTCTCTATCTGAATCATGAAAGAAAAAAAATGAGTTTCATGTCTCTTTAACCCCTTGCTCCAAAAGGACGTATATATATGTCATGGGGTACATAGCCCATCATACCGCATGCCGTCTATATACGTCTGACCTTAAGCAAGTTCATGCAGCTCTTGGTTGTGAAATTCATGCAGCTCTGCTCTTGGTTGTCAAGTAAAAGCCGAGAGCTGCTCTTCCTGGACTACAGGCATCTGTCTTCATATGGTAACGGAGCATGGTCTGTGTCATTGTCTGTAACGATCATCCGTTTGTGCCAGTGGAAGGTTTGGGAGGGATGGAGGGAGGCAGATGAGTGGCACAGTGGTGGAGGGGGGGAGGGGCAGCACCCTTCCTGCAGAAAAAAAGTTTGGAAGGAGTGAAAGGGAGGGGATGCTACACTACAGAAATGTGTTTTAATCAGTGTGGGGTGGCCTACATAATGAGTGAGAGGGGGGACACCCCTACCCAGGAAAAAATTATTAAAGAACAATAAATAACTTATTAAAAGCAACAACACCAAAAAACTATAAACTGGGTACTGGCAGACAGCCGAGCTGCCAGTACCTAAGATGGCATACACCATTAGGAGGGAGGAGGGTTAGAGAGCTGTTTAGGAGGGATCAGGGAGGTGGGAGGGTAAAGGGGATCCTACACTGCAGAAAATAAATAAATACAATTAATTTATTTAAAAAAAAAAAAAACTAAGAAACTTCATACTGGCAGACTGTCTGTGAGTACTTAAAATGATGATCAGGAGTGTGGGTTTGTGAGGGATCAGGAAGGTAGGAAGTGTCAGGTGGGAGGGTTATCCCTTTATTAAAATACTATTACTCTTACCAGCTAACTAATTAACCCCTTCACTGCTGGTAATTTCAGAAGTGTGGTGCACAGCTGCAATTAGCGGCCTTCTAATTGCTAAAAACTAATCACAAACCCATGCATGTATGCTATTTCTGAACAAAGGGGACCCCAGAGAGCCTTTTACAACCATTTGTCTTATGACTGAAGTAGTTGTGTGTAAATAATTTCAGTGAGAAACCCAAAGTTTGTGAAAAAGTTAAAAAAAACAATCAGCTAGATTACGAGTTTTGCGTTATGACTCAAATAGCATCGGTATGGGCCATAACGCTTCATTTTCCCTAATGCTGCTATTAAAAGTCTTGTAGGTATAGGTGTACTGCACACCTTTTTGGCCGTCATGCAACGTTAGTACCGCACTTTTAAAAAAGTCCTTTTTCAATGGGAGTTTCATAGCGCCGGTATTACGAGTTTTGCCTGGGAGGCCAAAAAGTGAGCGGTACAATGAGTTTTAGGTTACAAAGCTGTAGCATAAAACTCATAACTAAAGTGTTAAAAAGTACACTAACACCCATAAACTACATATTAACCCCTAAACCGAGGCCTTCCCGCATTGCAAGCACTATAATAAATTTATTAACCCCTAATCTGCCGCTCCCGACATCACCGCCACTTAAAAAATGTATTAACCCCTATTGCGCTGCTCCTCGACATCGTCACCACTATAATAAACCTATTAACCCCTAAACCACTGCACTCCCGCATAAAAACACTATTTAAAGATTATTAACCCCTAATCTGCCGTCCGCCCACAACGCTGCAATAATAAACCTACTAACCACTAAACCGCAAGCCCCCCACAACGAAATATACTAAAATAAACTATTAACCCCTAAATCTCTGGCCTCCCATATCACTAACTCTACATAAATATATTAACCCCTAAACCTAATCCTAAGCATAACCCTAACACCCCGTAACTTAAATATAATTAAAATAAATCTAAATTAAACTTACAATTATAACCTAAATAATTACTATTTAAAACCAAATACTTACCTGTAAAAAAAAAAACTAAGCTAGCTACAAAATAACTAATAGTTACATTGTAGCTATCTTAGGTTTTATTTTTATTTCACAGGTAAGTTTGTATTTATTTTAACTAGGTAGACTAGTTAGTAAATAGTTATTAACTATTTAATAACTACCTAGTTAAAATAAATACAAATTTACCTGTAAAATAAAACCTAACCTGCCTTACAATAAAACCTAACATTACAATAACATAAAATAAATTAAATTAATTAAATACAATTATCTAAATTACAAAAAAAGCACACTAAATTACACAAAATAAAAAACAAAATGATCAAAAATAAAAACAAATTACACCTATTCTAATAGCCCTATCAAAATAGTGTGATGCGGGAATCCAGACGTGGACCCGTTGCTCAGTGTGCCTAGAGGGATATGGCTGTACCTCACTGACGAGGCCCACAATAGGCCGAAACGTAAGTCTGGGGTTTTGCTGTTTCTCTCGTTCAGAGAAGGATTGCCTGGTATTTCGGGGCTGGACTGTACTGTGAAGTCAGGATCAGACTGATATGCTTCAGGAAAGTTCTTCTGTGTGTAAGGCACATGTTGAGCAAAAAGAGGCTACTTCTTAGGTGGTAACTAGCCATAGAACAAGCTATTATTCATTTCCAGGTTAAGCGCTTCTCTCTTTTTATTTATGCAAATTATGACATTTTGGGAAGTCTCCCTAAGTGTGATGTGGGAATCCAGAAGTGGACCCGTTGTTCAGTGTGCCTAGAGGGATATGGCTGCACCTCACTGATGAGGCCCACAATAGGCCAAAACGTACGTCTGCGGTTTTGCTGTTTCTCTCGTTCAGAGAAGGATTGCCTGGTATTTCGGGGCTGGACTGTACTGTGAAGTCAGGATCAGACTGATATGCTTCAGGAAAGTTCTTCTCTGTGAAAGGCACATGTTGAGCAAAAAGAGGCTACTTCTTGGGTGGTAACTAGCCATAGAACAAGCTATTATGATATTGTTTGTTTCCAGGTTGAGCACTTCTCTCTTTTTATTCTATCAAAATAGGGCATTTAGCTCTTTTACATTGCCCAATACCCTAATCTAAAAATAAAACCCACCCAATAAACCCTTAAAAAAAAACTAACACTAACCCCCGACGATCCACTTACAGTTTTCGAAGGCCCGGACATCCATCCTCATCCAGGCGGCAGAAGTCTTCATCCAAGCGGGCAGAAGTCCTCCTCGAAGCTGGCAGAAGTCTTCATCCAAGTGGGCAGAAGTCTTCATCCAGACGGCATCTTCTATCTTCATCCATCCGGCGCCGAGCGGGTCCATCTTCAAGACATCCGGAGTGGAGCATCCTCTTCTTACGAAATCCGCTGGAAAATGAAGTTTCCCTTTAAGTGACGTCATCCAAGATGGCGTCCCTTACATTCCTATTGGCTAATAGAATTCTATCAGCCAATAGGAATTAAAGGGGAAAAAATCCTATTGGCTGTTGCAATCAGCCAATAGGATTGAGCTTTCATCCTATTGGCTGATCCAATCAGCCAATAGGCTTGAGCTCCCATTCTATTGGCTTTTGTGGCGCTCGTTAATTTCCCTATAGCACTCAAAACCCGTAATCTAGCTGAATGTTTTTAATATGATTGCATTTGGCGGCAAAACAGTGGCATAAAATATACCAAAATGAGCTTAGAACAATACCTTGGGTTGTCTACTAAAAAAAATATATAGTTGTGATAGGTAAATAAAAAAATAAAAAACAAGGCTCTATTTCTGTTTTAATGGAGTGATAACAAAAATACTAAAAAAATTTGGTATTTTGGCCAAGTTTTTCTCTGAAATTCCTGGTTAAAGGGACACTGAACCTAATTTTTTTCTTTCATGATTCAGATAAAGCATGCAATTTTAAGCAACTTTCTAATTTACTCATATTATCATTTTTTCTTCGTTCTCTTGCTAGCTTTATTTGAAAAAGAAGACATATAAACTTTTTTGGGGGTACTATGGACTGCACTTTTTTATTGGTGGATGAATTTATCCACCAATCAGCAAGGACAACCCAGGTTGTTCACCAAAAATGGGCCGGCATCTCAACTTACATTCTTGGATTTCAAATAAAGATACCAAGAGAATGAAGAAAATTTGATAACAGGAGTAAATTAGAAAGTTGCTTAAAATTTTATGCTCTATCTGAATCATGAAAGAAAACATTTTGGTTCAGTGTCCCTTTAATGAAGGGGAGGTGGGAGACTGTAGGAAGGTCAGATATTTTCAACCACTTTGACTAAAGTTATTAGAATAAGCAGTTGCATGACTTCTGTGCCCCTGTGAATTGACTCAAATTCAATCAGCGAGTTGTATGTTCTGTTATCATTGAAATTTAAGTTCTATAATATATATTCTATAATGTGAAATTTTTGCTAAATATTGTTGTATATATTTGTTGTTCCCATAAAATGGGAATGAATACGAATCCATTATTTGGCAGAAGTAAATGCCTATATGAACAACATGCGGGCAAACGATGTTTGTGAAAAATCTCAAGCAAATCTTCCGGACAAAACAAATTTTTGCCCGTACACATCTCTAATGTCTTCTCTTTAAATGGATATAAAACTCTAACATTTTCTTTCATGATTCAGATAGAGCATTTTAAACAACTTTCCAATTTACTGCTATTATCAATTGTGCTTCATTTTCTTGGTAGCAATGCACTACTCGGAGCTAGCTGAACACAATGGAAATCCAACGACAGCAGGCATATATGTGCAGCCACCAGTTAGCAGCTAGCTCCTAACTCCTGAGCCTACTTAGGTATACTTTTCAACAACAGATACCAAAATAAAGAAGCAAATTAGATTATAGAAGTAAATTTGAAAGTTGTTCAAAACTGTATGCGCTATCTGAATTATGAAAAAAGAAAATTGTGTTTCCTGTCATTTTAAGCATTTTCAGGATTACCTTAAGTGAGAGCACGTAAAATAACCATATTTATTAATCAACTGATTATTTCACCTGCACTATAGTTCAGCTATTCTCAAAATCTGGCCCGTTAGGGAGGCCCAACAGGTTTGAAAACCAATGGTCTAATACATAGCTATTCCAATTCCTTGTCAGGTGAGGGGGCTCATAGTATAAATATACACCCCACACTAACCCTACTAAGGGGACAGTAGTGAAGCTGCCTGGTAGCACCACAACAACCATAATAATGTCACGCCACAAAATATGCTGACTGGCACAGGCCTTACCTTTTGTCTTCGTCTTTGCCTTCCTCTCCAGCGAGCACAAGTCGCACCAAACATCTACAAGAAATGAGTAAATCTGTCTATCAATCTCTGTCAATCAATCTAAAATTATGTGAGCGCATCTTTTAAATAATAGCAATATAGGTCAGACCTCTTTATTCAGGAGGTAACATTGAAAGCAAATGTACATTTCTTTTTTAAAAGGTTTACCCAGTGACAGCAGGTAGCAACGAGCCATAATAACTCTTACCTCCCTGTAGGACTAAACAAATAAGAAATTACACGAGAAAGTGAAAGCCGTGCAGCCAAATCATGTGATCTGCTTGTGTCACTTTCTCCAGCTCTTATAATGAGAGGTTTTCTAAAGTCATGACAGGGACCAGGCAGAGCTCAGCTATGATACGTTTGCTCTGTGCAGAGAGCCAGGTCCCAATGTTTAAAGGATTGTTATAATAGCGCTTTGCTGCAAAGGTATCCACATCGCAAATCAAACGTGCAGGTGAAATGTTCTAAAGGGATAAAACGATTGTTTATAGATAGTCTTGCAAAGAGGCATGTTAGTACACTTCAACATGTAATGCAGGGGTTCCCTACCAGTAGCGGAATGTTCACTGCAGCATTGCTATGGCAGCAAAGGTTTAATGTAAATGATCCCTTTAGACATTGTGGAATGACAACAACATTTATTTATTAGATCTGGAATGCTTTTGTTTACAATAGTTATAACTTGTAAATGAATAATAAACTTATTTGAGTTGTGGTACTGTGGGTATACTGCACATTTGTATACCGTGTTATATGTATGCAGTGTACTGTAAAATAGTTTAAGTATTTTAACTAGGTTCGCTGTTAAAAAAAATAAAATTTAATTTTGGCGTGTTTTTAGGAACAAGATTTAATCTATGGGATATTAATAACCCTCAAAATAAAGTGGGTGCAACTTTTCCAAGTTTACAATTGTGTGCTTTTTAAAGTCTGCACTATGTAAATCATCTTTCTTTCATATGGTGGCGAGAGTCCACAAGTACATTATGTTTGGGAACTAATACCCAAGCTGTGGAGTCCATGAGAAATTTGGGTGGGATAAACAATTTGTTTTTAAAAAAGGCATAGACCTAATTTCCCGACACCACTAACTAGAGAATGTTCCTACCAAAAGCCGCTTCCAAAGAAACAAAAGCATCAAAGTAGTAGAGTTTAGTAAAGGTTTGCAAGGAAAACCATGTTGCTGCCTTGCAAATTTGTTCTACAGAAGCCTCATTTTTAAATGCCCAGGAAGTACTGGAAACTGATCTGGTAGAGTAAGCAGTAATGCACTTTGGGAGAAACTTTCCCCCCTCCAAGTAAACCTTGTTAATCAAAAGCTTTAAAGGGACACTGAACCCAAATTTGTTAGAGCATGCATTTTTAAGCAACTTTCTAATTTACTCCTATTATCAAATTTCTTCAATCTCTCAGTATCTTTATTTGAAAAGCAAGAATGTAAGTTTAAATGTCGTGCCCATTTTTGGTGAACAACCTGGGTTGTTCTTGCTGATTGGTGGATAAATTCATCCACCAATAAACAAGTGTTGTCCATGGTCTGAACTAAAAATTGGATGGCTCCTTAGCTTAGATGCCTTCTTTTTCAAATAAAGATACAGAAGAATAATTGATAATAGGAGTAAATTAGAAAGTTGCTTAAAAATGCATGCTCTATCAGAATCACAAAAGAAAAAAATTGGGTTCAGTGTCCCTTTAACCAAGAAGCAAAAGTGACGGCCGTGGCCTTCTGGTCTTGGCGTGGACCCGAGAAATGAATTAATAAATTAGATGACTGCCTAAAATTCTTTGCAGCCTGAAGATAAAAAGCTTCAACTACATCCAAATTATGTAAAATCCTTTCTTAAGGATTTTAGGATTAGTACAAAGATTAGGATTAGGACAAAGACTACCTTTGCCAAAAAAATCTAATTTAGTTATTAAAACAGCCTAATCTTGATAAAAAAAAAAAAACAGATAAGAGCATACAATTCAGAAACAGGATCTTCCAAGACAAAAGCTGATTGTCTAAAGAATGCCTAAGTTCAATCATAGAGACTTGTAAGACTCTTAAAGTGAATGTCAAGTTTGAAGAATGTATGTCCGTTTTTTAAAAATCCTATTAAAAACAGGTGCACTTTACATTTCACTCGCTTTGTTAAAATACTTACCTTTATTTCTTGAAAGCTGCTCCAGCGCTTCCCCCGCTCGTCGCAAGTCTCTCCATATTTAAAAAATGACGAATCCGACTTCCTCCAATCACGGCTTTGCCTCAAGCAAAGTTTGCTTTGGGGGGGAAGCCGTGATTGGAAGAAGCCAGATTCGTCATTGCTGATATATGAAGAGGCTTGCGACGGGCGGGAGAAGTGTTGGAGCGGCTTTAAAGAATAAAAGGTAAGTATTTTAACAAAACGAGTAAAATGTAAAGTTTGATGAATGAAAGATGATTTTTAAAAACTGGGCACACATTTGTCAAACTTGACATTCACTTTAAAAACAAAAACAAATTAAGGTTTCAAGGGGGAGAAATCGGTTTAATAACTGGTTTCAACCTGACTAAAGCTGGAACAAAACGTATCAGGAAGCTTAGCAATTTTCCAAGTTGACCATAGAAAAGAAGTCCCCAGGGAAATGGACTGGTGATTTATCCACCACAATAGAGATCGCTTTGTTACAGGATCCAATAGTGGACTAGATTATGAGTGGTGCATTAAATGTTGTAAGCTACTGCTGCGCGCAAGCAATATCGGGTTTATCGTGGCTGTTTGTGCTCTTTGGAAGAAGCGCAAGTAAAAGTAAATGCGACAACTTGAGCGCAATTGAATGTATCGCACGTCTGGATAACGTGACTTCAGAGCAATGGTTATCTAAAAAAATGTCACAAAACACATAAAAAATACATTTAAAAGTACAGCTATTTGGAACAGGATAAAGTACATATAAGATATAATATATAAAATAAAATAATGTGATGAAAATATGTAAATTAGATGGTAGGAAAAATGATAGAAGAAAAGCTGTATGTTAACAGAACAGTATATTATATAAATCATGTAGTTTCCGAACACAGACAAAAGCTGTCAATAGTAGTAACACTACATCTGCAATCCGTATGCAATATAAATAGTCCAAAGCAGTTCATAACATAATAGAAATCAGATAAAATTCCACAGTAATACATCCTGGAATCCAAGTATAGTGCCCAAACCTCTGACGAAGAAGTAACTATCATTCTTCCATCATTTTTCCTACCATCTAATTTACATATTTTCATCTCATTATTTTATATTATATCTTATATGTACTTTATCCTGTGCGCTTAGGTCTTTACCTTTCCTATGAGAAAGTTCTTCACATAGAGAAATATGCTCTAAGTATTTATATATATATATATATATATATATATATATATATATATATATATATATATATATATATACAGTATATATAAAATCATTTATATAGCTAGGTATAGATATATATTATACCAAAATATCATCAGATATATGTAGAAATATGTATTTATGAATAAATAGAACATATTCTATTCTAAATAGAACATTGTAATGTTGAATATTTCATGTCGGTTAGCACATTTGAGAAAATAGGATCAGGTTTGCATGCACATTGCATTGAAGTCTATGGGGTAATACGCTAACATGGTCGCAATATTTCAACTTCTGCTTTTTGTGCGCATCGAGTAAGTGCGCAAGTGAAAACTTTTTACTTTCAACTTCCGTAATATACGCGGAACTCGACACACGCAAAAGCTTACTTACTAGCGGAGTTTGTGCACGAGCAGGGGAGTGATAGATAGTGCTACACTCATAATCAAGCCCAAAATCATTTGGGAAAGTTGATTGTAAACCTTGAACTATTGGCTCAGCTTGCAAAGTTGAAGAGGTCTTACGTGAAACCGAGCAAATAGAATGCCATCTGATGCCACAATCATCAGATCTAGCACTTCCATACAGAGAGCTATTGTAGGGTTGGGAAGTGCCAGAAGCTTTGCACAAGTTGACTGTAACTTTAGTTTTCTCTGAAGATACTCTCATTGAAAAGGAGTCTATGACGAGTCCCAGAAAAGAAACCCTGGTCTGTGGAGACAGAGAGCTATTTGGAACAATAATTTTCCAACCATGTTGTCAAAGAAACCACAAAATATTATTGGTGTGACAATTTGCTAAAGGTAAAGATGGAGCCTGAACCAAGATATTGTCCAGCCACTGAAAAACCTTGAGCTCTGATTACAGTTTTTAGGGTTCCCAGAACCTTCATGAAAATTCAGGGAGCTGTAGCTAAACTAAGCAGTAGACACACAGGCCTCTAGTTATCAACGTGTCTACTTTACCTGCCTTCGCCGGTCCAATACGCCCGCCTAAGCTCGCCTACCATCACCGCCGCGGACCTGAAAAATTTCGCCTAAATTATCAAAAAAGCTGTCAAAAAGCTGCGCACCAAGTACGGGGCGATGAGCAGCGGACTGTGAGAGTTATCACTCATCCGATCTCGCTGCTCTTCGGCTTTTTGACAGCTTTATTGACAAGCTGTCACTAACCACTCATACTAACTATACTGTTCTACCCCCTATACCGCCGCCCCCAGAGCCCCTGCAACAAAATAAAGTTATTAACCCCTAAACCGCCGCTCCTAGACCTCGCCGCTACTCTTATAAATGTATTAGCCCCTAAACCGCCGCCATCTACATAATACCTAGTAACCCCTATCCTGCCCCCCCATACCGCCGCCACCTATAATAAATTTATTAACCCCTATCCTGCGGATCCCGGACCTCGCCGCAACTAAATAGTTTAACCCCAAAAACCGCTGCTCCCGGACCCCGCCGCAACCTATATTAAACTTATTAACCCCTAATCTGCCCCCCCTACACCGTCGCCACCTATAATAAATTTATTAACCCCTATCCTGCCCCCCCTACACCGCCGCCACTATAATAAATTTATTAACCCCTAAACCTAAGTCTAACACTAACCCTAACACCCCCCTAACTTAAATATTAATTAAATAAATCTAAATAATATTTCTCATTAACTAAATTAATCCTATTTAAAACTAAATACTTACCTTTAAAATAAACCCTATGATAGCTACAATATAAATAATAATTATATTGTAGCTATCTTAGAATTTATTTTTATTTTACAGGCAAATTTCAATTTATTTTAACTAGGTACAATAGCTATTAAATAGTTATTAACTATTTAATAGCTACCTAGTTAAAATAAAGAAAAATTTACCTGTAAAATAAAAACTAACCTAAGTTACAATTACACCTAACACTACAGGGAGTGCAGAATTATTAGGCAAGTTGTATTTTTGAGGATTCATTTTATTATTGAACAACAACCATGTTCTCAATGAACCCAAAAAAACTCATTAATATCAAAGCTGAATAGTTTTGGAAGTAGTTTTTAGTTTGTTTTTAGTTATAGCTATTTTAGGGGGATATCTGTGTGTGCAGGTGACTATTACTGTGCATAATTATTAGGCAACTTAACAAAAAACAAATATATACCCATTTCAATTATTTATTTTTACCAGTGAAACCAATATCTCAACATTCACAAATATACATTTCTGACATTCAAAAAAAAAACAAAAACAAATCAGTGACCAATATAGCCACCTTTCTTTGCAAGGACACTCAAAAGCCTGCCATCCATGGATTCTGTCAGTGTTTTGATCTGTTCACCATCAACATTGTGTGCAGCAGCAACCACAGCCTCCCAGACACTGTTCAGAGAGGTGTACTGTTTTCCCTCCATGTAAATCTCACATTTGATGATGGACCACAGGTTCTCAATGGGGTTCAGATCAGGTGAACAAGGAGGCCATGTCATTAGATTTTCTTCTTTTATACCCTTTCTTGCCAGCCACGCTGTGGAGTACTTGGACGCGTGTGATGGAGCATTGTCCTGCATGAAAATCATGTTTTTCTTGAAGGATGCAGACTTCTTCCTGTACCACTGCTTGAAGAAGGTGTCTTCCAGAAACTGGCAGTAGGACTGGGAGTTGAGCTTGACTCCATCCTCAACCCGAAAAGGCCCCACAAGCTCATCTTTGATGATACCAGCCCAAACCAGTACTCCACCTCCACCTTGCTGGCGTCTGAGTCGGACTGGAGCTCTCTGCCCTTTACCAATCCAGCCACGGGCCCATCCATCTGGCCCATCAAGACTCACTCTCATTTCATCAGTCCATAAAACCTTAGAAAAATCAGTCTTGAGATATTTCTTGGCCCAGTCTTGACGTTTCAGCTTGTGTGTCTTGTTCAGTGGTGGTCGTCTTTCAGCCTTTTTTACCTTGGTCATGTCTCTGAGTATTGCACACCTTGTGCTTTTGGGCACTCCAGTGATGTTGCAGCTCTGAAATATGGCCAAACTGTTGGCAAGTGGCATCTTGGCAGCTGCACGCTTGACTTTTCTCAGTTCATGGGCAGTTATTTTGCGCCTTGGTTTTTCCAAACGCTTCTTGCGACCCTGTTGACTATTTTGAATGAAACGCTTGATTGTTCGATGATCACGCTTCAGAAGCTTTGCAATTTTAAGAGTGCTGCATCCCTCTGCAAGATATCTCACTATTTTTGACTTTTCTGAGCCTGTCAAGTCCTTCTTTTGACCCATTTTGCCAAAGGAAAGGAAGTTGCCTAATAATTATGCACACCTGATATAGGGTGTTGATGTCATTAGACCACACCTAATATGCTTAATTGGTAGTAGGCTTTCAAGCCTATACAGCTTGGAGTAAGACAACATGCATAAAGAGGATGATGTGGTCAAAATACTCATTTGCCTAATAATTCTGCACTCCCTGTACACTATACTTTAATAAATTAATCCTATTTAAAACTAAATACTTACCTGTAAAATAAACCCTAAGATAGCTACAATGTAATTAATAATTACATTGTAGCTATTTTAGGATTTATATTTATTTTACAGGTAACTTTGTATTTATTTTAGCTAGTTAGAATAGTTATTAAATAGTTATTAACTATTTAATAACTACCTAGCTAAAATAAATACAAAATTACCTGTAAAATAAATCCTAACCTAAGTTACAATTAAACATAACACTACACTATCATTAAATTAATTAAATAAATTACCTACAAATAACTACAATTAAATACAATTAAATAAACTAACTAAAATACAAAAAAATAAAATAAGTTACAAACATTTAAAAAATATTACAACAATTTTAAGCTACTTACACCTAATCTAAGCCCCCTAATAAAATAACAAAGCCCCCCAAAATAAAAAAAATGCCCTACCCTATTCTACATTAAAAAGTTAACAGCTCTATTACCTTACCAGCCCTTAAAAGGGCCTTTTGCGGGGCATGCCCCAAAGAATTCAGCTCTTTTGCCTGTAAAAAAAAAATACAACCCCCCAACATTAAAACCCACCACCCACATACCCCTAATCTAACCCAAACCCCCCTTAAATAAACCTAACACTACCCCCCTGAAGATCATCCTACCTTTAGCCGTCTTCAGCCAGCCGACCACCGATGGAACAGAAGAAGACATCCGGAGTGGCAGAAGTCATCATCGAAGGGGCGCTGAAGAAGTCTTCCATCCGATTGAAGTCATCATCCAGGTGGCGTCTTCAATCTTCATCCATCCGGAGCAGAGCGGAGCCATCGTCAGACAAGCCAACGCGGAGCCATCTTCTTCCACCGACGACTGAACGACGAATGACGGTTCCTTTAAGTGACGTCATCCAAGATGGCGTCCCTCGAATTCCGATTGGCTGATAGGATTCTATCAGCCAATCGGAATTAAGGTAGGAAAAATCTGATTGGCTGATTAAATCAGCCAATCAGATTGAAGTTCAATCGGATTGGCTGATCCAATCAGCCAATCAGATTGAGCTCGCATTCTATTGGCTGTTCCGATCAGCCAATAGAATGCGAGATTAATCTGATTGGCTGATTTGATCAGCCAATCGGATTGAACTTCAATCTGATTGGCTGATTCAATCAGCCAATCAGATTTTCCTACCTTAATTCCGATTGGCTGATAGAATCCTATCAGCCAATCGGAATTCGAGGGACGCCATCTTGGATGACGTCACTTAAAGGAACCGTCATTCGTCGTTCAGTCGTCGGTGGAAGAAGATGGCTCCAAGTCGGCTCATCTGAAGATGGCTCCGCTCCGGATGGATGAAGATTGAAGACGCCACCTGGATGATGACTTCAATCGGATGGAAGACTTCTTCAGCGCCCCTTGGATGATGACTTCTGCCACTCCGGATGTCTTCTTCTGTTCCATCGGTGGTCGGCTGGCTGAAGACGGCTAAAGGTAGGATGATCTTCAGGGGGTAGTGTTAGGTTTATTTAAGGGGGGTTTGGGTTAGAGTAGGGGTATGTGGGTGGTGGGTTTTAATGTTGGGGGGGTTGTATTTTATTTTACAGTCAAAAGAGCTGAATTCTTTGGGGCATGCCCCGCAAAAGGCCCTTTTAAGGGCTGGTAAGGTAATAGAGCTGTTAACTTTTTAATGTAGAATAGGGTAGGGCATTTTTTTATTTTGGGGGGCTTTGTTATTTTATTAGGGGGCTTAGATTAGGTGTAAGTAGCTTAAAATTGTAATATTTTTTAAATGTTTGTAACTTATTTTTTTTATTTTTTGTAACTTATTTATTTTTTATTTTTTGTACTTTAGTTAGTTTATTTAATTCTATTTAATTGTAGTTATTTGTAGGTAATTTATTTAATTAATTTAATGATAGTGTAGTGTTAGGTTTAATTGTAACTTAGGTTAGGATTTGTTTTACAGGTAATTTTGCATTTCTTTTAGCTAGGTAGTTATTAAATAGCTAATAACTATTTAATAACTATTCTAACTAGCTCAAATAAATACAAAGTTACCTGTAAAATAAATATAAATCCTAAAATAGCTACAATGTAATTATTAATTACATTGTAGCTATCTTAGGGTTTATTTTACAGGTAAGTATTTAGTTTTAAATAGGAATAATTTATTTAATGATAGTGTAGTGTTAGGTGTAATTGTAACTTAGGTTAGTTTTTATTTTACAGGTAAATTTCTCTTTATTTAACTAGGTAGCTACTAAATAGTTAATAACTATTTAATAGCTATAGTACCTAGTTAAAATAAATTGAAATTTGCCTGTAAAATAAAAATAAATCCTAAAATAGATACACTATAATTATTATTTATATTGTAGCTATATTAGGGTTTATTTTACAGGTAAAATAGGATTAATTTAGTTAATAAGAGTTATAATATTTAGATGTATTTAATTAATATTTGTTAGGGGGGTGTTAGGGTTAGACTTAGGTTTAGGGGTTAATAATTTTATTATAGGTGGCGACGGTGTAGGGGGAGCAGATTAGGGGTTAATAAGTTTAATATAGGTGGCGGCGGGGTCCGGGAGCGACGGTTTAAGGGTTAAACAATTTATTTAGTTGCGGTGGGGTTCGGGATCGGCGGTTTAGGGGTTAATAACTTTATTTAGTTGTGGGGGGCTCCGGGGGCGCCGGTATAGGGGGGTAGAACAGTATAGTTTAGTGTGGGTGCTTAGTGACAGGCTAGCAATAAAGCTGGAAAAAAGCCGAAGAGCAGCGAGATCGGATGAGTGATAACTATCACAGTCCGCTGCTCATCGCCCCGTACTTGGTGCGCGGCTTTTTGACAGCTTTATTGATAACTTTGGCGAGATTATTCAGGTCCGCGGCGGCGATGGTAGGCGAGCTTAGGCGGGCATATTGGGGCCGGCGATGGCAGGTAAGTAGACACGTTGATAACTAGAGGCCATAGAATTGTCAACTAATGAACATACTTATTCACACTCTAGAGAGAATAATAATAACTGGCAAAATCCAAGATACAACTATGATAGAGAAAAATCTGTTTATAATTCAGGACATACTACTCTGCTCACACTAGAAGGGATAATCAAAATTGGAGAATACCAGTTAATAACAGATATCAAAGATTACAATCATTGAATGATGAACATGAACCCCACCAAGATGATTTTCCAATAAGGAATCATCAACAAAGATATGTTTAACAAAACAAATATTCAAAGGACCATTTTTTAGGGGAATCCCCAATAAGAGAGGGAACTTCAAAAGAACTAATGAAAGCTAAACTAGAGAAACCACAAATACAAATAAGAAAAAGAAGATTAGAGGAAGAAGAGGTAGAGGAATCAAAACACAAAACAATAAGAAGACAGTATTAGGAAATAATAGAATCTTTAATTTAAGCAAACAGCCTCTTAATGATATAAAAACATCTGTTTTAAAAAAAAAGGATTATCTTTTGCACTATCATGCAAATTAAACAAATTTGAGACTTTAATTAATGTCAACCAATATATTTGTAAATTGACCTTAAAAAGATATTTTTTTAAAAATCCTATTGAGAAAAAAGCACAAATAGGTCATGAAAGGCAATTCTCACGTACTGATTTTAAAGCGAAATCATCCTTTTTTCCCACTCATGAAAAAAGAGAACATATTAAACTGTTTGAACAAATGGTAAAAAAAGATCTTGATAAATTAGATCAAACTAAATATATATCCTGGAATATGACTAGAAAGGAATTAGAAGCACTAAAATCATTACAATGTAATAAGGATATCACCATTAAGCCGGCCGATAAGGGAGGCAGTGTGGTTATAATGGACACCAGTTATTATCTGGGTGAATCAGGGAGATTGCTTAATGATTTATCAACTTAAAAACTCCCCTATTAAAAAAACAACAGTCAGAATTATTTAATATACTAAAATAAGCAAATATAACAGGTATCCTAACCAATTCTGAGTTTGAATTTTTAAATGTCAAATATCCAAAAATTCCAACATTTTCGCCTAGATTTAGAGTTCTGCGGCCGAAGGGGTGCGTTAGCTACGCATCTTTTTTTTCTAGTGCTGCTTCTAAACAACACTGGTATTGAGAGTTCTCTGAAGGGCTGCATTAGGCTCCAAAAAGGGAGCGTAGAGCATATTTACCGCCACTTCAACCCTCAATACCAGCGTTGCTTACGGTAGCGGCTAGCTCGAAAAACGTGCTCGTGCACGATTGCCCCATAGGAAACAATGGGGCAGTTTGGGCAGAAAAAAAACCTAACACCTGCAAAAAAGCAGCGTTAAGCGCCTAACGCAGCCCCATTGTTTCCTATGGGGAAACAGTTTATAAGTCTGCACCTAACACCCTAACATGAACCCTGAGTCTAAACACCCCTAACCTTACACTTATTAACCCCTAATCTGCCACCCCCACTATCACTGACACCTGCATATAATTATTAACCCCTAATCTGCCGCTCCGTACACCGACGCAACCTACATTATCCCTATGCACCCCTAATCTGCTGCCCCTAACATCGCTGACACCTATATTATATTTATTAACCCCTAATCTGCCCCCCCAACGTCGCCGCTACCTTACCTACACTTATTAACCCCTAATCTGCCGACCGGACCTCGGCGCTACTCTAATAAAGTTATTAACCCCTAAACCGCCGCACTCGCGCCTCGCAAACCCTATAATAAATAGTATTAACCCCTAATCTGCCCTCCCTAACATCGCTGCCACCTAACTTCAAGTATTAACCCCTAATCTGCCTACCGGACCTCGCCGCTACTCTAATAAATGTATTAACCCCTAAAGCTAAGTCTAACCGTAACACCCCCCTAAATTAAATATAATTATAATCTAACAAAATAAATTAACTCTTATTAACTAAAGTATTCCTATTTAAAACTAAATACTTACCTGTAAAATAAACCCTAATATAGCTACAATATAACGAATAATTATATTGTAGCTATTTTAGGATTTATATTTATTTTACAGACAACTTTGTATTTATTTTAACTAGCTACAATAGCTATTAAATAGTTATTTACTATTTAATAGCTACCTAGTTAAAATAATTACAAAATTACCTGTAAAATAAATCCTAACCTAAATTACAATTAAACCTAACACTACACTATAATTAAATAAATTAAATAAATTACCTACAATTAAATAAACTAAACTAAATTACAAAAAATAAAAAAAGATTACAATAATTTTAAGCCAATTGCACCTACTCTAAGCCCCCTAATAAAATAACAAAGCCCCCAAAATAAAAAATTTTCCCTACCCTAATCTAAATTATAAAAGTTAACAGCTCTATTACCAGCCCTTAAAAGGGCTTTTTGCAGGGCATGCCCCAAAGTACTCAACTCTTTTGCCTGTAAAAAATAACACAATACCACCCCCCAACATTACAACCCACCACCCACATACCCCTACTCTAACCCAAACCCCCCTTAAATAAACCTAACACTACCCCCCTGAAGATCTCCCTACCTTGAGCCTTGTTCACCCAGCCGGGCACCGATGGACCGAAAGAGGACATCCGGACCGGCAGACATCTTCATCCAAGCGGCATCTTCTATCTTCATCCATCCGTCGAGGAGCGGCTCCATCTTCAAGACCTCCGGCGCGGAACATCCTCCTAGTGTTAGGTTTATTTAAGGGGGGTTTGGGTTAGAGTAGGAGTATGTGGGTGGTGGGTTGTAATGTTGGGGGGTGGTATTGTGTTTTTTTTTACAGGCAAAAGAGCTGATTACTTTGGGGCATGCCCCGCAAAAAGCCCTTTTAAGGGCTGGTAAAAGAGCTGGTTACTTTTTAATTTAGAATAGGGTAGGAACCTTTATTATTTTGGGGGGATTTTTTATTTTATTAGGGGGCTTAGAGTAGGTGTAATTAGTTTAAAATTCTTGTAATCTTTTTTTATTTTTTGTAATTTATTGTTTGTTTTTTGCAATTTAGTTTAGTGTATTTAATTGTATGTAATTGTAAGTAATTTATTTAATTAATTTATTGATAGTGTAGTGTTAGGTTTAATTGTAACTTAGGTTAGGATTTATTTTACAGGTAATTTTGTAATTATTTTAACTAGGTAGCTATTAAATAGTTAATAACTATTTAAAAGCTATTGTACCTAGTTAAAATAAATACAAAGTTGCCTGTAAAATAAATATAAATCCTAAAATAGCTACAATATAATTATTTGTTATATTGTAGCTATATTAGGGTTTATTTTAAAGGTATTTAGTTTTAAATAGGAATACTTTAGTTAATAAGATTTAATTTATTTCGTTAGATTAAAATTATATTTAACTTAGGGGGGTGTTAGGGTTAGACTTAGCTTTAGGGGTTAATACATTTATTAGAGTAGCGGCGAGGTCCGGTAGGCAGATTAGGGGTTAATACTTGAAGTTAGGTGGCGAAGATGTTAGGGAGGGCAGATTAGGGGTTAATACTATTTATTATAGGGTTTGCGAGGTGGGAGTGTGGCGGTTTAGGGGTTAATAACTTTATTAGAGTAGCGGCGAGGTCCAGTCGGCAGATTAGGGGTTAATAAGTGTAGGTAGGTAGCGGCGACGTTGGAGGGGCAGATTAGGGGTTAATAAACATTATGTAGGTGTCGGCGATGTTAGGGGCAGCAGATTAGGGGTTCATAGGGATAATGTAGGTGGCGGCGGTGTGCGGTCGGCAGATTAGGGGTTAAAAATATTTATTATAGTGGCGGCGATGTGGGGGGACCTCGGTTTAGGGGTACATAGGTAGTTCATGGGTGTTATGGCTTGAAAGTGAGCGTTAGACCCTTTCCTGGCTGACTCTAAATACCAGCGGGCGGCCAAAAGAAGCGTTAGGACCCCTTAACGCTGCTTTTGACGGCTAACGCAGAACTCTAAAATCTAGGCATTTATTTTTTGCCCAAAGTGCACAAAAATTTACAAAGACCGCCTAGAAGGCCAATTATTTCCGGAATTGGGTGTTTGACATCGAATATTTCACAATATGTGGATTTCTTTTTACAAAGTTATGTTACTAGATTACCATCTTATCTCAAAGACTCCACTCAACTTTTGAATATATATATATATAGTTTTTCATTTGTTGGAGAGCAAAGGGGTGGGGTTGCACAGAAAGGAGTATAGGGTCTCTTTTTAAATTTATATAGGGTATTATACATATAAGTTATCAAAGTTATATCCCTGCTTCGTAATGAGCTAGGGCAAGAAAACCACTTCCTGTAGACTAAAGTGGGTTTCGAGTAATACTGTAGTGAGGGATCTGTGAGTCTACTTGTGGTATAGGGTATATTTAATTAATAGCTGTCGTGGGCTTTTGGTTTAATCATGTAATCAGTATCGGTGAAGGGATATAACTTAACAAGAATATTGTAAGAGAAGAAAGGATTACAGCGGACAAGAGCCGCTTGAATTAAAGAAAAATGGGTATAGGACCCAGTGTGTGTGTGTGTGTGGGGGGGGAAGTAGTTCAAGAATTAAATCAAACAATAACTACGCAGGAAATAATAAATGAGATTAAAGCAGCCAAATTAAGTAAAGCCCCTGGACCGGATGCCATTCCAATAGAATTTTATAAAATTCTATATCAACAGGTGACACAGAGTTTACATAAATTGTACAATACCTATTTCAAGACAGATATTAAACAGCCCCCTAACTTTACCACATCTAATATAACATTAATACCCAAAAAAGATAGAGATTTAGAAAACCCAACATCATATAGACCAATAGCCTTACTTAATGTGGACTATAAAATTTTGACATCAATAATTGCTAATCGGCTAAAGCCACATTTACATAAGATAATCCATGAAAACCAAACTGGATTCATGCCTAATAGGAACCCAGCAAGGAACATACGTAAGACTATGTTATTATTAGATTTTTTCTGGAAGGAGCATAGATACAAAAATCTATCCAAAAAAGAGAGTACGGCAATTCTAACAGTCGATGCCGAGAAGGCATTCGACTATATAAATTGGGACCACCTATTCCATACACTGGAAAGATGTGGCTTCTCAGGTAATATATATAATTTTATAAAATTAATTTATAATAAACCAACATCAGCTATTATAGTCAATGGATTGGTCTCTGAAAGATTTCAACTGCTTCGAGGCACTAGACAGGGTTGCCCACTCTCACCCCTCCTTTTTAACATCTCTCTGGAACCTCTAGCAATACGACTTAGACAACAATTACATGGCATTAAAATAGGTGGACAACAATTTACCCTTTCTCTATATGCAGATGACTTAATACTATATTTAAGTAACCTAGAAATAACCCTTCCAATATTGATTAAAACTACACAACAATTTGGAACTATATCAGGATACAAGATTAACATGGAAAAATCAGAATTGCTATGGTTAAATAAACCAAAAAAATTTACATATAAACATCCGTTTAGAGAAGTACGAGAAATAAAATATCTAGGAATAATCCTAACACGAGACCCACAGGAATGGTACAAAAAGAATTTTACTCATTTTTTTTCATATTGTAAAAAGAAAACCATAGATTGGATGAGTCTTCCAATCTCTATTACAGCACGAATAATGTTAGTCAAAATAATTGTATTCCCTAAATTATTGTACTTATTACAAAATATTCCTCTCCTTCTAAATAAATCGGGTATAAATAAGTTCAATCAAATATGCACAAAATTTATATGGGGAGGAAAAAGAGCACAAATCTCCATAAACAAACTGATGAGGACTAAAGAATATGCAGGCCTGGCTTTTCCAAACATAGAATTTTATAACTTAGCTGCACTCCTTAAATTTGCTCTAGACTGGGTAACTGAACAAGATTATGTGACATTCTCCCAATGTGAAAATAATATTATTGCACCATACAATTTAAAAGCGATACTTCATTGCCACAAATCTAAATTACCAGCAATAATTACTAAAATGTACACCTTTAAGCACATAATACTGGCATGGCAAAAGTACTGCCTGGAAAATAAAATTAATCCCTACTGTTCAAATTATCTAACTATCATGGGGAACCCAGAATTCCCACCAGGTCTTTCTTATGGGGTTTTCTCACAATGGGAATCCAAGGGTTTAATATTTATTAAACAACTCCTACTACCAAACCTAAGTATCGACTCTTTCCAAAATATAGCAAGCCAATTTAATTTACCTAACCAAGACTTTTATGCTTACCTACAAATTAGGAACTATATCAATAAGCTACAAATAAGGTACAATCCAGATTGGACACTAGGGGTATTAGAAAGTATAATCAAACTATTTCAAGGTGGAATACATTCAATAGCCCATTTATACAGTTTGATAAATTCCAACTCTACTTTAACCCAGATAGAGGGAATTGCAAACAAATGGCAGCAGGATTTTCCAAGAATAAATAGTTCAGACGTACAGGAGAGTTTTAGAATAATAAATAAAACATGGGTACCAACTGTATGGCGTGAATCACACTTGAAAGTAATAAATAAAGTATATATAACAGCACATAATCTTAGAAAGTGGTATAAATTAAAGCACACTTGCCCAAAATGTAATGCACAAGTAGCAGATACATTACATTATTTTTGGGCATGCCCCAAAATTCATCAGCTTTGGTTACAAATTAACTACTGGCTGAAAAAGAACTTATTAATAGGGGATGAAATCCTAAAACAACATGTGTTTTTCCTAGTAAAATACTCAGAACAACAAAAAGATAATAATTTAATTAATACTATAATATTACTAGTGCGAAACCTTATATTAAAAAGATGCAAATCTCCAAAAGCACCTAAGTTCGTAGAATTTAAAAAGATATTGATAAATCAATGTGTTATTGAACAAATATCTATACAATACCCCAGTAATATTCAAATTCAAAATTACTTCAAAAAATGGATAAAGGTTATCAAAAGCTTTCCAGAAAACGTACAAACCCAATTAGTTAAGCCATTTAGTACCACTGAATACGTATTGCAAAACGTACATGCAGGTTACTTTCCGGGATATTGGGTACCGATATAGACCATGGTTGTGGGAGGGGGTGGGGGGGAGGAGGAGAGAGGAGTTACATATATATCTTTTTTTTCCCTTTTAAGTTGTGGGAAAAACTGATTATTATGGCGTTTGCTATCATTGCTTATTTCAATCCCAATATGGAAAATGTATGTATTGTTTTTTGGTTTTTTTGTGTGTTGTTTGTTTTTCGTTTTTTCCCTCTGACTTGTGAATCTATCTGAAAATTAATAAAATAGTATTAAAAAAAAAAAAAAAAAGCTGCTTGAATTAAAGAAAAATGGGTATAGGATCCAGAGTGGGGGGGGGCGGAGCTATTATTGAATTAATTAATTAGTATCTCCCCCCAGGGGTTGCTGTCTCCACTGGACACCGACGGGAAAGGGGAATTGGGTATGACCCACCCTGACAAACAGGGCGGGAAAGGGAGGGGGGGAGACACCGCTCCTAACTTTCTAATGTAGTGGGATGTTTAACTCTACATGGTATATAAATAGTAAATTGTGAGAAGGTTGTCAGAATATTCTCCCTGTAAATTGAGTTGCGTATTACATAACAGAGTGTACAGCATACAGTGAACAAATCTGATACAAATGGCATAGATAGAGAAGTTCATTATGAGAACAATATAGGCATGCGTAACTCCTACAGGTCAAACTAGTTCATATCATCTTGCTTTCTAGGGAGAGTAAGCTAATCCCTTCAGGGAAGTGTCAAAGCAAACTAGTTACATGAAGCGTTTAACTCCTCTTATATATTCTAAAATATATATAAAACAATGTTGGAACTGGTTCAGACCCTTAGCTAAAATTAGAGAGCTCTATATGTAGTATTTTGTGCATGAGTGTGTTATACTGTGCTCATAGGCACTGTCGATATGAGTTAGTTGTGCCATTTAGAGTGAGGTTACTTAGTTAGATATATGTAACGGCAGACAGTGAGATCTTAACCATATAGGAAAAGGGGAGATAAACTGGCTCTCAAAATATAGAGCAACATTAAATACAAGCAATAGCCTTAACTTTATGTATGGGGAGCCTTTTGTGGGTTGTCATCCATAGATATCTCTGCTTATTGTTGAAGACAGGGAAAAAGGTATCCCACACTAGATATGGCAGGGCAGTAACTCTGGGTAAAAATTATGAAGTGATATTAAATGCCCTCATTTCAGGGGTGTGTTAAAGGGCTGGGTAAAATATGTTAAAGGTAATGGATATAACTGAATAATTGTACCGCATATATCATAAAACATCAGAAGCTAACATTCTCGGTATCTATGTAATGTCATATAAACCCTACAGGAATATTGGGGAGAATATTAATGCCGTCTTAGTTTTTCCATTGTAGAGAGTCTCAGAAAGACTGGGGGGAACAGTGTATCCGGCATTGCAGCCATCATAGGAACCCTCCAGACTAAATACCCTTCTGCAGTGGCTTCAGCTAGAGATAATGACAAAGATATAAGTTGTAATACTGTTCAGTTGGTGGGCGTAAGCTGATGCTGTGCTTAATGATTATAGTGTCCAAAGGCTAAATATGGCATAATTATTATGAGCTTCTGCAAAAGCCTTCCTGTAGCCGGAGCCCATAACTGTAATATCTATATAACTGTGTAACATACAGGTATCCATGTGGTCTGGATGGCAATAAATAGAGTCCAGCTGTGAACATTCTCATGAAAGAAGTCCTTTAAAATGGCCTATCTACAGCAGAGCCGACTGTTATCTTACCCGACTCCAGATCTGACTGTAAGTGGCAGAGTGGGCTTCAGGGGAAATGAGATTCCTGCTTTGCAAGCCAGGAGACATCTCGGGAAGGAGCAGCTACTGGTATCTGAGTATGTGTCCACTAACTGCGCTATTTTGGTCAAGTTCTGTGGCTCCGGAGGAGACGGTATCAGCATAGTCCCATATGAATGATTTCCCAGGTCAGAGGCGGCAACCCAAGTGTGGGTAAGAGGAGGATGGTAAGAATGTGAGGCCCAAGATGGCAGCACAGCAAGCGTGTTTACAGCAGTCAGGCTCATAGTCTCCCCGGGTTCCGGCTTCACCTGAATGGGCGGGGGTGAGAAGAGAGCCGATGGTCGACTCATCTTGCAGAGCTCATAGCGCGGTGTGTCATTACCAGAGGGGTTTTCCCAACTATATTCAGCTGTTGTCATATTTCCCCCGGCACGCCGTACTGGATCTGCAGGCTCCTCCGCATGGGATATCTGCGGTGCAAGGTCCAATAGCAAAGACATTAGGTCATCTTTCAGGCTTCTAAAGTGTTGCTCTAAGCGTTGTTGGGTACGTCGTTCCCATGCTGCGAGGGCTTTCATATCTTCCGCGCTTTTGAGCTGTAGGCTCTGTCTGGTACACCCGCGTGGGGTAGCGTGAGAGTGGGTTTCAGTGTTGTACTCCTTGGTTGAATTACCTTTGGCGTCTAGCAGGGTATTATAGGTAGCATTAGTCTTCTAGAGTAATTTAAGGAAAGTTTGGGCTCTATATGTGTTAGTTAAATCAATTAGTAATATCTGTGAGCCAGGAGCTACACACACACACACGTCTAGCTGTCTCGGCAGTTGGCTCCGCCCCCAACTTTTGAATATTTTGAATGACATTAAATGGGAAGACAATTACCTTCTTACTTGTGATGTCAATTCACTTTATACAAACATTGATCATCAACTTGGTCTTGCAGCAACTAAACATTTTTTAGATGAGGATTCACAATTAGCAGAGACACAGAAAGTTTTATAATAAATTGTATTGATTTCATACTTAATAATAACATCTTCTTGTTTAATGAACAATTATTCAGGCAAATTAAAGGTACATCGATGGGCACGAGGTTCGCCTCCAGTTATGCTAATTTATTTATGGGGCATTTTGAAAAACTATTCACCCAAGGTAACTGGGAGGCGAACCTTGTGCTCTACAATCGCTACATAGATGATATCTTCATCATCTGGAGAGGAGATGTTGAACTGTTGGAGATTTTCATTGAAGATTTGAACATAAACAACTTCGGACTTAGCTTCACACATGAATTTAGCTGTAACAAAATCCATTTCTTAGATAGAGATTGAGATTCATAATAACCAGATTAATACGAGTACATATTTCAAACTAATTGATGCCAACAACTATATCCATAGTGAGAGCTGCCACCTTGAAAGATGGAAATCTAATATTCCAAAGAGTCAATTTTTACGCATTAAGAAAAACTGTTCAAATATAGACAAATTTAAATCTCAATCAAAAATACTTACTGAAAGATTCAAAGAGAAAGGATATAAAATGCAAATTATACAAAATGCTAAACAAGAAGTTAAACATATAGATAGAAGCATGCTACTTAATCCCAGACAAAAACTAATTTTACAGCACGCAATAATGAGGATCCTCTATTTTTACCTTGTATCACTAATTATAGCACCCGGCACTTTGAAATTAAAACATTTTTAAAGAAACATTGGCACTTTATTAAAGACAACCAAATTTTGGGTAATAAAGTAAAAAATAACACTAATATCATTTTCAAAAGAGCAAAACATTTATAAATAGTGAATATAGAAATAAAAAGACAAATTCTGATATGGATCTTTTAGGAACAAAACTAGTGGGTTTTAATCCTTGCTACACCTGCAAAGCTTGCAAACATAGCAATAAAACCAAGGAGATAAAATCTCATAATACCGATAAATCAATTAAAATCAGGGATGTAATAAGGTGTAGTGATAAGAAAATAGTCTATTGTAGCCAATGCACTTGCCACCTACAATATTTTGGACAAACGAGTATATTTCGTAGAGATAGGATACGTGAGCACTTGCTACAAATAGAGAAAAAAAATCCCTAGATACTACATTATATAAACATTTCACTGAAGTCCATAAGAGAGTTCACTGATTTGCTATTTTTTTGGAACATTTCATCACACTGCATTTAGGAGTCCTCGGCACAGATCACATACAACATAGTGACTGGCAGAATCTCGCAGTACGTTTAAACAGACGCTATCTGTCAAGAAATCCACTGTCTTATACAGACACTGTCTGCTGGAAGTCCTCACAGCCCCTGCATCGCTACATTACCTGTGGTATACCACTATCTACTGCTTCACACAGACGCTGTCTGTTAGAAGCCTTCACAGCCTCTACACAGCTATACCACTGTTTTACACAGACGCTGTTTTTGGAAGCTCTCACAGCCTCTGCATTGCTATATCAATTGTAGGAAACTACCAATCAAACGCTGTCTGTTTCAAATATCGAAACTAACACAGACACTGTCTGTTGGAATTGCAGCACACAGTTACAGACGCTTTCTGCTTGAACTATCACCAATCGTTACTCACCAATCCCAAGATTTGGATTGCGAGCTGAATCAGCTGTATTCTTTTCCTAATATAAACTCTTTGGAGTCAATTACAACACCTACGTTCTCCATCTAACTTTTGTTAGCGGTTGTGATTAATACAACTGCATACCCTCTGAAAAGAACTATTTTGGCTCCTGTTTCATTAAGGTACTGTTAATCGTTCTGAGAGATTATTAATTAAACCTGCTTCTACCTCTTTAAGAGATGCACTTTTATTTTTAAGGATTTTTTTAGACACTGTTTAGATAATATTGTTTCTTTTATTGATCTTTACCCAGTGTTATTTTATGTCAGATAATACCTTGCAAGGTTTAGTGTTTTTATGTTTTATTCGTTATACCAGTTTAATAAAGTGATCACATTTTACATTTTATACAATACATTGTTACTTATATCTCAATTTGCTATTAATTTAGCGCTCACCTTATTGTTTGTTTTCAATATTAATATATTTACATCTGGAGAGGAAAGTTGTAATTTTTAGGTGTAGCTATTATTGAGTTTTAGAAGTATTTATCTCATATTGTTTTTTCTTTCTTTCTGGTAAACACAGCTAGCAACATATTATTGGCGTTAATCCTGATAATGTTTACAATAGCACAGATAAATGCATTGGCAGATCTAAGAAGATCCAGGCAATGTTGAAAGTCATGATCCATAGAGTCGTCTGAAATCTGATCAAACAAACTGTCACATCACTGAGTAGAGGCTGCTGCCACACAGGCTATACTAACAGCTGGCCTGAACAAGAGACCCGCTTGCTGAAAAGCCTTTCTGTCCATAGGATCCTTGAAAGAAGTACTATACTCTAAGAGAATAGTGGGACACTTTGCCAAGGTGGAAATGGCTCAGTCTACCTTATGGATGGTTTAAGAAATTCCTGAATTAGGACAGGGTAACATCTTCTTATATAATGAAGCTGTGCTTAAAGTCATAACAGTTCTTGACCTCTCCTTTGTAATTATCTCGGTAATTGCATCAGGAACTGGAAAAACCTCAGGAGCTTTTGAAGAAGGTTTGAAAATTAGAGCCAATTGCTTTTCCTTAGCTGGTTTAGGATCTTGAACGCCTAACATACTTAAAACTTCCTTTCGTAAAGTACATAGGCGTTCCAACTTAAAAAATAAAGAAGTTAAATCTGAGTCCTGTTCACTGACAGATTCTTGTCCATGAAAATTATATTCACCTTCAGAAAACAAATCTGAGGTATCCGAATCTGAATCCTTGAGAATATTTTTAGCAAATCTAGCTTTTAGCAAACGAGAATAGAGAGATAAATCGAAAGTAGAATGAATGTCACACTTAGATATTTTGCACTTACTTGGAGGAGGCTTAGCCACCAACTTTTCAGAGACAGTAGAGTACACAAATCTTTAACCCCTTAATGACCACAATGTACCCTTTATGTCACTGGTCGTTAAGGGGTTTTTCAGGACATAATAGCACAAGTCTAGCAAGAACACGCTATTAATGCCCTCCCTCCAGCAGGCTTTGTGGAATAGAGCAGTCTCAACGCTGGTGGCAAGACTGCGCTATAAAACAATCAAGTCCCAAAAAAAGGCCAGCGACATACAGGGTACGTCGCTGGTCCTTAAGGGCTTAAAATACAAGAATTGCAAAGTTGCGCAGGGGGTACAATAGTAACCAGTTTGTACAAAATACACCTGGGGCATATTTATCAAGCTCCGTATGGAGCTTGATGCCCTGTGTTTCTGGCGAGCCTTCAGGCTTGCCAGAAACACAAGTTATGAAGAAGTGGTCTAAAGACCGCTGCTCCATAACCTGTCTGCCTGCTCTGAGGTGGCAGACAGAAATCAACCCGATCCAATACGATCGGGTTGATTGACACCCCCTGCTAGCGGCGGCTAATCTGCAGGGGGCCGGTATTGCACCAGCAGTTCACAAGAACTGCTGGTGCAATGATAAATGCCAAAAGCATATGCTGTCTGCATTTATCGATGTGCACCGGACATGATACGCAATATCAGATGTCCGCTTGCACAATGATAATTTAGCCCCTTAAATTTAATTGTAAAGTCAGAGGATCTACCTTCTAAAGGATAAGGATAAAATAAAAGCGCAGGAGCTGATACCGGAATAAGCCGTGGAAAGAGGAAGAGGAGGACAGAACAGTGTCAGAACATCTGTGGTTAGTCAGTGTTTCCAGGATTAAGGCTTGTGTCGATTGAGCCCAAACGTCCCATGCCGTCTTCCCACAGGTATTTTTATTAATTTTTCTAATTATTTATCTAATTGTCGGCCAAATTCCAAGATTTTTTTGTTATGGATCATAACGCTGCTTTCTCGCTACCACTACTATTACGACTCTTGTAGGTATAGCTGTACTGCACACCTTTTTTTTTTTTCAAATTCTTTTTTTATTAAGAATTTTACAACATCACAAAAAGAGATTTATAAATCATTTACAATTTCCATATACAAGTTCAAAGAACATGTAAATCAAAAAAGACATGAAAATATCTCCAACTCAGATTAACATGTACCGTGGATTCTAGTTTTCAACTTATTTAACAAAACATGAAAGTCTCAATGTCCATAACAGTTACTTCTAATAGTGTGCCTTGATATTTATGAAAGTGTAGTTACTGTTTGTTGTAAGGTCAGGTTAGAATATAAATGTACTTTAGATATTAGGCATAGGGGGGTAGTTATCAACGTGTCTATTTTACCTGTCTTCGCCGGCCCAATACGCCCGCCTAAGCTTGCCTCACATCGCCGCCACGGACCTGCAAAAATTTGCCTAAGTTATCAAAAAAGCTGTCAAAAAGCCGCGCACCAAGTACGGGGCGATGAGCAGCGGACTGTGAGAGTTATCACTCATCCGATCTCGCTGCTCTTCGGCTTTTTTACAGCTTTCTTGCTAGCCTGTCACTAAGCACCCACACTAACTACACTGCTCTACCCCCTATACCAGCGCCCCCGGAGCCCCCCGCAACTAAATAAAGTTACTAACCCCTAAACCGCCGCTCCTAGACCCCGCCGCGACTCTTATAAATGTATTAACCCCTAAACCGCTGCTCCTAGACCCCGCCGCAACTCTTATAAATGTATTAACCCCTAAACCGCCGCTCCCGGACACCGCTGCCACTTACATTATACCTAGTAACCCCTATCCTGCCCCCCCTACACCGTCGCCCTCTATAATAAAGTTATTAACCCCTATCCTGCTGATCCCGCACCTCGCCGCAACTAAATAAATAGTTTAACCCCTAAACCGCCGCTCCCTGACCCCGCCGCAACCTATATTAAATTTATTAACCCCTATCCTGCCCCCCTACACCGTCGCCACCTATAATAAATTTATTAACCCCTATCCTGCCCCCCACTACACCGCCGCCACTGTAATAAAATTATTAACCCCTAAACCTAAGTCTAACACTAACCCTAACACCCCCCTAACTTAAATATTAATTAAATAAATCTAAATAATATTTCTATTATGAACTAAATTAATCCTATTTAAAACTAAATACTTACCTTTAAAATAAACCCTAATATAGCTACAATATAAATAATAATTATATTGTAGCTATCTTAGGATTTATTTTTATTTTACAGGCAAATTTCAATTTATTTTCATTAGGTACAATAGCTATTAAATAGTTATTAACTATTTAATAGCTTACCTAGCTAAAATAAAGAGAAATTAACCTGTAAAATAAAAACTAACCTAAGTTACAATTACACCTAACACTACACTATACTTAAATAAATTATTCCTATTTAAAACTAAATACTTACCTGTAAAATAAACCCTAAGATAGCTACAATATAATTAATAATTACAT
Organism: Bombina bombina; assembly: GCF_027579735.1. Classification (NCBI taxonomy): domain Eukaryota; kingdom Metazoa; phylum Chordata; class Amphibia; order Anura; family Bombinatoridae; genus Bombina; species Bombina bombina. The sequence continues at coordinate 637,688,366 of NC_069499.1, forward strand.
TGTAGCTATCTTAGGATTTATATTTATTTTACAGGTAACTTTGTATTTATTTTAGCTAGTTAGAATAGTTATTAAATAGTTATTAACTATTTAATAACTACCTAGCTAAAAGAAATACAAAATTACCTGTAAAATAAATCCTAACCTAAGTTACAATTAAACACTGTCATTAAATTAATTAAATAAATTACCTACAAATAACTAATAAAACCCACCACCCACATACCCCTAATCTAACCCAACCCCCCCTTAAAATAACCTAACACTAATCCCCTGAAGATCATCCTACCTTGAGTCGTCTTTACTCAGCCGAGCAGCGATGGAACCGAAGAGGAGACCCGGAGCGGCAGAAGTTATCCTCCAAGCGGCGCTGAAGAAATCTTCCATCCGATGAAGTGATCCTCCAAGCGGCGCTGAAGAAGTCTTCCATCCGGGCGATGTCATCTTCCAAGAGGCGCTGAAGAAGTCTTTTATCCGGGCGATGTCATCTTCCAAGCGGGGTCTTCAATCTTCATCCCGCCGACGCGGAACATCCTTCTTTCCCGACGGACTACCAACGAATGAAGGCTCCTTTAAGGGACGTCATCCAAGATGGCGTCCCTTCAATTCCGATTGGCTGATATGATTCTATCAGCCAATCGGAATTAAGGTAGGAAAAATCTGATTGGCTGATTGAATCAGCCAAACAGATTGAGCTCGCATTCTATTGGCTAATCGGAACAGCCAATAGAATGCGAGCTCAATCTGATTGGCTGATTGAATCAGCCAATCAGATTGAAGTTCAATCCGATTGGCTGATTCAATCAGCCAATCAGATTTTTCCTACCTTAATTCCGATTGGCTGATAGAATCCTATCAGCCAATCGGAATTGAAGGGACACCATCTTGGATGACGTCCCTTAAAGGAGCCTTCATTCGTCGGTAGTCCGTCGGTAAAGAAGGATGTTCCACGTCGGCGGGATGAAGATTGAAGACCCCGCTTGGAAGATGACATCGCCCGGATAGAAGACTTCTTCAGAGCCTCTTGGAAGATGACATCGCCCGGATGGAAGACTTCTTCAGCGCCGCTTGGAGGATCACTTCATCGGATGGAAGATTTCTTCAGCGCCGCTTGGAGGATAACTTCTGCCGCTCCGGGTCTCCTCTTCGGTTCCATCGCTGCTCGGCTGAGTGAAGACGACTCAAGGTAGGATGATCTTCAGGGGATTAGTGTTAGGTTATTTTAAGGGGGGGTTGGGTTAGATTAGGGGTATGTGGGTGGTGGGTTTTAATGTTGGGGGGGTTGTATTTTTCTTTTACAGGCAAAAGAGCTGAATTCTTTGGGGCATGCCCCCACAAAAGGCCCTTTTAAGGGCTGGTAAGGTAAAAGAGCTTTGAACTTTTTTAATTTAGAATAGGGTAGGGCATTTTTTTATTTTGGGGGGGTTTGTTATTTTATTAGGGGGCTTAGATTAGGTGTAAGTAGCTTAAAATTGTTGTAATATTTTAAAAATGTTTGTAACTTATTTTTTTTTATTTTTGTAACTTAGCTTTTTTTATTTTTTGTACTTTAGTTAGTTTATGTAATTGTATTTAATTGTAGTTATTTGTAGGTAATTTATTTAATTAATTTAATGATAGTGTAGTGTTAGGTTTAATTTTAACTTAGGTTAGGATTTATTTTACAGGTAATTTTGTATTTCTTTTAGCTAGGTAGTTATTAAATAGTTAATAACTATTTAATAACTATTCTAACTAGCTAAAATAAATACAAAGTTACCTGTAAAATAAATATAATTCCTAAAATAGCTACAATGTAATTATTAATTATATTGTAGCTATCTTAGGGTTTATTTTACAGGTACGTATTTAGTTTTAAATAGGAATAATTTATTAAAGTATAGTGTAGTGTTAGGTGTAATTGTAACTTAGGTTGGTTTTTATTTTACAGGTTAATTTCTCTTTATTTTAGCTAGGTAAGCTATTAAATAGTTAATAACTATTTAACCCCTTAGTGACCAGAGCACTTTTCCATTTTCTGTCCGTTTGGGACCAAGGCTATTTTTACATTTCTGCGGTGTTTGTGTTTAGCTGAAATTTTCCTCTTACTCATTTACTGTACCCACACATATTATATACCGTTTTTCTCGCCATTAAATGGACTTTCTAAAAATACCATTATTTTCATCATATCTTATCATTTACTATAAAAAAAATTATAAAATATGAGGAAAAATGGAAAAAAAACACACTTTTTCTAACTTTGAACCCCAAAATCTGTTACACATCTACAACCACCAAAAAACACCCATGCTAAATTGTTTCTAAATTTTGTCCTGAGTTTAGAAATACCCAATGTTTACATCTTCTTTGCTTTTTTTGTAACTTATAGGGCCATAAATACAAGTAGCACTTTGCTATTTCCAAACCATTATTTTTCAAAATTAGCGCTAGTTACATTAGAACACTAATATCTTTCAGGAATCCCTGAATATCCATTGACATGTATATATTTTTTTTTAGAAGACATCCCAAATTATTGATCTAGGCCCATTTTGGTATATTTCATGCCACCATTTCACCGCCAAATGCGATCAAATACAAAAAATTGTTCACTTTTTCACAAATTTTTTCACAAACTTTCAGTTTCTCACTGAAATTATTTACTAACAGCTTGTGCAATTATGGCATAAATGGTTGTAAATTCTTCTCTGGGATCCCCTTTGTTCAGAAATAGCAGACATATATGGCTTTGGCATTGCTTTTTGGTAATTAGAAGGCCGCTAAATGCCACTGCGCACCACACGTGTATTATGCCCAGCAGTGAAGGGGTTAATTAGGGAGCATGTAAGGAGCTTTTTGGGGTAATTTTAGCTTTAGTGTAGTGTAGTAGACAACCCCAAGTATTGATCTAGGCCCATTTTGGTATATTTCATGCCACCATTTCACCGCCAAATGCGATCAAATTAAAAAAAACGTAAAATTTTTCACAATTTTAGGTTTCTCACTGAAATAATTTACAAACAGCTTGTGCAATTATGGCACAAATGGTTGTAAATGCTTCTCTGGGATCCCCTTTGTTCAGAAATAGCAGACATATATGACTTTGGAGTTGCTTTTTGGTAATTAGAATGCTGCTAAATGGCGCTGCGCATCACACGTGTATTATGGCTAGCAGTGAAGGGGTTAATTAGGTAGCTTGTAGGGAGCTTGCAGGGTTAATTTTAGCTTTAGTGTAAAGATCAGCCTCCCACCTGAAACATCAGACCCCCTGATCCCTCCCAAACATCTCTCTTCCCTCCCCTACCCCACAAATGTCCCCGCCATCTTAAGTACTGGCAGAAACTCTGCCAGTACTAAAATAAAAGGTATATTTGGGCTTTTTTGTGCATTTTTTGTTAGCATATTTACATATGCTTCTGTGTAGGGATCCCCCTTAGCCCCCAACCTCACTGATCCCCCACTAAACAGCTCTCTAACCCTCCCCCTCTGACTTAATGTGCGCCATCTTGGGTACTGGCAGCTGTCTGCCAGTACCCAGTTTAGTGAAAAAAAATGCTTTTTTTTTAATAAAATATGTCCCTTTTCTGTAGTGTAGCTTTCCCCCCCCCCCCCAAGACCAACCCCCCACCCCTTCCAGATCCCTTAGATGTTTTTTAAAAAAAGTTTATTTATTTATTTTTTTACTTTTCCTTTTCTACTTTTCTGTAGTGTAGCGGTTCCCACCCGCTCCCGCCCCGTGCACGCGCCCGCCCGCCACCCCCCGTGCACGCGCGCGCGCCCGTGCGCGCCCCCGACGATCACGATCCCGATCCCGCCCCCCGTGACGTCACGCGCAACACCGATGGCCGTCCACCCGCCTCCCAATTCGGCTCCCACCCACCAACGATACCGGACATCGATGTCCGGTGCAGAGAGGGCCACAGAGTGGCTCTCTCTGCATCGGATGGCCATGTATGGTTATTGCAGGATGCCTCCATATCGAGGCATCACTGCAATAACCGGAAAGCAGCTGGAAGCGAGCAGGATCGCTTCCAGCTGCTTTCCACACCGAGGACGTGCAGGGTACGTCCTCAGGCGTTAACTGCCTTTTTTTTGAGGACGTACCCTGCACGTCCTCGGTCATTAAGGGGTTAATAGCTATTGTACCTAGTTAAAATAAATTGAAAGATGCCTGTAAAATAAAAATAAATCCTAAGATAGCTACAATATAATTATTATTTATATTGTAGCTATATTAGGGTTTATTTTAAAGGTAAGTATTTAGCTTTAAATAGGATTAATTTAGTTCATAATAGAAATATTATTTAGATTTATTTAATTAATATTTAAATTAGGGGGGTGTTAGGGTTAGTGTTAGACTTAGGTTTAGGGGTTAATAAATTTATTACAGTGGCGGCGGTGTAGTGGGGGGCAGGATTGGGGTTAATAAATGTATTATAGGTGGCGACGGTGTAGGGGGGCAGATTAGGGGTTAATAAATTTAATATAGTTTGCGGCAGGGTCTGGGAGCGGCGGTTTAGAGGTTAATACATATATTATAGTTGCGGTGGGCTCCGGGAGCGGCGGTTTAGGGGTTAATACATATATTATAGTTGCGGTGGGCTCCGGGAGCGGCGGTTTAGGGGTTAATATGTATAGAGTAGCTTGCGGTGGGCTCCGGGAGCGGCGGTTTAGGGGTTAATATGTATAGAGTAGCTTGCGGTGGGCTCCGGGAGCGGCGGTTTCGGGGGTAATAACTTTATATAGTTGCGGCGGTGTAGGGGGGACAGATTAGTGGTGTTTAGACTCGGGGTACATGTTAGGGTGTTAGGTGCAGACATCTCACATAGGAATCAATGGGATGTCTGGCAACAGCGAACTTGTACTTTCGCTATGGTCAGACTCCCATTGATTCCTATGGGATCCGCCGCCTCCAGGGTGGTGGTTTGAAAACCAGGTACGCTGGGCCGGAAAAGTGCCGAGCGTACCTGCTAGTTTTTTGATAACTAGCAAAAGTAGTCAGATTGTGCCGCACTTGTGTGCGGAAAATCTGGAGTGACGTAAGAATCGATCTGTGTCGGACTGAGTCCGGCGGATCGAAGCTTACGTCACAAAATTCTACTTTTGCCGGTCTCTAGCCTTTGATAACTAAGGCGAATCAGCCTCGCCACAAATACGCTGCGGAATTCCAGCGTATTTGAGGTTGACGGCTTGATAACTAGGCCCCATAGTAGTGGCTTGGTTCAACAAGTTTTTAAGATATTGTTCCCAAGTAGTCTGCAATTCTATGAAATGATCCCTTTTGTTTGAAGCGTAAGAGCCATACTCTTCTAGTTCAATTAGTTCAGTGACTTTATTTTGCCACATTTTTACTGAGGGAACCTCAGAGGACTTCCAATTCTGCGCCACTAATACTTTAAAACTATTTATCATAATTCTCAAAAGGGGTCTATAGTGTGCCTGAGGGAGCTTGATTGATTTATTGAGCAGCCATACAAGGGGGTCTATAGGGAGTTATATGTAAAATACCCTCTATCTCTGCTATTATGTTTCTCCACATGGAGTTCAATTGAGAGCACCACCACCACGAAGCCCATACCACTACCTACATGACCACATCTCCAGCAGGTATTACTAGTTCTGGGGAACAGTTTATGAAGCCTCCTAGGGGTCAAATACCAGGAATGTAAGATTTTGAGGTTTAACTCTTTTATTGGGGATGATGTGGAGCAAGACTTAGTGTTTTGAAAGATATTAATAGCTATATGGGGCGTTATTGATAACCCTAGTTCTGTTTCCCAAGACCCTATTGAACATGTTAAATCGCCTGGGGGAGGTTGTGAGATAATGCGGTATATGTAGGAGAGACTATGTCTAAGTGGGGGGAGATGAGGAAAATAATTTTTCAGTTAATGTCAGAGGTCTAGTCAGATTTAAGTAATGTTTGTGCATTGTCACGTAGTGATGTACCCTTCGGTATGAGAACCAGTTAGCAGTCCATAAGTGACCTCTTTCTAGCAACTGGTCTTGGGTGCATAGCTGCTCATTAGAGATAAGGTGAGTGATTAAGGTCTCCTTTTTTATGTCTTCTTCAACCCAACCTCTAGCAAGAGATAGTAGGGAGAATTCACTGTTATGAATGAGAGACGTCAGGGGGCCAGGGTGGGAAGACAGGTAAGGGTTTATTCTAGTAGTGTGTTCCCATGTTTTAAGGGTTTCCCGTGTGAATGGGTTAGTAATCTGACCACCAGAAGCACTAAAGTTGGGTCTCCAACAGACAGAGGGAAGGTGAACCCCACTGTTGAGACTCTCCTCCAGCTGTATCCACCTCTTATGCACTCTATGTATTCTCCAGTCTAAGATTCTCTGTAAAAATATAGATCTACGATAATTCTCAATATCTGGGACCCCTAGGCCTCCCTGAGTTACAGAGCGGGTCATGATACGTTTATTAATCCTGGGGGGCGTCTATTCCAAATGAACGACCCAAATAATCGCTGCATCTAGAGAGTATAGTTATTGGGAATGGGGATAGGAAGCGTATGCATATTATAAAGCAAAAGGGGAAAGGCATTCATTTTAACTGTATGAACTCTACCAAGCCAAGGGAGGTTATTTCTTGTCCATGACGAGAGATCTCTCATCAAGGCCATTTTAATTGGGGCATAATTTGAGGAAGATTGTGTGTCTATATTATCAGCGAGTTGATTTCCCAGGTATTTCAAGGGCCCCTTGCACCATTTAAATGTACATCTATCGGAGATCAGTGCCTCCGTCCGAGAATCCAAGGCAACACCTAGCATTTCCGATTTATTTTCATTTATTTTGAAGTTTGTTAGTCTATGGAATAATTCCAATTCATTTAAAAGTGGTGGAATAGAGTCAATAGGGTTCATTAACGAAAACAGAATGTCATCTGCAAATAGTGACAACTTATATACCTCTCCTCCTATGCAGAATCCCTGTATATTTTTATTTAGTCTGATTTTGTCTGCTAGAGCCTCAATAAGACAGATAAACAGCAAGGGCGACAACGGGCAACCTTGTATTGTTCCATTTGTTATTTGTAGGGGGTCAGATATAATACCATTAAGAGTTATTTGGGTGTTTGGTTTGTTGTATAAGGCAAACATTTTATGTATGGTCCTATCACCTAACCCAAACGAGCCAAGTATGGCTTTTAGAAAAAGCCATCCGACACGGTCGAAGGCCTTCTCCGCGTCCGTGGATAGCCAGACCGAGGGAATATTTTGTGGCCGAGCATGCCATAACAAATGTAAGTTTCGCACCGTATTATCCTTGGCTTCACGAAAAGGAATAAAGCCCACCTGATACTGATGTATAATTTGGGGTAATATTCTATTCAGATGGTTTGCCATAATTTTAGCATAAATTTTAATATCTGTGCTTAATAATGAAATAGGTCTGTAATTTGGGATATACAAACTAGATTTATTTTGTTTTGGTAGCAGGGTTATTTTAGCCTGCAAAGCATCAGGGGGAAACTCACAGTCCTCGTCAATTGTATGAAAGTATCGTAGGATGTAGGGGGCCAGAAGGTCTTTAAAAGTGATATAGTATTCATTACCAAAGCCATCCGGGCCTGGTGCCTTTCCCCCCCTTAGTGATTTGATTGCTCCCAGAATCTCTGTTGTTGTGAATGAAGCGTCCAAGTCCTCTTTTTGTTCTGGTGTAATCTTAGGAAGCCCTAGCTGTGATAAATAACACTGTATAGCGCTATCTGTAGGAGTTATACCACTTTGTCTCAGATTGTATAAGGATTCATAGTATTGTCTGAACTTTTCCGCTATGTCTGCGGATGTGTAGCAATCTTTGCCATTATCGACTTTTATATGTGTAATATATCTACTAAGTGTCTTTCTCCTAAGCTGTCTAGCTAGCATCTTCCCCTGCTTGTTTGCTACCTCATAAAACTTCTTCTTAAGGTACAAAGCATTTCTTTTAGCCTCATTCCCTAGATAACAATTAAGCTGTTGCCTCTTATGATCTAGACTATCTAATAAAGAGCGATCTTTAGGGAAAGCCTTATGAATTTTCAAAAAGTCAGTCAGTAGGGATGATAGGTAGATGTGGTTTTGTTTTATTTTAGCAGCTATCAAGGCTATTAATTCTCCTCGCAAGAAGCACTTATGTGCATTCCATAGATGTTGGGGGTTAATATTAGGAGTATCATTTAGTTTAAAATATTCTTCTAATTTGTTAGTGGCTAGGATTCGGATCATAGGATCCTTTAACAGGGTCTCATCTAGTCTCCAGGTGCGCTGCGATGGTGATTGTGTCGGGAAGTTTAGTGTACAACTAATCATGGCGTGGTCTGACCACGTAATAGGGTAAATATCTGTACGTAATACAAATGCTAGACTAGTAACGTCAATGATTAAGTAGTCTATCCTAGAATAATGTTGATGTGGATAAGAGTAAAAAGTATAGTCTCTATCATATGGGTGACCCAGGAGCCATGCATCGTGAACTGCTAAGGAAGAAAGATGTGTTTTAACTAGTTGAAGGACTTTACTAGGGGTCGATTATATCCCTGTAGAACAATCCAAAATTGGATTTAAAGCTATATTGAAGTCTCCACCAACAAGTAAACTACCCCTAGATGTCTCCATAATTCTTTTGCAAATGTGTTGAAAGAAACTAGGGGAATCCAGGCTAGATGCATAGATATTCACTAAAGTAATGTTTTTATGATGAAAAGTCCTTGTGAGAATTAAGTATCTGCCCTCCCTATCTCTGACAACTGAGTTAACTTTAAGAGGGGTGTTTTTATTAATCAATATACCTACACCATTATGTTTGGTGGAATTTGAGGTACTGCACACCGTCTTTGGCCGTAACGCAACGTAACTACCGAACCTTTCAAAAAGTACTTTTTCAAAGGAACTTTCATAGTGCCGGTATTACAAGTTTTGCCTGGGAGGCCAAAAAGTGAGCGGTACAGCCTATACCGACAAGATTCGTTCCAATCAGCCAATAGAATGTGAGCTCAATCCTATTGGCTGATTGGATCTTCAAAACTGTAAGTGGATCTTCGGGGGTTAGTGTTAGGTTTTTTTAAGGGTTTATTGGGTGGGTTTTATTTTTAGATTAGGAGTTTGGGCACAGAAAAAGAGCTAAATGCCATTTTAAGGGCAATGCCCATCCAAATGCCCTTTTCAGGGCAATGGGGAGCTTATTTTTTTTTAGATAGGATTTTATTTGGTGGGTTTGGTTGTGTGGGTGGTGGATTTTACTGTTGGGGGTTGTTTGTATTTTTTTTTTAACAATAAAAGAGCTGATTTCTTTGGGGCAATGCCCTGCAAAAGGCCCTTTTAAGGGCTATTGGCAGTTTAGTTAAGGCTAGGGTTTTTTTTATTTTGGGGGGCTTTTTTATTTTGATAGGGCTATTAGATTAGGTGTAATTAGTTTAAATATTTGATAATTTCTTTTTATTTTGTGTAATTTAGTGTTTATTTTTTTTGTAATTTAGTTAATTGTATTTAATTAATGTAATTTAATGTAATTAATGTAATTTATTTAATTTTAGAGTAATGTTAGGTTTTAGTGTAACTCAGGTTAGGTTTTATTTTACAGGTAAATTTGTATTTATTTTAACTAGGTAGTTAGAAAATAGTTAATAACTATTTAATAACTAATCTACCTAGTTAAAATAAATACAAACTTAGCTGTGAAATAAAAATAAAACCTAAGATAGCTACAATGTAACTATTAGTTATATTGTAGCTAGCTTAGGGTTTATTTTATAGGTAAGTATTTAGTTTTAAATAGGAATTATTTAGTTAATGATAGTAATTTTTATTTAGATTTATTTTAATTATATTTAAGTTAGGGGTGTTAGGGTTAGACTTAGGGTTAGGTTTAGGGGTTAATCTATTTATTTAGTGTTAGTGATGTGGGAGGCCAGAGGTTTAGGTGTTAATAACTTTAGTATAGTGGCGGCGGCAATGTTGGGGGCGGCAGATTAGGGGTTAATAAATTTATGTAGGTGGCGGCGACATTGAGGGCGGCAGATTAGGGGTTAATAAGTGTAGGTAGGTGGCGGCGATGTCGGGGCGGCAGATTAGGGGTTAATAAGTGTAATGTAGGCGTCGGTGATTAGGGGTGTTTAGACTCGGGGTTTATGTTAGGGTCTTAGGTGTAAACAGTAAAGAGTCCATGAGCTAGTGACGTATGAGATATACAATCCTACCAGGAGGGGCAAAGTTTCTCAAACCTCAAAATGCCTATAAATACAACCCTCACCACACCCACAATTCAGTTTTACAAACTTTGCCTCCTATGGATAACTGTTTCAGTACTGGTTTGGCTATCCGCTATATGTGGATAGGTGTCTTTCGGTAAGTATGTTTTCATTACTTAAGACACTCTCAGCTATGGTTTGGCACTTTATGTATTAATATAAAGTTCTAAATATATGCATTGTACTTATATTTGCCATGAGTCAGGTTTATGTATATTTCCTTTTGCAGACTGTCAGTTTCATATTTGGGAAAAGCATATTTAGGAAAATATTTTTTCTTACCTGGGGTATAGTCTTTTTTCTATTGACTGTTTTCTCTTTAAATATCACGGGCAAAATTAGGCTCGCGAGGGCGCAAAATGCTGAAGTTTATTGCGTCATTCTTGGCGCTAGAATTTTTTTGGCGTGAAGTTACGTCCGATGATGCAAATTCCTAATTTCTGGCGTCTTAGTTGACGCAGAGTTCCTTACTCAAGGTTGCATCGTCAATGAGGCGAGTGTGTCATTTCCGGATGTTGCTAGCGCCAAAAATTTTCAGTTACGTTGTGCATCATACTTGGCGCCAAATAATTTCATTATTTAAAACCCCATTCCTATGTGCCTCTTGCCTTTTTTCTATGTTAGAGGGCTATGCTGTTTGCATTTTTTTTCCCATTCCTGAAACTGCCATATAAGGAAATTGATAATTTTGCTTTATATGTTGTTTTTTCTCTTACTTTTGCAAGATGTCTCAATCTGATCCTGTCTCAGAAACCACTGTTGGAAACCTGCTGCCTGATAACAGTTCTACCAAAGCTAAGTGCATTTGTTGAAAATTTGTGGAGATTATATCTCCAGCTGTGGTATGTAATAGTTGTCATGATTAGCTTTTACATGCAGAGAATGTGTCCATCAGTAATAGTACTATGCCTGTTGTTTCTTCAACATATAATGAACAAGATATACCTGTGAATATAAAAGATTGTATTGCTGATTCGATTCAGAAGGCTTTGTCTGCCATCCCGCCTTCTAATAAACGTAAAAGGTCTTTTAAAACTTCTCATAAAGTTGATGAAATTTCTAATGACCAACAACATACTGAATTATCCTCATCTGACGAGAGGATCTATCTGATTCAGAAGATCCTTCCTCAGATATTGACACTGACAAATCGACTTATTTATTTAAAATGGAGTATATTCGTTCCTTATTAAAAGAAGTGTTGATTACATTGGATATTGAGGAAACTAGTCCTCTTGATATTAAAACTAGTAAATGTTTATAAACCTCCTGTGGTTACTCCAGAGGTTTTTCCAGTTCCTGATGCTATTTCTGGTATGATTTCTTAGGAATGGAATATGCCTGGTACTTCTTTCATTCCTCCTTCAAAATTTAAAAAATTGTATCCTTTGCCAGCAGTTAGATTGGAGTTTTGGGAAAAGATCCCCAAAGTTGATGGGGCTATTTCCACTCTTGCTAAATGTACTACTATTCCTATGGAACATAGTACTTCTTTTAAAGACCCTTTAGATAGGAAACTTGAAACTTATCTAAGGAAAGCTTATTTATATTCTGGTCATCTCCTCAGGCCTGCCATTTCTATGGCTGATGTTGCAGCTGCATCAACTTTTTGGTTGGAAAGTTTAGCGCAACAGGAAACAGATTCTGATTTGTCTAGCATTGTTCGCTTGCTTCAACACGCTAATCATTTTATTTGTGATGCCATTTTTTATGTTAAATCTATGCCTTTAGCTATTTTAGCTAGAAGAGCTTTGTGGCTTAAATATTGGAATGCTGACATGGTATCTAAGTCTAGATTACTATCTCTTTCTTTCCAAGGTAATAAGTTATTTGGTTCTGAGTTGGATTCGATTATTACAACTGTCACTGGGGGGAAGGGAGTTTTTTTGCCTCAGGACAAAAGACCTAAGGGTAAATCTAAAGCTTCTAACCGCTTTTGTTCCTTTCAACAAAATAAGGAACAAAAACCCAATCCTTCCCCCAAAGAATCTGTTTCCAATTGGAAACCTTCTTCAAGTTAGAGAAAATCCAAACCGTTTAAGAAACCAAAGCCAGCCCCCAAGTCTGCATGAAGGTGCGGCCCTCATTCCAGCTCAGCTGGTAGGGGCAGATTAAGATTCTTCCAAGACATTTGGGCAGATTCTGTCCAAAATCATTGGATTCAGAGTATTGTCTCTCAAGGGTACCGAATAGGATTTAGAGTAAGACCCCCTGTGAGAAGGTTTTTTCTCTCACGCATCCCAGTAAATCCAGTAAATGCTCAAGCTTTTCTGAAGTATGTTTCAGACCTGGAGCTTTCAGAGGTAATCATACCAGTTCCGTTTCAGGAACGGGGTCTGGGGTTTTATTCAAATCTTTTCATTGTCCCAAAGAAAGAAAATTCTTTCAGGCCAGTTCTGGATCTGAAAATTTTGAATCTTTATGTAAGAGTGGCAACTTTCAAAATGGTGACTATAAGGACTATTCTGCCTTTTGTTCAGCAAGGGCATTAAACCTCCACAATAGACTTACATCCAGACCATTATCAGTTTCTGAGATTCTCTTATCTAGACAGGCATTACCAATTTGTCGCTCTTCCGTTTGGCCTAGCGACAGCTCCAAGAATCTTTTCAAAGGTTCTCGATACCCTACTCTCTGTAATCAGAGAACGGGGTATTGCGGTATTTCCTTATTTGGACGATTTCTTGGTACTAGCTCAGTCTTTACATTCTGCAGAATCTCACACAAATCAACTAGTGTTGTTTCTTCAAAGACATGGTTGGAGGATCAATTTACCAAAAAGTTCTTTGATTCCTCAGACAAGGGTCACCTTTTTAGGTTTCCAGATAGATTCAGTGTCCATGACTCTGTCTCTAACAGACAAGAGATGATTAAAATTGGTTTCAGCTTGTGCATGGAAGTTTTAGGTCTCATGACTGCAGCATCGGACGCGATCCCCTTTGCTCGTTTTCATATGAGACCTCTTCAGCTTTGTATGCTGAACCAATGGTGCAGGGATTATACAAAGATATCACAATTAATATCCTTAAATCTCAATTTTTGACTCTCTCTGACTTAGTGGTTAGATCACCATTGTATAGTTCAAGGGGCCCTGGACTGTGATCACAACATATGCAAGTCTTTCAGGTTGGGGAGCTGTTGGGAGCTCTGACAGCACAAGGGGTTTGGAAACCTCAACAGGCGAGGTTACAATCAATATTTTAGAACTCCGTGCTATTTTCAGGGCTCTTTAGGTGTGGCCTCTGTTGAAGAGAGAACTGTTAATTTGTTTTCAGACAGACAATATCACAACTGTGGCATATGTCAACCATCAGGGTGGGACTCACAGTCCCCAAGCAATGAAATAAGTATCTTAAATACTTGCTTGGGCAGAATCCAGCTCCTGTCTCATTTCTGCGGTTCATATCCCAGGTATAGACAATTGGGAAGCTGATTATCTCAGCCGTCAGACTTTACATCCGGGGGAGTGGTCGCTCCATCCAGATGTGTTTTCTGAGATTGTTCAGATGTGGGGTCTTCCAGAAATAGATCTGATGGCTTCCCATCTAAACAAGAAACTTCCCAGGTACCTGTCCAGGGATCCTCAGGCGGAAGCAGTTGATGCATAAGCAGTTCTTTGGTGTTACCAACCTGCTAATATCTTCCTGCCTCTAGTTCTTCTTCCAAAAGTAATTTTCAAAATCATCATGGAACAATCGTTTGTGTTGTTGGTAGCCCCAGCATGGCCTCACAGGTTTTGGTATGCGGATCTTGTTCGGATGTCCAGCTGCCAACCTTGGCCACTTCCATTAAGGCTAGACCTTCTGTCTCAAGATCTGTTTTTCCATCAGGATCTCAAATCATTAAATTTGAAGGCATGGAAATTGAACGCCTAGTGTTTAGTCATAGAGGTGATTAATACTATGTTACAGGCTTGTAAATCTGTTTCTAGGAAGATTTATTATCGAGTTTGGAAGACTTATATTTCGTGGTGTTCTTCTCATAAATTCTCCTGGCATTCTTTTAGAATTCCTAGAATTTTACAGTTTCTTCAGGATGGTTTGGATAAAGGTTTGTCTGCAAGTTCCTTAAAAGGGACAAATCTCTGCTCTGTTTTATTTCACAGAAAGATTGCTAAGCTTCCTGATATTCACTGTTTTGTTCAGGCTTTGGACCGTATCATACCTGTCATTAAATCAATCTCTCCTCCTTGGAGTCTTAATTTGGTTTTGAAGGCCTTATGCAATATCCCTGCACTTCTTTTAACTTTTGAAGTAGCTTTATAAATATGTAAATGTAGATAATCCCAGTCAGACACTTCTTAATGGGTAAATAAAAGTGTGATCAAATGGGAGTAAACCTTACAAATATAATTTCCCTCTTATAAGAGATAAATCTTATAAAGATCTTTATAATCAGTATTCTGAGTGAGGAACTGCAATTTATGACAGATAATGCTTGTCTTTAGGAAAACCGTTCTTATAAGGGTTAATTATCAGTAAGGAAAAATACTTAGATACCTTGTAACACAATTCCTTGAACAATAAGTATGGTTAGTATGCAGCAGGATTAGTATGTTCAGTACTGGTTTTAGACTGAGACTTATGTACAAGTATAGGCAGAGTTAGTACAGTTATTAGGCGAAAAACAACTCTTAAATGATAGAGTTTTTTATTTACAGACCTGATGAAAAGTGTCCGTTGTAAAAAGAAAGTCTCTCCCGGAGTTGTAGCACAAACAAAACTGCTGTCTTAGCTAAGAAAGGAGCTGCGGTGTGTGCGTCTGCACGCTGTGAGTCCGGATGATGACGTCACTGTCAGTGTTCACTCTGAGCAGAGCAGGTTGCAGCTGTGAGCTGGAGAGAAAGTGAACACTGTGTGAAACCTGGACAGGTAAACTTTGGCGATTCAAAAATCAGTATCCTTTCTGAAGTGAAGGAGGGAAAGGGAATTAGTTGCTGAAGACTTTAGCATATAACGATATGCAGCTTAGCTTGATAGAAGCTTTTCAGGAAAAGTTGTACTGTGACTATTCAGGAGATAGTCTTAACAATACCACTCTCAATGCAATAATCAAGCAGTTTGTTAGTGGAAGGACTCCTCCTTAAATAGGTGTATCCAGAAAACTAACATGTTCTCTCTTAAAGGGTTAGAGGTTATGACAGATCCCCCCACTCAGGAGGCCCCCAACTTCCTTGTTGCACAAGGCTTGTCTGGATACCTAGCATGAAATTGCGCAAGTAAACGAGGGGCATTCAAATCATAAGAGGGCATCCATGAGTCCTCTTCTGGACCAAAACCCTTCCAGCGGACCAAATATTCGATCCTCCTCCATCTCCTACGAGAATCAAGTATGCCATCCACTTCATATTCCGATTGATCAGAGACAGCAATCGGGGAAGAGGTTTTGTCAATGGTTGGGAGAGTGTCCATTCCAAGATAAAGTTTTAAAAGTGATACGTGAAATGTTGGGTGGATCTTCAGTGTTTGTGGGAGCTTGAGAACAACAGCGTTTTGGTTTATAATTCTTATGATTGGGTATGGACCAATAAATTGACTAGCTAGTTTCTTACAAGGAACTGTCAACCGTAGGTTTTTTTGTGGATAACCATACACGGTCACCAATGTTGTAGGTTGGTGGAGTAGAATGTTTTGTATCAAAGTATCTTTTTTGAGTGGTCACAGCTTCTTCCAGATTTTTTTTAATAAAGCTAATGTGGTCTTGATATTGTGGGTATAATCTGACACTGTTGGGTTATTTGTTACAAGATCCCTACCTGGTAGTGTATTGGGATGGTACCCATATGTGGCATAGAAAGGGGAAGTTTTTGTGGAAGAATTTACGGAGTTATTATAAGAGAATTCAGCGAAAGGAATCCATTCAGCCCAATCATCTTGTAGATGCGAGACATAACATCTTAGGTTTGCTCTAAGGTTTGATTGGTGCGTTCGGTCAAACCATTTGACTGTGGGTGAAAAGCGGTGGATAGTCTTGGTGCGATTTTTAGTAGTCTGCATAATTCCTTCCAGAATTTGGAGGCAAACTGGGTTCCACGGTCAGACACGATCGATGTGGGTAAACCGTGGAGTCGAACTATTTCCGAGAAAAAAAACTTTTGCTGTGTTCAGGGCATTAGGTATGGCTTTTAATGGTAGAAAATAAGCCAGTTTTGTCAGGTGGTCTACCACTACTAATATAGTGGTGTAATTGTTTGAAGGGGGTAAATTGACTATAAAGTCTAATGCAATCATACTCCAAGGAACTTCAGGTATTGGTAACGGACACATAAGACCAAAAGGTTTATGGTGGTTTTTTTGTTTCTGGCACAAATAAGACACTTTCTTACATAGGTGGTAACCTCTTTTCCTATTTGAGGCCACCAAAAAGATCTTCCAATTAGTTCTTTTGTCCTTGTTATCCCTGGGTGGCCACTCAATGGAGAATTGTGGAAATGATGTATAAGTTTGTTTCTTAAGGAAGGAGGAACATAGGTTAAACCATTTTGTTGGTAAATCCCAGTTTGAGGGTCTCGTACACAGTTTGAAGGAATATCTTCGTCAGTGAGCAAGGCTTTAAGTATATCAGAATGTAGCATTTGCCAAGATTGTGTGTGGTGGGATAATATGTATCTCCTCATGTTCTTCTTTTGTAGGATTTAGAGAACGAGAAAGGGCATCAGCCTTTTGGTTTTTAGATCCTGGTCTATATGTGAGTAAGAAATCGAATCTGTCGAAGAAGAGTGCCCATCTGACCTGTCTGGAGGATAAGGTCTTGTTGGTCCTGAGGTATTGCAGGTTTTTATGATCGGTAAATATGTAAAATGGTTTAGAGGTTCCTTCAAGCAGATGCCTCCAGTTTTCTAGAGCGCATTTTATTGCGAGCAATTCCTTGTCGCCGACTGAATAATTTTTTTCAGGAGCTGTGAGGGTTCTAGAATAGAAAGATACTGAATGTAATGTAGGATTCCCAATACTTTGTTGCGAAAGAACTGCTCCAATACCAATATTGGAGGCATCCACTTCCAAAGTGAATTGGTAGTCAGGGTTTGGTAGTTGTAGTATGGGGGCTGTGGAGAACCTCTCTTTTAAGGTTTGAAATGCTTTTTGAGTTTCGTCATTCCAGGTATACCTTTGTTTTCCAGTTAATTTAGTTAAGGGTTTAACAATAGTGGAGAAGTTCTTAATAAATCTCCTGTAAAAGTTGGCAAAACCTAGAAATCATTGTAGAGATTTCACTGTGGTAGGTGTGGTCCAGTTTTGTATGGCTGATACCTTCTAAGGGTCGATACTTAATCCTTTAGGGGAGATTATATACCCTAAGAATTTAATTGTGTTTACGTGGAAACAACACTTTTCCATTTTAGCATACAAGTTTTAAAGGCTAACTGAGTTCCATAGTGAGTCCGTAGCCCAGAGCTGGAACTCAGCAATATAGTCCTCCACCGCCCTTTGACCCTGTCTCAGGGATCTTAAGTTATGTTCAGCGGTGTTTTGTTTGTTTGTGTCCTCATAGAATGTTGACATGACTTTAAAGAATTCTTCTAGGGAATCCAGGATTGGATCACCAAATTCAAAAAATCTGTCACCTCAAGCTCTGGGCTCCCCAGTAAGATAGGAGATAGTTGTGCAGACTTTTATTCATTCTGAACAGTATGTTCTAGGTTTCATACTGTACAGTAACAAGCAAGAATTTTTAAATTCACAGAACTTGGAGCGGACCCCTGAGAAAGGTTGTGGGGGGTTAATATGAGGTTCCGGATGTTCAGTAGATTTTTGAGAGAAATAATCATTCATGAGCCTTTTTAGCGTATTGTTCTCTATTTGAACTTCATTAAGGCCCTGTGCTAACATATCCACTTTCTGATTCAAAGTGGCTATCTCATTGGCCATTTCTGTAGGATTCATTGTATACTTGTAAGGTTAACTTTTACCTTTTTTTAGGCTCGATTATTCTGCTATATCCCTGCACTTCTTTTAACTTTTGAAGTAGCTTTATAAATATGTAAATGTAGATAATCCCAGTCAGACACTTATTAATGGGTAAATAAGAGTGTGATCAAATGGGAGTAACACTTTAGTAAACCTTACAAATATAATTTCCCTCTTATAAGAGATAAATCTTATAGAGATCTTTATAATCAGTATTCTGAGTGAGGAACTGTAATTTATGACAGATAATGCTTGTCTTTAGGAAAACCATTTTTATAAGGGTTACTTATCAGTAAGGAAAAATACTTAGATAACTTGTAACACAGTTCCTTGAACGATAAGTATGGTTAGTATGCAGCAGGATTAGTATGTTCAGTACTGGTTTGAGACTGAGACTTATGTACAAGTATAGGCAGAGTTAGTACAGTTATTAGGCGAAAAAACATAATTTATGTAAGAACTTACCTGATAAATTCATTTCTTTGATATTAGCAAGAGTCCATGAGCTAGTGACGTATGGGATATACATTCCTACCAGGAGGGGCAAAGTTTCCCAAACCTCAAAATGCCTATAAATACACCCCTCACCACACCCACAAATCAGTTTAACGAATAGCCAAGAAGTGGGGTGATAAGAAAAAAGTGCGAAAGCATAAAAAATAAGGAATTGGAATAATTGTGCTTTATACAAAAAAATCATAACCACCACAAAAAGGGAGGGCCTCATGGACTCTTGCTAATATGAAAGAAATTAATTTATCAGGAAAGTTCTTACATAAATTATTTTTTCTTTCATGTAATTAGCAAGAGTCCATGAGCTAGTGACGTATGGGATAATGAATACCCAAGATGTGGATCTTCCACGCAAGAGTCACTAGAGAGGGAGGGATAAAATAAAGACAGCCAATTCCGCTGAAAAATAATCCACACCCCAAACAAAGTTTAAATACTATAATGAAAAAAACTGAAATTATAAGCAGAAGAATCAAACTGAAACAGCTGCCTGAAGAACTTTTCTACCAAAGACTGCTTCAGAAGAAGAAAACACATCAAAATGGTAGAATTTAGTAAAAGTATGCAAAGAAGACCAAGTTGCTGCTTTGCAAATCTGATCAACTGAAGCTTCATTCCTAAATGCCCAGGAAGTAGAAACTGACCTAGTCGAATGAGCTGTAATCCTCTGAGGCGGAGTTCTATCCGACTCAACATAAGCATGATGAATCAAAG
Organism: Bombina bombina; assembly: GCF_027579735.1. Lineage (NCBI taxonomy): Eukaryota > Metazoa > Chordata > Amphibia > Anura > Bombinatoridae > Bombina > Bombina bombina. The sequence continues at coordinate 637,707,725 of NC_069499.1, forward strand.
ACTTTAACCAAGATGCCAAAGAAATGGCAGAGGCCTTCTGACCTTTCCTAGAACCAGAAAAGATAACAAATAGACTAGAAGTCTTTCGGAAATCCTTAGTAGCTTCAACATAATATTTCAAAGCTCTAACTACATCCAAAGAATGCAACGATCTTTCCTTAGAGTTCTTAGGATTAGGACACAATGAAGGAACCACAATTTCTCTACTAATGTTGTTAGAATTCACAACCTTAGGTAAAAATTTAAATGAAGTTCGCAAAATCGCCTTATCCTGATGAAAAATCAGAAAAGGAGACTCACAAGAAAGAGCAGATAATTCAGAAACTCTTCTAGCAGAAGAGATAGCCAAAAGAAACAAAACTTTCCAAGAAAGTAATTTAATATCCAGCAAATGCATAGGTTCAAACGGAGGAGCTTGAAGAGCCCCCAGAACCAAATTCAAACTCCAAGGAGGAGAAATTGACTTAATGACAGGTTTTATACGAACCAAAGCCTGTACAAAACAATGAATATCAGGAAGATTAGCAATCTTTCTGTGAAAAAGAACAGAAAGAGCAGAGATTTGTCCTTTCAAAGAACTTGCAGACAAACCTTTATCCAAACCATCCTGAAGAAAGTGTAAAATTCTAGGAATTCTAAAAAAATGCCAAGAAAAATGATGAGAAGAACACCAAGAAATGTAAGTCTTCCAGACTTGATAATATATCTTCCTAGACACAGATTTACAAGCCTGTAACATAGTATTAATTACGGAGTCAGAGAAACCTCTATGACTGAGAATCAAGCGTTCAATCTCCATACCTTCAAATTTAAGGATTTGAGATCCTGATGGAAAAAAGGACCTTGCGATAGAAGGTCTTGTCTTAAAGGAAGAGTCCACGGTTGGCAAGTAGCCATCCGAACAAAGATCCGCATACCAAAACCTGTGAGGCCATGCTGGAGCCACCAGCAGGACAAACAAACGCTCCTTTAGAATCTTGGAAATCACTCTTGGAAGAAGAACTAGAGGCGGAAAGATATAGGCAGGATGATACTTCCAAGGAAGTGACAATGCATCCACTGCTTCCGCCTGAGGATCCCTGGATCTGGACAGATACCTGGGAAGCTTCTTGTTTAGATGAGAAGCCATTAGATCTATTTCTGGAAGTCCCCAGATTTGAACAATCTGAAGAAATACCTCTGGGTGAAGAGACCATTCGCCAGGATGTAATGTTTGGCGACTGAGATAATCCGCTTCCCAATTGTCTATACCTGGGATGTGAAACCGCAGAAATTAGACAGGAGCTGGATTCCGCCCAAACAAGTATTTGAGATACTTCTTTCATAGCCAGAGGACTGTGAGTCCCTCCTTGATGATTGACATATGGCACGGTTGTGACATTGTCCGTCTGAAAACAAATGAACGACTCTCTCTTTAGAAGAGGCCACGACTGAAGAGCTCTGAAAATCGCACGGAGTTCCAAAATGTTGATTGGTAATCTCGCCTCCTGAGATTCCCAAACCCCCTGCGCTGTCAGAGACATACCGCTCCCCAACCTGTCAGACTTGCATCTGTTGAGATCACAGTCCAGGTCGGAAGAACAAAAGAAGCCCCCTGAACTAAACGATGGTGGTCTGTCCACCACGTCAGAGAGTATCGTACATTCGGTTTTAAAGATATTAATTGATATCTTTGTATAATCCCTGCACCACTGGTTCAGCATACAGAGCTGAAGAGGTCGCATGTGAAAACGAGCAAAGGGGATCGCGTCCGATGCAGCAGTCATAAGACCTAGAATTTCCATGCATAAGGCTACCGAAGGGAATGATTGAGACTGAAGGTTTCGACAAGCTGAAACCAATTTCAGACGTCTCTTGTCCGTCAACGACAGAGTCATGGACACTGAATCTATCTGGAAACCTAAAAAGGTTACCCTTGTCTGAGGAATCAACGAACTCTTTGGTAAATTGATCCTCCAACCATGTTCTCGTAGACACGATACAAGTCGATTCGTATGAGATTCTGCTAAATGTGAAGACTGAGCAAGTACCAAGATATCGTCCAAATAAGGAAATACCACAATACCCTGTTCTCTGATTACAAATAGTAGGGCACCGAGAACCTTTGTAAAAATCCTTGGAGCTGTTGCTAGGCCAAACGGCAGAGCCACAAACTGGTAATGCTTGTCTAGAAAAGAGAATCTCAGAAACTGATAGTGATCTGGATGAATCAGAATATGCAGATATGCATCTTGTAAATCTATTGTGGACATATAATGCCCTTGCTGAACAAAAGGCAGAATAGTCCTTATAGTTACCATTTTGAATGTTGGTATTCTTACATAACGATTCAATATTTTTAAATCCAGAACTGGTCTGAAGGAATCCTCCTTCTTTGGTACAATGAATAGATTTGAGTAAAACCCCAGACCCTGTTCCAGAACCGGAACTGGCACAATTAATCCAGCCAACTCTAGATCTGAAACACATTTCAGAAACGCTTGAGCCTTCACTGGATTTATTGGAACACGAGAAAGAAAAAATCTTCTTGCAGGAGGCCTTATCTTGAAGCCTATTCTGTACCCTTGTGAAACAATGTTCTGAATCCAAAGATTGTGAATCGAATTGATCCAAATTTCTTTGAAAAATCGTAATCTGCCCCCTACCAGCTGGGCTGGAATGAGGGCCGCACCTTTATGTGCACTTGGGAGCTGGCTTTGGCTTTCTAAAAGGCTTGGATTTATTCCAGACTGGAGATGGTTTCCAAACTGAAACCGTTCCTGTGGGGGAAGGATCAGGCTTTTGTTCCTTATTGTGACGAAAGGAATGAAAACGATTAGCAGCCCTATATTTACCTTTAGATTTTTTTATCCTGCGGTAAAAAAGTTCCTTTCCCCCCAGTAACAGTTGAAATAATAGAATCCAACTGTGAACCAAACAATTTATTACCTTGGAAAGAAAGGGAAAGCAAAGTTGACTTAGAAGACATATCAGCATTCCAAGTTTTAAGCCATAAAGCTCTTCTAGCTAAAATAGCTAAAGACATATACCTGACATAAACCCTAATGATATCAAAGATGGCATCACAAATAAAGTTATTAGCATGTTGAAAAAGATTAACAATGCTATGAGTATTATGATCTGTTACTTGTTGAGCTAAAGCCTCCAACCAGAAAGTTGAAGCTGCAGCAACATCCGCCAAAGATATAGCAGGTCTAAGAAGATTACCTGAACATAAGTAAGCTTTTCTTAGAAAGGATTCAATTTTCCTATCTAAAGGATCCTTAAAGGAAGTACTATCTGCCGTAGGAATAGTAGTACGTTTAGCAAGAGTAGAGATAGCCCCATCAACCTTAGGGATTTTGTCCTAAAACTCTAATCTGTCAGATGGCACAGGATATAATTTCTTAAACCTTTTAGAAGGAGTAAATGAATTACCCAGATTATTCCATTCCCTGGAAATTACTTCAGAAATAGCATCAGGGACGGGAAAAACCTCCGGAATAACTACAGGAGGTTTAAAAACCGTATTTAAACGTTTAGATTTAGTATCAAGAGGACCAGATTCCTCTATTTCTAATGCAATTAGGATTTCTTTAAGTAAAGAACGAATAAATTCCATTTTAAATAAATATGAAGATTTATCAGTATCAATCTCTGAAACAGAATCCTCTGAACCAGAAAAATCATTATCAGAAACAGAATCAGAATGATGATGTTCATTTAAAAATTCATCTGGAAAATGAGAAGTTTTAAAAGACATTTTACGTTTACTGGAAGGAGGAATAACAGACATAGCCTTCCTAATAGATTTAGAAACAAAATCTCTTATGTTAACAGGAACACCCTGAGTAGTAGATGTTGATGGAACAGCAACAGGTAATGGAACATTACTAAAGGAAATATTATCTGCATTAGCAAGTTTGTCATGACATTCATCACAAACAACAGCCGGAGGAACAGTTACCACAAGTTTACAACAAATACACTTAACTTTGGTAGATCCAGCATCAGGCAGCGATTTTCCAGAAGTAGCTTCTGATTCAGGGTCAATCTGAGACATCTTGCAATATGTAATAGAAAAAACAACATATAAAGCAAAATTTATCAAATTCCTTAAATGACAGTTTCAGGAATGGGAAAAAATGCCAATGAACAAGCTTCTAGCAACCAGAAGCAAATAAACAATGAGACTGAAATAATGTGGAGACAATAATGACGCCCATATTTTTTAGCGCCAAAAAAGACGCCCACATTACTTGGCGCCTAAATGCTTTTGGCGCCAAAAATGACGCCACATACGGTGACGCCGACATTTTTGGCGCAAAAACGTCAAAAAAATAACGCAACTTCCGGCGACAAGAATGACGCCGGAAATGACAAAGAAAATTTTTGCACCAAAAAAGTCAGCGCCAAAAATGATGCAATAAAATTAAGCATTTTCAGCCCCCGCGAGCCTAACAGCCCACAGGAAAAAAAGTCAAATTTTAAGGTAAGAAAAATTGATTATTCATATGCATTATCCCAAATAATGAAACAAACTGACTGAAATAAGGAATATCGAACATCCTGAATCAAGGCAAATAAATGTTTAAACACATATATTTAGAACTTTATATAAAAGTGCCCAACCATAGCTTAGAGTGTCACAAAAATAAGACTTACTGGAGGGGGCGGAGCCGGCAGCCATACTGAGCGGTCGTGTATTGCAAGAGCTCCTCACACAAAATGCCCATATAACTTTATTTTTCAATATAAGCTCAAAACCAATTTGCCCTGGGGTTATTGATTATACCCCTCAGTGTATGGATCGTTAATGTTGTAACTCCTGAGCGGTTTTTACACTCCTCAGCATAAGCAGCTTTGCGGCCATATAGCGGAGTATCACTGTGACACGGAGCTATACTCCCAGCAACTACCCTGACTTCCAGCACCAACCGGACACCACAACTTGCCGCACAAGCAGAGAACCTACCCGACATCTCCTGCGGCTCAATCGGAGGTCCCTGGGTGCAGCGGTGCACTTTGTGAGCTCCTTCCCGACGCTGCCCAGCACTACCCGAAGAGAGGATCTTCCGCGCAGCTGCCCGCCTCAGGTCTGTGTAAGAAACACTCACCCTGTCCACACACTATACACCGGACACTTGTTGCTGAAGGGACGGACCGGAGTTCTCCCTAGGACACCCGCCAGTGCTTGTGGCGGGGAGCTTGGACCCATACACAGGGTTAGAGATTTTTGGCGCGAATAGACGCCATTTTACTAGGCACCTTGCTAGTGCTGTGGAGGCCTCTCTGCTTTTTACAGACATTAGGTCACCGGGACATAATGGGAGCTGGGCAAACAAAATAACAGCACACTTTGCAAAAGTACTTATCACAGCAGCAACCATATGTGCTAATTGTTTGGAGTGCAGGGGAAAAAGGCACCAGGATTTAAATAGATAGTCAAACAGCATTTTGCCCCCTAGCACAGCCTACACAACATCATTTGTTACTTGATATTAATGTATATGCTCCCTTGCTGCATTGACAACCTACCAGACACTACGACAATAGCACACCAGGCAGATTAAACTTGCTGTGAGGAGACAGAAGTTGAGGATCATAACCATATCTGAAAATCAAGTGCTAAAACCCAGAAAGCTGCTTACGGCCTAGAGGGCTGCTCTGGGGAACAGGCCAAGATTTAGGCTCAGCTTCACACCCCTCCCTGCTCTATCAGTCCCTCCTCACCCTTTCCCGCCGGCCCTTATTGCCTGCGGGTCATACCCCCATACCTGACCCCACATCGTCCTAAGGGGACAACTCCCCTGAGGAGGGACTTGAAACTTGGAACTTGCACAGAAGCGCTAACAACCCTCATTAAAAAGATCTCCTATTTGACCTAGCCCAATCTACGGACTACAGCTGCGGGTTGTGATGAAGATGTAATAGACCCACTAATGCCATAGCCCCAGTCGGTTTTATAAAAGATTTTCCTATAGTGCTATATTCTCCTCTCAACTGATTTAGCACCCTCCATTTTGTTAGTCCTGCAGACATACACAATGCCTCAATCTTTTAAGAGAAAGCAAAAGCCCCATAACACGCCAAAAAGGACGGTAGCGGATCACTTTGGACAGCCTGCCTCTAGGCGACAGTCTGGCTCAGAGGACGAAGCCTCAGATACAAGCAGCCTTAATGATGCACACATTAGAACAACGCTAACCCAAGCCACAGGCCGTCTCCAACATAAAGAAGCCTCTGCTGACAATAATATGATGGATTCTATCAAGTCACTCCTGGCCTCTCACCATGACTCCCTGTCTAAGAAGTTTGACAAGGGTCACGCTGATCTGAAGAGAGACATAGCCTTGATAGGGGAAAGAACAGATGCGTTAGAACGTAAACAAGAGGACCTGAGGATAGATCACTCCAATCTACTAGACTACTCACAGAGTCTTGCAGAACAGATCACTGACCTGGAGCTTAAACTTGCAGACCTTGAGGACAGGACTCGGCGAAACAACATTAGAGTGAAAGGCATCCCTGAGTCAGTACCTCCTCAAGATTTGGAAAAGTTCCTGCAGGACTTGTTTGTAACTGTCCTAGGTACAGAGATGGAGAAAGAGATGCTGATTGATAGAGTTCATAGAGCCCTGAGGCCACGGATGGCCGAGGGAGACAAGCCTAGAGATGTCATTGCCCGGCTTCATTATTATACCTTCCGGGAGAAGCTACTCAAGACCTTAGCCAGTGACAGACCACTCCCGGAACAATACGCTACTATCCAAATATTTCAGGATCTCTCTCCTCACACCCTCCAACTAAGAAGACACTACCAACCCTACACTAAAACTTTAGAGACAAAGCTATAAAATACAGGTGGGGCTTCCCGGTTAAGCTCTACATCACCAAAGACGGACAGCAATTTGCAGCTTCCTCTCCACAGCAAGCAAGGGAATTGCTCCAAAGATGGGGACTACTACCACAAAACCCACCTGCGCCTCCCCAGGCGATTGTGCCTGGAAGAGGCCTGAGAGCATCAGCCCCTGACTGGGGTCCCCTCCCACAGAGACCTAGAAGCCGTCAGAGGACAACCTCAACATCTGGAGACCGTGACCCTATCTCTAGAGACATCAGCAATTAGAAAATAAACTGTTCCATACCCTATTATTTCTCCATAGATTGGACTTTTGATCCACAGACTTTTGATCAAGAGACTATACTTCACTAAAGAGACTGACTCCTGTGTACCAAGGGTACATGAAGATTGGTGAGATTGATATAGTATCAAAGATGTATATGCTATGTTTATGATGGTTGTTTTCCCACCTCTGTTCTCTCTCTCCTTTTACCTTCCCTTCTCCCACTCCTCAACTCCTTTCCCCTTCTCTCTTTTTTCTCCCTTTTTGTCTCACTATGTGTCCACCAGCGTTTAAGGTCATGTATCTTACAGTTATATATGTACAAACCCCCTCCCCCTCTCTGGTACTGGAAGATCATAACTATGCCGGCCCAGATAATTAAGAACTTGATCACCTATAGATATGATGTTAACTAGACATACTCTAGTCTGTGGCCCTTAGAGGTAATGTCAATGTAACCCTCCAACTAGATTTCTTAACATGGTTACCATTATTGTGTTTTGTTATTTTTCTTGTTATTTTTGCTGCTAGTATTTCAGTTCCTTGTTACGTTGTTTATGCCAATTCTGACAGACCTGCAAGTTTAACTGTACAACACACTGCAGATGTGACAATCTAACTTAGGAGACCCCTTGTGGGCCCCTGGAGGACATGGGTAGAAAGGTTTGGCTATGGATTAAAACCTACACTTTGTTATCATTCTTTTACACTAGCCTTGTAAGAAGAGCACTTTCCCCTTATGGGTCCGCTCACAATGGCTGATATATATTTTGAAATTATGATTGTACAATCCCCCTCCTTTCCACCCCCCCGCGGCTAACCGTACCTGTGTCCGTCCAGGCGATTAGACACTTGTTTCTCTGCAGATAGGATACCAACTGGACCCTTATTTGTGTTTTACCCTTGGGCCGCCGCTGATGGTGCCCCCAACCTAGGCTTATTAATATGGAGATCATTGTTACACATTGTTATTGTTTCTAAAATTGTTGTTCCTTATGTTTTTGATGATTGTTTCACTGTTTTAATGCAACTTTCAGCAGACCTACAATCCACCCTGCACAATGTATTTCCTGTGTGACAGTTTAACTTGAGGGATTACTAGGAGGTCCCCCGGAGGTCAGAGACAGTAATGACGGACCATAGCCCATGACATGAAGCTCTTTATTAATCTGTGACACTAATCTTATATGCAGAGCATTGCCCTACGCATTTACTTCTTGCCCTGAGACTAAAAACGTATCAGGAGCTGGTCCTACATTACATCCTAAGACTCTCGTTAGGAGAAATAATATATAGCATAACTCAGAATAGCCGACTGGGGCTGGGCTATTTTTGCCGGCCTCTTCCCCCCCACATCAAAATAGTTGTGCTCTCTTACTTACACTTGAGAGATCACTCATTGTGATAGTGTTATACACACATCGGTACGCGCTAGTTAGTCCCCATCACAGTAAAATTCTTGCTGTCTAGCTGAAGTGCTCCTAATAGCTTTACAGAAGCCCTATCCCCTCCCCAATGGGAGCGCTTCGGCTTGATGGTGAAAAATAAGGATGTACAGAATGAGCAGTGGACCTCGCCGCGTACCCGTGGTGAGCTCTACTAGGCTACCCATAGATTTCTTTCCCTAAGTTACTAGTCAACATCCGAACCATTTTGGAACTACTAGCGCTAATATCACAAACTAGGTTAGGCGGTCCTCGCCACACCTATCAGACAGTTTATAGATTACGACTCTAATTTTCCCTTGACGCAGCCACTTACCCCGCTAGTTAACGATAAGACAAAGTTAATTTGTATCATTGTTTCTTTGTACTGGTGCGGTTTGTGATCTCTGTATCAATTCAACTCTTGCAATGTTTACAATTATAGTTGTAATGTCTTTCGCATTTCATTAAAATAAAAGTACACTTAAAAAAAATAAAAAAAAAATAAAAATAAGACTTACTTACCCCAGGACACTCATCTACATGTAGTAGAAAGCCAAACCAGTACTGAAACGAGAATCAGTAGAGCTAATGGTATATATAAGAGTATATCGTCGATCTGAAAAGGGAGGTAAGAGATTAATCTCTACGACCGATAACAGAGAACCTATGAAATAGACCCCGTAGAAGGAGATCATTGAATTCAAATAGGCAATATTCTCTTCACATCCCTCTGACATTCACTGCACACTGAGAGGAAAACCGGGCTCCAGCCTGCTGCGAAGCGCATATCAACGAAGGATCAAGCACAAACTTACTTCACCACCTCCACGAGAGGAAAAGTTTGTAAAACTGATTTGTGGGTGTGGTGAGGGTGTATTTATAGGCATTTTGAGGTTTGGGAAACTTTGCCCCTCCTGGTAGGAATGTATATCCCATACGTCACTAGCTCATGGACTCTTGCTAATTACATGAAAGAAACAACTCTTAAATGATAGAGGTTTTGTTTACAGACCTGATGAAAAGTGTCCGTTGTAAAAAGAAAGTCTCTCCCGGAGTTGTAGCACAAACAAAACTGCTGTCTTAGCTGAGAGAGGAGCTGCGGTGTGTGCGTCTGCACGCTGTGAGTCCGGATGATGACGTCACTGTCAGTGTTCACTCTGAGCAGAGCAGGTTGCAGCTGTGAGCTGGAGAGAAAGTGAACACTGTGTGAAACCTGGACAGGTAAACTTTGGCGATTCAAAAATCAGTATCCTTTCTGAAGTGAAGGAGGAAAAGGGAATTAGTTGCTGAAGACTTTAGCATATAACGATATGCAGCTTAGCTTGATAGAAGCTTTTAAGGAAAAGTTGTACTGTGACGATTCAGGAGATAGTCTTAACAATACCACTCTCAATGCAATAATCAAGCAGTTTGTTAGTGGAAGGACTCCTCCTTAAATAGGTGTATCCAGAGAAATAACATGTTCTCTCTTAAAGGGATAGAGGTTATGACACCTTACAGGCTCCTCCTTTTGAACCTATGCATTCTTTGGACATTAAACTACTTTCTTGGAAAGTGTTGTTCCTTTTGGCCATCTCTTCTGCTATCTGTGAATCTCCTTTTCTGATTTTCCATCAGGATAAGGCAGTTTTGCGGACTTCATTTAAATTCTTACCTAAGGTTGTGAATTCTAACAACATTATTAGAGAAATTGTTGTCCCTTTTTTGTGTCCTGATCCTTAGAATTCTTTGGAGAAATCCTTGCATTCTTTGGATGTGGTAAGAGCTTTGAAATATTATGTTGAAGCTACTAAAGATTTCAGGAAGACTTCTAGTCTATTTGTTATCTTTTCTGGTTCTAGGAAAGCTCAGAATGCTTCTGCCATTTCCTTGGCATCTTGGTTAAAGCTTTTGATTCATCAGGCTTATTTGGAGTCGGGTCAGGCACCGTCTCAGAGAATTACAGCTCATTCTACTAGATCAGTCTCCATGTCGTCGGCTTTTAAGAATGAAGCTTCAGTTGATCAGATTTGCAAAGCAGCAACTTGGTCTTCTTTGCATACATTTACTAAATTCTACCGTTTTGATGTTTTTGCTTCTTCGGAAGCAGTTTTTGGTAGAAAAGTTCTTCAGGCAGCTGTTTCAGTTAGATTTCTCTGCTTATGTTTTAAGTTTTTTTCTTTCAATTTATGAGAAAAACTTTTTTTGTTGGTTGTGGATTTAATTTTCTCAGCGTAAAATGGCTGTTATTATTTTATCCCTCCCTCTGTAGTGACTCTTGTGTGGAGTTTCAAATCTTGGGTATTTCTATCCCATTTGTCACTAGCTCATGGACTCTTGCCAATTACATGAAAGAAAACATAATTTATGTAAGAACTTACCTGATAAACTAAATTCTTTCATATTGGCAAGAGTTCATGAGCTAGTGACGTATGGGATATACAATCCTACCAGAAGGGGCAAAGTTTCCCAAAGAGTCCATGAGCCCCACCCTTTTTATGGTGGTTATGATTTTTTTGTATAAAGCACAATTATTTCCAAATTCCTTTGTTGATGCTTTTTACTCCTTTCTTTTTAACCCTCCTACTTGGCTATTCATTAAACTGAATTGTGGGTGTGTTGATGGGTGTATTTACAGGCATTTTGAGGTTTGGGAAACTTTGCCCCTTCTGGTAGGATTGTATAACCCATACGTCACTAACTCATGAACTGTTGCCAATATGAAAGAAATGAATTTATCAGGTAAGTTCTTACATAAATTATGTTTTTCTTTCCCCATAGGAATCAATGGGGCCGGGTTACGGAGCTTTACGCTCCTTTATTGCAGGTGTTTTTTAGCCGGCACTTCCCATTTATGTCTATGGGGAAATTGTGCACGAGCACGTAAAACCAGCTCAAAGCAGCGCTGGTATTTGTGTGCGGTATGGAGCTCAACGCAACCATATTGCCAGCTAACGCAGGTTTTTGAAAAACCTGTAATAGCAGCGCTATTAAAGGTGAGCGGTAAGTTATTACCGAGCCGCTCATAACGCAAAATTTGTAATCTGACCGTGTGTATTTCCTGTGTTCTTCAAATATAATTTATTTTTATATTAAATAAATAAATATATATATAAATATATATATATATATATATATATATATATATATATATATATATATATATATATATACACATAAAAACATACATACATACAATATATCTATACCTGTATATATTCATATAGATATATAGGTATAGATATATATTTTACATGAATATATTCATACATTAATATACACACATATTTAAAATAAGAACAACACTAATTTTAATTTTTAAAATGTCCCCCAATTGACCCCAAAATAAAATGTGAGGTCCCTTTTTGAAAATAAAATTGGGTTAAAGTGTGCGGGTGTGGGATGTTTTTAAAAAAAAACGGCACTGAAAAGTGCCTTTAAATAGCGCTCTATGGGGGACCGTGTTATTACTATAAATATATATGCTTATTTAATTATGTGTTATATGTGTATATACACATAAATATATATGTATATATTCATATACATATATATTTAAATCTGCTGCCCATCGCTGAGTGACTTACCCCCTTTGCTGCACTAGGTTCTATGAGAACGAAGCTCCCATTGGAGCCTATGGAAGCGCTATATTGTGAGAGGAATGCTTCCGTGGAATGTGAATGAGACTGAAATAATGTGGAGACAATAATGACGCCCATATTTTTTAGCGCCAAAAAAGACGCCCACATTACTTGGCGCCTAAATGCTTTTGGCGCCAAAAATGACGCCACATACGGTGACGCAACATTTTTGGCGCAAAAACGTCAAAAAAAATGACGCAACTTCCGGCGACAAGAATGACGCCGGAAATGACAAAGAAAATTTTTGCACCAAAAAAGTCAGCGCCAAAAATGATGCAATAAAATGAAGCATTTTCAGCCCCCGCGAGCCTAACAGCCCACAGGAAAAAAAGTCAAATTTTAAGGTAAGAAAAATTGATTATTCATATGCATTATCCCAAATAATGAAACAAACTGACTGAAATAAGGAATATCGAACATCCTGAATCAAGGCAAATAAATGTTTAAACACATATATTTAGAACTTTATATAAAAGTGCCCAACCATAGCTTAGAGTGTCACAAAAATAAGACTTACTTACCCCAGGACACTCATCTACATGTAGTAGAAAGCCAAACCAGTACTGAAACGAGAATCAGTAGAGGTAATGGTATATATAAGAGTATATCGTCGATCTGAAAAGGGAGGTAAGAGATTAATCTCTACGACCGATAACAGAGAACCTATGAAATAGACCCCGTAGAAGGAGATCATTGAATTCAAATAGGCAATACTCTCTTCACATCCCTCTGACATTCACTGCACACTGAGAGGAAAACCGGGCTCCAGCCTGCTGCGAAGCGCATATCAACGAAGGATCTAGCACAAACTTACTTCACCACCTCCACGGGAGGCAAAGTTTGTAAAACTGATTTGTGGGTGTGGTGAGGGGTGTATTTATAGGCATTTTGAGGTTTGGGAAACTTTGCCCCTCCTGGTAGGAATGTATATCCCATACGTCACTAGCTCATGGACTCTTGCTAATTACATGAAAGAAACAACTCTTAAATGATAGAGGTTTTGTTTACAGACCTGATGAAAAGTGTCCGTTGTAAAAAGAAAGTCTCTCCCGGAGTTGTAGCACAAACAAAACTGCTGTCTTAGCTGAGAGAGGAGCTGCGGTGTGTGCGTCTGCACGCTGTGAGTCCGGATGATGACGTCACTGTCAGTGTTCACTCTGAGCAGAGCAGGTTGCAGCTGTGAGCTGGAGAGAAAGTGAACACTGTGTGAAACCTGGACAGGTAAACTTTGGCGATTCAAAAATCAGTATCCTTTCTGAAGTGAAGGAGGAAAAGGGAATTAGTTGCTGAAGACTTTAGCATATAACGATATGCAGCTTAGCTTGATAGAAGCTTTTAAGGAAAAGTTGTACTGTGACGATTCAGGAGATAGTCTTAACAATACCACTCTCAATGCAATAATCAAGCAGTTTGTTAGTGGAAGGACTCCTCCTTAAATAGGTGTATCCAGAGAAATAACATGTTCTCTCTTAAAGGGATAGAGGTTATGACACCTTACAGGCTCCTCCTTTTGAACCTATGCATTCTTTGGACATTAAACTACTTTCTTGGAAAGTGTTGTTCCTTTTGGCCATCTCTTCTGCTATCTGTGAATCTCCTTTTCTGATTTTCCATCAGGATAAGGCAGTTTTGCGGACTTCATTTAAATTCTTACCTAAGGTTGTGAATTCTAACAACATTATTAGAGAAATTGTTGTCCCTTTTTTGTGTCCTGATCCTTAGAATTCTTTGGAGAAATCCTTGCATTCTTTGGATGTGGTAAGAGCTTTGAAATATTATGTTGAAGCTACTAAAGATTTCAGGAAGACTTCTAGTCTATTTGTTATCTTTTCTGGTTCTAGGAAAGCTCAGAATGCTTCTGCCATTTCCTTGGCATCTTGGTTAAAGCTTTTGATTCATCAGGCTTATTTGGAGTCGGGTCAGGCACCGTCTCAGAGAATTACAGCTCATTCTACTAGATCAGTCTCCATGTCGTCGGCTTTTAAGAATGAAGCTTCAGTTGATCAGATTTGCAAAGCAGCAACTTGGTCTTCTTTGCATACATTTACTAAATTCTACCGTTTTGATGTTTTTGCTTCTTCGGAAGCAGTTTTTGGTAGAAAAATTCTTCAGGCAGCTGTTTCAGTTAGATTTCTCTGCTTATGTTTTAAGTTTTTTTCTTTCAATTTATGAGAAAAACTTATTTTTTTGGTTGTGGATTTAATTTTCTCAGCGGAAAATGGCTGTTATTATTTTATCCCTCCTCTGTAGTGACTCTTGTGTGGAGTTTCACATCTTGGGTATTTCTATCCCATTTGTCACTAGCTCATGGACTCTTGCCAATTACATGAAAGAAAACATAATTTATGTAAGAACTTACCTGATAAACTAATTTCTTTCATATTGGCAAGAGTTCATGAGCTAGTGACGTATGGGATATACAATCCTACCAGAAGGGGCAAAGTTTCCCAAAGAGTCCATGAGCCCCACCCTTTTTATGGTGGTTATGATTTTTTTGTATAAAGCACAATTATTTCCAAATTCCTTTGTTGATGCTTTTTACTCCTTTCTTTTTCACCCTCCTACTTGGCTATTCATTAAACTGAATTGTGGGTGTGTTGATGGGTGTATTTACAGGCATTTTGAGGTTTGGGAAACTTTGCCCCTTCTGGTAGGATTGTATAACCCATACGTCACTAACTCATGAACTGTTGCCAATATGAAAGAAATGAATTTATCAGGTAAGTTCTTACATAAATTATGTTTTTCTTTCCCCATAGGAATCAATGGGGCCGGGTTACGGAGCTTTACGCTCCTTTATTGCAGGTGTTTTTTAGCCGGCACTTCCCATTTATGTCTATGGGGAAATCGTGCACGAGCACGTAAAACCAGCTCAAAGCAGCGCTGGTATTTGTGTGCGGTATGGAGCTCAACGCAACCATATTGCCAGCTAACGCAGGTTTTTGAAAAACCTGTAATAGCAGCGCTATTAAAGGTGAGCGGTAAGTTATTACCGAGCCGCTCATAATGCAAAACTCGTAATCTGGCCGTGTGTATTTCCTGTGTTCTTCAAATATAATTTATTTTTATATTAAATAAATAAATATATATATATAAATATATATATATATATATATATATATATATATATATATATATATATATATATATATATAAAAATATATATACACATAAAAACATACATACATACAATATATCTATACCTGTATATATTCATATAGATATATAGGTATAGATATATATTTTACATGAATATATTCATACATTAATATATACACATATTTAAAATAAGAACAACACTAATTTTAATATTTAAAATGTCCCCCAATTGACCCCAAAATAAAATGTGAGGTCCCTTTTTGAAAATAAAATTGGGTTAAAGTGTGCGGGTGTGGGGTGTTTTTAAAAAAAAACGGCACTGAAAAGTGCCTTTAAATAGCGCTCTATGGGGGACCGTGTTATTACTATAAATATATATGCTTATTTAATTATGTGTTATATGTGTATATACACATAAATATATATGTATATATTCATATACATATATATTTAAATCTGCTGCCCATCGCTGAGTGACTTACCCCCTTTGCTGCACTAGGTTCTATGAGAACGAAGCTCCCATTGGAGCCTATGGAAGCGCTATATTGTGAGAGGAATGCTTCCGTGGAATGTGAATGCGAGGTCGCATTCACATTGCACCTAACTTGTAATACCAGCGCACATTTTGCGCTCCACTTGTAATCTAGCCCTAAGTGCACCCACATTTATTATATAATGTTTTTTAGAGGACAAACTTGTCTTTTTTTATACATTAAATAAAGCAAAACTCGTAATCTGGCCGTGTGTATTTCCTGTGTTCTTCAAATATAATTTATTTTTATATTAAATAAATAAATATATATATATATATAAATATATATATATATATATATATAAATATATATAAACATAAAAACATACATACATACAATATATCTATACCTGTATATATTCATATAGATATATAGGTATAGATATATATTTTACATGAATATATTCATACATTAATATATACACATATTTAAAATAAGAACAACACTAATTTTAATTTTTAAAATGTCCCCCAATTGACCCTAAAATAAAATGTGAGGTCCCTTTTTGAAAATAAAATTGGGTTAAAGTGTGCGGGTGTGGGGTGTTTTTAAAAAAAAAAACGGCACTGAAAAGTGCCTTTAAATAGCGCTCTATAGGGGACCGTGTTATTACTATAAATATATATGCTTATTTAATTATGTGTTATATGTGTATATACACATAAATATATATGTATATATTCATATACATATATATTTAAATCTGCTGCCCATAGCTGAGTGACTTACCCCCTTTGCTGCACTAGGTTCTATGAGAACGAAGCTCCCATTGGAGCCTATGGAAGCGCTATATTGTGAGAGGAATGCTTCCGTGGAATGCGAATGCGAGGTCGCATTCGCATTGCACCTAACTTGTAATACCAGCGCACATTTTGCGCTCCACTTGTAATCTAGCGCTAAGTGCACCCACATTTATTATATATTGTTTTTTTAGAGGACAAACTGGTCTTTTTTTATACATTAAATATATATATATATATTTATATATATATATATATATATATATATATATATATATATATATATAAAATAAAAGATTTCCCAAGGGAAAAAACTCATAGCATACCATAGACGTAAGCCCTGCCTGCAGACGATTGGTGCATCGTACTTATCTCCAATTGACCTCATCACCTGGCGCCTATCTTCAGCGCTGTGGCTCTGATGTCAGAGCGGGTGGAACACTCACTGAAGACGGACGTGTGAGCACCCTGTGGCCATTTCCTGTTGACGGGACTGGGGGGCTTCATCGTCTGACTAGAAACGCCGGTGGAGGTTGTCTGAAGCTGCCATATAGATGGGCTGGTCGAAGATTGAGAGGTCTTAACGATTGGACACAACTTACAGTTTGTTACTCCCTGCCCCAATTCCCGGAAGCGGAGATAAGATAAGTACTGTCTCACTTAGTTTGCCTTGGTGACATTTTGGACATTATATATCTGGCACCTCATGGTACAAGATTATGCCTTTCACTGCACTGACACCACTGAGTATTTAATCTACCCAAAGAACTTACCTTTATACTTGGGAACTGATACCATACCGATTAATACTCTCAGAAGTCACCTTTATTGAGGCATATCAGTGCTTTTGGAACGTTAATTTCACCAAGCTACTCTTATCTTATACATTTGCTATTAGCATTTTCTGTATTATAACATTATTTTATATATATATATATATATATATATATATATATATATATATATATATATATATATATATATATATATATATATAAATAAATGTGAAGGAAAAGCGCAAAAACACCTTCAGACCGCAGTAGAGTAAAAATTAACAAATTTATTAAGCCATGTTAAAAATACAAAATCACATCACAGTGTGAACAGGAACGTAGCATATATGTTTCGTGCCTGCGCACTTGATCACTGCATATGCACATATTTTGGTATCCAGCTAATACCTGTGAATAGCTGCATTTACACCGACCGCTTGTTCTCACTCTCCATTGTGCTGTGCATGATAAGGTCAAAGGTCATAACGTCATAACGGAACACGCTGAAGACTAAGGTGAGAGGAGGATATTGGCGCTTTCACTAAGACTCTGTATTCATATATATATATATATATATATATATATATATATATATATATATATATATATATATATATATATATATATAAATAGAAATACAGGACAAGCGCACTCCAAGGGACTTATCAAAAATCACTTTAATTAGTGTTAACGTTTTCGGACATAATATAGTCCGTCTTCAGACAAAATATATATATATACTATAATTTAAAGGGACAGAAAAGTCAAAATAAAACTTTCATGATTCAGATAGAGCATGCAATTATAAAAGCTTTCCAATTTACTTCTGTTATTAAAATTGCTTTGTTCCCTTGGTATCTTTTAATGAAGAGTAAAACTAGGTAGGCTTATAAGAACTCAGGAGTGTGCACGTATCTTTAGTACTCTTATGACCTACCTAGTTGTACTCTTCAATAAAAGATACCAAGAGAACGTAGCAAATTTGATAACATAAGTAAATTGGAAAGTTGTAAAAAAAAAATTGCATGCTCTATCCAAATCATATAAGTATAAAGGGACACTAAACCCAAAATATTTCTTTCATGATTCAGGTAGAGAATACAATTTTAAACAATGTTCCAATTTACTTCTATTATCTAATTTGCTTAATTTTTTAGATATCCTTTTCTGAAGAAATAGCAATGCACATTGGTGAGCCAATCACATGAGGCATCTATGTGCAGCCACCAATCAGCAGCTACTGAGCCTATCTAGATATGCTTTTCTGCAAAGAACATTAAGTGAATTAAGCAAATTAGATAATAGAAGTAAATTAGAAAGTTGTTTAGAATTGCATACTCTTTCTAAATCATGAAAGAAAAATTTGGATTTAATGTCCCTTTAATTTTGACTTTACTGTCCCTTTAACATGAGTAAAATCTAAGTAAGTGTGAGAAATTAAGAGATTTTATTTTTTTCCATATTTTGTATTGTAAATATCATAATCCTGAGTTTTACTGCAATAAAATACCCATATTTGTATTCTGCAATGTCCCCATATACAGGTTTTATGGGGTTTTGGGAAGTTACAGGATCAAATATGGGGCCCATTTCAGTCTCCATACATGGAAATTTGACACATTGATCTAAACAGCAGAAATGGTTAGTTTGTGTTTGTTTATTTTATTATTAGAATACATTTTTTTACTCCGACCTAACACTCCCTCAACCCACCCCAACTCCAACTTACTGAGCAGAATGATCACAGACATAACATTTATGTTTACCTGATAAATTATTTTCTTTCGGAATGATGATGGTCCACAGTCCTCCATAACATATGGGATATATTTTCCGCCATTAGAAGGAGGTCAAGAACAAACATCTGAGCATAAAATACCTCCCATCTCTCTCTTAGTTTAACGTATAGTCGAGTAGAGAATAGGAAACATATAGGTAGGAAAGACAAATCATGGTCTGTAGAGGTGTCATTAAAACATAATTTTAAAAGAAAATAATTAATCAGGTAAGCATAAATTTTGCTTTCTTCTGTAAATTGATGATGGTCCACATAACATATGGGATTAATACTTAGGCAGATGGTCTATGCAATGGAAATAGTTGTACAATTTTGACACCGCAGCTTGAAGGACTTTCCTATCAAAAGCTGCCTGTGAAGAAGAAAAAACTTAAAAACGATAACATTTGAAAAAAGTGTGCAGAGAAGACCATGGGCCCCATTACATATGCAGCGTCGCCCGCAAAAGCCGGCGATGCCGTTTTTTGCGCGTTTTTGGTATTACATATACGGCGTAGCATACAAGTTATGCCCGTATATTTCACCCGTCGCTCGCAATTTTTACTCCCATAAGCTAACATGGGACTGCGTCGTAAATCGGTATCCAATATCCAGCACAAGGCCTTAAGTCGCCATAAAAAGCAGCCGTAGCAGGCCTTGCGCTGAGTATGGGAGCACCGTAACTCCCTAAAAGGCCTGCAAAAATAAACTAACACCTAACGCATGCGCAATGCCTATCTACCTGTCAACCGCAATCCCCCACCGCAATAACTACTAAAGTGTATTAACCCCTGAACCGCCATAGCCCACACCGCAATAAACCTATTCTAGTATTAACCCCTAAACCGCCATAGCCCACATAGCCTATTAAATCTATTAACCCCTAATCTGCCGCTGCCAATGTCGCCGCCACTATAATAAAGTTATTAACCCCTAAACCTAAGTCTAACACCCCCCTAACTTAATTATTATTTAAATAAATCTAAATAATATTACTATTATTAAGTAAAGTATTCCCATTTAAAACTAAATACTTACCTATAAAATAAACCCTAAGATAGCTACAATATAACTAATAGTTACATTGTAGCTATTTTAGGATTTATTTTTATTTTACAGGCAACTTTGTATTTATTTTAACTAGGTACAATAGCTATTAAATAGTTAATAACTATTTAATAGCTACCCAGTTAAAATAAATACAAATTTACCTGTAAAATAAAAACCTAACCTAAGTTACAATTACACCTAACACTACACTATAACTAAATTAATTAAATAAATTAACTACAATTACCTACAATTAAATACAATTAAATTAAATAAACTATAGTACAACCCCCCCCCACTAAATTACAGAAAATAAAAAAAATTACAAGAAGCTTAAACTAATTACACCTAATATAAGCCCCCTAATAAAATAAAAAAGCCCCCCAAAATAATAACATGCCCTACCCTATACTAAATTACAAATAGCCCTTAAAAGGGCTTTTTGCGGGGCATTGCCCCAAATTAATCAGCTCTTTTACCTGTAAAAAACGAAATACACCCCCCCCCAACATTACAACCCACCACCCACACACCCCTACTCTAAAACCCACCCAATCCCCCCTTAATAAAACCTAACACTACCCCCTTGAAGATCACCCTACCTTGAGCCGTCTTCACCCAGTCGGGCACAAGTGTTCATCCGATCCAGGCAGAAGTCTTCATCCTATCGGGGCAGAAGAGGACATCTGGACCGGCAGAAGTCTTCATCCTATCCGGGCAGAAGAGGACATCCGGACCGGCAGAAGTCTTCATTTAAGCGGCATCTTCTATCTTCTTCCATCCGACGAGGAGCGGCTCCATCTTGAAGACATCCGACGTGGAGCATCCTTCTAGCACGACGACTACTCGACGAATGACGGTTCCTTTAAATGACGTCATCCAAGATGGCGTCCCTCGAATTCCGATTGGCTGATTCTATCAGCCAATCGGAATTAAGGTAGGAAAGGTAGTCGTCGTGCTGGAAGGATGCTCCGCGTCGGATGTCTTCAAGATGGAGCCGCTCCTCGTCGGATGGAAGAAGATAGAAGATGCCGCTTGGATGAAGACTTCTGCCGGTCCGGATGTCCTCTTCTGCCCGGATAGGATGAAGACTTCTGCCGGTCCAGATGCCCTCTTCTGCCCCGATCGGATGAAGACTTCTGCCCGGATTTGATGACCACTTGTGCCTGGCTGGGTGAAGACGGCTCAAGGTAGGGTGATCTTCAAGGGGGTAGTGTTAGGAATTATTAAGGGGGGATTGGGTGGGTTTTAGAATAGGGGTGTGTGGGTGGTGGGTTGTAATGTTGAGGGGGGTATTTCTTTTTTTACAGGTAAAAGAGCTGATTACTTTGGGGCAATGCCCCGCAAAAAGCCCTTTTAAGGGCTATTTGTAATTTAGTATAGGGTAGGGCATTTTATTATTTTGGGGGGCTTTTTTTATTTTATTAGGGGGCTTAGATTAGGTGTAATTAGTTTAAACTTCTTGTAATTTTTTTTATTTTCTGTAATTTAGTGGGGGGGGTTGTACTATAGTTTATTTAATTTAATTGTAGTTAATTTATTTAATTCATTTAATGATAGTGTAGTGTTAGGTGTAACTCTAACTTAGGTTAGGTTTTATTTTAAAGGTAAATTTGTATTTATTTTAACTAGGTAGCTATTAAATAGTTATTAACTATTTAATAGCTATTGTACCTAGTTAAATACAAAGTTGCCTGTAAAAACATAATTTATGCTTACCTGATAAATTCCTTTCTCCTGTAGTGTAGTCAGTCCACGGGTCATCCATTACTTAAGGGATATTAACTCCTCCCCAACAGGAAGTGCAAGAGGATCACCCAAGCAGAGCTGCTATATAGCTACTCCCCTCTACGTCACACCCAGTCATTCGACCGAAAACCAAACGAGAAAGGAGAAACTATAGGGTGCAGTGGTGACTGGAGTATAATTTAAAATTTAGACCTGCCATAAAAAACAGGGCGGGCCGTGGACTGACTACACTACAGGAGAAAGGAATTTATCAGGTAAGCATAAATTATGTTTTCTCCTGTTAAGTGTAGTCAGTCCACGGGTCATCCATTACTTATGGGATACCAATACCAAAGCTAAAGTACACGGATGACGGGAGGGACAGGCAGGATCTTTATACGGAAGGAACCACTGCCTGAAGAACCTTTCTCCCAAAAACAGCGTCCGAAGAAGCAAAAGTGTCAAATTTGTAAAATTTGGAAAAAGTATGAAGAGAAGACCAAGTTGCAGCCTTGCAAATCTGTTCAACAGAGGCCTCATTCTTAAAGGCCCAAGTGGAAGCCACAGCTCTAGTAGAATGAGCTGTAATCCTTTCAGGAGGTTGCTGTCCAGCAGTCTCATAGGCTAAACGTATTATGCTACGAAGCCAAAAGGATAGAGAGGTAGCAGATGCTTTTTGACCTCTCATCTGTCCAGAATAAACGACAAACAGGGAAGAAGTTTGGCGAAAATCTTTAGTTGCCTGTAAATAAAATTTCAGGGCACGGACTACGTCTAGATTGTGCAGAAGTCGTTCCTTCTTTGAAGAAGGGTTAGGGCACAATGATGGAACAACAATCTCTTGATTGATATTCTTGTTAGTGACTACCTTAGGTAAGAACCCAGGTTTAGTACGCAGAACTACCTTATCTGAATGAAAAATCAGATAAGGAGAATCACAATGTAAGGCTGATAACTCAGAGACTCTACGTGCCGAGGAAATAGCCATTAAAAACAGAACTTTCCAAGATAACAGCTTGATATCAATGGAATGAAGGGGTTCAAACGGAACCCCCTGTAAAACGTTAAGAACTAAGTTTAAGCTCCACGGTGGAGCTACAGTCTTAAACACAGGCTTAATCCTGGCCAAAGCCTGACAAAAAGCCTGAACGTCTGGAACTTCTGACAGACGTTTGTGTAAAAGGATGGACAGAGCTGAGATCTGTCCCTTTAAGGAACTTGCAGATAAACCCTTTTCTAAACCTTCTTGTAGAAAAGACAATATCCTAGGAATCCTAACCTTACTCCATGAGTAACTCTTGGATTCGCACCAGTGTAAGTATTTACGCCATATCTTATGGTAAATCTTCCTGGTAACAGGTTTCCTAGCCTGTATTAAGGTATCAATTACTGACTCTGAAAATCCACGCTTTGATAAAATCAAGCGTTCAATTTCCATGCAGTCAGCTTCAGAGAAATTAGATTTTGATGTTTGAAAGGACCCTGAATTAGAAGGTCCTGTCTCAGAGGCAGAGACCAAGGTGGACAGGATGACATGTCCACTAGATCTGCATACCAGGTCCTGCGTGGCCACGCAGGCGCTATTAGAATCACCGATGCTTTCTCCTGTTTGATCCTGGCAATCAAACGAGGAAGCATCGGGAAGGGTGGAAACACATAAGCCATCCTGAAGGTCCAAGGTGCTGTCAAAGCATCTATCAGGACCGCTCCCGGGTCCCTGGACCTGGACCCGTAACAAGGAAGCTTGGCGTTCTGGCAAGACGCCATGAGATCCATATCTGGTTTGCCCCAACGTCGAAGTATTTGGGCAAAGACCTCCGGATGAAGTTCCCACTCCCCCGGATGAAAAGTCTGGCGACTTAGGAAATCCGCCTCCCAGTTCTCCACTCCTGGGATGTGGATCGCTGACAGGTGGCAAGAGTGAGACTCTGCCCAGCGAATTATCTTTGATACTTCCATCATCGCTAGGGAACTCCTTGTCCCTCCCTGATGGTTGATGTAAGCCTAAGTCGTGATGTTGTCCGACTGAAACCTGATGAACCTCAGAGTTGCTAACTGAGGCCAAGCCAGAAGGGCATTGAGAACTGCTCTCAATTTCAGAATGTTTATTGGAAGGAGACTCTCCTCTTGAGTCCACGATCCCTGAGCCTTCAGGGAATTCCAGACAGCGCCCCAACCTAGTAGGCTGGCGTCTGTTGTTACAATTGTCCAGTCTGGCCTGCTGAAGGGCATCCCCCTGGACAGATGTGGCCGAGAAAGCCACCATAGAAGAGAATCTCTGGTCTCTTGATCCAGATTCAGCGTAGGGGACAAATCTGAGTAATCCCCATTCCACTGACTTAGCATGCACAATTGCAGCGGTCTGAGATGCAGGCGTGCAAAAGGAACTATGTCCATTGCCGCTACCATTAAGCCGATTACCTCCATGCATTGAGCCACTGACGGGTGTTGAATGGAATGAAGGACACGGCAAGCATTTAGAAGCTTTGTTAGCCTGTCCTCTGTCAGGTAAATTTTCATTTCTACAGAATCTATAAGAGTCCCCAAGAAGGGAACTCTTGTGAGTGGTAAGAGAGAACTCTTCTCCTCGTTCACTTTCCACCCATGCGACCTTAGAAATGCCAGTACTAACTCTGTATGAGACTTGGCAGTTTGGAAGCTTGACGCTTGTATCAGAATGTCGTCTAGGTATGGGGCTACCGAAATTCCTCGCGGTCTTAGTACCGCCAGAAGAGAGCCCAGAACCTTTGTAAAGATTCTTGGAGCCGTAGCCAACCCGAAGGGAAGAGCTACAAACTGGTAATGCCTGTCTAGGAAGGCAAACCTTAGATACCGGAAATGTTCTTTGTGAATCGGTATGTGAAGGTAAGCATCCTTTAAATCCACTGTGGTCATGTACTGACCTCTTTGGATCATGGGTAAGATTGTCCGAATAGTTTCCATTTTGAACGATGGAACTCTTAGGAATTTGTTTAGGATCTTTAAATCCAATATTGGTCTGAAGGTTCCCTCTTTTTTGGGAACCACAAACAGATTTGAGTAAAACCCTTGTCCGTGTTCCGACCGCGGAACTGGGTGGATCACTCCCATTAGTAAAAGGTCTTGTACACAGCGTAGAAACGCCTCTTTCTTTATCTGGTTTGTTGACAACCTTGAAAGGTGAAATCTCCCTTGTGGAGGAGAAGCTTTGAAGTCCAGAAGATATCCCTGAGATATGATCTCCAACGCCCAGGGATCCTGGACATCTCTTGCCCAAGCCTGGGCGAAGAGAGAGAGTCTGCCGCCCACTAGATCCGTTTCCGGATCGGGGGCCCTCACTTCATGCTGTCTTAGGGGCAGCAGCAGGTTTTCTGGCCTGCTTGCCCTTGTTCCAGGTCTGGTTAGGTTTCCAGCCTTGTCTGTAGCGAGCAACAGCTCCTTCCTGTTTTGGAGCAGAGGAAGTTGATGCTGCTCCTGCCTTGAAGTTACGAAAGGCACGAAAATTAGACTGTCTAGCCCTAGGTTTGGCTCTGTCTTGAGGCAGGGCATGTCCTTTTCCTCCCGTAATATCAGCGATAATTTCTTTCAAACCGGGCCCGAATAAAGTCTGCCCCTTGAAAGGTATGTTAAGTAATTTAGATTTAGAAGTTACATCAGCTGACCAGGATTTTAGCCACAGCGCTCTGCGTGCCTGAATGGCGAATCCGGAATTCTTAGCCGTAAGTTTAGTTAAATGTACTACGGCATCAGAAATAAATGAATTAGCTAGCTTAAGGGTTTTAAGCTTGTGTGTAATCTCATCTAATGGCGCTGAGTCAAGGGTCTCTTCCAGAGACTCAAACCAAAATGCTGCCGCAGCCGTGACAGGCGCAATGCATGCAAGGGGTTGCAATATAAAACCTTGTTGAACAAACATTTTCTTAAGGTAACCCTCTAACTTTTTATCCATTGGATCTGAAAAGGCACAGCTATCCTCCACCGGGATAGTGGTACGCTTAGCTAAAGTAGAAACTGCTCCCTCCACCTTAGGGACCGTTTGCCATAAGTCCCGTGTGGTGGCGTCTATTGGAAACATTTTTCTGAATATAGGAGGGGGTGAGAAAGGCACACCGGGTCTATCCCACTCCTTAGTAACAATTTCAGTAAGTCTCTTAGGTATAGGAAAAACGTCAGTACTCGTCGGTACCGCAAAATATTTATCCAACCTACACATTTTCTCTGGGATTGCAACTGTGTTACAATCATTCAGAGCCGCTAACACCTCCCCTAGCAATACACGGAGGTTTTCCAGCTTAAACTTAAAATTTGAAATGTCTGAATCCAGTTTATTTGGATCAGATCCGTCACCTGCAGAATGAAGCTCTCCGTCCTCATGTTCTGCAAATTGTGACGCAGTATCAGACATGGCCCTAACATTATTAGCGCACTCTGTTCTCACCCCAGAGTGATCTCGTTTACCCCTAAGTTCTGGCAATTTAGACAAAACTTCAGTCATAACATTAGCCATGTCTTGTAGAGTGATTTGTAATGGCCGCCCTGATGTACTTGGCGTTACAATATCACGCACCTCCTGAGCGGGAGATGCAGGTACTGACACGTGAGGCAAGTTAGTCGGCATAACTTCCCCCTCGCTGTCTGGTGAATGTTGCTTAACATGTACAGATTGACTTTTATTTAAAGTAGCATCAATGCAATTAGTACATAAATTTCTATTGGGCTCCACCTTGGCTTTTGAACATATTGCAAAAAGAGATTCCTCTGTGTCAGACATGTTTAACAAACTAGCAATTAGACTAGCAAGCTTGGAAATACTCTTCAACTAAATTTACAAGCAATATGCAAAACGTTACTGTGCCTTTAAGAAGCACAGAAAAACTGTCACGGTTGAATAACAATGAACCGGATTAGTTATAGAAACCAAATTTTCACAGTAAAAGCATAAATTTAGCAAAGGATTGCACACATTAGCAATGGATGATTAACCCTTAATATCAGAAAAAAAGTATAACAATTGAAAATATAAGCGTTTTTATCACAGTCAAAGCACAGTCTCACAGGTCTGCTGTGAGTGATTACCTCCCTCAAAACTAGTTTTGAAGACCCCTGAGCTCTGTGGAGACGTCCTGGATCATGCAGGGAGAAAAAGGCAGACTGTGACTGAATTTCTGATGCATAGTAAAAGCGCCAAAATAGGCCCCTCCCACTCACAATACAACAGTGAGGGAAGCTCAGTAAACTGTTTTAATTTAAAACAAACGACAGCCATGTGGAAAATAATGCCCAAAACAATTTTTCACCAAGTACCTCAGATAATTAAACGATTTAACATGCCAGCAAACGTTTAAAATCTAATTTATGAAATGTCATTAAAAGCCTGCTGCTAGTCGTTCACACTGCAAGTTAGGCTAAAAGTTATATGCATACAGTATTTTCCCAGTGAAGTGCCATTCCCCAGAAATACTTCAGTGTAAACATACATACATATCAGCCTGATACCAGTTGCTACTACTGCATTTAAGGCTGTACTTACATTATATCGGTATTAGCAGTATTTTCTCAGTCAATTCCATTCCTTGGAAAATAATATACTGCAACATACCTCTTTGCAGGTGAACCTGCCCGCTGTCCCCTGATCTGAAGTTACCTTACTCCTCAGAATGGCCGAGAACAGCAAATGGATCTTAGTTACGTCCGCTAAGATCATACAAGAAAAACTCAGGTAGATTCTTCTTCAAATTCTGCCTGAGAAGAAAAACAACACACTCCGGTGCCGTTTTAAAATAACAAACTTTTGATTGAAGATATAAAAACTAAGTTTAATCACCACAGTCCTCTCACACATCCTATCTATTAGTTGGGTGCAAGAGAATGACTGGGTGTGACGTAGAGGGGAGGAGCTATATAGCAGCTCTGCTTGGGTGATCCTCTTGCACTTCCTGTTGGGGAGGAGTTAATATCCCATAAGTAATGGATGACCCGTGGACTGACTACACTTAACAGGAGAAATAAAAATAAATCCTAAAACAGCTACAATGTAACTATTAGTTATATTGTAGCTATCTTAGGGTTTATTTTATAGGTAGGTATTTAGTTTTAAATAGGAATACTTTAGTTAATAATAGTAATATTATTTAGATTTATTTAAATAATAATTACGTTAGGGGGGGTGTTAGGGTTAGACTTAGGTT
This sequence comes from Bombina bombina, assembly GCF_027579735.1. Classification (NCBI taxonomy): domain Eukaryota; kingdom Metazoa; phylum Chordata; class Amphibia; order Anura; family Bombinatoridae; genus Bombina; species Bombina bombina. The sequence continues at coordinate 637,735,745 of NC_069499.1, forward strand.
TAGGGGTTAATAACTTTATTATAGTGGCGGCGACGTTGGCTGCGGCAGATTAGGGGTTAATAGATTTAATAGGCTATGTGGGCTATGGCGGTTTAGGGGTTAATACTAGAATAGGTTTATTGCGGTGTGGGCTATGGCGGTTTAGGGATTAATACTAGAATAGGTTTATTGCGGTGTGGGCTATGGCAGTTTAGGGGTTAATAATTTAGTTATTACTTGCGGTGTGGGCTATGGCAGTTTAGGGGTTAATAATTAGGCTTATTGCGTTGTGGGGGGTTGTCGGTCTAGGGCAGTGTTTTTCAACCAGTGTGCCATGGTAAACTAGTGTGCCGTGAGAGATCCTCAGGTGTGCCACGGCAGACTGACAACAGTGTGACATATTTTTTAAACTTTGCTTGTTTTTTACTCCCAGTGCAGGGGTAGTTTGTAGGAGGCATGGCATAACAGCACAATACATACAGTATGTGTGTGTTTGTGTGTATGTGTGTATGTGTATATATATATATATATATATATATATATATATATGCTGTATTAGGCTACAATGTGTGATTTTTTTTAAATTTTGGGATGGTGGTGTGCCACAGGATTTTTTAATGTAAAAAAGTGTGCCACGGCAAAAAAAAAAGGTTAAAAATCACTGGTCTAGGGGTTAATACATTTATTATTAAGAGTGAGAGGGGGGATTGCGGATATAGGAGTATACGTGTTTGGCTTATTTTTGGGAGGCGTGTTACACAGTTACGGGAGATTTAAAATTTTTGTTACTTTTCTTAGGCGCCGGCAGTTTCTAAAGTGCCGTAAGTCACTGGCGACTCCAGAAATTTGTATTTACGCTTATTTCTGGACATCGCTAGTTTATCCGACTTATGGCACTTAGGAAATGCCGGCGAAATAGATGTAATACCCTGATGTGCAAGGTGAAATTACGGGCGAAGCAGGTTTCCACGTATGCACCAAAACCTACGCCGTATATCGGATCGCGACCCATGTCAGCTTTGCAAATATGCTCCAAAGATGCATAATTTTTAAAAGCCCATCATTTTACAATTGTTCTTGTAGAAAGAGCTATGATATGCTTAGGAGGTGACTTTCCCGCCACCAAGTAAGCTTTGTGAATCAATTGTTTAAGGCAAGAATCCAACACTACCTTAGTAGCTTCTTGTTCTTTACTGTAACAGTTACTCCTTAGAGTTAGAAGGATCTGGACACAACGAAGGAATAACAATGTTTTGATTGATATTTTCCGTAGAAACTACCTTAGGAACAGTGACGTGCAGTGAAGTCAGAGGCTGGTGAGGCAGTGGCAGGATACGCCTTCATTCTTTAGATATCCTTTGTTGAAGAAATAGCAATGCACATAGGTGAGCCAATCACATGAGGTATCTATGTGCAGCCACCAATCAGCAGCTACTGAGCATATTTAGATATGATTTTCAACAAAGGACGTCAAAAGAATGAAGAAAATTATATATTAGATGTAAATTGGAAAGTTATTTAAATTTGCATATGGGTTTCATGTCCCTTTAAATGGTGTCTTGGAAAACTGGTCAACTTAGTAAACATCTGATTTTAGTTTAAAGGATTGTAACAGAAACTCTTGCCAGATAACACAATGCTTGCTCTGATTATAAGATCTAGAAATCCATGCCCATTAAAATATGTTTAAAACATACTTTTTACTTTAATGCTGCAAATTATGCTTATAGATTCTTTCATTACATAAGGGATGAGAGTCAGAGGGGGAGGAAGAGAGACAGAGAGAGAGAAAGAGACCATGGGGGAGAACAACACATAAGGAGAGAGATGGATAGATAGAGAGACACACACACACAAGGGGGGGGACACCACTGCATTTTAAAGTAATAAAACAGCAGAGCTACAGAGAGTTCAGAAAATGAGTCTATAATTTAGTGTGAAGTACAGAGGCAAGCTGCTAAGTTAGTGGGTGTAAAGTTTGAGTAAACAAAATACAAAAACGACCCTGCTGTAAAAGAGTAAACAAACACTAAACCACATTCATTAAATTATCATTTTCACTAACAGAATCCCATTCAGTAAAATCTTACTTTAATAAGATGTGGCTGAAACACTGCAGTGCTCTCTGTGCCTCTTTTCCTGCTCTGTAAGGATTCAGGAAGTGACAGTGGCACATTCCACTGCACTTAGAGGGGAAGAACAGAACTCTCTTTTTCACTTTAGCAAAGCTGGCAGCTTCACAGGACAGCAACAAAATATATGAAAGTTGTTTTTTTCCGTTTTTGTTTTGTTTTATATGATTTAACATGCAGCCCCAACCCTATGTTCCACTTACTAATGCTTCTCGCTGGATTGGTTCAGCCCAAATAGGACTGCCTCAAATAAGCAGTTAATGGGCCATGCAATGATCTTAACCACTTGCATCCAGTAGATGGCGCAGCATGTTGTGTAATGGTGGGCAGACCTGCTTGTGCCTCTTCATTGCACAACATATAGCTGTTAGAGAAAAAAATGCTGGGAAAAAAAAATTATTTTTTTTTTTAAAGCCATTAAAAAAAAATATATTTTTGCCCATATGAGAGGTGAAGCACTACCTCACCTGCCTCTAGTGACTGCACATCACTGCTTAGGAAGTAAATTATATTTGGTACGAAGTACAGCCTTATCCTTGTGAATAATAAAAAAATAAGAATCACAAGAGAGTGCTGACAATTTCGAAACTCTTTGCAGAAGAGATTGCTAACAGGAAAAGTACTTTCAAAGATAACAGTTTGATGTCAATGTAATGTATTGATTCAAAGGGAGGACCTTGTAATACGGATTCAAATTCCAGGGAGGAGAAATAGGTTTTACAACTGGCCTAATTCGAACAACTGGACAAAAGTCTGAACATCAGGAAATGTAGCCAATTTCCTATGAAAAGTAATAGATACAGCTGAAATTTGATCTTTCAGGAAACTAGTGGACAAACCCTTGTCAAGGCTATTCTGTAAAAATGGAAGGATTCTAGGAATCCTAAAGGAATACCAAGAAAACCTTTTAAAAAGAGCACCACACAAAATAGGCCATCCAAATCTTGTGATAGAATCTTTTGTGTCACAGGATTTTTAGCCTGTATCAAAGATTCAGTGACAGAATCTGAGAAACCACTATGTCTCAAAACTAGGCATTCAACCTCCACACCGTTAAATTTTGAGATTTGAGATCCTGATGGAAAAAAGGACCTTGCGACAACAGGTCTTGTCTTAGAGGAAGATGAGGACATCTGCACTAGATCTGCATACCATGTCCTGCAGTGTCAGGATGAAGCAATTAATATCACTGATGCTGACTCCTGTCTGATCTAAACAATGACTCTTTGAGCATTTAGGTCTCTTGATGTTGTAGAATACCTTGGAAACGTAATATTTAAGTGAGAATCCATTAGATCTATGTCATATAAGCCCCATTTGATCACTAAGCAATTGAAAATGAGATAATCCACCTACCAGTTGTGTACACTTGGTATGTGAATTTCCGATAGGGAGAAATTATTGTTCTCTGCCTAAGACAGAATCTGAAACACTTCCTGCATGGTCAGTGGACTGCAGGTACCCCCGTTGATGATTTATGTAGGCCACCACCGTAATATTGTTAAACTGGAAACAGATAACATTTCCTCCTTTAATAGGGGCCAGAGTTTAAAAGCTCCAAAAATCGCTCGAAGTTGCAGAATGTTAATTGGTAACCTTGCCTCTAGAGGATACCAAACTTTTTGAGCTCTTCGAGAAACCCAGACTACCTCCAGCCTGAGAGACTGTTGTCTGTCTGCGCAATTGCCCATGACTGACAAAGGAAGGATGCCCCCAATGGTCAAAGAGAGATTTTGTGTCGCCAAGAGAAAGATTGATGGAGAAATCCAAAGCAATCTGTTATTCTGAATGTAGATAATTATTTGGCCACTGAGGTAGCATAGACAAATAAAGGGGTCTCACGTGAGTTACTGATGGAAATGGAGCCCTTTGTAGGGAGAGACATGCCCTCTTAATCTTTATTTTCCGAAGTTCCATCAGGAACTAGATGCATAAGAATTAAGTCTATTACGACAACTTCTATAAATTCTACCCTTATAGCAGGATTCTCCAATCATGGTCTTGAAGAAAAATTGAAGTTTGGAAGTATGATCAATAGTTAGGGACAGGGAATAGGCTTGCACTAGTATGTGGTCTAGATACGGTGCCACTGAAATGCTCTGAATTCTGATCACCGCCAAGATTGCACCCAACACAAATTGGCAAGCTGGCAGTCTTTTGCAGGTATGTAAACCTCAGAAACTGAAAATGATCCCAGTATATAGGGATGCGCAGCCGCAGATATGCATCTATAGAAGCCATAAACTGACCCTTTTGGATTAAGGGTAACATTGAGCAGAATGTTCCCATTATAGAAGAGGGAACCGTGACAAATATGTTTATCGCTGCTAAATTTAGGACAGAAGTGTCCCAATGGACAATAAACAGATTGAGGTAAAACCCTTGACCCTGAGGTGACGCTGGTAATGGGATTAATTATTCCCATATCCTCCACATCCTTTTATAAAGGCTGCCGCCTCTGAAGGATTTTTGGCAACATGTGATAGAACCACTGGTCAATAAGGAGAACTCTGTTTTAAACAGAACAAACGCTCGATCTCTTGAAAGACAAAAATAATCAGTTGTGATATCAAATTATTTTACCTGTGAATCCTAAAATATATAAACTTATACATACGTTTATACAAAGTTATAAACCTGTACATGACATAAGCATCAGAATGTAGTTTACATGTATATATTTAAGTATACACACATAATTAGCCTGTCATGTGGCCTTACTGATTAGAGAAACAGGTAAACAGTAGATACTTTTAAATCCATGTGCAGAATAAGCAGAGAGTTTGTATACTTACAAAGTCAATACACAATTTTCAGTATCTGCAAGATAAACGTATGTACATGCATATAAATTACAATAGGAATCGGAGAGATACCAATAGATATTATCGCTAAAGGATCTCCACTGTTAATGAAAATATTCATGATCAATGTTCAGTATTGCATAATAGAACCTTTGTGCATAGATACAACTTACAGATAACATGGGTATAAAAGAGATTCAAATAGATTTTATTTCAATAGTATCTCAACTGTTTTACTAAAATACAGATAAATCCTGCATGACTGCTTTTGTAATTAAACATGCATAGTAATATGCATAAAGGTATATAGCTAAAGGACCATATATTATATTAATGTGTACACTAATTGCATAGAACATATAGGGCTAGATTACAAGTCAAGCTCTAAATTATTGCGCAATACTTAATATCAATACAAGAAAAAGAAGAGAAAGGGGCTGTTAGCACTCTATCCTACCAACATAAGTTGACACATAAAATAAAATTTTACTGTTTATATTAAAAACATAATTTATGCTTACCTGATAAATTCCTTTCTTCTGTTGTGTGATCAGTCCACGGGTCATCATTACTTCTGGGATATTATCTGCTCCCCTACAGGAAGTGCAAGAGGATTCACCCAGCAGAGTTGCTATATAGCTCCTCCCCTCTACGTCACCTCCAGTCATTCGACCAAAGACCAACGAGAAAGGAGAAACCAAGGGTGTAGTGGTGACTGAATTATAATTTAAAAAATATGTACCTGCCTTAAAAAACAGGGCGGGCCGTGGACTGATCACACAACAGAAGAAAGGAATTTATCAGGTAAGCATAAATTATGTTTTCTTCTGTTATGTGTGATCAGTCCACGGGTCATCATTACTTCTGGGATACCAATACCAAAGCAAAAGTACACGGATGACGGGAGGGATAGGCAGGCTCATTATACAGAAGGAACCACTGCCTGAAGAACCTTTCTCCCAAAAATAGCCTCCGAAGAAGCAAAAGTGTCAAATTTGTAAAATTTGGAAAAAGTATGAAGCGAAGACCAAGTTGCAGCCTTGCAAATCTGTTCAACAGAGGCCTCATTCTTAAAGGCCCAAGTGGAAGCCACAGCTCTAGTGGAATGAGCTGTAATTCTTTCAGGAGGCTGCTGTCCAGCAGTCTCATAGGCTAAACGTATTATGCTACGAAGCCAAAAAGAGAGAGAGGTAGCAGAAGCTTTTTGACCTCTCCTCTGTCCAGAATAAACGACAAACAGGGAAGAAGTTTGGCGAAAATCTTTAGTTGCCTGCAAATAGAACTTGAGGGCACGAACTACATCCAGATTGTGTAGAAGACGTTCCTTCTTTGAAGAAGGATTTGGACACAAGGATGGAACAACAATCTCTTGATTGATATTCCTGTTAGTGACTACCTTAGGTAAGAACCCAGGTTTAGTACGCAGAACTACCTTGTCTGAGTGAAAAATTAGATAAGGAGAATCACAATGTAGGGCTGATAACTCAGAGACTCTTCGAGCCGAGGAAATAGCCATTAAAAAGAGAACTTTCCAAGATAACAATTTTATATCAATGGAATGAAGGGGTTCAAACGGAACACCCTGTAAAACGTTAAGAACTAAGTTTAAACTCCATGGCGGAGCAACAGCTTTAAACACAGGCTTGATCCTAGCTAAAGCCTGACAAAAGGCCTGGATGTCTGAATTTTCTGACAGACGCCTGTGTAACAAGATGGACAGAGCTGAGATCTGTCCCTTTAAAGAGCTAGCCGATAAACCCTTTTCTAAACCTTCTTGTAGAAAAGACAATATCCTAGGAATCCTAACCTTACTCCAGGAGTAATCTTTGGATTCACACCAGTATAGGTATTTACGCCATATTTTATGGTAAATCTTTCTGGTAACAGGCTTCCTAGCCTGTATCAGGGTATCAATAACCGACTCAGAAAAACCACGTTTTGATAAAATCAAGCGTTCAATTTCCAAGCAGTCAGCTTCAAAGAAGTTAGACTTTGATGTTTGAATGGACCCTGAATCAGAAGGTCCTGTCTTAGAGGTAGAGACCAAGGCGGACAGGATGACATGTCCACTAGATCTGCATACCAAGTCCTGCGCGGCCATGCAGGCGCTATTAGAATCACTGATGCTCTCTCCTGTTTGATTTTGGCAATCAATCGAGGAAGCAGTGGGAAGGGTGGAAACACATAAGCCATCCTGAAGTTCCAAGGTGCTGTCAAAGCATCTATCAGAACCGCTCCCGGATCCCTGGATCTGGATCCGTAGCGAGGAAGTTTGGCGTTCTGGCGAGACGCCATGAGATCTATCTCTGGTTTGCCCCAACGTTGAAGTATTTGGGCAAAGACCTCCGGATGAAGTTCCCACTCCCCCGGATGAAGAGTCTGGCGACTCAAGAAATCCGCCTCCCAGTTCTCCACTCCCGGGATGTGGATCGCTGACAGGTGGCAAGAGTGAGACTCTGCCCAGCGAATTATCTTTGATACTTCTATCATTGCTAGGGAGCTTCTTGTCCCTCCTTGATGGTTGATGTAAGCTACAGTCGTGATGTTGTCCGACTGAAACCTGATGAACCCCCGAGTCTTTAACTGGGGCCAAGCTAGAAGGGCATTGAGAACTGCTCTCAATTCCAGAATGTTTATTGGCAGGAGACTTTCCTCCTGACTCCATTGTCCCTGAGCCTTCAGAGAATTCCAGACAGCGCCCCAACCTAGAAGGCTGGCGTCTGTTGTTACAATTGTCCAGTCCGGCCTGCTGAACGGCATCCCCCTGGACAGATGTGGCCGAGAAAGCCACCATAGAAGAGAGTTTCTGGTCTCTTGATCCAGATTCAGAGTGGGGGACAAATCTGAGTAATCCCCATTCCACTGACTCAGCATGCACAATTGCAGCGGTCTGAGATGTAGGCGTGCAAAGGGAACTATGTCCATTGCTGCTACCATTAAGCCGATCACCTCCATGCATTGAGCTACTGACGGGAGTTGAATGGAATGAAGGACACGGCATGCATTTAGAAGCTTTGTTAATCTGTCTTCTGTCAGATAAATCTTCATTTCTACAGAATCTATAAGAGTCCCCAAGAATGGAACTCTTGTGAGAGGAAAGAGAGAACTCTTCTTTTCGTTCACTTTCCATCCATGCGACCTTAGAAATGCCAGAACTAACTCTGTATGAGACTTGGCAGTTTGAAAGCTTGAAGCTTGTATCAGAATGTCGTCTAGGTACGGAGCTACCGAAATTCCTCGCGGTCTTAGTACCGCCAGAAGGGCACCCAGAACCTTTGTAAAAATTCTTGGAGCCGTAGCCAATCCGAATGGAAGGGCTACAAACTGGTAATGCCTGTTTAAGAAGGCAAACCTTAGATACCGGTAATGATCCTTGTGAATCGGTATGTGAAGGTAAGCATCCTTTAAATCCACTGTGGTCATGTACTGACCCTCTTGGATCATGGGTAAGATTGTCCGAATAGTTTCCATTTTGAACGATGGAACTCTTAGGAATTTGTTTAGGATCTTTAAATCCAAGATTGGCCTGAAAGTTCCCTCTTTTTTGGGAACCACAAACAGGTTTGAGTAAAACCCTTGTCCTTGTTCCGACCGCGGAACCGGATGGATCACTCCCATTAATAATAGATCTTGTACACAGCGTAGAAACGCGTCCTTCTTTATTTGGTTTGTTGACAACCTTGACAGATGAAATCTCCCTCTTGGGGGAGAGAATTTGAAGTCTAGAAGGTATCTCTGAGATATGATCTCTAGCGCCCAGGGATCCTGGACATCTCTTGCCCAAGCCTGGGCGAAGAGAAAGAGTCTGCCCCCCACTAGATCCGGTCCCGGATCGGGGGCCCTCGGTTCATGCTGTCTTTGGGGCAGCAGCAGGTTTACTGGTCTGCTTGCCCTTGTTCCAGGACTGGTTAGGCTTCCAGCCTTGTCTGTAACGAGCAACAGCTCCTCCCTGTTTTGGTGCAGTGGAAGTTGGCGCTGCTCCTGCTTTGAAATTCCGAAAGGGACGAAAATTAGACTGTCTAGCCTTAGCTTTGGCTTTGTCTTGAGGTAGAGCGTGGCCCTTACCTCCTGTAATGTCAGCAATAATTTCTTTCAAACCGGGCCCAAATAAAGTTTGCCCCTTGAAAGGTATATTAAGTAATTTGGACTTAGAAGTTACATCAGCCGACCAGGATTTTAGCCACAGCGCCCTGCGTGCCTGAATGGCGAATCCTGAATTCTTAGCCGTAAGTTTGGTTAAATGTACTACGGCCTCCGAAATGAATGAATTAGCTAGTTTAAGGACTTTAAGCCTGTCCGTAATGTCGTCCAGCGTAGCTGAACTAAGGTTCTCTTCCAGAGACTCAATCCAAAATGCTGCCGCAGCCGTGATCGGCGCGATGCATGCAAGGGGTTGTAATATAAAACCTTGTTGAACAAACATTTTCTTAAGGTAACCCTCTAATTTTTTATCCATAGGATCTGAAAAGGCACAGCTATCCTCCACCGGGATAGTGGTACGCTTAGCTAAAGTAGAAACTGCTCCCTCCACCTTAGGGACCGTTTGCCATAAGTCCCGTGTGGTGGCGTCTATTGGAAACATCTTTCTAAATATTGGAGGGGGTGAGAACGGCACACCGGGTCTATCCCACTCCTTAGTAACAATTTCAGTTAATCTCTTAGGTATAGGAAAAACGTCAGTACTCGCCGGTACCGCAAAGTATTTATCCAACCTACACATTTTCTCTGGTATTGCAACAGCGTTACAATCGTTGAGAGCTGCTAAGACCTCCCCTAGTAATACACGGAGGTTTTCCAATTTAAATTTAAAATTTGAAATATCTGAATCCAATCTGTTTGGATCAGAACCGTCACCCACAGAATGAAGCTCTCCGTCCTCATGCTCTGCAAGCTGTGACGCAGTATCAGACATGGCCCTAGAATTATCAGCGCACTCTGTTCTCACCCCAGAGTGATCACGCTTGCCTCTTAGTTCTGGTAATTTAGCCAAAACTTCGGTCATAACAGTAGCCATATCTTGTAATGTTATCTGTAATGGCTGCCCAGATGTACTAGGCGCCATAATATCACGCACCTCCCGGGCAGGAGATGCAGGTACTGACACGTGAGGCGAGTTAGTCGGCATAACTCTCCCCTCGCTATTTGGTGAAATTTGTTCAATTTGTACCGATTGGCTTTTATTTAAGGTAGCATCAATACAGTTAGTACATAAATTTCTATTGGGCTCCACCTTGGCATTGGAACAAATGACACAGGTATCTTCCTCTGAATCAGACATGTTTAACACACTGGCAATAAACATGCAACTCGGTTACAATGTTATTTAATAAAACGTACTGTGCCTCAAGAAGCACTAAACGATTAAATGACAGATGAAATAATGAACTGAAAAACAGTTATAGCATCACTCTTAACAAACAACACAACTTTTTAGCAAAGGTTTGTTCCCATTAGTAAAATAACACTAATTAAATTTTAAACATAAAAATTACAGAGCAACGTTTTAAATCACAGTCACTATATAAGTCTCACAGCTCTGCTGAGAGAATCTACTTCCCTTCAAAGAAGTTTGAAGACCCCTGAGTTCTGTTAGAGATGAACCGGATCATGCAGAAAAACTGACTGGAAATTTTTGATGCGTAGCAAAGAGCGCCAAAAACGGCCCCTCCCTCTCACACACAGCAGTGAGAGAGAAACGAAACTGTCATAATTAACACAAGCAAACTGCCAAGTGGAAAAATAATGCCCAAATACTTATTCACTCAGTACCTCATTAATGCAAACGATTCTACATTCCAGCAAAAACGTTTAACATGAAAAATACCTAATAAAAAGGTTTAATGTACTTTTACAGAGTAATTCCGGTGAAATACCATCCCCAGAATACTAAAGTGTAGAGTATACATACATGTTCATTATAACGGTATGGCAGGATTTTTTCATCAATTCCATTCAGAAAATAAAAACTGCTACATACCTCAATGCAGATTCAACTGCCCGCTGTCCCCTGATCTGAAGTTTTTACCTCCCTCAGATGGCCGAGAAACAGCAATATGATCTTAACTACTCCGGTTAAAATCATAAGAAAAACTCTGGTAGATTCTTCTTCAAACTCTGCCAGAGGGGTAATAACACGCTCCGGTGCTATTGTAAAATAACAAACTTTTGATTGAAGTTCTAAAAACTAAGTATAATCACCATAGTCCTCTCACACCTCCTATCTAGTCTTTGGGTGCAAGAGAATGACTGGAGGTGACGTAGAGGGGAGGAGCTATATAGCAACTCTGCTGGGTGAATCCTCTTGCACTTCCTGTAGGGGAGCAGATAATATCCCAGAAGTAATGATGACCCGTGGACTGATCACACATAACAGAAGAAAACAGAGTTTACTCTGTACACCACAAACTACCCCGTAACCCCTGTAAAGAGCCGTATGTCAATCCCCTGTTTCCTGGCCGATAAAAGGAAGCGTCGGCTTCAGGTGACAGGAGTGACAGTAACGGACCAAATATACACCAAGAGTAAAGAACAAACGCGTTTCAGCCGTATAAAGGCCTTTCTCAATATTAACTGCTGTATATCTAAAGTAAAATGAACAAAAAAAAAATAATCAGCCATAACAAGTAGCAATTAGCTCTTATAAATTTAAAGAGAGATCAGATCTCTGGTTAATTTTATAAATGTGTCCAAAATGCCCTCAAAATACAGTCTAGTGTATTTTATTAAAAATATAAAGATAGCAACATCTTTATTTTTTAATAAAAAAACTGCACTAGGTGGTATTTTGGGGCTAAAGTTGGCGTGTGTGGGGTGTTAGAAAAAAAAGGCACTGAAAAGTGTCTTTGCTTTGCGGTCTATGGGAACTTTAACACATAACTATATATGTATCTAAGAATATACATATATATTTGCTGCCATCGCTGTGCTACTTTGAACCGTTGGAGCCTATGGAAGCTAGCTCTCATAAGTGCAATGCTACCCAGAAATGCGAACGTGAGCTCCCGTTCCCATTGCTGATAACTTGTAATACTAGCGCATATTAGTGTGCACTAGTATTATACAGTGGAGTGCAAATATTGTTTTTATGAAAGCGATATTTTGCACTCCACTTGTAATCTGGCCCATAATGTCTTGCATATCTACAGAGACAGAAGTTCTGCCTATGTATGTGTGCGTGCTACTACACATGCAATAAACAAACAGCTTTTAGAGATTGCATATAATAACATTGTACATGAAGTACATCACAACAAATAACATTTTAAAGAGCATAAAATGTACAGCAGTATATAAAATGCAGGTTGACATAAAAAAATATTATATCTGTTTACATCCCCTGACAAATATGGGAGTATAATGCTTAATTGACTTATAAAAAGTATTAATAGTTCAGATAGTTATAACAAATGATAATGGCACCATATGTCATTATGTTCAGTACAATATATAATTGCACATATTGTAGTAAATTGTGTACACTGTAGATCACATAAAAATGTTCTGAGGTGTACAGCTGCCTAAAGGTCTTTGCAAAAACAACTGCATGTAAGATGTTATCAAATCTAAACCCTTAGAACTAAATGATTACACCTCTGGTATATACAGCATGTAGTGCTTTATTAGCAGAAAGTTTAATAAGAGTATAAAGCACAATAATAGCCACAAAACATGCTGACAAAGTCTTGATAGCTATTCTTATACTCAGTAGGTAAAGTGAGTAGGTTCTGAGCAACATAATAATTCTAATAAGAATAGGATAGGTAGGGACTTGAAAAAAAGAAAAATGTGTGTCATGAGGAGAGCAAGCTAAGTCCCCAAGCTATTACCTGTGTCAGGCCTACAAATAGTCTCTGGGCTGTGTGTGTGCTGTGTAAAGTCACTTACCTTATGCAGCACCCCTCCACTGGCTCACCAGGGATGACAAATCATTGTCAATGCAGCTGCAGCAATATCCAGTAGAAAGCCCATCCAGTGCAGGTATCAAGTACCACAGATGATTGCTGAAGGAAATACCTGTGTCCCTCAGCGGTAGGCTAAGTACGAGTCCCCGCGACGACTGAGGATAGTTATGGCTGAAGTCCCTAGGGAAATACTGTACATAATGGGGTATTCATATGTCCCTGTATCATTCAGCTGCTGTGAACTTTCTCTTCTGTCTTCTTTGTAAATGATACTTACAAATGACTCTGGGTTTCACATAGGTCTGAGCTTCCAAATTTAAATCCATAAGCAAGTAGCTGGAACAACCTCTATTCTCAACCAACTCTTACAAGGCCAAGAACAAAACAAGGAGAGAGAAGGGGGGTGGGAGAGATTTTAAGCTCTGATATGGGTTGTTGACCTCCTCCTAGTGGAGGTAAATATATCCCATTTGTTATCAAGGACTGTGGACCATAATCATTTTATGATAGAAAACGCTGCACCTAAAGGATTAATGCTCTTCAATAAAATAATAAATATAACTGTGTGAGACACTTTATAGAAGTGAACTCTCTGCCTCAGATCACACTGAGGAAAGAGAGAGGTAGAGGGAAATGCAGACAGCCAAAGATTCCAATCATTGGCTGTTACATTGTTTCAGTGACTGCCTGTCACTGTGATCATGTGACTCCAATGACTGATTGGCCCCTGTTGCCTTGCAAGTCCCTGTATCAGATGGAAGCATGAAAGTTTTACAGGGGGACCACAGAAGTTAGGATGTCCCATGCTTTCCTAACGTAGTTAAGAGATTAATTGTTTGAAATTTGAATGTTTGTGTTGTAGACTGTAAAGCTGATCCCATTGCAGGTGAAATATTAATTTATATTAATTTGTTGTTGTTTTCAATCCATTAATCGCATGGGGATTTTTGTGATGTTTTAAGGTTTTCAAATTATATAGGAGTGTTTTGCCTACGTGTGTTATTATTTCCCTTATGTTACCTTAATGAAGTAAACACCTGCTCTGTATCTTGAGACTGTGCAACCAGGAACTCTAAAGCTTTAATGGCCACTTCATTATGGCCACTCTAGAAATACAGAAAGAAACATTTGCAAAGTTAGAATTTAAATATCTCTTGAGGTTGTGCATTCACTTTATTACTGGGTTAAAGAGACAGTCAAGTCAAAATTAAACTTTCATGACTCAGATAGAGCATGTCATTTTAAACAACTTTCCCATTTACTTTTATCATCAAATTTGCTTTGTTCTCTTGGTATTCTTTTTTGAAAGCTAAACCTAGGTAAACTCATATGCTAATTTCTAAGCCGATGAAGGCTGCCTCTTATCTCATTAGTTCATGTGTGCCATATAGATAACATTGTGCTCACTCCTGTGGAGTTATTTATGAGTCAGCACTGATTGGCTAAAATGCAAGTATGTCAAAAAACTGACATAAGGAGGCAGTTTGCAGAGGCTTATAAAGTATATTAATATAACCGTGTTGGTTATGCAAAACTGGGGAATGGGTAATAAAGGGATTATCTATCTTTTTAAACAATAAACATTCTGGAGTAGACTATCCTTTTAAATGGATGTGGTCTGAAACTAGAATCAGACTTTAAAGGGACATATAAGTAAAAATGAAACTTTCCATTAGAGCATAGGATTAAAATACTTTTAAGTTTATTTCAATGATCACATTTATTTTGTTCTCTTGATATACTTTGTTGAAAAGCATACCTAGGTAGCCTCAGAGAAAGCAAATAACAAATGGAAGCTAGCTATATCTATTTGTACCTTTCATGGTTAAGATAGAGCATACAATTTTAAGTTTACCTCTATTATAAAATGTATATTGTTATCTTGGTGTCCTTAGTTAAAAAGCATACTTAGGTAGGTGTAGGAGCAGCAATACGTTACTGGGAGCTAGCTAGTGGCTACACACCTCTTGTAATTGGCTCACCAGATGTGTACAGCTAGCTCCCAGTAGTGCATTGCTGCTCTGGAGTTGACTTTTACTGTGTGTTTAACTTATTTGCAGGGGTTAAACACATAGGGGTCAGCTATTTGCTTTCTGCCACCAGATTACACAGTTTACAACAGCATGTGATGAAGATAACACAGTTAATGAAAACAGTAATAATTAAGTTTTCTTAAATATATTATCAAAAGAGGAGTAATAAAAGGAGGGGACATCAAACTTAAAGGGACGTTTAATACTGAGCCTGTAATATAAAATGCTAAACAATACATAGTAAAATAACTTTGCAATATACATTCAAGATTTATTTTGTCCCATTTTCCTGTAATTTAAGTCTGAAAATTGTGGATTTTCCAGTCCTGATAACTGAAAGAAGACATGATAGGCTTCATAGGTCATAAGTCTTTTTTTTTTACATGATTGTATCTGGCAGCCAAATAGTGGCATCAAATATATCAAAATGGGTCTAGATCAATACCTTGAGTTTTCATTGATAAATAAAAAAAACAAGGGCTCTATTTCTGTTTAAAGGGTGTGATAGCAAAAATGCTGAAAAATCTCCGGTACTTCGAGCAAGTTGAAGGGGTTAAGGGCTTGATTACAAGTGGAATACAAAAATATTAGCTCTATTGTGCGTTAAAAACGCTTGAGGGCAATAAATACAGATTTTTTTTGTGGTCATATTAGAAGATTCAAAGTATTTTTTATTGCTGTAGCAATAATCTAAGATGTGCAAACATCTGCATGTCGGATAACAGGGGGTGCGCTTAATCCTTCACATAATAGAATTATATGGGAAGATGCAGTAAAATTTATGTCGGACATCGTTCAAGCACTGAGCCGATGGAGTGCACAATTTCCGCTCAAGTAGTAGAGTTCTTCATGTAGTTCTGAGCTATACTATTTTAATAAAACTTTATCATAAAATACTTCACACATACATACGGGTAAAAAAAGACACACATATTATATATATACAGTATATATATTCATATTTTGTAGCGCTGGGGACAATTAGGGAAAGAAATAAAAAAGGCAGTAGAAAAGACTTTGCAAACAAGGCTGTGTGGCACATAGGCACGTTAACGTAATTATCTAATAGGTTTTCCCCACAGCCTTGTTTTCACACGGCCAGATTCCGAGTTTTGCGTTATGAGCGGCTCAGTAATAACTTGCAAGTTATTTCCACCGCTCACCTTTAAAGGGGCATTAAACCCAATTTTTTTCTTTCATGATTCAGCTAGAGCATGCAATTTTAAACAACTTTCTCATTTACTTTTATTATCTAATTTGCTTAATTCTCTTGATATTCTTTGCTGTAAAGTATATCTAGATAGGCTCAGAAGCTGCTGATTGGTGGCTACTAGGGACGCACCGAAATTTCGGCCGCCAAAATTTCCATTTCAGCAGAAAGAGCACAAAGCAGCCGAAAATGATTGAGCATCAACATGCCTCAGCAGAGTCTGAACAAATCATATGTGGACATAGAGTATTATTAAATGCCCCAGCGATATCCGGCTTGTGTGAGAGGAGGGAGGTCTGAGCCACAAAGAGGTGGCGTGGAGCAGGCTAGAAATAGGAAAAAAGCCGCTACTGAGCAATAGTGAAAAACATACTTTATTCCAAAAAATAAAATTGTATATTTTGGAATAAAGGATGTTTTTCACTATTGTTCAGTAGCGGCTTTTTTCCTTTTTGTAATCATAACTATTACATCTCTGGAGCCCTCGCGCGGCACGTCTATCATACTGGGAAGGAAGTTCATGCGAAGCCTCAGTGCGCCTAACGTCTTGCGCTGTCAGTACGTGTCACTCACATTTAGCAGAGGGTGCGTGCACTGGTAAGAAGTAACTTAGGAAGTTAAGAACTAGAATGGCTTTAGTTCAGTCTATGTGGATGTAATGCACAGGGGACTCAAAGCTCATAAGTAACAGTGGCCCAATTTGTGTCTCATTATGACACACAAATGGGGCTACTGTTACTTCTGAACTTTGATTCCCCTGTGCATTACATCCACACTGATAGATTGAACTGTGAGGGGGGTCCTTTGATCCTCTTTTATGACACACAAATCATCAAATGTGGCTACTACTAGTCTGTTACTAAGGAAGGAGCTTTCCCCTGTGCATTACAGTCATCCATACACTGATAGACTGAACTGCGAGGGACCTTTGCACCTCTTGCAGACATTCTGGGCATAACTATATTGATTTATTAATCTTTTTAATTGCAAAATGTAGAGCTGCACATTCTCCTTAGTTCTTTACAAGATACACAGGCATTACTCAAAGCTGTCACTTGTGAGGTCTTCTGAAGGCAACATTGGATCATTGAATCATTCTGGGTAAAATTAATAATTTTACTCAGAATAATGCAATGCTGCCTTCAGAAGACCTCATAAGTGACAGCTTTGAGAAATGCCTGTGTATCTTGTAAAAAAAACTAAGGAGAATGTGCAGCTCTACATTTTGCAATTAAAACGTTTAATAAAACAATAGTTATGCCAGAAATGTCAGAGTCTGTAAGTAAAATGTCAATTGGACTAAATAATTAAACAAAACAGTGGCACAGATATAAGCAAATGGTTTTGGGCCCTGTTGTTAATGGGAAAATGCATGGGCAGAATGAAGATTCTGTGAAACATCTGCAATGGTGGCCATAAGTTTAGTTGAAACAGACAGCATCTTTGGAAACACCTATATACAGTACTATTCACAGCCCTTGTATAGTCAATAGGGACAGCATGTTGATTACACACAGCTACCTAATGTATTGTGTTGTCTCAATACACTATACAGGTTGCTATGTGTATACAATGTGCTGCCCCTATACACTATGCAGAGAGAGCTGTGTGTTTACACCAGACATCCTCAAACTTGGCCCTCCAGAGGTTTTGGAACTACATTTCCCATGATGCTTAGCCAGCATATCAGCTGGCTGAGCATCATGGGAAAGGTAGTTCCAAAACCTCTAGAGGGCCAAGTTTGAGGATGTTTGCTATACACTATGCAGAGCTGTATGTATACACTGTGCTGTCATTATACACTATGCAGAGCTTTGTATATACTATAGACTGTGCTGTCATTAAAGGGACAGTAAACCTTAAAAATAATGTTATATAATTCTGCACATAGTGCAGAATTATATAACATTATTTAGGTGCTATAGCCATAAAAGCATTTTTTACCCGTTTAATTTGCTAAAATACGGCGCTTTTACAGACCCGCTCTCTGCTCTCTGCTGAGCCGGTCTGTTATTTTTAGTCAGCGCATCGGGCCAGCTGTATAGTCACAGCCCGGCCCGACCGCGCCATAAGACTAAGTGCAGCTCGCTCTTGTAAAAGTGCCGTATTTTAGCAAATTAAAAGGGTAAAAAATGCTTTTATGGCTATAGCACCTAAATAATGTTATATAATTCTGCACTATGTGCAGAATTATATAACATTATTTTTAAGGTTTACTGTCCCTTTAACTATGCAGAGCTGTGTGTATAGACTGTGCTGTCCCTATACAGTACACTATACACGGAGATTAGTATATTGCGCTGTCCCTATATGTTGTATCATGAGTGCCTCTGTGTGTATGTATGTAAAATAGAACAATAGCACAGTCCCATGGAGTAGAAATGCAGGCAGGGAGAGATATAAATGTTAAAAGTCAATTTTTTGTACTTGCGTTAAAAACATAAACAGCACAGATCACAGAGTCCACAGCTGACGCGTTTCCTGCCTTACTGGCAGTTCATCAGAGCTAAAGACAGAGTCTCCAGCAGCTGCTTTAATCAGAGGTGAGTGGCCTGAATAACCAATCATCGGTAACACAGGTAGAAGTACAAGTTAACCGTTGGCTGACCTGACTCACGGCAAAAATGTTAAATGCCACAATGTAACTCTATTTAAAACATTGCTACATAAAGACACACTTAAAATAATGAATGAAATTTAACAAAGCTAGAACAGACGATGTTTTAGTGTATCTACACACTCAATGGTTAAGTTGAGAGGAGATTATAAGCATAACAGATATTACAGTACACAGAGTATAATTAAGCGCAAAACAGTATAAATAAGATAAATGCATATAATATATCACTTTAAAACACTGTATAAAGAATATCATGTTAAGGTCCCTCATCAAGAAAAGGAGGCAAGAGAAAGAGGCAAATTCAGAGCAATCTCAAAATTGGACATAGGACAAAGTTTGAAGCGATACCAAGTGTGAGCTAGCTGAGCAATGTACAATAAAGCGTCTAAAGCGCAATATTTTTTTTTTTTTTTTTTTTTTTTTTAATTTTATTTTTATTGAGGCAATGAAACAAGTCAGAGTACAAACACAGTATAAAGGACAATATCTCAAACAGTATTACATGACAGTAATTCCTTCTTTCGAACATAGATACACTGAGCAATAATGGGAGCACGGTATTGACCTTAATAATGCCTCTTTTCTTATAATTAATTAACATAACATGCAAGCGTCAACAGTGTGAATTAGGTCCACTTATGGGACCTGAAAACTGGTACTCATCGGAAGACAGAACTCTCAGGATTAAGGATTCTCAATATAAATCATATAAAGAAGAAACCAAGTGTTAGGTAATTGCCATCATCTTAAGACAAACATTGTGATAATTGTTAAATTCTGATGCAGGAAACAATTGGAGGATAACTTATGGTTATGGGGAAGGGGTATATCCCAGAGAACCATGGTCAGGCGGTGGGGGGAAGGGGAAGGTGGGGGAAGGGAAGAGGTAATGGGGAAGAAAAAAAAAAGAAAAAAGAAAAAGAGAAGGGCCACTGAAGGCTGGAGGAGTGATCGGGCCGCCATGGTCACAGCCCAGTCTCTAGAGCTGCACATCTATCTGTTCGCCCACCAAAACGCCGGCATCGTCAGGTCTCCTAAACTCCTCCCATGTCAACCATATAGAGCAATAGAAGTCAAAACGACCTTCGACCCTTAACGCGTATTCTTCCATGTTTTGGATGTAATCCAAGGACTCAAGGACTGGGGTAAGCGTAACAGGGGTTTGTTTCATCCACTGCCTAGCTATAAAGAGTTTTGCCGCTAAGAGGATGACAACACCTAGCAGACGGGATGATTTTGGGAGGCCCTGCAGTCCAAGATGAAAGAGCGCCGTATCTCCTGTGAGGTCGTCGACAAGACCCAACCTCCGGAGTAGCCTCGCCACCTGGGTCCAAAAGTGGTTCAATTTGGGGCATTCCCACCAGATGTGGAGGTGGGTACCTCGCTGGGCGCATCCTCTCCAACAGTCCGCTGACCTGGAGGGATATATTCTGTGCAACCTGGTCGGGACCCAATGCCACCGAAGTAGGATTTTAAGATATAATTCAAACAGGTTGGAACAGCGCACCGCTGCGCTGACATCCTGGAGAGCACGCTGCCATTTACCATCTGATGTCACTGCCCCTAAGTCTCTCTCCCAGTCCTCTGTGGACCGAGTTTTTAAGAAGTGAGGGGAGTTAAGAAGAATTCTGTAATGGAACGATAGGGAGCCCCGTATAGGTCTACCAGCCAACCATCTCCTCTCCCAGTTGGTGAGAACTCTCATGTTAGCTTTCTGAAATCCCCAGGATAAAAGGAGCGAAACTAGGCGGAGGTATTCGAATTGCAACTCTCTAGGGAAGTTGTCCGTCGGATAAGTTTGGGGTGGAATAGCCAGGGCGTCTCCCCTATATAGGTCTGAGAGTAGTCTGATCTCTAAGGCTTCCCATTTCCTGGGGTGGGATTCAGGAAGGCACTGTAGTAAAGCCTTGATAGAGTGTATAGGGGAGGGGTGCGGGGCCACCGAGTCAAGAGGCCGTAGCTCTCTCCAAAGCTTCAGGCAGGTCTTGATTGTGCGGCAATGTATTCCGCTCAGCACCTCTGCATGATCTGGAATCCATATAAGAGTGGCCAAGTCCACTCCAGCGGGCAGCGAGCCCTGCTCTATTTGGTACCACCCTGCGGAGCAGTCCTTCACCCCCCAGGCGGTAATATGCGAGAGCATAGCAGCCTTGAAGTATAATGTAATGTTTGGCATCGACAAGCCTCCGCATCTTTTTGTTTTTTGTAGTTGGGTCAGGGGTAGCCGCACGTGGCGCCCTTTCCACACGTATTTCGTAAAGATAGATTGAAAGTGGTTGAGGAGATATGCCGGGACAGGAACCGGGAGGCACCAAAAGAAATAGATCAACTTTGGGAGTAAGAGCATCTTAACAGCCGCAACTCTACCCGTCCAAGAGACCTCCGGTACCTTCCAACTAGAGACAGTCTGTTGGAACTCCTTGAGCAGTGACCCGTAATTTGCGGTCACTATTCGCTTAGGGTCATGAGAGAGCATTACCCCCAGGTGTTTCAGTCCTTCAGTTGACCATTTAAATGGATATGTTCTCCTCAGGGTCTCCAGAGTGGTCTCAGCTAGGCCAATAGCATAGGCTTCAGTCTTGGTATAATTGAGCTTGTAATATGTTAGGTTAGCAAACTCGGTCAAGATCTTAAACAATTCAGGAAGCGACTCTTCTGGGTCCGCTAAAAAGATCGTCAAGTCATCTGCGAATAGCGCTAGGACTTGCGGGATATCATGCAACACCAGGGGTTGGATAGAGGGGGTTGCCCGGAGTCTCGTCGCCAGCGGTTCCATCATGAGAGCAAAAAGAAGTGGCGATAGGGGACACCCCTGTCTCGTGCCATTCTTGATCTCAAAAGCTCTAGATACAAACCCCAGTCCTCTGACTCTAGCGGATGGGCCTGAGTATAGGGCCATTACCGCCATGATAAAAGCAGGAGGGAATCCAAAAGAGCGCAGAACCTCGATCATGTATTCCCACCGGACCCTGTCAAATGCTTTCTCAGCATCTAACGAAAGGGTAACCAGTGGAATCTTAAGTGCGGCTGTCTCCGAAAAGATATTCAACAGACGCCTGGTATTGTCTGAGCCCTGGCGTCCCGGGGTAAATCCCACCTGATCCTGGTGGATCAGACCCGGAAGGATTTTATTTAGCCTTGAGGCTAGAATTTTTGTGTATAGCTTTACATCTCCATTAATGAGAGATATTGGGCGGTAGCTCTCACAGAACTCAGGGCTCTTCCCAGGTTTGGGTATAGTTATGATTGATGCCTCTAAGAATTCCCGGGGGAAGCTACCAGCGTCCATGGCCTCACCAAACACACGAGTAAGAAGAGGACATAGTGGGGTAACAAATTTTTCATAAAACATGGCATCGAAGCCGTCCGGCCCTGGGGATTTATGTGCCTTAAGGCTCTTAATCGTCTTCTCAATCTCCTCCACTGTGATAGGGGCAGTGAGAAGATCCCTCATATCATCCGGAACCTGCGGCAGTTGGAGTTTGTCGAGGAACTTGGGGATAGCGTGTGCCGGCCCATAGTGGGAACAGGGGTCAGCAGATATCTGATATAAACCACTGTAGTAGTCTGCAAAGACATCTCCTATATCGCTAGGAGAATAAAATTTTCTGCTGTCTCTTTTGATATAAGCTATCTTGTTCAGTAAGGTTCTCTGTTGGAGTTTGTGGGCCAGGAGCCGGTCCGCCCTATCCCCTTTGTGGTAGTATCTCTGTTTCAGAAGATAAAGTCCCCTCTGAACTCTCTCCAGTTCACAAGCTTCGATCTGCTTTTTGAGAGTCTGGACCTTCCTGTCCAGGGAGTCTAGCCCTTCTAAGCTGAGTCCTAGAGATAGAGTAATCATGATATAGTTGGGCTAAGCTCGCCCCTTTGTGTCTTCTAATCTCTGAGGACTTTTGCATGAAGTGTAGTCGTCGACATCAGGGTGTAGGGCCCTCCAGACGTCGTGATATGAGTGTTGTGAGACAACATCGTCTTCTCAATCTCCTCCACTGTGATAGGGGCAGTGAGAAGATCCCTCATATCATCCGGAACCTGCGGCAGTTGGAGTTTGTCGAGGAACTTGGGGATAGCGTGTGCCGGCCCATAGTGGGAACAGGGGTCAGCAGATATCTGATATAAACCACTGTAGTAGTCTGCAAAGACATCTCCTATATCGCTAGGAGAATAAAATTTTCTGCTGTCTCTTTTGATATAAGCTATCTTGTTCAGTAAGGTTCTCTGTTGGAGTTTGTGGGCCAGGAGCCGGTCCGCCCTATCCCCTTTGTGGTAGTATCTCTGTTTCAGAAGATAAAGTCCCCTCTGAACTCTCTCCAGTTCACAAGCTTCGATCTGCTTTTTGAGAGTCTGGACCTTCCTGTCCAGGGAGTCTAGCCCTTCTAAGCTGAGTCCTAGAGATAGAGTAATCATGATATAGTTGGGCTAAGCTGGCCCCTTTGTGTCTTCTAATCTCTGAGGACTTTTGCATGAAGAGCCCGCGGAGGTAGGCCTTAAGCGTCGCCCACAGGGTCAGCGCAGATGTAGATCCCGTGTCATTTATACTCAGAAACCCCTCTATTTCCCGTATCCAAAGTGGGACTTGAGGGTCTGCGAGGAGGTATTCTGGTAGACGCCAAGAGTGTCCACCCTCCCCCGAGGGGGAGAAAGTGATATCTACAACTACTGCATCGTGGTCTGACCATACACAAGGTACGATCCTGGCCGCCGCAACCGTCTGCAGTGTCCATGAGTGACAAAAAAAATAATCGAGCCGAGAAAAAGACAGAGAGGGGGACGAATAACAGGTGTAGTCGTCGACATCAGGGTGTAGGGCCCTCCAGACGTTGTGATATGAGTGTTGTGAGACAACATTCCTAAAGAGGTGAGAGTAATGTTCCTCTCCTCGATGTGGAGGACCCTTTCTTTGTGACTTTCTATCCCTGCGCGGGTCCCACACTAGATTACAGTCACCACCTATAATAACATGGCCCTGCTTAAGTCTCCCTACCTTACCTAGCAGGTTGCCGAGGAAGCGAGTCTGGTTGACATTGGGGGAATACAGAGCGACTAGCGTGACCAGATTGTTATCTAACCGACAGACACATATTATATAACGTCCAGAAGGGTCCGTTTCAAGGTAGATGGGCTCGTAGGAGACATGTCTACCAATTAGGACAGTAACTCCCCTGGCCTTTTTGTGGAACGCTGAGGACAAGCGAACCGGGAAATCTCTGGGGTGGAACATGGCGGCCCGAGACTCCGTCCAGTGGGTCCTCCTGTATGTACACAACGTCGAGGTGTTGGGTTTTCAAAAATTTGAGAAGTAAACTTCTCTTTGTGGGGGAATTCAGGCCTCTAACGTTCAGCGTGCCCACTTTCATTATGGAGAGGAAAAAAAAAAAAAAAAAAAGGGGGAGAAGGGGGTGTGAGGCAATGACTATGGGAGCTAAGGGAGGGGTACACACTAGGTTCCCCCATGTTCTCCGGGCTGGGCAGAGGCTACTACACTCTGCCAAATAGGGAGTGCGGAGGATAGAATAAATAATCCCTAACCGCACCGAAAATACAACCCCTGTGGGGGGGGGGGGGGAAGAGGTAGTGAAGGAGGAGAGAACTTGGAGGCATTGTACAAAACAAACATTGCTAATTTAACTCATATTAACAGTAAACATTATAACTTGAACTAGATGATCTTTCACATGTACGTTACCAGTTCCCTGGCTACCTCCAGGTCTCGGAAGCAATAACAGTCCTCATAGAGAAATGGTCTATTAAAGGCGTTCCATATCTCAGTCCTCTGGAGGTGTAGGAACAAAATAAGCAGGACTCAAGCAACTTGTGGTTGGGGAAAGGAAAAAAAAGATACATGGAGCAAGGAGTAATATACAAGAGGGCCAGTCAGTTGTACATTACCAGATCTTCAGCACCACTATGGTGCCAGGAGATGTCACAAGCCTCTTGGAAGTTGGGCAATAATAGGGAATCTACACATCACCCCCTAAAACGCAATATTAAGGTACAACAATAAACAGTATGAGGCGAATTGATCTCTAGGGTTAAATTGAACACTATAAAAACCTCTTATCTATCTATAAACAGCTTTACATCACTTATCTTGTTCATTCATAATGGAAAGCCTGTTTTCAATGTGTGTATCCAAAAGATTTATTTTCTACTGAGGGCTTGATATCTATCACCACCTCTCACTCCTAAGGATACTTGTTCTATACCCTGAAATTTGAAATAATCCAATCTATTTGGGTGTGTGAAAAAATGTTTCGCAACAGGAGTTTTAGGAACATCTGCCTCTATAGATAAGAGGTGCTCCCTAACCCTGTCTTTAAGATTCCTAGAAGTAAGACCTTTATATTGAAATTTACAGAAAGTACAAGTTAGAAGGTAAATAGTATAAATAGAATTACAATTTAACTGTTCCTTAATTCTGTAAATTTTGCCAGTATTGATTGAAGTGAAGCTATCTCCCACTAAAGCATAGTTACAACATTTACAGGGTCTACCCCCACATTTGTAGAAACCTGGGTCCCTACTAAGCCAATTGGATTTTTTCAGACAACTAGAAGATACATTAGAGCTAAAAAAAAATCTAACTCTGTCCCCTATTGTATCAGATCTCCGTGATATAAAGTTACAGTTGTTAGATATCGATATTAAGTCAACATCTCTTTCTAAGAGGGGCATTCTCATTTTAATGATATTGCAGATTTCATCATATTGTCTGCTATATTTAGTAATAAAATTAACTCCTCTTTGCTGACGATTATGATGTGTTCGGTCTCTCAAATTTTTATCCCTCAATAGACTTTCCCTTTCAAAACTAGTTACTAATAGGGATATTTCTTTTAGTTCATGTAGCTCATAACCCCTATTCACTAGTCTGGAAGTTAAGTCATTGGCATGTATACAATAATCCTGCAGACTAGTGCAGTTTTGTCTGAGCCGAATGTATTCACCTTTAGGGATCCCTTTTTTTAGATGTTTGGGATGCAGAGAATCTGCTCTGAGTATGGTATTCCCAGTAATTTCTTTTCTGTAGACCTCAGTGACTACACGTTGTCCAGAATGTTTAATTAATACATCAAGGTATGGTATACTAGTATCAGAAGCATTATATGTGAATTTCAGATTATCATCATTAAGATTCAAACATTTCACAAACTCACTTAGTTCTTCAACAGTACCTTCCCAGATTAATAAAATATCGTCAATATACCTTGTATATAATTTGATGTTATTTTTAAAGATGTTAGTGTCACTAAAGATTCTCATGAGTTCAAAATGGGCAAGAAAGCAGTTTGTGAAATTACATTGTATTTATCTCCAGAGAGGCTTCTTTCCTGGAATCCTTACTAACCTGCATCATCGTTTGTCATTAATTATGGCTGCATATAATGATAAGGGTAGGAGGGAGAGATTTGAACAACTTTTTAAACGCACAGACACAGATCATAACAAGCTAGAACTGGGAACTTTATATTCTAATAAAGAGAAAATTCATGTCAAAGAATTAAAACTTTGGTGGGACATAGAATTTCTGGAACATTATCTAGAAGAAAAGAAGATCCCAAGAGGATTAAGAATGAAAAAATTTCCAGCTTTCCATAAAGATTTTCCAGAATTCATGATCTCTTGGAATCAGTCCCTGACTGAATGCTCTCTCACACTAATGGATAAATTGGTTAAATTCAAGAAGGAGCAGTAAAAAAGGGGCTAAACTGTTTTGCTGACTGGTTCACTTACAGACAGACTGCCCACTTTATTACCACACACCCAGAATATGGGAACATGGTCAGGCCTCTAACCTCCTTTGAATCCCTGTGTACTCGCCCTCCACCCCTGAGACATACATTGTCCATCATCTATAAGATCTTATACTACCCCAAACAAGTAAACTGATGTTCCAAGCTACAAAGAAATCTTCAATCTCATCCTCCATTCTGGAGGTCAATTTTAAACTTTTGCACAGGTGGTATCTCACTCCGAAAAAACTACACCGCCTTTTTCGATCTCAAAGCAATAGATGCTGGCGATGCGGCCATGTAAATAGTGACACTGCCCATATGTGGTGGTGGTGCAATAGTATTCAAAACTTATGGAGGAAAATCATCTCCGAGATAGAAATCATACTGGATACCCAATTGCCACTTGACCCCCTGATATGGCTTCTGCACAAACCCCTCTCCACTCTCAAATATAAACCATACATACACTTGTTTAAAATTATGACTAACTGAATCAAAGTCCTGATAGCTAAAAATTGGAGGAGTAGAGAAGTTCCATCAGTTACCATGTGGATTAAAAAAGTTTCAGAACTCATAAAATTAGAAGAGTATTATTTCCTTAAAAATGATAAAATGGACTCTTACGCAGAGTTCTCTCATTTGTGGACTACCTACGTCCAAAACGAACACAAGTAAATCAAGTTAAACTACTAAGCCTAAATAAAGTCATAAGCGTACCATCCAAATTCATAACTTACTGGTAATGGGACTTCATACATTTCGACATCAACTACACAAACATCTGGGGCATGGGCGGACCGGGAGCCCTCACTCTTTTCTCCCTTCTTATTATATTTTTTCTTTTTTTTTTCTTTTTTTTTCTCTTTTATTTTATCCTTTCTTCCTTCTTTCCCCTCTCTTTCCTTTTTTAATTATTTCACTATATATGTAAATAAATATCATATCAGTCTTACATATTATCCACAAAACCTACAGTTATTATTGTAAATGGAAAACTGGAGCTGCGCCTCCACCCCCTTGAATATTTATTTTATATGCACAATAAAACTGTTTAAAAAGAAAAAAAAAAAAAAAAAAAAAAATATTAATATAAAACAATTTTACAGTGCACTGTCCCTTTAACAAGACGTTCCCAGAGGCCTGCTGTAAGGTTATCAGTGATATGTATAAGCATAGGTTCTGTGTGAAGTCCAATTTTATTTCTAGAACTTAGCCTTTTGTTTTATGTGTAACCTCTGTCTTTTTGTCATTAAAATATTAATCTAAAAAATAAATAAATAAAAATAAATTCAAGAAGGAGCAAAGAGAAGGCATTTTATTAGAAATTGAAAGTTTGGATAGCGAACTTGAGAGATTTAAGGATGATGAGAAAATCGTACCTTTCCAGAAACAACTAGACGAAACTCTGGACAAATTAAACACTGAATTGTCTGATAATAAATATAGAAAGTATGAGAGGGATGCAAAGGACTACGATTTGGGCATAGTCTACAGCTGGAACACTGAGAGGAGGGCTAAGAAGAAGTCATCTAACAAAAGAAATGTTAGCAATAACAAAAATAAAAAAAAAAGTGACATTCTCTAGCTTTGAAAGTACAGCTGGTCTGAGTGATACTAGTTCAACGACAACATCCACTTCAACTATGCCCAGCAATATCGTACCAACAACCTCTACACCTATTAGAGCATCCCCGGATTCAGATGAAATGTTAGGAGCGAGATCAAAAAACGGGATAACATATACAGATCAGCCAAAAGGAAAAAACAAAGGGAATTAGGAAGAGGCCCCACACATAGGGGGCATAACACCAAGATACCCAAGTCGCACTGCACAGTGGAAGAAAAAGAACAACAAGGGAGGCACATAATTAATTTATCCTCTAGGACTCTAGAACAGTGTGAAATCTCTGTTCTTTCAAAAGGACTAGGTTTCTCACCTACTAAGGACTTTGAACTTTTTGATACTATTTTAGACGTCAATAGTTTTGTTCGTAAAATTACTCTTACTAAGCATTTTAAAAATCTAAATGTTACTGATCTACCCTGTGACCCACGAGGAGACATACAGGTCCTGAGTGACAATTGTGACTTTGTGGATCTGTGTGATATTGTGTCACTTTGTGAGTTACAGGGAGACAATGCTGATGCTAGTAGCTCCAGGCAACAACCTATTAAAGAGTCTAAAACAAGTACTTTCTATCCCATACATGCACATAATGATACAATAGAGTTGTTTCACTCAGTTTTAGAACAGGATCTGATTGCTTTGTCAGAGAAAGTAAAAAAAGATGATATGTTGGGTAAGAATAAGCACAACAACTTAAGTAAAAAAGAAGCATTTGCACTAACTAGATTGAAAAACTATAGTGATATCGTCATTGTTGACTCTGACAAGGGAGGCTCTATTGTGATCTTGAATCAAACAGATTATCTCAAAGAAGCCTATAGACAACTAGGGGATTTCTATACATATAAGAAATGAATGTTCAATCCTACATCCAAATTTCAGCATGAGCTGAAACATTTATTGGATGTAGGGGTAGAATGCTCAGTACTTTCAAGCAGAACTAGTGACTACATTTATGTAGAACATCCCAGGGTACTGGTATTTAAGTATTTACCTAAAGTACATAAGTCTCTCATTGATCCACCGGGGAGACCAATAATCTCTGCTATTGGCTCCCTGGGGGAGAAACTGGGACAATGGGTTGATGCCCAATTACAACCGATAGTACAGTCCTTGCCAGGCTTTCTGAGAGATACTAAGCATTTGTTGAGACTTATTCATGACTTCCAATGGAGAGAGGGATATATGTTTGTTACCATAGATGCAGTGTCACTTTATTCCTGCATCCCCCACTCCCTTGGAATTGATGCAACCAGGATAATTTTGAATAGGTACTCTAGATACACTACTGAATTAATTGATTTCATTCTACAAGCAATAGATTTCCTTCTGAATCGAATTTTTTTCATTTTTAATGGAGATTTTTCATACAGCTCAGAGGAACAGCGATGGGGGCGAAATTCGCCCCCTCTTATGCAAACTTTTTTCTTGCCCATTTTGAACTCATGAGAATCTTTAGTGACACTAACATAAATAACATCAAATTATATACAAGGTATATTGACGATATTTTATTAATCAGGGGAGGTACTGTTGAAGAACTAAGTGAGTTTGTGAAATGTTTGAATCTTAATAATGATAATCTGAAATTCACATATAATGCTTCTGATACTAGTATACCAGACTAGTGAATAGGGGTTATGAGCTAGATGAACTAAAAGAAATATCCCTATTAGTAACTAGTTTTGAAAGGGAAAGTCTATTGAGGGATAAAAATTTGAGAGACCGAACACATCATAATCGTCAGCAAAGAGGAGTTAATTTTATTACTAAATATAGCAGACAATATGATGAAATCTGCAATATAATTAAAATGAGAATGCCCCTCTTAGAAAGAGATGTTGACTTAATATCGATATCTAACAACTGTAACTTTATATCAAGGAGATCTGATACTATAGGGGACAGAGTTAGATTTTTTTTTTAGCTCTAATGTATCTTCTAGTAGTCTGAAAAAATCCAATTGGCTTAGTAGGGACCCAGGTTTCTACAAATGTGGGGGTAGACCCTGTAAATGTTGTAACTATGCTTTAGTGGGAGATAGCTTCACTTCAACCAATACTGGCAAAATTTACAGAATTAAGGAACGGTTAAATTGTAATTCTATTTATACTATTTACCTTCTAACATGTACTTTCTGTAAATTTCAATATACAGGTCTTACTTCTAGGAATCTTAAAGACAGGGTTAGGGAGCACCACTTATCTATAGAGGCAGATGTTCCTAAAACTCCTGTTGCGAAAAAAAATTTCACACACCCAAATAGATTGGATTATTTCAAATTTCAGGGTATAGAACAAGTATCCTTAGGAGTGAGAGGTGGTGATAGATATCAAGCCCTCAGTAGAAAAGAAATCTTTTGGATACACACATTGAAAACAGGCTTTCCATTAGGAATGAACAAGATAAGTGATGTAAAGCTGTTTATAGATAGATAAGAGGTTTTTATAGTGTTCAATTTAACCCTAGAGATCAATTCGCCTCATACTGTTTATTGTTGTACCTTAATATTGCGTTTTAGACGCTTTATTGTACATTGCTCAGCTAGCTCACACTTGGTATCGCTTCAAACTTTGTCCTATGTCCAATTTTGAGATTGCTCTGAATTTGCCTCTTTCTCTTGCCTCCTTTTCTTGATGAGGGACCTTAACATGATATTCTTTATACAGTGTTTTAAAGTGATATATTATATGCATTTATCTTATTTATACTGTTTTGCGCTTAATTATACTCTGTGTACTGTAATATCTGTTATGCTTATAATCTCCTCTCAACTTAACCATTGAGTGTGTAGATACACTAAAACATCGTCTGTTCTAGCTTTGTTAAATTTCATTCATTATTTTAAGTGTGTCTTTATGTAGCAATGTTTTAAATAGAGTTACATTGTGGCATTTAACATTTTTGCCGTGAGTCAGGTCAGCCAACGGTTAACTTGTACTTCTACCTGTGTTACCGATGATTGGTTATTCAGGCCACTCACCTCTGATTAAAGCAGCTGCTGAAGACTCTGTCTTTAGCTCTGATGAACTGCCAGTAAGGCAGGAAATGCGTCAGCTGTGGACTCTGTGATCTGTGCTGTTTAGGTTTTTAACGCAAGTACAAAAAATTGACTTTTAACATTTATATCTCTCCATGCCTGCATTTCTACTCCATGGAACTGTGCTATTGTTCTATTTTGTCTACTGTTTGCTCATTAAGGGTTTTTGGAGAGCCCCAGCAATCCCAGGAGAGAGACAGCTCACAGCGGAACACTTCACCTGCTGTGATCACGGAAGGCGTTGACCGTAAGTGCACTGTGATTACATCAAACAGTGCTTTCTTGGTGAGCCCAGTGTTGGAAATACTTATATTACACTGACTGACACAGCATTGGTCTATCATCTGAAAGCGGTAAGCCTTCCTATTTATACTGATGAGTGGGGATATTGTCGTTTGTTATTATAACTTCAATCTTGTGATATCCGCTATTTGTGGGACCCTAGTTTAGGGTAGTATCACAAGGGTTATACTCCAATTGTATTCCGAATTTGGAAGCCTCCAAGCAGTTTGTGAAATGACTGTGTATGTATGTATGTGTGTGTGTGTGTGTGTGACTGTGTGTATGAATGTGTTTTTTTTTATGTATGAGTGTCCATGTATGAGTGTGCGAGTTTGTTTGTGTATGTATGTATGTATGTTGAGTGTGTATATGTATTATGTGTGTAATGTATGAGTTTGTGTGTGTGTATGACTAATATGAATATGTGTGTGTTTATGTATATATGTCTTTGCGTGTGTACATATGTATGAGACATGCATTTTTTTAGCCAATCAGTTCTGATTCCTAGGTAACTCCACATGCATGAGCACAATTTTATCTATATGGCACACATGAACTAACACCCTCTAGTTGTGAAAACTGACAAAAATGCAGAGGCTTGCCTAGGTTTAGCTTAGTTTCAACTAATATATAAAGAGAACAAAGCAAATTTGATGATAAAAGTACATTGGAAAGTTCTTTAAAATTACATGCCCAATCTGAATCATGAACGTTTATTTTTACTATACTGTCCCTTTAATTATGGACCAGATCAGCCTAATGCACTTATATTTTAAAGGTGTTTTACCACCTCAATTCAGTTTAAATTTGAGCTAGCAGCTTTGGGTTACACTGTGTGCACTGTGTATATTATGTACCTTTTTATTAGTAGATAAAAATAAAATAATCAAATAAAGTTAATTTATTTAAGTTAGTCAGTCACTCACGTTCCTTTTTTTTCTTTATTAAGTTTGTTATAGCTGAGGCAAAGTCTTCTTTCAGTGACTTTAAAATGTCAGTGGTGTGGAAATATTTCAAAGTAGAGGGCCCTCTAGTGGGACTGTAGCAAAATTAAGGGATAGCTGACTTGAAGTCTGGAGTGTTCTAATGTGTGTATGTTACAATGTTGCAAGTGGGTGGGCGGGTGTACCTCTTGCCTTTATAGCGTCCTGTTGCAGTGGATCCGACCTCTTCCTGCTTCAAGACTTCAAGGGAATTTTTCCCCGTCCGCCCATCCCTGGATGAAGATAAGTGGCGGCAAGAAGGTATCGAGTCTAAGTTTTTTCCCCCGGCGGGGGTAGGTTTAGTTGAACTAGCCCCATAAGCCGGGGTTGTAAGATAGTCATCCACCTCTCACAGGCGGTTTGTACGACTCAGTTGGAGGGGTCGCCTTACTAGGTTGACTAAGTATGCCCTAGCTGGCAGTCAGGCAAGGCCCTGGGAGCGGGCACGGAGAGAGCAGAGTGACGGCCCGAGCACAGGGAGAGGTGTCGCCCACTAAGTGCCGGCTTAGGGGTTCCTCTCCCTTTAAAGAGCTGCAGGCCAAAGAGCTCTCCATAACAAATCTCTCTCTCTGTGCCAATGAGCGTGCGCAACCCTGTGCCACGCTGCAAACATCGGAGGGGCCTTGACCGTCAATCAGTAGGGGTTAGGTTAGTGAGAAGATGCCGCCACCAGCTATAAGGAACTTGCTACAAGTTCAGTTATAAGTTATTAGAGAGCTGCCTAATATTAGACAATATTAGACAGAATTAAATATGTTTATTTAATAAACGTGACCGTGACCGGTCTTTTCCCCAAGCAGTTGTGTTGTGTATTTATTATAAGTTAGTTCAGAGAACTTAGGATGTAATAGGAGGTTTATCCCTTATGATAAGGACATCAAATTTGCAATCTGCAGTGTTTGTTCAGCAGTAATTTCAAGAGGGGGTACAGTGTTGAGGAACTTTTCCACAACAGGGTTGTTACACCACCTGAAAACACGACATACAATTCAGTATGAAGAGTACAGAAAAGCAACAATGCTTAAAAGTACCCCAACTACTAGCAGCACACCAACACCATCTGTTGCCACATTCTTTGAAAATGCTAAGAAATGTATAAATGATAGTGCCAAAGCACGTGGCATTACAGAGAAAGTAATGGAGTTTATTGCCTTAGATGACCAACCATTCTCTGTTGTGGAAGACATTGGATTTCGTAAGCTCATAGAACATATTGAGCCGCGTTACACACTGCCAAGCAGACGATATTTTTCAGAAACCTGTCTACCTGAAATGTTTGATCGTGTTTCAAAACACATTCATAAGCTCCTGAACACAGACATCACAGCTTTAAGTTTTACCACCGACATTTGGAGCTCAGACGTAAGTCCAACTAGAATGCTCAGCTTAACAGCGCAGTGGATAGATGCTGATTTTAAATTGCAACTTATTTTACTTCAGGCACAAGAGTTTGTTGGGTCACACACAGCAGCAGCGATATCAGAGGCTTTAGCTAGCATGCTTGAAACTTGGCACATTGACAAGTCTAAAGTGCATCTGATTGTCAGAGATAATGCACGGAACATGGTAAAGGCTATGGAGGACAGTGGACTCAATAGCATACCTGCATGGCACACACGCTGCAGTTGGCTATAAATAAGAGTGCAGTCAGCGCAGCATATCAGATATAACAGCATCAGGAAGAAAAATTGTGGGTCATTTTAAGCATTCTCCTCTTGCTTATTCCCGATTACAAGCTTTGCAAGTACAGTTTGGAATGCCACCCAAACGACTGCAGCAAGATGTAGCCACTCGCTGGAACAGCACCTTCTATATGTTGCAAAGTCTACTTGAACAAAAGCGAGTCTTAGCTGCGTACATGGCAGATTACGAACTGCCAGCAACGTTGAGTGCACATCAGTGGATGTTAATTGAAAATATTGTGTCTCTTCTTGCTCCATTTGAACAGCCAACCAAGGAAATAAGTTCAGCTAATGCATCTGTTGCTGAAGTTATTCCCTTGATTGCAGCACTGAAGCGTCTGCTGGGAAAAGAGGTGCAAACAACAGATCATGGCGTAAAAACAGCTAAAACCACTCTATTGGAGGCTGTTAACCAACGCTTTCAAGACACTGAGTCCAACCCTCTGTACTGCATTGCAACAGTACTATATCCTCGATTTAAAGACCATTACTTTGACTCAGAGAAAAAGCAGCGTACACGAGAAATGATACAGGCACAGCTGGAGGTGATGGAAGCATCTGGTGAAGGAGACTTGATGCACAGCACAGAGTAAAGTGTGCCAGAGAAACGGTCACGGCTTACAAGTGATAAGGAGCACACTTCCTCGCTTTCTGACATGTTTGACGAGACTCTACAGGAAAGCAGCACCCCGATCCACAGTAGTACCACAACAAGAGCAGCTACACAACAGCTGGAGATTTATCTAGCTGAACTACCCATCGCCAGAAGCGACAATCCTCTTGACTACTGGCGCATGAACAAAGATCGTTTTCCATTGTTTGCAAGAATTGCGCGCAGGTATTTATCTGCCCCAAGCACCAGCACAGAGAGTGAGCGATTATTCAGTGCAGCATCTCATGTTCTTGATGAGAAGAGGAACCGTCTTTCCTGCGAGAAAGCTGAGCAACTTTTGTTCTTGAAAAGAAACCTGCCACTTTTACTAAAATAGAAATTATTCCAATTTGCTATATGTGTGGTTATTTTATTTACATTAAAAATGTGTATCCCTGCAAAAATTTGTTCTTGACTTGAGGTTATATTTGCTTAAAGTTTGCGGTTAGTTTTACTGCTGTTTCTTGCACTGTTGTTTTGCACAATAATTTTTAAATTGGAAATATGTTTACATAAACAAGTTAGAAATTATTATACTAGAGGCCCTTTGCCTTATGTGTTTTTCCTGTTTTCATAAATTGTGTAAGCATAGAATGTTAGTACTTGCATGAAGCTAGCCTAAAGCTGCTGTTTCGTTTGAGTTCATTACTTGACATAGGGCTAGATTTTGTTGCATAGAAGAATGTATATTGATTTTAAATTAATATCACCAATACATTTCAATCAGTCCTATATAACAGAAAAACAGATTATTTTTTTTTAAACATTTTTGTCCAATTTTGGTGTCACTTTCAAAAAAGTGTGGTTGTTATTTATTTATTGGATTGTAGTTTTTAATTTCAGATTCATTAAATTTATTCATCTCTAATATTAAATAAAATTATAGAAAAAAGTAAAAAAAATATTTTAAAACCATTTTTTTTTAAAAAAAAATGTCATTTTCGGTTTTCGGCAAAGGGCATCCCGAATTTTCGGTTTTGGTCAAGAATTTTCATTTTGGTGCATCCCTAGTGGCTGCACATAGAAGCCTCGTGTGATTGGCTCACCCATGTGCATTGCTATTTCTTAAACAAAGGATATCTAAAAAATGAAGCAAATGAGATATTAGAAGTAAATTTGGATGTTGTTTAAAATTGTATTCTCTATCTGAATATTGAAAGAAAAAAATTGGGTTTATTGTCCCTTTAATAGCGCTGCTATTATAGGTTTTACAAAAACCTGCATTTGTGGGCAATATGGTTGCGTTGAGCTCCATACCGCACACAAATACCAGCGCTGCTTTGAGCTGGTTTTATGTGCTCGTGCACGATTTCCCCATAGACATCAATGGGGAGAGCCAGCTAAAAAAAAAGCCTAACACCTGCAATAAAGGAGCGTAAAGCTCCATAACGCAGCCCCATTGATTCCTATGGGGAAAGAAAATGTATTTTAAACCTAACACCCTAACATAAACCCTGAGTCTAAACATCCCTAATCTGCCGCCCCCGACATCGCCGACACCTACATTACACTTATTAACCGCTAATCTGCCGCCCCCAACATTGCCGATACCTACATTACACTTATTAACCCCTAATCTGCCGACCCCGACATCACCGCTACCTACATTACACTTATTAACCCCTAATCTGCCGCCCCCAACATTGCCGATACCTACATTGCACTTATTAACCCCTAATCTGCCAACCCTGACATCACCGCTACCTACATTACACTTATTAACCCCTAATCTGCTGCCACCAACGTCGCCGACCGCCACTATACTAAAGTTATTAACCCCTAAACCTCTGGCCTCCCACATCACTAACACTAAATAAATATATTAACCCCTAAACCTAACCCTAAGTCTAACCCTAACACCCCTAACTTTAATATAATTAAAATAAATCTAAATAAAACCTACTATCATTACCTAAATAATTCTAAATACTAAAAATAATAAAACTAAATACTTACCTGTAAAATAAACCCTAAGTTAGCTACAATATAACTAATAGTTACATTGTAGCTATCTTAGGTTTTATTTTTATTTCACAGCTAAGTTTGTATTTATTTTAACTAGGTAGACTAGGTAGTAAATAGTTATTAACTATTTACTAACTATCTAGTTAAAATAAATACAAATTTACCTGTAAAATAAAACCTAACCTGAGTTACACTAACACCTAACATTACACTAAAATTAAATAAATGACATTAATTAAATACAATTAACTAAATTACAAAAAAAAAACAAAAAAAAATAGCCTAAACTGCCAATAGCCCTTAAAAGGGCCTTTTGCAGGGCATTGCCCCAAAGAAATCAGCTCTTTAACCTGTAAAAAAAATACAAACAACCCCCCAACAGTAAAACCCACCACCCACACAACCAAACCCCCCAAATAAAATCCTATCTAAAAAACCTAAGCTCCCCATTGCCCTGAAAAGGCCATTTGGTTGGGTATTGCCCTTAAAAGGGCATTTAGCTCTTTTTCGTTGCCCAAAACCCTAATCTAAAAATAAAACCCACCCAATAAACCCTTAATAAAACCTAACACTAACCCCCGAAGATCCACTTACAGTTTTTGAAGACCGGACATCCATCCTCATCAAGCCGGGAGAAGTCTTCATCCAAGCGGGCAGAAGTCCTCAACGAAGCCGGGAGAAGTCTTCATCCAAGGGGCAAGAAGTCGTCCAGACGGCATCTTCTATCTTCATCCTACCGAAGCAGAGTGGCTCCATCTTCAAGACATCCGTTGCAGAGCATCCTCTTTTCTCGATTCCTCTTGAAGAATGAAGGTTCCTATAAATGACGTCATTCAAGATGGCGTCCCTTGAATTCCGATTGGCAGATAGAATTCTATCAGCCAATCGGAATTAAAGGGTAAAAAATCATATTGGCCTATGCAATCGGCCAATAGGATTGAGCTTTAATCCTATTGGCTGATCCAATCAGCCAATAGGATTGATCTCACATTCTATTGGCTGATTGGAACAGCCTGTTTAAAATCTGTCCCTAATTGTAGCTAGGTGTAACTCTGTCATGTGTTTTTTGCAAGGCTCACTCACTCTGCTGTGTTATAGTTTGCTGTGCCTATGAACAGCTGATGTGCTTACTCACTGCATCTATGTGCTTTATCATTTGCAGCTTGACGTATGGGCGGGGAGATCACACAAATGGTAATTATTACACATATAATACAGGGTAGTTTCTTTTCTTAATGCTGCTAATAGTGTACTATGATAAGGTTACTTGGTTTTGTTTGCAGCTGTGCTATTTCTTGCTTTAGACAAAAACTATACAATCCCTTTTATATCACCTATACGCCTGCGCTTCATGAGCTATCTCCAGCAGTTTGCTCACCTCCAAGGCTATCTGAGCTACCAAACCAAGTAGGTCACAAGCAGAATAACTCTGTTCAAAATGATGTTCAGCAGTGTCTGGCTGTGTTGCTAACTTCACCATAGCAGAGACAGCATTTACTGCTACAAATAACAAAAAAGAAAAGAGGGTTGTTTATTTGTACATATGAACAGACCAAATGACATATATAAGTTGTCATTAAATGTCAAAAATGTTTTAAAAAAAAAAAAAAAAGTATCAGAGAGGTACAGATTACAAGTTAATAATAAACATTTGTTAAACAAAAAGTATGTCACCAGAAAATATGCAAAAAGCGAACCAGAACCATACAGCTAATGACCTAAAATCTGCCTCCATATAATTCCAAAAATCTGCATATATATATATATATATATATATATATATATATATATATATATATATATATATATATATACACACAAAACACGGAAGGGAACTGCACTCTCATACTGGACCGGGTACACATCCCATGACCCTGCAACATGCTCAGCCATGGGTGCCACTGGCACTCACAGGAAGCTATGCTGCTCCCAGAGTCACAGGCAGTTAACCCCAGTCAGGTCTGGGTGCAAGAACCATAGGGAAAATTACAAAACAATTTAATACAACATATATATATATATATATATATATATATATATATATATATATATATATATATATATATATATATATATATATATAGTTGTGCTTATAAGTTTACATAACCTGGCAGAATTTATGATTTCTTGGCCATTTTTCACGGAGGTGGATCGCTGATGTTTTGGGGATGAGCTACAAAGGCACAGGAAATTTGGTCAGAATTGATGGTAAGATAAATGCAGTATGTTATCAAACAGAACCCCTCATTTTCCACTTCTTGATTAGAGTTTGAGCACTGCTGATTTGCATTCTCAATTCCTTGGATATCTTTTTATATCCCTTTCCTGTTTTATACAGTTCAACTACCTTTTCCTGCAGATCCTTTGACAATTCTTTTGCTTTCCCCATGACTCAGAATCCAGAATCGTCAGTGCAGCACTGGATGAAAGATACAAGGGTCTGTCAGGTGTCCAGAAAGTCATTGACCTTTTATACACACACACATACGAATTACAAGCAAACAGATCACAGGTGAGGATGGTTACCTTTAATAGCCATTCAAACCCCTTTGTGTCAACTTGTGTGCATGTTATCAGGCCAAAATCACCAGGGTATGTAAACTTTTGATCAGGATCATTTGGGTAGTTTCTGTTGTCATTATGATTTAAAAAGACTAAACACAGTTGATTGATAATAAATGGCTTCAGCCAAACACTAACCATGAGCTGGGGACAGCACAGCTTCCTTTGAGTGCCAGTGAGCA
This sequence comes from Bombina bombina, assembly GCF_027579735.1. Classification (NCBI taxonomy): domain Eukaryota; kingdom Metazoa; phylum Chordata; class Amphibia; order Anura; family Bombinatoridae; genus Bombina; species Bombina bombina. Next base: position 637,775,135 of record NC_069499.1, read on the forward strand.
CCCAGGGCTGAGCATGTTGCAGGGTTACAGGATGTGTACCCAGTCCAGTCTGAGAGTGCAGTCCCCTTCCGTGTTTTGTATATGTCTAGGGTGATTACATAAGCCTGTGCACCCTTCACTTGTTCCCAGTTTGATGGATTAAGAGCTTGCATTGTGTGGCTGTTTTAGGGACCCAGGTTTTGGAAGGGACCTTGACGAGGTACCTGGGCTTGTCCCATTTGGCCAAATGCGGTAATTAACCCTTCCATTTTTGCTTTTACTCTTAGCTGAGAGCTTGTGAGTGCTGGACTTTCTCTGTGTGTTGTATTAATTAGTTTTGTAATTTTCCTTATGGGCCTTGCACCCAGGCCTGTCTTGGGTTAACTGCCTGTGACTCTGGGGACAGCACAGCTTCCTGTGAATGTCAGTGAGCACCCCGGGTTATCACTAGAGTAAGACTTGAATGCTGTTGGAGAAGCTAAGGTCACTGGTGGGGTTTCAAATATTGCATCTTGATAATTTTACTGAAGTTGTGTAGGAGTTGTTGAGTATAAATTTGGAGCTCAGGTGCAGCAAAATAATCACTGATTTAATGTTGTCATACCTAACTGACATAGCACTACTTCAGTGTTTTGGTACATAGCTCAAGGCTTTGACCTAAAAGTAACATCAATGCAAACACAAGCAAAACTGAATATAATTTGAGACTTTATGTTTAAGCTTTAGGGAAGCTTAAACAGATGTTTAGAGAAACTGAGTTTTGGAAAATGTAAAATAATTCCCATACCTCTAAAATTACCAAAAATATATCCAACCTAAGCAATAATTATTTACCTTCAGGAACATTATTCTCAACCATTGCTATCTTACACAAGATGAAATGAGTGTAGATGTTGTCTGGATCAGAGCGTTCAGCTTCCCTTACCGCCTCTCTGGCCTACAAACAGTACAGTACAACAGGGAGTATTAAAGGGACATTAAACACTAAATACATGCTAGATAGAATAATGCATTCAAAGAAAAGATTAGTCCATGACTAACCAGTAGATGTATTTTTTAAAGTTTCATCAGTTGTTTAAAAAGTGACTAAATAAGTGTAAAGTTTTAGTGTCTATAAAACACTGGGAGCTGCCATGTTGTAACTTGTGTTACCTTCTCTGCTGTGGCCAATTAGGGTCAGTAATAAATAGGTCACTAGAGTGTGCAGCCAATGGTTGTGCTGGATTTAACAGTGTTCTGCACTTCCATTTCTAACAGGTACTGAAAAGCTCACAATTTCAGAATGGAATTACAGGCAAAGAGGACAAAATACATATTCAAAGTATATTGCAGAGTTGTTTTATTATATACAATTTATCATTTTATATTACAATCTCAAAGTGTTTAATGTCCCTTTAACATCAGTATGACATTGATTATAATCACATTATATGCTACACTGTTTTGTAGGTTAAATACTTTCATAGGTATCAAGAAAAAAATATAACTTATGTAGTTGATAGACATTCTACTCTTTCACTGATATAGGTTATGGAGTACTTTGAATGACTGACCATGGTGAGTTGTGTCAGATGCAAGTGGCAGGAAGCTCGGTTTCTTTGAAGCTTAGCAAGATTAGGTTCTGCATGACCAGAGGCATAAAAACTCAGCGAATAATTATACCATTGTAGGGCATCTGCATAATTTTTGGCCTGTGGATTGCAATGGTAAATTGAAATGTTTCTGCTTATTTCCAAGCAAAATTTATCTACTACTTCACAAGATACAAAATAGTTAACTAACAATGGTCTACTGTATATTACTAATGGAGCTTTAAAATGGTGCACTAATATCACTAGTGGGCAATCCATAGAGCTTCCATTTTAACTTCCATATTACAATTGGAAAGCAATGTGTTAACATTCAAGGGAAAACCTAGGGCACCTTAACATCTGGTGGTCAGTTAGTGTGGCCGCGCTATATCCCTAACAATCATAATAAACATCTATGGGGCGTCCTACAAAACTCAGGTCCTGGCTTTCACTTGAGCACCATTGTTCTTTACAAAGACTTCTAAGAGTTCTTATTATATTTTCTTAAGTCCAAATTGCTTCACACAGGCACTTGTGCAGTTATTGTTTTACTTGGTATTTTTATAGAACAATTGCAGACGCATTCTCTATATATTTTATTTGCATAATCTAATATGAGTATTACAGTTATTGTTGTATTATCTGCTGCGATTGGTATCATGCTTGTTGCATTAATCTAACATAGCATGGGTTTGTTAAAGGGATACACTAAAGAGTGTACACTAAAATTATTTATTGGTTAAGATGTTCGTCAACATTAATAAATATAGTGCACCCAGATCATTTTAGCAAGCTCAGCAAATTTTTACTTTAATTATTGTGAATCTGTTTTAAACCCCCAACCAGTGTCTCTGCTCGCTCTCACAGTGTCTGCTTGTGTCTATGTGTGTGTCAGGGATTTTGTGCTTGCTCACATGCTCGCTTATGGTAATGACTAGCTCACTCAGCAATATCTCACATGCTTATCTTACTGACTAGCTCTCTCAGCAATATCTCACATGCTTATCTTACTGACTTGCTCTCTCAGCAATATCTCACATGCTTATCTTACTGACTAGCTCTATCAACAATATCTCACATGCTTATCTTACTGACTAGCTCTCTCAGCAATATCTCACATGCTTATCTTACTGACTAGCTCTCTCAGCAATCTCACATGCTTATCTTACTGACTAGCTCTCTCAGCAATATCTCACATGCTTATATTACTGACTAGCTCGCTCAGCAATATCTTACATGCTTATCTTATGGACTAGCTCGCTCAGCAATATCTCATGTTTATCTTACTGACTAGCTCGCTCAGCAATATCTCACATGCTTTTCTTACTAACTAGCTCTCTCAGCAATATCTCACATACGTATCTTACTGGCTTGCTCTCTCAGCAATATCTCACATACGTATCTTACTGACTAGCTTGCTCAGCAATATCTCACATGCTTATCTTACTGACTAGCTCTCTCAGCAATAGCTCACAAGCTTATCTTACTGACTAGCTCTCTCAGCAATATCTTGCATGCTTATCTTACTAACTATCTGGTTCGGCAATATCTCACATGCTTATCTTACTGACTAGCTCTCTCAGCAATATCTCACAAGCTTATCTTACTGACAAGCTCTCTCAACAATATCTCACATGCTTATCATACTGACTTTCTCTCTCAGCAATATCTCACATGCTTATCTTACTGACTTGCTCTCTCAGCAATATCTCACGTGCTTATCTTACTGACTAGCTCTCTCAGCAATATCTCACATGCTTATCTTACTGACTTGCTCTCTCAGCAATATCTCACATGTGTATCTTACTGACTAGCTCTCTCAGCAATATCTCACATGCTTATCTTACTGACTAGCTCTCTCAGCAATCTCACATGCTTATCTTACTGACTAGCTCACATGCTTATATTACTGACTAGCTCGCTCAGCAATATCTCACATGCTTATCTTATGGACTAGCTCGCTCAGCAATATCTCACGTTTATCTTACTGACTAGCTCGCCCAGCAATATCTCAAATGCTTTTCTTACTAACTAGCTCTCTCAGCAATATCTCACATGTATCTTACTGACTAGCTCTCTCAGCAATATCTCACATGCTTATCTTACTTACTAGCTCTCTCAGCAATATCTCACATGCGTCTCTTACTGACTAGCTCTCTCAGCAATATCTCACAAGCTTATCTTACTACCGAGCTCTCTCAGCAATATCTCACAAGCTTATCTTACTGACTAGCTCTCTCAGCAATATCTCACGTACTTATCTTACTGACTTACATGCAAACAGGTGTATAATACAGGGAGTGCAGAATTATTAGGCAAGTTGTATTTTTGAGGATTAATTTTATTATTGAACAACAACCATGTTCTCAATGAACCCAAAAAACTCATTAATATCAAAGCTGAATAGTTTTGGAAGTAGTTTTTAGTTTGTTTTGAGTTATAGCTATTTTAGGGGGATATCTGTGTGTGCAGGTGACTATTACTGTGCATAATTATTAGGCAACTTAACAAAAAACAAATATATACCCATTTCAATTATTTATTTTTACCAGTGAAACCAATATAACATCTCAACATTCACAAATATACATTTCTGACATTCAAAAACAAAACAAAAACAAATCAGTGACCAATATAGCCACCTTTCTTTGCAAGGACACTCAAAAGCCTGCCATCCATGGATTCTGTCAGTGTTTTGATCTGTTCACCATCAACATTGCGTGCAGCAGCAACCACAGCCTCCCAGACACTGTTCAGAGAGGTGTACTGTTTTCCCTCCTTGTAAATCTCACATTTGATGATGGACCACAGGTTCTCAATGGGGTTCAGATCAGGTGAACAAGGAGGCCATGTCATTAGATTTTCTTCTTTTATACCCTTTCTTGCCAGCCACGCTGTGGAGTACTTGGACGTGTGTGATGGAGCATTGTCCTGCATGAAAATCATGTTTTTCTTGAAGGATGCAGACTTCTTCCTGTACCACTGCTTGAAGAAGGTGTCTTCCAGAAACTGGCAGTAGGACTGGGAGTTGAGCTTGACTCCATCCTCAACCTGAAAAGGCCCCACAAGCTCATCTTTGATGATACCAGCCCAAACCAGTACTCCACCTCCACCTTGCTGGCGTCTGAGTCGGACTGGAGCTCTCTGCCCGTTACCAATCCAGCCACGGGCCCATCCATCTGGCCCATCAAGATTCACTCTCATTTCATCAGTCCATAAAACCTTAGAAAAATCAGTCTTGAGATATTTCTTGGCCCAGTCTTGACGTTTCAGCATGTGTGTCTTGTTCAGTGGTGGTCGTCTTTCAGCCTTTCTTACCTTGGCCATGTCTCTGAGTATTGCACACCTTGTGCTTTTGGGCACTCCAGTGATGTTGCAGCTCTGAAATATCTCACATGCTTATATTACTGACTAGCTCGCTCAGCAATATCTCACATGCTTATCTTATGGATAGCTCGCTCAGTAATATATCATGTTAATCTTACTGACTAGCTCGCTCAGCAATATCTCACATGCTTTTCTTACTAACTAGCTCTCTCAGCAATATCTCACATGCGTATCTTACTGACTTGCTCTCTCAGCAATATCTCACATACGTATCTTACTGACTAGCTCGCTCAGCAATATCTCACATGCTTATCTTACTGACTAGCTCTCTCAGCTATATCTCACATGCTTATCTTACTGACTATCTGGTTCAGCAATATCTCACATGCTTATCTTACTGACTAGCTCTCTCAGCAATAGCTCACAAGCTTATCTAACTGACTAGCTCTCTCAGCAATATCTCACATGCTTATCTTACTAACTATCTGGTTCAGCAATATCTCACATGCTTATCTTACTGACTAGCTCTCTCAGCAATATCTCACATGCTTATCTTTCTGACTAGCTCTCTCAGCAATATCTCACATGCTTATCATACTGACTTGCTCTCTCAGCAATATCTCACATGCGTATCCTACTGACTTGCTCTCTCAGCAATATCTCACATACGTATCTTACTGACTAGCTTGCTCAGCAATATCTCACATACTTATCTTACTGACTAGCTCTCTCAGCAATCTCACATGCTTATCTTACTGATTAGCTCACATGCTTATCTTACTGACTAGCTCGCTCAGCAATATCTCACATGCTTATATTACTGACTAGCTCGCTCAGCAATATCTCACATGCTTATCTTATGGACTAGCTCGCTCAGCAATATCTCACGTTTATCTTACTGACTAGCTCTCTCAGCAATATCTCATGTGTATCTTACTGACTAGCTCTCTCAGCAATATCTCACATGTGTATCTTACTGACTAGCTCTCTCAGCAATATCTCACAAGCTTATCTTAATGACTAGCTCTCTCAGCAATATCTCACAAGCTTATCTTACTGACTATCAGGTTCGGCAATATCTCACATACTTATTTTACTGACTATCTGGTTCGGCAATATCTCACATGCTTATCTTACTGACTAGCTCTCTCAGCAATATCTCACATGTGTATCTTACTGACTAGCTCTCTCAGCAATATCTCACAAGCTTATCTTAATGACTAGCTCTCTCAGCAATATCTCACAAGCTTATCTTACTGACTATCAGGTTCGGCAATATCTCACATACTTATTTTACTGACTATCTGGTTCGGCAATATCTCACATGCTTATCTTACTGACTAGCTCTCTCAGCAATATCTCACATGCTTATCTTACTGACTTGCTCTCTCAGCAATATTCCACATGCTTATCTTACTGACTTGCTCGCTCAGCAATATCTCACATGCTTATCTTACTGACTAGCTCTCTCAACAATATCTCTCAGCTATATCTCACATGCTTATCTTACTGACTATCTGGTTCAGCAATATCTCACATGCTTATCTTACTGACTAGCTCTCTCAGCAATAGCTCACAAGCTTATCTAACTGACTAGCTCTCTCAGCAATATCTCACATGCTTATCTTACTAACTATCTGGTTCAGCAATATCTCACATGCTTATCTTACTGACTAGCTCTCTCAGCAATATCTCACATGCTTATCTTTCTGACTAGCTCTCTCAGCAATATCTCACATGCTTATCATACTGACTTGCTCTCTCAGCAATATCTCACATGCGTATCCTACTGACTTGCTCTCTCAGCAATATCTCACATACGTATCTTACTGACTAGCTTGCTCAGCAATATCTCACATACTTATCTTACTGACTAGCTCTCTCAGCAATCTCACATGCTTATCTTACTGATTAGCTCACATGCTTATCTTACTGACTAGCTCGCTCAGCAATATCTCACATGCTTATATTACTGACTAGCTCGCTCAGCAATATCTCACATGCTTATCTTATGGACTAGCTCGCTCAGCAATATCTCACGTTTATCTTACTGACTAGCTCTCTCAGCAATATCTCATGTGTATCTTACTGACTAGCTCTCTCAGCAATATCTCACATGTGTATCTTACTGACTAGCTCTCTCAGCAATATCTCACAAGCTTATCTTAATGACTAGCTCTCTCAGCAATATCTCACAAGCTTATCTTACTGACTATCAGGTTCGGCAATATCTCACATACTTATTTTACTGACTATCTGGTTCGGCAATATCTCACATGCTTATCTTACTGACTAGCTCTCTCAGCAATATCTCACATGCTTATCTTACTGACTTGCTCTCTCAGCAATATTCCACATGCTTATCTTACTGACTTGCTCGCTCAGCAATATCTCACATGCTTATCTTACTGACTAGCTCTCTCAACAATATCTCACATGCTTATCTTACTGACTAGCTCTCTCAGCAATATCTCACATTCTTATCTTACTGACTAGCTCTCTCAGCAATTTCACATGCTTATCTTACTGACTAGCTCTCTCAGCAATATCTCACATGCTTATATTACTGACTAGCTTGCTCAGCAATATCTCACATGCTTATCTTATGGACTAGCTCGCTCAGCAATATATCATATTTATCTTACTGACTAGCTCGCTCAGCAATATCTCACATGCATGTCTTATTAACTAGCTCTTTCAGCTATATCTCACATGCATATCTTACTGACTTGCTCTCTCAGCAATATCTCACATACGTATCTTACTGACTAGCTCGCTCAGCAATATCTCAAATGCTTATCTTACTGACTAGCTCTCTCAGCAATATCTCACATGCTTATCTTACAGACTATCTGGTTCATCAATATCTGACATGCTTATCTTACTGACTAGCTCTCTCAGCGATAGCTCACAAGCTTATCTAACTGACTAGCTCTCTCAGCAATATCTCACATGCTTATCTTACTAACTATCTGGTTCAGCAATATCTCACATGCTTATCTTACTGACTAGCTCTCTCAGCAATATCTCACATGCTTATCTTACTGACTAGCTCTCTCAGCAATATCTCACATGCTTATCTTACTGACTAGCTCTCTCAGCAATATCTCACATGCGTATCTTACCGACTAGCTCTCTCAGCAATATCTCACATGCTTATCTTACTGACTAGCTCTCTCAGCAATCTCACATGCTTATCTTACTGACTAGCTCACATGCTTATCTTACTGACTAGCTCTCTCAGCAATATCTCACATGCTTATATTACTGACTAGCTCGCTCAGCAATATCTCACATGCTTATCTTATGGACTAGCTCGCTCAGCAATATCTCACGTTTATCTTACTGACTAGCTCGCTCAGCAACATCACACATGCTTTTCTTACTAACTAGCTCTTTCAGCAATATCTCACGTCTATCTTCCTGACTAGCTCTATCAGCAATATCTCACATGCTTATCTTACTGACTAGCTCTCTCAGCAATATCTCACATGCGTATCTTACCGACTAGCTCTCTCGGCAATATCTCACATGCTTATCTTACTGACTAGCTCTCTCAGCAATCTCACATGCTTATCTTACTGACTAGCTCACATGCTTATCTTACTGACTAGCTCTCTCAGCAATATCTCACATGCATATATTACTGACTAGCTCGCTCAGCAATATCTCACATGCTTATCTTATGGACTAGCTCGCTCAGCAATATCTCACGTTTATCTTACTGACTAGCTCGCTCAGCAACATCTCACATGCTTTTCTTACTAACTAGCTCTTTCAGCAATATCTCACGTCTATCTTACTGACTAGCTCTCTCAGCAATATCTCACATGCTTATCTTACTGACTAGCTCTCTCAGCAATATCGCACATGCGTATCTTACTGACCAGCTCTCTCAGCAATATCTTACAAGCTTATCTTACTGACTAGCTCTCTCAGCAATATCTCACATGCTTATCTTACTGACTAGCTCTCTCAGCAATATCTCACATGCGTATCTTACTGACTAGCTCTCTCAGCAATATCTCACAAGCTTATCTTAATGACTAGCTCTCTCAGCAATATCTCACAAGCTTATCTTACTGACTATCAGGTTCGGCAATATCTCACATACTTATTTTACTGACTATCTGGTTCGGCAATATCTCACATGCTTATCTTACTGACTAGCTCTCTCAGCAATATCTCACATGCTTATCTTACTGACTTGCTCTCTCAGCAATATTCCACATGCTTATCTTACTGACTTGCTCGCTCAGCAATATCTCACATGCTTATCTTACTGACTAGCTCTCTCAACAATATCTCACATGCATATCTTACTGACTAGCTCTCTCAGCAATATCTCACATTCTTATCTTACTGACTAGCTCTCTCAGCAATTTCACATGCTTATCTTACTGACTAGCTCTCTCAGCAATATCTCACATGCTTATATTACTGACTAGCTTGCTCAGCAATATCTCACATGCTTATCTTATGGACTAGCTCGCTCAGCAATATATCATATTTATCTTACTGACTAGCTCGCTCAGCAATATCTCACATGCATGTCTTATTAACTAGCTCTTTCAGCTATATCTCACATGCATATCTTACTGACTTGCTCTCTCAGCAATATCTCACATACGTATCTTACTGACTAGCTCGCTCAGCAATATCTCAAATGCTTATCTTACTGACTAGCTCTCTCAGCAATATCTCACATGCTTATCTTACAGACTATCTGGTTCATCAATATCTGACATGCTTATCTTACTGACTAGCTCTCTCAGCGATAGCTCACAAGCTTATCTAACTGACTAGCTCTCTCAGCAATATCTCACATGCTTATCTTACTAACTATCTGGTTCAGCAATATCTCACATGCTTATCTTACTGACTAGCTCTCTCAGCAATATCTCACATGCTTATCTTACTGACTAGCTCTCTCAGCAATATCTCACATGCTTATCTTACTGACTTGCTCTCTCAGCAATATCTCACATGCGTATCTTACCGACTAGCTCTCTCAGCAATATCTCACATGCTTATCTTACTGACTAGCTCTCTCAGCAATCTCACATGCTTATCTTACTGACTAGCTCACATGCTTATCTTACTGACTAGCTCTCTCAGCAATATCTCACATGCTTATATTACTGACTAGCTCGCTCAGCAATATCTCACATGCTTATCTTATGGACTAGCTCGCTCAGCAATATCTCACGTTTATCTTACTGACTAGCTCGCTCAGCAACATCACACATGCTTTTCTTACTAACTAGCTCTTTCAGCAATATCTCACGTCTATCTTCCTGACTAGCTCTATCAGCAATATCTCACATGCTTATCTTACTGACTAGCTCTCTCAGCAATATCTCACATGCGTATCTTACCGACTAGCTCTCTCGGCAATATCTCACATGCTTATCTTACTGACTAGCTCTCTCAGCAATCTCACATGCTTATCTTACTGACTAGCTCACATGCTTATCTTACTGACTAGCTCTCTCAGCAATATCTCACATGCATATATTACTGACTAGCTCGCTCAGCAATATCTCACATGCTTATCTTATGGACTAGCTCGCTCAGCAATATCTCACGTTTATCTTACTGACTAGCTCGCTCAGCAACATCTCACATGCTTTTCTTACTAACTAGCTCTTTCAGCAATATCTCACGTCTATCTTACTGACTAGCTCTCTCAGCAATATCTCACATGCTTATCTTACTGACTAGCTCTCTCAGCAATATTGCACATGCGTATCTTACTGACCAGCTCTCTCAGCAATATCTTACAAGCTTATCTTACTGACTAGCTCTCTCAGCAATATCTCACATGCTTATCTTACTGACTAGCTCTCTCAGCAATATCTCACATGCGTATCTTACTGACTAGCTCTCTCAGCAATATCTTACAAGCTTATCTTACTGACTAGCTCTCTCAGCAATATCTCACAAGCTTATCTTACTGACTAGCTCTCTCAGCAATATATCACATGCTTATCTTACTTACTATCTGGTTAAGCAATATCTCACATGCTTATCTTACTGACTAGCTCTCTCAGCAATATCTCACATGCTTATCTTACTGACTAGCTCACTCAGCAATATCTCACATGCTTATCTTATGGACTAGCTTCCTCAGCAATATCTCACATGTTTATCTTACTGACTAGCTCGCTCAGCAATATCTCACATGCTTATCTTACTAACTAGCTCTCTCAGCAATATCTCACATGTGTATCTTACTAACTAGCTCTCTCAGCAATATCTCACATGCTTATCTTACTGACTTGCTCTCTCAGCAATATCTCACATGCTTATCTTACTGACTAGCTCTCTCAACAATATTTCACATGCTTACCTTACTGACTAGCTCTCTCAGCAATATCTCACATGTTTATCTTACTAACTAGCTCTCTCAGCAATATCTCACATGCTTATCTTACTGACTAACTCTCTCAGCAATTTCTCACATGCTTATCTTACTGACTTACTCTCTCAGCAATATCTCACATGCTTATCTTACTGACTTGCTCTCTCAGCAATATCTCAAAAGCTTATCTTACTGACTAGCTCGCTCAGCAATATCTCACATGCTTACCTTACTGACTAGCTCGCTCAGCAATATCTAACATGCTTACCTTACTGACTAGCTCGCTCAGTAATATCTCACATGCTTATCTTACTGACTAGCTCTCTCAGCAATATCTCACATGCTTATCTTACTGACTTGCTCTCTCAGCAATATCTGACATGTGTATCTTACTGACTAGCTCGCTCAGCAATATCTCACATGCTTATCTTACTGACTAGCTCTCTCAGCAATATCTCCCATGCTTATCTTACTGACTAGCTCGCTCAGCAATATCTCACATGCTTATCTTACTTACTTGCTCTCTCAGCAATATCTCAGATGCGTATCTTATTGACTTGGTCGCTCAGTAATATCTCACATGCTTATCTTACTGACTTGCTCTCTCAGCAATATCTCACATGCTTATCTTATTGACTAGCTCTCTCAGCAATATCTCACAAGCTTATCTTACTGACTAGCTCTCTCAGCAATATCTCACATTCTTATCTTACTGACTATCTGGTTCAGAAATATCTCACATGCTTATCTTACTGACTAGCTTGCTCAGCAATATCTCACATTCTTATCTTACTAACTAGCTCTCTAAGCAATATCTCACATGCGTATCTTACTAACTAGCTCTCTCAGCAATATCTCACAAGCTTATCTTACTGAATTGCTCTCTCAGAAATATCTCACATGCTTATCTTACTGACTAGCTCTCTCAACAATATTTCACATGCTTACCTTACTGAATAGCTCTCTCAGCAATATCTCACATGTTTATCTTACTGACTAGCTCGCTCAGCAATATCTCACATGCATATCTTACTGACTAGCTCTCTCAGCAGTATCTCACATGCGTATCTTACTGATTAGCTCGCTCAGCAATATATCACATGCTTATCTTACTGACTAGCTCTCTCAGCAATATCTCACATGCTTATCTCACTGACTAGCTCTTTCTGCAATATTTTCACATGCTTATCTTACTGACTTGCTCTCTCAGCTATATCTCACATGCTTATCTTACTGACTTGCTCTCTCAGCAATATCTCACATGCTTATCTTACTGACTAGCTCTCTCAGCAATATCTCACAAGCTTATCTTACTGACTAGCTCGCTCAGCGATATATCACATGCTTATCTTACTGACTTGTTCTCTCAGCAATATCTCACATGCTTATGGTATTGGCTAGCTTTCTCAGCAATATCTCACATGCTTATCTTACTGACTTGTTCTCTCAGCAATATCTCACATGCTTATCTTACTGACTTGCTCGCTCAGCAATATCTCACATGCTTATCTTACTGACTAGCTCTCTCAGCAATATCTCACAAGCTTATCTTACTGACTAGCTCGCTCAGCAATATCTCACATGCTTACCTTACTGACTAGCTCGCTCAGCAATATCTCACATGCTTATCTTACTGACTAGCTCTCTCAGCAATATCTTACATGCTTATCTTACTGACTTGCTCTCTCAGCAATATCTCACATGCTTATCTTACTGACTACCTCGCTCAGCAATATCTCACATGCTTACCTTACTGACTAGCTCGCTCCGCAATATCTCACATGCATATCTTACTGAATAGCTCTCTCAGCAATATCTCACATGCTTATCTTACTGACTAGCTCTCAGCAATATCCCACATGCTTATCTTACTTACTTGCTCTCTCAGCAATATCTCACATGTGTATCTTACTGACTTGCTCAGCAATATATCACATGCTTATCTTACTGACTTGCTCTCTCAGCAATATCTCACATGCTTATCTTACTGACTAGCTCTCTCAGCAATATCTCACATGCATATATTACTGACTAGCTCGCTCAGCAATATCTCACATGCTTATCTTATGGACTAGCTCGCTCAGCAATATCTCACGTTTATCTTACTGACTAGCTCGCTCAGCAACATCTCACATGCTTTTCTTACTAACTAGCTCTTTCAGCAATATCTCACGTCTATCTTACTGACTAGCTCTCTCAGCAATATCTCACATGCTTATCTTACTGACTAGCTCTCTCAGCAATATCTCACATGCGTATCTTACTGACCAGCTCTCTCAGCAATATCTTACAAGCTTATCTTACTGACTAGCTCTCTCAGCAATATCTCACATGCTTATCTTACTGACTAGCTCTCTCAGCAATATCTCACATGCGTATCTTACTGACTAGCTCTCTCAGCAATATCTTACAAGCTTATCTTACTGACTAGCTCTCTCAGCAATATCTCACAAGCTTATCTTACTGACTAGCTCTCTCAGCAATATATCACATGCTTATCTTACTTACTATCTGGTTAAGCAATATCTCACATGCTTATCTTACTGACTAGCTCTCTCAGCAATATCTCACATGCTTATCTTACTGACTAGCTCACTCAGCAATATCTCACATGCTTATCTTATGGACTAGCTTCCTCAGCAATATCTCACATGTTTATCTTACTGACTAGCTCGCTCAGCAATATCTCACATGCTTATCTTACTAACTAGCTCTCTCAGCAATATCTCACATGTGTATCTTACTAACTAGCTCTCTCAGCAATATCTCACATGCTTATCTTACTGACTTGCTCTCTCAGCAATATCTCACATGCTTATCTTACTGACTAGCTCTCTCAACAATATTTCACATGCTTACCTTACTGACTAGCTCTCTCAGCAATATCTCACATGTTTATCTTACTAACTAGCTCTCTCAGCAATATCTCACATGCTTATCTTACTGACTAACTCTCTCAGCAATTTCTCACATGCTTATCTTACTGACTTACTCTCTCAGCAATATCTCACATGCTTATCTTACTGACTTGCTCTCTCAGCAATATCTCAAAAGCTTATCTTACTGACTAGCTCGCTCAGCAATATCTCACATGCTTACCTTACTGACTAGCTCGCTCAGCAATATCTAACATGCTTACCTTACTGACTAGCTCGCTCAGTAATATCTCACATGCTTATCTTACTGACTAGCTCTCTCAGCAATATCTCACATGCTTATCTTACTGACTTGCTCTCTCAGCAATATCTGACATGTGTATCTTACTGACTAGCTCGCTCAGCAATATCTCACATGCTTATCTTACTGACTAGCTCTCTCAGCAATATCTCCCATGCTTATCTTACTGACTAGCTCGCTCAGCAATATCTCACATGCTTATCTTACTTACTTGCTCTCTCAGCAATATCTCAGATGCGTATCTTATTGACTTGGTCGCTCAGTAATATCTCACATGCTTATCTTACTGACTTGCTCTCTCAGCAATATCTCACATGCTTATCTTATTGACTAGCTCTCTCAGCAATATCTCACAAGCTTATCTTACTGACTAGCTCTCTCAGCAATATCTCACATTCTTATCTTACTGACTATCTGGTTCAGAAATATCTCACATGCTTATCTTACTGACTAGCTTGCTCAGCAATATCTCACATTCTTATCTTACTAACTAGCTCTCTAAGCAATATCTCACATGCGTATCTTACTAACTAGCTCTCTCAGCAATATCTCACAAGCTTATCTTACTGAAACTGCTCTCTCAGAAATATCTCACATGCTTATCTTACTGACTAGCTCTCTCAACAATATTTCACATGCTTACCTTACTGAATAGCTCTCTCAGCAATATCTCACATGTTTATCTTACTGACTAGCTCGCTCAGCAATATCTCACATGCATATCTTACTGACTAGCTCTCTCAGCAGTATCTCACATGCGTATCTTACTGATTAGCTCGCTCAGCAATATATCACATGCTTATCTTACTGACTAGCTCTCTCAGCAATATCTCACATGCTTATCTCACTGACTAGCTCTTTCTGCAATATTTTCACATGCTTATCTTACTGACTTGCTCTCTCAGCTATATCTCACATGCTTATCTTACTGACTTGCTCTCTCAGCAATATCTCACATGCTTATCTTACTGACTAGCTCTCTCAGCAATATCTCACAAGCTTATCTTACTGACTAGCTCGCTCAGCGATATATCACATGCTTATCTTACTGACTTGTTCTCTCAGCAATATCTCACATGCTTATGGTATTGGCTAGCTTTCTCAGCAATATCTCACATGCTTATCTTACTGACTTGTTCTCTCAGCAATATCTCACATGCTTATCTTACTGACTTGCTCGCTCAGCAATATCTCACATGCTTATCTTACTGACTAGCTCTCTCAGCAATATCTCACAAGCTTATCTTACTGACTAGCTCGCTCAGCAATATCTCACATGCTTACCTTACTGACTAGCTCGCTCAGCAATATCTCACATGCTTATCTTACTGACTAGCTCTCTCAGCAATATCTTACATGCTTATCTTACTGACTTGCTCTCTCAGCAATATCTCACATGCTTATCTTACTGACTACCTCGCTCAGCAATATCTCACATGCTTACCTTACTGACTAGCTCGCTCCGCAATATCTCACATGCATATCTTACTGAATAGCTCTCTCAGCAATATCTCACATGCTTATCTTACTGACTAGCTCTCAGCAATATCCCACATGCTTATCTTACTTACTTGCTCTCTCAGCAATATCTCACATGTGTATCTTACTGACTTGCTCAGCAATATATCACATGCTTATCTTACTGACTTGCTCTCTCAGCAATATCTCACATGCTTATCTTACTGACTAGCATTCAGCAATATCTCAGATGCTTATCTTACTGACTTGCTCTCTCAGCAATATCTCACAAGCTTATCTTACTGACTAGCTCGCTCAGCGATATATCACGTGCTTATCTTACTGACTTGTTCTCTCAGCAATATCTCACATGCTTATGGTATTGGCTAGCTTTCTCAGCAATATCTCACATGCTTATCTTACTGACTTGTTCTCTCAGCAATATCTCACATGCTTATCTTACTGACTTGCTCGCTCAGCAATATCTCACATGCTTATCTTACTGACTAGCTCTCTCAGCAATATCTCACAAGCTTATCTTACTGACTAGCTCGCTCAGCAATATCTCACATGCTTACCTTACTGACTAGCTCGCTCAGCAATATCTCACATGCTTATCTTACTGACTAGCTCTCTCAGCAATATCTTACATGCTTATCTTACTGACTTGCTCTCTCAGCAATATCTCACATGCTTATCTTACTGACTACCTCGCTCAGCAATATCTCACATGCTTATCTTACTGACTAGCTTGCTCCGCAATATCTCACATATCTTACTGAAAAGCTCTCTCAGCAATATCTCACATGCTTATCTTACTGACTAGCTCTCAGCAATATCCCACATGCTTATCTTACTGACTTGCTCTCTCAGCAATATCTCACATGTGTATCTTACTGACTTGCTCAGCAATATATCACATGCTTATCTTATTGACTTGCTCTCTCAGCAATATCTCACATGCTTATCTTACTGACTAGCATTCAGCAATATCTCAGATGCTTATCTTACTGACTTGCTCTCTCAGCAATATCTCACATGCTTACCTTACTGACTAGCTCGCTCAGCAATATCTCACATGCTTATCTTACTGACTAGCTCTCTCAGCAATATCTTACATGCATATCTTACTGACTTGCTCGCTCAGCAATATCTCACATGCTTACCTTACTGACTAGCTCGCTCAGCAATATCTCACATGCTTATCTTACTGACTAGCTCTCTCAGCAATATCTTACATGCTTATCTTACTGACTTGCTCTCTCAGCAATATCTCACATGCTTATCTTACTGACTACCTCTCTCAGCAATATCCCATATGCTTATCTTACTGATTTGCTCTCTCAGCAATATCTCACATGTGTATCTTACTGACTTTCTCAGCAATATATCACGTGCTTATCTTACTGACTTGTTCTCTCAGCAATATCTCACATGCTTATCTTACTGACTAGCTCGCTCAGCAATATCTCACATGCTTACCTTACTGACTAGCTCGCTCAGCAATATCTCACATGCTTATCTTACTGACTAGCTCTCTCAGCAATATCTTACATGCTTATCTTACTGACTTGCTCTCTCAGCAATATCTCACATGCTTATCTTACTGACTACCTCGCTCAGCAATATCTCACATGCTTACCTTACTGACTAGCTCGCTCCGCAATATCTCACATGCATATCTTACTGAATAGCTCTCTCAGCAATATCTCACATGCTTATCTTACTGACTAGCTCTCAGCAATATCCCACATGCTTATCTTACTGACTTGCTCTCTCAGCAATATCTCACATGTGTATCTTACTGACTTGCTCAGCAATATATCACATGCTTATCTTACTGACTTGCTCTCTCAGCAATATCTCACATGCTTATCTTACTGACTAGCATTCAGCAATATCTCAGATGCTTATCTTACTGACTTGCTCTCTCAGCAATATCTCACATGCGTATCTTACTGACTAGCTCGCTCAGCAATATCTCACATGCTTATCTTACTGACTTGCTCTCTCAGCAATATCTCACATGCTTATCTCACTGACTAGCTCTCTCAGCAATATCTCACAAGCTTATCTTACTGACTAGCTCGCTCAGCAATATATTACATGCTTATCTTACTGACTTGGTCTCTCAGCAATATCTCACATACTTATGGTATTGGCTAGCTCTCTCAGCAATATGTTACTTGCTAATCTTTTGCATATTACATCCGATTGGAAGGGGGCGTGTCAGGAGTAGATCTTGTCCCACTATCACACAACAGACACACTTGAGCAGGATACTTTTAGGCAAAAAAATAAAACTTACTATTTATTTGTTTTAATGTTAATATTATGTTTTGTAAATCTTTGACATTATTCCTTGGATAAAGTTATTCTAACACGTAACTACACTGGCCCTTTTAATACTGATTTATTGATCATTTTTGATGATTGTATGTTTCGCTTTATTTTTGTTTCACAATTGTTACCAATACATATTTTTTACTTATAATGTATGTCTGCATTGTCTTATGCTAATTATACTGTACTTTGGGGGCACATGCAACAGATTTATATCCAGTGTTGCCTTATTATTATTATCGGTTATTTCTAGAGCGCCAACAGATTCCGCAGCGCTGCCTTATGACCAACCAGAGCTATTTTAAGTGATTATTCTATGTTTTTGGGGTACAAATACCATTGCACCTTTTTTTTAATAGGCTATTATCATAACAACATCAGAAGAAATTCCGTGGATGTCCCTGCATATGGTGTTTTAGCTTACATATCATTCTTTCATGCATTATCTAATTACATTGGATAAACAATAGATGCTCAGATCAAGGTTACTATTCACTATGTTTAAGTAAACCTCATAGCTTTTGGCTGCGCAGTCCCACAAAATAAGATGTAAACGTGTTAAGGTCTCTGAAGTCATCTGCTTTCCTGTGTAATGACCTATAACAGAAAAGAAAAACAACTGTTTATTTTGTATATAAATGATAGGAAGCTTGTGTAAACTATAAATAAATATTACTATATAATAAATAAATATTACTGCAAGATTAGTATCAAAATCTAACTTGATCTGATCAATAAATAGGGGTTTATCGCAGTCTGTTGTTTGATAATTATTGGTATGCCGATCAGCCGTTTTGTATGTCACAATCTGACCTTTTCATTGTTTATTGGTAGCACTTTTTATCATTATTGTTTTGCTGAAAATGGTCTTATACTTGTGACAGTCCTGTTTTTCTCATCACAATTCAAATTCTCGATATTTAAGAACACATTTACAGGGCCATTTTTCACTTATCAAATTCAAGAGCTGAAAGTACTTAGTAAACTACGTACCACACTTTCAACTTATTACTGATCATGCTAAGGGGCATATTTATCAATGTGCGAGCGGACATGATACAAAGTAGCGTATCATGTCCGCCGCACATTGATAAATGCAGACAGCATATGCTGTCTGCATTTATCATTGCACCAGCAGTTCTTGTGAACTGCTGGTGCAATGCCACCCCCTGCAGATTTGCGGCCGCTAGCAGGGGGTGTCAATCAACCCGATCGTTTTCGATCGGGTTGATTTCTGTCTGCGGCCTCAGAGCAGGCGGACAAGTTATGGAGTCTTTAAAGCATACAGAGCTTGATAAATATGCCCCTAAAAGTTTTTTAATGAAACATTTATTTTGCATTTGGAGAAAAGCACATTTAAATTAATAGATGCCACATTGATTGATGGTAGGATGCAATGACAACAAACAGATACAAATTGTTCCTGCTCAATCAATTAAAATATTAATAATAAGCACTTTAAAACAAATAAATGAAATCAATAACTTAAATACATATGCCAACTATACTGATAATGCCCCTGTTCAAATCCCTACATGGGTTTATGGTTCTAGGACACAACAGGTTAATTGTACACGTCACCTTTATGGATCACTACACAATGTAAAATGGGTTTAATAAACATACCGTCCTTTCAACCTGAGATGGAACCACTAAACCTGAAAAATCACCATTTGGTTTGTGATCCTCTGTAATCAACCCCAAGAAGTCTGAATTACAGGCAGTTAAAACAGAGAACAAATCCTCTCTATATAAGCTGTCCAATGTTAGTGATGCTTCGGCTAACGGTTTCCTGTTTCACTGAGCATAACACAGGAAATGCAACCACTGATCCCAAATGATTTTCCACCAATAGCTGTGAAGGTTTGATTATTAAAGCCAGCAATGTATTGTGTTTAATCAGATCTATGATTACGGCACCTGCCGAAAAGCGTAGTATCTGATGTTCCTGTGAATTATTTTTGTACACGGCATTGGTGTGTTTTACTCTATGAGTTACAATAAAGCTTCAAGTATTTTTACTATTCATCTGACTACAAGGCTATTCTTTTTCAGGCAGTTTTAATGTTACAATGGTTTGCTGTACATCAGTTCACAGTAACAAACCTTACTGCATTGCTTGTATACACACAAAAGTGGAGCATAAGAAAAATACAAATTTCACTTTATGCAAACTCTCCTTTGAGAGGATAAACTTCCAGAGCACAGGAATACTGGAAATGTGAGAGACTATTAAGACATTCCTTTTGCACAGTAATTTGAAAAGATTTTGCACTTAAAGGGATAGCATTTTGCTACTTAGGACCAGGTTACCAGTGGCAAGTTAACAATTATGCCTGAGGAAAAGGGGTTTATCTCGGGAGTTTTTGCGTGTCGGGTTTACCGCTCATATTACAAGTTGGAAGTCAACGCGATTGCTTGAACACAATTGCGATTTACGCTAGAATGATTACCGCGTCCTCAGACATCTTGTTAAAACAAAAAAGTGTCACAAAACACATTAAACATACATTTAAAAGTACAGTTACACTCTTAATAACAATATCTAATAAAAATATTCAAAAAACAAATTGCACAAAAAAAAGTTATAAGGGCTCAAAGATACAAGGTCTCAGGTGTTAGAAGAAGAAAAAAAAGAAAGGCAAAGGGCTTTAACATAGAGATACAGTACATACATATAAGTCTAAATAGTTTTTTTCACCCCATTTTTTTTGCTTCATTGAGTTCTATGGGGGAATATGTAATCGCGTGTGCGATATGCTAAGTTCGGCTTTTTACACGCATCAGGTAATATGAGCGCTACCCAACACGCACAAAAAAAGCTTACTTCTAGCAGAGTTAGCGCTCGAGCGAGAGCGTTAAATACCACTCTACTTGTAATCTGGCTCTTAGTGTTATGAAAGCAGTTCATTTATAGTATGCAGTTATATACTTATATCGCCAATAGTTTTACATTTTATCACAGCAATTCTTTTTACATTTATGGTATGCATTTCAGAAGTTTAAAGATGACTATTATATTATATATGTAAATTTTGAAAGGGGCATGAAATATACAGCTGTTACTTTCCACTAACTTACATTATATAAATCAGTTGATTCTTTTTGCATTAGTTCCATCAGGAACAGAATCCCAGCATAAGCAGAGGGCTACCTGTAAATGGTTGTGGCTGCATTGCATTATCATTCATACTGCACTCTTACTTGCATTTTTCACAATCCACAAGACAAGTGGCACCTATCTATGTTTAAAGTTCCAAAATGTATGTGTTAGGTTTGTGTGCATGTCTGTGTTTTTTGTTTTTCTGGTCTTGATTAGTATCAGTTCTGGAAAACATAGATTTTGATGGCAGAAAAGATTTGACTAAATCTTTGTAGTCAAAAAAGTTGACTAAATGAATAAAACTAGGTCATTGAGGTACATTATTTCATTTAGAATGAGTTGGGGAAGACAGAGGAAGTGGGTGATTTGACAACAAAAAAGTTGTCTACTGTACATGCTTGCAAGATGGTGACTTAAAGGGATAGAAAGGTCAAAAATGAAATATGAAGGGGTGCATTTCAATTTGAAATTGAAGCATTTTTGCAATATACTTCCATTAACAAAAATGCTTCTGCTAAGTTATTATAGTTTTCCTGCGGCATACTCACATATCCTGTGAGGGCTCGTGCACCTAACACCATACTTTCTCAGAGAGTCAGCAATGGCTTGTAGGACACAAATGACATCTTCAGAAGCAATACACACCACCAACAGCTCTCTCAGAAAGTGTGATGTATGTATAGTGGTGCACAGGCCCTCACAGGATATGTGCACATGCCGCAGAAAACCAGTAATAACTTTTATTTAAAGCATTTTTGCTTATGGAAGTATATTGCAAAAAATACTTATTTCAAATTGAAACGCACCTATGCACGTTTAATTTTTGACCTTTCACGCGTACTTAGTCTACCACTGTGGCTGCAGCATGTCACGTGCATGAGAAAAGTCTTCACATAAGCTGTTTTAGCTTGTTGCAGGAGCAAATATAGGAGCATTGCAAACTGCTTCTAATGGAATACGAAATACAATCCTGTGAATTTCAAATTCCACTTTTATTTCTATCTACAGTTGTCAAGTGTTAAAGGCATTAGAGTTGTTAAAGGGAAATTACAGTCAGAATTTAAATGCACATAGATGAATTACATCTTTGAATAGAAACATACTTACAATAAACATGTATTGGCAAAAATGCTTCTAGTAAAAATTAGTACTGTTTGAATTTTAACATTTTTCTCAGCACATGCATGTGAAGCATAGCTAGATATTCTCAGTGCACCAGCATTTTAAATACTGCAGCTGCTCATAGCACCAGTGGGGCTTGTATCATGTCAGCATTTAACAAATTGAGCTATTACCCTGAGCCAGTGCTGTGTTTAAAATGCTGGTGCACAGTGCATACTTAAATACACTTTTGAAACAGCTATAGGTTTTATTTGAAGCATTTTTGCTAATACATGTACTGTATATTACAAAAATTATTCTATTCAAAACTGAAATACATCCATGTGGATTCCAATTTTGGCTGGAATGTCCCTTTAATTATCTAAGAAATTCTAAAAAGGGTTGCAGCTACTGAACAGCCATGTCATATCACCATCAGGTAGAGCCTTACCTGCTGGTGGTGATGTTAACCTTCTGTGAGACCTACTGTAATGTTTATCCAAAATGGTCCAGACACCAAAACTATATTGAAGAACACCAACAGTGCACTCAAGGAGACATCTGGACCTATGGGCCAGGTGGTAATTGTACTCTGATGGTTCTGATTACTAGCGATTGACATGAGCAACTAAACATTAAACCCCATACGTGAATGCAGATTAGAAAAATGTGAAGACAAAAAAAACAAAAAACGATTTTTTTAGCGCAAGGCATAAGGAAAGAAGTTAAACAACAAAGCATAGACAAATATGTAATCATTATGCACATCAGAATCTCAGACTACATGCACATTGATTGAAAGCATTTATGCTAATTAAAAATAGTTTCTTGGCTTGAACACTTGAAAGCCATATGGGTGCAATCGATGGCTCCTAGATCACTGGCATTTAAACAAAAACAGCATTTTCCAAATAAGGACAGTAGTATTGATAACAGAAATAAACTTCTAGCAGGGAGTCCTTCTAGAAGGCAATGCATGTTCCAGATACCGACAGTGCATACAGAGACTAAAAAACAAGAGAGTAAAGAAAAATATACAGTACACAATTTAACATCCTTGCCAAACTAAAAATTTCCCAGTTTTCCTTTGAAATGTAAGTCCTGAGCACAAAAAATAAAAGCGCTGATATTTTTGCACTCCACTTGTAATTCAGCACACGTTTCATGAGTATAGTAAAACAATTTATAAAGCAGAGCTAACTCCAAACATTTTTAAATTGATGCAATTCAACTTTAGAATATTGGCTAAAAAAAACTTTAAAGGGACAGTCTTTTTGGATATCTTAGCCATCAATCATGATGTAATGTGGCAGTACACAGTGAATGCTTGCTGGTACGTCTATTTGGCTGTCAATCAAAAAATGTTTGCGCACTGAATCACCTACGGCCATTCTAACCAATCCTACATTGTCACTCCGAATACACACATCCAATCGAGACACTGAGTAGGGGCGCGCCTCTGTTTCTAATGTTACAGGCTGTATGCCGTGATTGACACTCATTAGAGTCTTAAGGAGTGTAATGATTGGTCACGGACAATAGTAAACAAAGCCTCCCATTGGTCCTGCCTATGGTCATGTTAGAGAAGTTATCACTATTGGTCCGTAGTAATGTAAACAACAAAACAATAAGTCCCATTGATAAACCCGATTGATCTAAATCCTATTGCTCCGCAAAAAAGTGTTGATGCGATCGCTATAACAAGTTACATAGTAATGCACCAATGTAAGTGGTAGCATAATAGGAATGCTAAATTATTAATATATAAAAGTTACTATGTTAATGGTGTGTCAAGTGTATAGACACTGAGTGTATATATATATGAAACAATAGAAATGTATATGCAGTAAAAGACTAGTGAATTTATGCTGATAGTGCTGTGAGGGGTATATATGATGATTATTAAGTGAAACAACAAAGTGCAAATTTAAGGTTGAAATACTAAAGTGATCATTGTATAAGCCTATTACCTTATTCCTCAGTGTAATTCTGAATAACGTGCAATATAGTGTAGGAAATAAATGTAATTTAATAGTTATATAATATGTGAAAGAGGGCTTGTGAAATAATGTTTCCTATATATAAAAAATAAAACAAACTGAATAAATAATGTGTAGATACATAACATTACTAAATAAAGACTCCCTTATATAAAGTATGGGTGTGTGTCAAAACATATAATGAAAAATCTAACAAGTTATAATGGCACTAGTGCAAGGATTTCTAGTATCTATAAATATATTATATTCAAAACTGACTAAAGATTGAACGGCCAGATGGGTATGTAAAAGGTCCAGTCTTAGGTCATATGACCCATAGTTAAATATTTAGTTTACTGAGTGGAAATGGGCTGTACCCATCCAGGGAAACCTTTGGTGGTGAAGATCCAATATACACTTAAAAGGGCCAAACTACTTAAGTCCCTACTTGGACAGACGGACGGGAGATAAACTGGGCAAAGACCATAGAGTAGAGCTAGACAAATGCTATGAAGTCAATGACTTCATTGAGCCCCGTAGGAAAAAGCGTTTGGAATTTAAATATCCAATACGTTTTCCTTTGTCTCAGGCGGGTGAATCTATTGTAATGATGACTACTGGGGATACTTTCTAAAGGTTTAATACTAAATTGGCATCCACCTTGCATACTTTTAGTACAATTGTGCCTGGAGACACTATGTTTAGTCGAATTTTTGATTACATTCCTTTTATGTTCCCCCCATCTCAGTCGCACCTTCCTAGAGGTGCGTCCAATGTACTGGACCCCACATGCACATGTAAGTGCATAAATAACATAACCAGAATTACATGTAAGGTGTTCAGCAATCTGGTGTTCTTCTCCTGTGGCATTGGATATTATAGATTTTTTTCCATGTGTAATAAATTTGCACATGTGGCACCGTCTATGTCCACATCTATAGGTCCCAATGTTGTTATCGTGCCTCCCGATCATATAATCATGATTCCTGGACCCATTTTTATTGTATTTAATGTGTTTTTTTGTCATAACCACCTTACTGGGTGCCAACTTTTGTTTCAAAGTCGGCGCCCTCCTGTACACTACCCTAGGTTGGGGGGCCAACACTTTTTTCAGTATGGGATCTCTGAGTAAGATGGACCAATGCTTTTTTATAGTTCTATTGACTGCCCTAAAGTTGGAATTATATTGGGTGACAAATAGGGGTTGGCCCTGAAAACCTGTGTTTTCTGTCTCCTTTTTGGATTTATCCCCACAAGATAACAAGGTATTTCTGTCTAATAGTCTTGCTCGATTATAGCCATGTTCTATTAAACTCTTGGGGTAGCCTTTTTCCCTAAACCTATCCTTTAATATGAGGGACTGTTCATCATACGTATTAATGGAACTACAGTTACGCCTAATGCGGCAAAATTGGCTGTAAGGTATATTAATTTTCCAGTTGTTATAATGATTGCTGGAATAATGTAAAAAATTATTACAGTCTACTGACTTGAAGTAGGTGGAGGTACAGATAGTTCCATTTGTCCCCCATGTCAACAGTAAATCCAAAAATTCAATTGTTTGTATCTGTATGTTGGATGTAAAATCTATACCCATATTATTATTATTTAGAGAGTCAACAAAATGTTGTGCCTCTTCAATAGATCCCTCAAAAATAAACAGTAAATCATCTATGTAACGGCCATAGAACACCAGATTGCCCCTCCACTTTGTATTATAGATGAAAGTTTCTTCGAAAATCCCCATAAAGAGGTTGGCAAAGCTGGGGGCAAATCTGGTGCCCATGGCCGTTCCCTTAGTCTGTAAATAAAACTGGTCCAAGAATTGGAAATAGTTATGTTTGAGGATGAAATCTATAAGAGTAATCAGGTATTCTTTCTGTTTGTCAGGCATGTATATATCCCTATCCAAAAACATTGAGGTGGTTTTGAGCCCCCACTCGTGTGAGATATTGGAGTATAGTGCTCCCACATCGCAGGACAGCCATATATAGTTATTTTTATACTGTATATGTCTCAATTTTTGCAACAAATCTGTACTGTCTTTGATAAAAGAAGGGAGATATTGAACATATCTTTGTAAAAAGATGTCCACATATTCACTTAACCTATCGGTTATGCTGTTAATACCCGCTATAATGGGTCGCCCCGGTGGTTTGAGAGCATCTTTATGCAATTTTGGGAGGTGGTAGTAATAGGGCACACCAGGATGATCAGGAAGTAAATATCTCTTTTCTTTCTTGCTTAGAATGCCCATTTTACCACCATCTTCCAAAATTTTAACCAGTTTTTTAGAAAATATTAAGGTAGGGTCTTTACTTAGTTTCCTATAGTAATTAGTGTCATGGATGATACGTTCAGCTTCTCCAATATAATCAGAATAATTCTGAATTACTATCGCCCCACCTTTATCGGCCTGGCGGATGACAATATTTTTGTCACCCGTCAGGCGTCTAAGGGCTCTCTCCTCGTTTGGCCATATTTTCTTATTACCAATAATATGGTTGGGAATTTTCTCCCAATCATCCAATACTAGCTGCTGGAATAAATCTATATATGAAACATCCTCTTTGGGTGGATTAAAAGTCGATACTGGTGTGAGTAAGGTGTGAATGACAGAGTCAAAAAGTTCCTCTGTAAGCTGCTCAGGTTCACAATATACAATTGAAGATGTATTTCTATTTGGTAAGCTATCAAGAAGTATAGGTGTGCCCTCAATGTTGTTTTTCCTAAGTGACTTTAGAGCAAAATATCTCTGTAATGACAATTTCCTTGTATATTTGTTGAGGTCTACAAAAAGATGAAATAAATGATGTGTGTTAGGGGGGCAATAGGACAGACCCCTACCCAAAATCCTTATCTCATCATTGGTTAGGACATGTGTGGATAAATTATATATCCCCTTTTTAAGTGTAGCTAATTTCTCTTTTTGTTTGGTTTTGCCTCTGCCTCTCCGTCCCCGTTTGGGAATGGTCTTTTTTTCCCATTTTGGGGCTGTTTGGAGGGCAGCTGCTGATTCCTCCTCCAAAGTGGAGCGAGGTTGGGTGTCCCTAAAAAAACATCATTGGAGGTGGTGGCCTGATTCTCAAAGTGTGGAATTGAATTGTTACTATTCCCATACTGTCCCGTATTATTCTCAGAATTGAAAGCTGAGAATCTATTATGTACTGGGATCATGTTAGGGTTGTCATAATGGTGATGTGTATTATGTTGCTGGGGGGAAGTATAATTACCTTGTGGGTGGAAGGTCGTGTAGCTACCTTGTTGGGGTAGCTGTCTATTCTAGCCCCTGACTTGGCATATTTTGATGGTTCCTACTATGCCCAAAATTTTGATGATTATTAGTATTGTAAGAACGGTTATTACTACCCTGATTCACATTCTGGCCAGTAGATTTTTTCTTGTTCTTTCCATAAGATACTGTGGTCCAATCATCACTTTTATTGTTACAAGTATAATTATGTACTTGCCCCTTACTATAATCCTCCTCATCTCTCTTTAATTTCTTATTTTTAATAGCAATGATTTCCATTTGATATTCATCCACTGCTTTTATGGTTTGGGTATTTAATTTAGAGTATTCAGAGTGCTCTTTCAAGGGCTCTAATCCTTCTGCACTGTATCTATCTGAATGGATACCTCTGCTATTAGTTTTTCCCTATGGGTGATGAGGAGGTCAATAAGGTGGAAGGAACAATCATCCAGGGCTTCATACCATTTAGCTAGGAGGTCAGTATCATTTTTAAAAGAACAATTCTTGAATAGCCTCAAACCCCTAGGTATTTGTTTCTTCTCCTTATATTTCTTGAGACAATCTATGTCCCACCAGTGTCTATGTTCTGTTTTCAATAGATCTTCTAATTTAGAGAATACATTTTCCACATTGATATTAGGTGTGGAGATAGAAGAGGAATCTATATAGTTATTTCCTTGTTGATGACTTAATCTACGTTGATTCCTTTCAACAGATGAAAGCATGTTGGCAAAGGTATATAGGCCCCAATATGCAATTATCAGTAAAAATAATTAGTATAATGCATCTAAGGAGTTGTAGATGAATAACAATAGTGACATATATAATCAGTGCAATAAATAGACCGTGGAATATTACCACACCAAACGCCTGAGAACAAGTCCACAGATAAGAGTCCAAAAGCAATGAATATGAACCGGCAGTCCAAAAAATCCTGTTGTTACAGAAACAGTGATGTTTATTCGGATCCCACCAGATGAAGGGCTGCTCTCCAACCAATTCCAAAAGAAAGGTATCTGAAAAGAAAGAACAACACGGAAGGGGCGCCAATGGTGCAGATCAATGGGGATTCTTATGGTATACCAATAGAATATGATCACAGGGTACTCACAATAGGTGAAGGCATTCAATTATGTCAACACTTTTTTGAGGAGCAATAGGATTTAGATCAATCGGGTTTATCAATGGGACTTATTGTTTTGTTGTTTACATTACTACGGACCAATAGTGATAACTTCTCTAACATGACCATAGGCAGGACCAATGGGAGGCTTTGTTTACTATTGTCTGTGACCAATCATTACACTCCTTAAGACTCTAATGAGTGTCAATCACGGCATACAGCCTGTAACATTAGAAACAGAGGCGCGCCCCTACTCAGTGTCTCAATTGGATGCGTGTATTCGGAGTGACAATGTAGGATTGGTTAGAATGGCCATAGGTGATTCAGCGCGCAAACATTTTTTGATTGACAGCCAAATAGACGTACCAGCAAGCATTCACTGTGTACTGCCCCATTACATCATGATTGATGGCTAAGATGTCCAATCAGACTACAGCAATTACGAATATCTTAGATTGTAAAATGCTCATTATAAAAGTGCTAGGTTCTTGTAAAATATCAACATATAAATACACTATTTAAGAAACATTAGGTTCATTTACTTATATTATAGGTAACTAGATCATATATAGAGAATTTATGCATTATATTGTAGTAGGGGCGGTGTCATCGCAAATGATGGTCCTTGATTGGTCTGATACCTGATAAGTGTTGGGGGTGGGATGTGGGTGGATTTCAAGTAGCATAGCCCTATATAAGGAGGTAAAGAATTGTTTAGAAACATGCCTGAGGAAACAGTATATCTGAGAAACGCGTCGCATGTATTCCTTATGTATTATATACATTTTTAACACTGAGATGAGTGGTAAACTTTTTTATATATTTTAATAAATTTACTTTTTTACAAACCCACTCCTAGTGTTATGTATGGTACCTTTATCTGCTATGCTACTTTAGAGTGTTAATACTCTGACACCCACCCATCTGCTATTCTACCTTGGATCAGCTAGCTGGATTGCTGTAAAATCCAGCCTGTCTCTATGGGCATAAGTGATTGCCTCCACAACATGTGAGTATCCTGTGCATTTTGGGGTATTGTTGTTGCTGAATCACCATTGATCTGCACCATTGGCGCCTCTATACTTTGCTTGCACAATCTGATAAACCGGACTAACTCAAAAGAGGCCCGAGTCCAAAGACCCTGAGCCTTTAAAGAACACCAAACTGCTATCCAACCCGACAGGCTGACATCTGTGGTAACAATTTCCCAAGATGGTCTCAAGAAACATGAACCCTGGGCCAGAAGGTCCTAAAAGATCCACCAGGATAGTGAATCTCTCAACTGGACGTCAAGACTATCCTCAGAAAGAGGTCAGAGAAGTTTCCGTGCCATTGTCCGAGTATGCATAACTGTACAAGTCTCAGATGAAATACGAGCAAAAGAAGTAGTATCCATGGAAGCCACCATTAGACCATTTACTTCTATACACAGAGTCATTGTATGAAAGTAAAAATATCAACAACTAGAAAGAAAAATGAAGGTTGCTGCCAAAAGGACTGGAACTTAATCCAACACTTTAGGCCACACGGCCACGCTGCTGGCGTCATCCTTACCCCAACACTATCAGCAAAGAACAGAGATCAGTAGAGATAAATTATCCCCATTTGTGAAAAATATGAATAAAACATGCTAGGTGGGCCAGATAACCACTAGGCTACTTAAAATTATCTAGACTTGATAGATATAAAGTTGTTCTAGAAGGGCGTGCAAATAAAGAAACCAGCAGCTTTAGTTAAATGCAAGCCCTCAAACTTACTAACTTACAAAGATATCTTTGCAGGCCACAATAAACCAGAACCCGTGGCTGGATCTGATCCCTCTATCATCTGCTTTATAACCAGGCATGCTTTTTTTTTTATTAGCTTAGCCACACCAAACAATGAAAATATCATAATCTCAACATAATCAATGTCACGCAGGACAAACAGTATATCAAAATAGATACATAAACAAATTACAAAATAGAATACTTTTCCCAAATGTAAATTGTCCTTATCCAGTTTCCCCGAAAAGGACATAATTATAGTGGCTAATTTTCAAATATATACATTAACAAAAACAAACCTATGAAAACAACAAAACAACAACAAAAAACAAAGAAAAACAAAAAACAAAAAAACATAATTTATGCTTACCTGATAAATTTATTTCTCTTGTGGTGTATCCAGTCCACGGATCATCCATTACTTGTGGGATATTCTCCTTCCCAACAGGAAGCTGCAAGAGGATCACCCACAGCAGAGCTGTCTATATAGCTCCTCCCCTAACTGCCACTACCAGTCATTCGACCGAAGACAAGCAAGAGAAAGGAGAAACTATAGGGTGCAGTGGTGACTGTAGTTTAAAGTTAAAAAATACCTGCCTTAAAATGACAGGGCGGGCCGTGGACTGGATACACCACAAGAGAAATAAATTTATCAGGTAAGCATAAATTATGTTTTCTCTTGTAAGGTGTATCCAGTCCACGGATCATCCATTACTTGTGGGATACCAATACCAAAGCTATAGGACACGGATGAAGGGAGGGACAAGGCAGGCGCTTAAACGAAAGGCACCACTGCCTGCAAGACCTTTCTCCCAAAAATAGCCTCCGAAGAAGCAAAAGTATCAAATTTTAAAAACCCATGTGGAAGCTACCGCTCTAGTAGAATGAGCTGTAATCCTTTCAGGAGGCTGCTGGCCAGCAGTCTCATAAGCTAAGCGTATTATACTCCTTAGCCAAAAGAAAGAGAGGTTGCCGAAGCCTTTTGGCCTCTCCTCTGTCCAGAGTAGACAACAAACAATGCAGATGTTTGACGAAAATCTTTAGTAGCTTGTAAATAAAACTTTAAAGCACGAACCACGTCAAGATTGTGTAAAAGACGTTCCTTCTTTGAAGAAGGATTAGGACACAGTGACGGTACAACAATCTCCTGATTGATATTTTTATTAGATACCACCTTAGGTAAAAAAACAGGTTTGGTACGTAACACTACCTTATCTGCATGAAAAATGAGATAAGGGGAATCACATTGTAAAGCAGATAACTCTGAAACTCTTCGAGCCGAGGAGATAGCTACTAAAAACAGAACCTTCCAGGATAAGAGCTTAATATCTATGGAATGCAAAGGTGCAAACGGAACCCCTTGAAGAACCTTAAGAACTAAATTTAAGCCTGACAAAACGCCTGCACGTCTGGAACCTCTGCCAGACGTTTGTGCAAAAGAATAGACAGAGCAGAAATCTGTCCTTTTAAGGAACTAGCTGACAAACCCTTCTCCAATCCTTCTTGGAGAAAAGATAATATCCTAGGAATCCTGACCTTACTCCATGAGTAACCCTTGGATTCACACCAATGAAGATATTTACACCATATCTTATGATAGATTTTCCTGGTGACAGGCTTTCGCGCCTGTATTAAGGTATCAATGACCGACTCAGAGAAACCACGCTTTGATAAAATCAAGCGTTCAATCTCCAAGCAGTCAGCCGCAGAGAAATTAGATTTGGATGGTTGAAAGGACCCTGAAGTAGAAGGTCCTGCCTCAGAGGCAGAGTCCATGGTGGAAAGGATGACATGTCCAACAGATCTGCATACCAAGTCCTGCATGGCCACGCAGGTGCTATCAAAATTACCGATGCTCTCTCCTGTTTGATCTTGGCAATCAGACGAGGGAGCAGAGGAAACGGTGGAAACACATAAGCCAGGTTGAAGGACCAAGGCGCTGCTAGAGCATCTATCAGCGCTGCCTTGGGATCCCTGGACCTGGATCTGTAACAAGGAAGCTTGGCGTTCTGGTGAGACGCCATGAGATACAGTTCTGGTTTGCCCCAACGTTGAATCAAATGTGCAAACACCTCCGGATAGAGCTCCCACTCTGCCTCCCAGTTCTCTACTCCTGGGATATGGATAGCTGATAGATGGCAAGAGTGAATCTCTGCCCATTGAATTATCTTTGAAACCTCCAACATCGCTAGGGAACTCCTTGTTCCCCCTTGATGGTTGATGTAGGCTACAGTCGTGATGTTGTCCGACTGAAATCTGATGAACCTCACTGCCGCTAGCTGAGGCCAAGCCTGAAGAGCATTGAATATCGCTCTTAGTTCCAGAATGTTTATTGGAAGGAGTGCCTCCTCCTGAGTCCACGAGCCATCAGAGAGTTCCAGACTGCACCCCAGCCCAGAAGGCTGGCATCTGTTGTTACTATTGTCCAATCTAGCCTGCGGAAGGTCAAACCTTTGGACAGATGGACCCGAGATAGCCACCAGAGAAGAGAATCCCTGGTCTCTTGATCCAGATTTAGTAGAGGGGACAAATCTGTGTAATCCCCATTCCACTGACTAAGCATGCAGAGTTGCAGCGGTCTGAGATGTAGGCGGGCAAACGGAATTATGTCCATTGCCGCTACCATTAAGCCGATTACTTCCATACACTGAGCCACCGAAGGGCGAGTAGTATAATAAAGAACACGGCAGGAATTTAGAAGTTTTGACAACCTGGCCTCTGTCAGGTAAATCCTCATTTCTACAGAATCTATCAGAGTTCCCAGGAAGGAAACTCTTGTGAGAGGGGATAGAGAACTCTTCTTTTCGTTCACTTTCCACCCATGAGACCTCAGGAATGCCAGAACAATGTCCGTATGGGACTTGGCAATTTGGAAATTCGACGCCTGTATCAGAATGTCGTCTAAGTAAGGGGCTACTGCTATGTCCCGCGGCCTTAGGACCGCCAGAAGTGACCCCAGAACCTTCGTAAATAATCTTGGTGCCGTAGCTAACCCAAAGGCAAGAGCCACAAAGTGGTAATGCCTGTCTAGGAAGGCGATCCTGAGAAACCGATGATCTTTGTGTATCGGAATGTGAAGATAAGCATCCTTTAAGTCCACGGTAGTCATGTATTGACCCTCCTGGATCATAGGTAGGATGGTTCGAATAGTCTCCATCTTGAAAGATGGGACCCTGAGAAATTTGTTTAGGATCTTGAGATCTAAGATTGGTCTGAAGGTTCCCTCTTTCTTGGGAACCACAAAGAGATTTGAATAGAAGCCTTGTCCCTGTTCCTCCTTTGGAACTGGGTGAATCACTCCCATAACTAGGAGGTCTTGAACACAATGTAAGAATGCCTCTCTCTTTATCTGGTCTGCAGATAATTGTGAGAGGTGAAATCTTCCTTTTGGGGAAGAAGCTTTGAAGTCCAGAAGATATCCCTCGGACAAAATTTCCAACGCCCAGGGATCCTGGACATCTCTTGCCCAAGCCTTGGCGAAGAGAGAAAGTCTGCCCCCTACTAGATCCGTTACCGGATCGGGGGCTGATCTTTCATGCTGTCTTAGAGGCAGCAGCAGGCTTCTTGGCCTGCTAACTTTTGTTCCAGGCCTGGTTAGTTCTCCAGACCGGCTTGGACTGGGCAAAATTTCCCTCTTGTTTTGCATTAGAGGGATAGAGGGAGTTAATGCCGCGCTCGTCTTAAAGTTTCGAAAGGCACGAAAATTAGTTTGTTTGGTCCTTAATTTATTAGACCTATCCTGAGGAAGGGCATGACCTTTTCCTCCAGTAATATCAGAAATGATCTCCTTCAGTCCAGGCCTGAATAGGGTCTGCCCCTTGAAGGGAATGTTGAGAAGCTTAGACTTTGAAGTAACGTCAGCTGACCAGGATTTAAGCCATAGCGCCCTACGCGCCTGTATAGCAAAACCTGAGTTCTTAGCCGTTAGTTTGGTTAAATGAACAACGGCGTCAGAAACAAATGAATTGGCTAGCTTAAGCACTTTAAGCTTGTCAAGTATATCATCCAATGGACATTCTACCTGTAAGGCCTCTTCCAGAGACTCAAACCAGAAGGCCGCAGCAGCAGTGACCAGGGCAATGCATGCAAGAGGCTGGAGAATAAAACCTTGTTGAATAAACATTTTCTTAAGGTAACCCTCTAACTTTTTATCCATTGGATCTAGGAAAGCACAACTGTCCTCGACGGGAATAGTTGTAGGCTTAGCTAGAGTAGAAACTGCTCCCTCCACCTTACGGACCGTTTGCCATAAGTCCCGTGTAGCGGCATCTATTGGAAACATTTTCTTAAAAATAGGAGGGGGAGAGAACGGTACACCTGGTCTATCCCATTTCTTAGTAATAATTTCTGAAAACCTTTTAGGTATTGGAAAAACATCAGTGTAAACAGGCACTAGATAGTATTTATCCAATCTACACAATTTCTCTGGCACTATAATGGTGTCACAGTCATCCAGAGTAGCTAAAACCTCCCTGAGCAACACGCGGAGGTGTTCAAGCTTAAATTTAAATGTAGACATATCAGAATCAGGTTGAAGCATCTTCCCTGAGTCAGAAAAATCACCCACAGAAAGAAGCTCTCCTGCCTCAGCTTCTGCATATTGTGAGGGGATATCAGACATAGCTACTAAAGCATCAGAGAGCTCTGTATTTTTTCTAGTCCCAGAGCTGTCTCGCTTTCCTTGTAACCCTGGTAGTTTGGACAATACCGCTGTAAGGGTATGATCAATAACTGCCGCCATGTCTTGTAAAGTAAACGCCATGGGCGTGCAAGATGTACTTGGCGCCACTTGAGCGGGAGTCCCTTGAGCGGGAGTCAAAGCTTCTGACACGTGGGGCGAGTTAGTCGGCATAACTTCCCCCTTGTCAATTTCCTCTGGTGATAAATCTTTTAAAGACAGAATATGATCTTTATAACTTAAAGTAAAATCAGTACATTTGGTACACATTCTAAGAGGGGGTTCCACAATGGCTTCTAAACATAATGAACAAGGAGTTTCCTCTATGTCAGACATGTTTAAACAGACTAGCAATGAGACCAGCAAGCTTGGAAAACACTTTGATAAATGTAAACAAGCAAAAAATAAAAACGGTACTGTGCCTTTAAGAGAAACAAATTTTGTCAGAAATTGAAAAACAGTGATAAAAAGCAGTAAATCTTACAAAATTTTTACAGTGTGTATAATAGACTAACAGAGCATTGCACCCACTTGCAAATGGATGATTAACCCCTTAGTTTCAAAACCGGATCAAAAAAACGATATAAACGTTTTTTAACAGTCACAACAAACTGCCACAGCTCTGCTGTGGCCCTACCTGCCCATACAATGACTTTTGAACACAAAAACCCTTTGTAGAGGTCCTAAGTGTTCAGGGGACTCCTGCAGGGAAGCTGGAAGTCTCAAGCTGCAAAAACTACTGCACGATTTAGGCCTGAAATTAGGCCCCTCCCAACCTGTACTCACAGTGAGAGGGCCATAAAAAACTATCCCTAGGCAAAATCTAGCCAGCCATGTGGAAAAAACTGGGCCCCAATAAAGTTTTATCACCAATATGTAGAAAAAAACGTTTAAACACTTCCAGCAAACGTTATCTTATTTTCAGTAATGTGAGAAAGTAATAAGAATATTACCTTTTACAGCAAGCATGATACTAGTCGTTATTAAATCACTGTAATCAGGCTTACCTTAAATAAATCCAGTATTAACAGCATTTTCTAGCATATTCATTTCTCTAGAAAAATTTAAACTGCACATACCTCATAGCAGGAGACCCTGCACGCCATTCCCCCAGCTGAAGTTACCTCATCTCTTCAGTTATGTGTGAGAACAGCAATGGATCTTAGTTACAACCTGCTAAGATCATCAAAAACCACAGGCAGACTCTTCTTCAACTTTCTGCCTGAGGCTAAAACAGTACAACTCCGGTACCATTTGAAATTAATAAACTTTTGATTGAAGATAAACTACATAAATTCACCACATCTCTCTAGCTACTTCCTATCGTGTCGAGAGCTGAAGGGGAGAATGACTGGGAGTGGCAGTTAGGGGAGGAGCTATATAGACAGCTCTGCTGTGGGTGATCCTCTTGCAGCTTACTGTTGGGAAGGAGAATATCCCACAAGTAATGGATGATCCGTGGACTGGATACACCTTACAAGAGAAAAAACACAACCACACAGATTGGGGGAACCCCCCCCCCCTCACTGAATTATATATGAAACTCTATACCGTCAAAAACTATCTAGTCTTCCCCTTATTTTAGTCTATATCACTGCTACTACTTATCCAGGTATCTGGGAATACCTGAAGTATAACCAGCTCAGCAAAACTTACTGAGGCTACAAAGGGTAATAATATCTGTCTCTGCACGCACATAGGCTATAACTTAATAACCGGGGCCCATCCTTCCAAGAATATTCTAATTCTTTTCTCAGAAAGCTTTTGTAAGTGGAAAGATTCAAAGATAATCTGAGCTTGGATGTCCCTAAAAACTAGAGATAGACTAGGGGGGGTCTTAGATATCCACTTTTTAAAGATATTATATCTCACCGTTAAAATAATTGTGTTTAACGTGCGCAGACTCACACCACCTCTCACATCTGGGAAAAGTAACACTATATCTTCCAAAGAGAAGGAGATAGCACTTTCAAAGACTCTATTATACCAAAATTGTACCTTCTGCCACAATTGAGAGATTTTAGGACAGGCCCACAACATATGGAGGTGATCAGCCCGAATATACAAACAAGGTTCACACATAAAGATTTTATCAGGAAAATATTTAGCCAGTAGTGCTGGAGAAAAATAATAATTATTTAATAGTTTTAAATGAGATTCTTTCCAACTCACTGATACAGAATATCTAGCCGCTGTCGCAAGACTATTAGATATTTTCTCGCGATCTATAGAGGGAATATAAGACAACCAAAATTTAATTATTTTATCCTCCTCTCATATATACCTTGTTTGGTCAGCATAATGTCATAGATTAAAGAGATTGATGCATCGCCGCCATTGAATTTCCTGATAAAACTCTTAACCTCGGACCATTCACCTCTCCTAGTCGCATACCAGTTTTGAGTACTAACAAAATGACGAATTTGAAAATAAGCAAACCGGTTTGACCTGGGAAGAGAAAACTGTTCCCTAATAGACTCCCATGGGAGTATCTGTAAATCATTGTTGACTAATTGATACACATATTCCAGTCCCTCAACCTGCCAATCCTGGAAGCATTTTTTATCCACTCCTGGTGAAAATAAGGGGTTCCCCCTAATGGGTAAATAGTCAGAAAAGGAAGGATTAATTTTAAGAAGCTTACAAAACTTGTGCCAAATCACTACTATATTCCTAACTGAGATAAGAGAGGATATCCTAAAGGGCAAGGAATTCAGAGGGCAATGTAAAAGGGCTTTTAAGGACCACGGTTTGACCATATAAGATTCAAGCTCATATGTAGAGACCAAATTGGACTGTGCAATCCAAACCTGCATCCGAATATTTCTGAGACAGCCTATTTATCGATATTCGCGGCTTTTTGGCTTTCCATAAAAATTTTGAAAACCAAGAAGCCAAATTCTTCAATCCCTTATTTAAAATCAAAAGAGATCAATTTTGAAGATAATAAAGAATTTTAGGGAAAACTATAGTCTTAATTAAATTAATAGAGGCTGTCAGCAAGAGAGGAAAAGCAGTCCAAAGCTTAAGATCCT
The DNA here is from genome assembly GCF_027579735.1 of Bombina bombina. Lineage (NCBI taxonomy): Eukaryota > Metazoa > Chordata > Amphibia > Anura > Bombinatoridae > Bombina > Bombina bombina. The sequence continues at coordinate 637,813,392 of NC_069499.1, forward strand.
CTTGAATTTTCTGGAAAAGCAATCCAAAATTTGCCTGATACCACAGTTTCGGGTTTCTATTGATCTCTAGTCCGAGATATTTAATCGCATTAACTTTGTGGAATATTGTATAGGGGTGATCTACAACCTGCTGCCCGAGCCACATCAAATCGCTCTTCTCCATATTAATTTTATAGCCCGCAAATGTGCTGAATAAATTTATCGTATCAACCACTTTCGGGATCGTTACAGCCGTTTTATTCAGGAATAGTAAAATATCATCAGCATAAAGCAATATTTTCAGGTTTTGACCACCCAAGGGAATCCCCGGCAGGACCTCTCACAGTTTGATCGCCAGGGGTTCCAAAACAATATTAAAAAGAAGAGGAGAAAGGGGGCAACCCTGCCTTGTACCTCTCTGCAATAATATCCTAGGAGATGCCCTTCCGTTTACCAGGAGATATGACACCGGGTTCTGATATATTCTTTGGACAAAATTAAAAAAACTGCCCGAAAAGCCAAATTCAATTAGTGTAGAGAATAGATGTCTCCATGAGATGCAGTCGAACGCTTTGACCGCGTCTAAAGTAAGGACCGCTATATCCTTAAGATCATTCCTCTCTATCAGCTGCTCTGAGTTCCAAATAAAGTCAACTAGAGTTGTTAACTTCCTTATATTTTTGGAGGAGCTCCGCAACGACATGAAACCCACCTGGTCTGGGTGAATCAACTTATCCAAACAAGAAACTAACCTCTGAGCTATAATAGAAACTAGAATTTTATAGTCCGTATTAAGGACTGAAATAGGCCTATAGGAGGCCGGGTCCTCCCGAGTTTTTCCTTTTTTAGGATCAAAGAGATATTAGCCGCTGAAAAGAGGGAAGAAATTTAATTACCCAGTAAATAGTAACTATTATATAATCTTTCCAATATCGGTATAACTTGATCAGCTGTACTTTTATAAAATTATGATGGTAATCCATCTAGGCCAGCTGCTTTATTAAGTTTGGCCCGTGCTATAGCCTTACTTATTTCTTCCACAGAAATAGGCGCATTTAACATATCCAATTCTTCCTTTTGGATTTTAGGGACAGAAATCAATGACCAGAACTTCGTCTGATTATCTTGATTTATCTCCCCTTCCGTGTATAATTGCTGATAAAATTTGAAAAAGGTTCCTGATATCTCATCCACATCAGAGGTGCGTCTACCTTCTGCCTGAATCACCGAAATAAGATTCTTCTTCTTCCTAGCTTTGACCAATCTGGCCAGATGTTTAGCAGAGCTACCATGAATAACCCTAAACCGCAAATTAACTTTGGATTCCTCTTTTCCTGATGTTTTTGAAGTAGGAAGGCATCTCTTTCCTTCCTACATAATAAATATATAGTCCAATTAGCCCTTGATCGATCCCTACAATATTTTTTGAAAGCATTACGGACTTGATTGGATAATTGTACATCCCTAGCCCGGCTCTTCCTATTCCGTACAACCATATATCCCTTAATGTCTCCCCTTAGAACTGCTTTGGCCGCCTCCCAAAAGACCTCAATTTTATGGAGGTATACAGAATTAAACATACAATACTCCTTCCACCTATGTTTTATCCAGGACAAAAACCTAGGATCATTATAAAGAAATCTCGGATAGAAAAATCTAGGCATTTTAACATTACATCTATCCTGACAGAAGAACGCTAAAGAGATAATCGCATGGTCTGAAATCAAGATCTCATCAATCCCTGCTTCCATTTTATCAGCAAACAGCGACTCTGCGACTAAAAATAAATCTATACGAGAAAACGTTCTGTGCACTTTAGATTCACAGGTAAACTTCTGTATATCGGGGTTTAACCTGCGCCACATGTCATGGACCTGGAGTTTCTGGCAGAATCTCAGAAAGTACTTTGAGCTTCTCCTATTTTCTAGGATATTCTTCCCTGAAAATCTATCTAGTTCCGGATCTAATGTCATGTTAAAATCGCCCCCTATTACTAGGTTCTCTTTCACCAATGGGAACAATTTGAACTTAATTTTCTCCCAAAATTCCGGATCGAATTTATTAGGGCCATAAATATTACAAAAAACTAATTTTATATTGTTTATGTAAATATGCAAAATAATAAATCTAGCTTCCGGATCTGACTCTACCTGGATAATCTTGTGATCTAGGGCCTTATTTATAAGGATTGCTACCCCACATTTTCTACTTCTAGCTGAAGATGCGACTACCTCGCCTACCCATTTGATCTTAAGTTTTCTAGCTTCCTGTTCTGAGAGATGGGTTTCCTGAAGAAAAGAAATGTCAGGTTTACTTCTAGCTAGGAATTTGATGACCAATTTGCGTTTCGAAGGGGAGGAAATCCCTCCCACGTTCCATGAAGTTATTTTAAGCTCCATGACCTAGTATATAATGAATATCCTAAAGAACCTGGGGGGGAGGGGAAGGGAAAAAATAAATAAATGCAAAAACGGGGGAGGCCAAGGAGGGGAAAAGGTAGTGAACACGTATGAGGACAATCTTGTGACAATAGTAAAACCATAATCACCACTTGACTTTTAACAAACAACCTAGCTAGTTTACCTGCTGAAGTGTTAAATAACCCCTGAATCCACAATTTAAGATACAATCCAACAATATACATCATAGGGCAAAAAATAATAACATAGTTTTTATTTATCTTTAAGAAAGTCTTTCACTTCCCCCACCTCAGAGAGGACCAGACGCGACCCACTGTACTCAACTATTATTTTGGCAGGATAAATCATCCAAGCCTTAATTCCTTTGTTAATAATTTGGGTACAGAGGGGAGCCATCGTCCTCCTTTTCAGCGCGGTTTCAACTGAAAAATCCTGAAACAGTAAAACTTTACTATTACCAAACAATAGTGGTTCACTTAATTTTTTAAACAATTTCATGATTTCAATTTTGTCCTGGAAATTCAAAATCTTACATATACACATTCTACTTCTGCCTTTTTTAGGACCAATTCTATGGGCTCTCTCGATCATAATGGGTAACCTTGATTGTGGGACACCCAGCCTCTGCGGTAGTATTACAGAAGTGAATTTTAATAGATCATCAAATTCTGCAGATTCTGGGAGACCCACAACTATGATGTTATTGCGTCTAGCCCGATCTTCGAGATCATCTAGACGCCCCTGTAGGTTAATAATTTTAGAATCCTGTTGAGAAATTATACTTTCTTGAGTACTAACTTGATCTTCCAAGTCGGAAATCCTATTTTCCGCCTCTTGCATTCTATGTGAAAACTGTCTTACTTCTACAGACAAAGCAGTAATTTCCAAAGAAATAGAACCCAACTCCTTTTTGATCACATCAAATTGAGGTGAGAATAAATCAGACAATTTTGTAATTAATGAGTGAGTATCAGCCATGTTGCCCACTGACTCTGCCGAAGTATCTAAACTATACTCGGGGACTTTAGTTCTTTTATCTTTAATTTTACTCTGCATTTTGGATGAAGAGGATTTCCCCTGTGATAAAAATGTATCCATAAATTTTTACGTGATAAGTGAATGTGCCAAAAAACACACGTGACAAAAAAAAAAAGGAAAAGGGAGGAAACCCTTCCCTTCCTATGTGAAAATCAGGTCTCTTGGTTTTTTAGGAGTATGCCCCTAGCGCATACAAAGTGAAGGAAAAAAAAAAACACAAAACAAAAAAGGGGAGGAGGGAACCCTACCCTTCCTATGAGAAAATCAGATCTCTTGGTTTTTTAAGAGTATGCCCCTGGCGCATACAAAGTGACAAAAAAACAAACAAAAAACACAAAACAAAAAAAGGGGAGGAGGGAACCCTTCCCTTCCTATGTGGAAATCAGGTCTCTTGGTTTTTTAGGAGTATGCCCCTAGCGCATACAAAGTGACAAAAACAAACAAACTACTAAGTAATGCCACAGAGACTCAAAAGGTACGAATTAATATGTACAGAAAAAGAATAAACTAAGCAGAAAAATACTTCTACTATAAAAATTAGGGCTAGAGGTAAAATCCCTAAAAACACTCAATTTAAATGCCCAAAAGAAAGGGATACAATAAGTAAACAATGCTTATAATATTATCAATAAATATATAAATATAAAACATCAGATTAATATGATGATAAGACATGTCACATACATTAGAAATGATCCCCTCAAAATGAGAGGGATTATACCAAAGTATGTCTATAAATACAACCATGCGGCCGCCTGTCACAGGCATAAGGAAAAAACAATCCCCTCAATAAGAGAGATAAATATAAGTTATTATACAAACAATAGGACAACATACTGTCACAGGCAATAGTAAAAATCACCTCAAGAAGAGGATGATAAATATAAGCCCCTATTAAAAAAGGACAATATACATGTCACAGTCACAAGAAAAAAATCACCTCCATAACAAGTAGAAGTAGAAGTTAACATAAAGCCCTATAAATAAAATAGGACAACGGACATGTCGCATGACAGTAGAAAAAAATCACCTCTTTAGAGAGAGAGATAAATAAAATCCCCTATTTATAAAATAGGACAACAGAACTGTCACAGACAGAAGGAAAATCACTTTCATAAGAAAGAGATTAATAGAAGTCCCTATAAATAAAATAGGGCAATATATATGACGCAGGCATTGGTAAAATCACCTCGATAAGGGAGAGATTAACATCATACATAGTTTCCTGTGTGAAAATAGGAAACGTAAATATGTAAAAGAAAAATATATAGTAAAGATACCAAAAATATTTGAAAAGGTCTATAGTCTCCTCAGAATAGATAGAGAAATTGCATCTTTATATGACAATATATAAAAGCATTTTAAAAGAACTGCCAGCAGATGGCAGCAAATACTTCTAAAAAATAAAAGTGCAGACATATTGGATTTTAGAATAAAAAACCCAAGCCATCAACAAAGTTTATCAAACTCATTACACTGTGTGTACATAATACTCATTACACTGTGTGTACATAATACTCATTACACTGTACGAGTTACCGGCTTACGTGAGTACATAATAGAAATAATGTTGAGCCACAGCCAGTTCTTAGTTACCCATTGGTAAAAGGGTATCGATAAATATCGGCAACCTGCAGATCCTCCCTGACAATCTCTATGTAAGAGATCCCTCCGAAAAATAGTGCTAATGGATGCCGAGTGCACTATCACAGTGGCTCTAATGTACCCGCCCACAATGGCGGAACAAACTGCGTACCCCAGCTAGAAATCATGACTCTGACAAAATACGCACATGGTGTGGCAAAAAAGCAAGTCTGACTAGGTATAGTCTAGTATGCGAAACAGCATAATTACCGCGATCACAAACTGCAGGGGGAGGAAATCAAAATGACAGGCAAAACAGCCTAAGATAAAATAAGCCTACGGTATTTAAACTGTGAAAAAGGCAAGGCGTGGGAACCTACCTCTAAGGCAGTGTTTTTCAACCAGTGTGCCGTGGCACACTAGTGTGCCGTGAGAGATCCTCAGGTGTGCCGCGGCAGACTGACAACACTGTGACATATTTTTTAAATTTTGCTTGTTTTTTATTCTGGGCTGTTATTTTATTTTGAGTGAGATGGTGACTGAGGGTAACAGTGCAGCGGCAGCTCGCTTCCCCGACCCGTGTTCACACTTGGAAGGAACCCCCACCCACCACAACACGTGTCTAGTGCCGGCTCTACATGCCGCAACACTTCAATCCTCCATGCATGCTGGCGCAGCTTTGCTCCTCCTCCATAACAGTTCCAGCCAGCGGGGGTGTCCCTCTTTCAAATTTTTAAATATTGGGAGGTATGTGACAGGCTCATCAGGCATCATTTACAACCATGACATATTGACATTCATTCACAGACAATCATTATGATTGTTAATGAATATCAATATGTCATGTATAGTTTGTAGGAGGCATGGCATGACAGCACAGTACAGTATATACAATATTGATAAAAAAAAGCTTTGAAAGGGTTTAAAAGTGATATGACATGAAAGACCTCCAATGTGTGTGTGTGTATGTATATATATATATATATATATATATATATATATATATACCAATCCAATTTACAGGTCCACTCCATAAGACAAAACGTAATTGCCGTGGTGCTGCATAACCAATAGATACACAGTCCAATTTTACTCCAATATAGAATAAAAAATGCTGCACTCACCGGTCTGAGAAAAAAGTTGATTTATTCTTAGCTTAATGAAACATCCAAAGCACAATTACCCCCACAAGAATAAAACGACTTTTTTCTCAGACCGGTGAGTGCAGCATTTTTTATTCTATATTGGAGTAAAATTGGACTGTGTGTGTGTGTATATATATATATATATATATATATATATATATATATATATATATATGCTGTATTAGGCTACAATGTGTGATTTTGTAAAATTTTGGGATGGTGGTGTGCCGCAGGATTTTTTAATGTAAAAAAGTGTGCTACGGCAAAAAAAAGGTTGAAAATCACTGCTCTAAGGTATGAAGGCTCTAACTGCTCAATTAACGGTCGGTCCCTCAGAAGTTAGTAAAAAAGAGGGAATGATAAAAATACATACTGGGCTCTTACAAATATATAATCAATATATATAATAAATAAAAAATGGGAAACTCATTACTCATATCCTCTAATGAGAGCCGGTCCCCACATACCATAAAACCTGGGTCCTTATTGGAATGCCCGGTCATGGAAGCGGCAAATCCCTGATCATATAACTGCTCAGCCGCAATATATCTTAGTGATCAGATATATATATATATATATATTACAGGATATACCCCATCTGAAGGTAACAGGTCCCACAAGGTCCCTGATTGTCACAGTCCTTCTTGCAAGATATTCCTGATTTCCAAGAAATATGAATATGAAATGACTTATCCTCCAGGGTCTTCCGCTGTTGAACAGTCACAGCACATTCAGATCTGTCAGCCTCATCCGATAACCGACAGGGACCTGTGCATCCAGCTGTAGGGCAGGAACAGCTTCTTAGGTGTGATAGATACTCCACTCTCTATCGGGGACCTAAAGAAAAAGGAAGAACAAAGTAACCAACCCTGGCGTTCTATAAGGGGTAGCAATAATGTTAGAAATAAAGCAAAGACAACCTCTCCGCTAATAGCCACCACTACGCTTACTAAAGAGATTGACATGGACACAGCATAACCCCAATCCTTGCTTGCAGGGAAAAGTACCCATAAAAGGATTAAATATCTTCAGACACCATCTTCGCACATCCCCTCGTCACAGAGGCAAAGAGAATGATGAATATGGGTAAGGGAAGTGACACTTAACAGCTCTGCTGGGGTGCTCTTTGCCTCCTCTTGCTGGCCAGGAGTTGAATATCCCACTAGTAATTGGAATGAAGTCATGGACTCTTCATGCCATTGGAAAGAAAAAGTATAGTTTTGTTTATTTTTTAATAACATTGCGCTGATTTTCAGACTCCTAAGCAAGCCCCAAAGTTTTAGGAGAATACCGACGTATACGTACTCCAGCTTGCTCCTGTTTATGTGAAGAGTCTTTTCATATGCAGAGGAAGGGGGAGGAGGGGAGTGTCTGTTTTTTTACTATTGAAGCACTTGCAGTGGGTGTTCTAGCTAATCTTTTTAACAGAGCTAAACTGGGACAATTCGAAGTCCGTATTTAAACCGTTTGGGATCAGTGTATTTAAATAATATATCCACTGTATTTCTTCTTGTCCTAGTTTATCTTTATAATTCCTTATTCTGTGAACATTCCAACAAATAAATTGCATCCTTAGATTGACATTTGATCAAATCTTCTATTTGATATTGTTTCAAACTAGCAACTGGGTTGATCTGAAATTATGTATCATTTTTCCTTGATGTGCAAAGTTATTACAAGCTCTCTAACACATGAGTAATGCATATCCAAACAATCCTGGGATATATTTTGTTATTACAGGACTTCACTATTTATTTTTCTTTCCTTTGAGGTAATCCAAAGTGGAAATTTAAAACTCTCCTCATATTTGGGGCTATATCCTTTAAATAATGTTGGATATATTTATATAGGATTAAGCACAGTGTTTAGCACATTCATGTTGGACTTTATTACTATTTATATTTTTTGTGAGTTTTCACTGAATTGATATTGTTGTATTTTCCTATAGTTTACCTATACCTCTGCTTTCAGCAATACATTTGGATAAACCTGCCACACAGGGCCGGTGCTACAAAAGAGGCAGACTTGGCAACTGCCTTAGAGAGACACTGAAGGGGGGAGCACAGTTTTGCATTTTTATATTTCTGCTGCCTAACTTGTGCTTAATAATAGGGGTCATATGTGGTGCCATAATGGCAAGAATGGGACAGGACTCCTCTGAAACATAGAGAGGCAAAGAGTGCAGATGTCACTGCACAGCCCTTATACTCTCTGCAAAAGTTTAGCAGCCTTCAAAAAGTTGGAAGAGCTGGTGACACCTGCAAGACATCAGTGCACTTTTTTCTCCTACACAATGTCTGATATATATCTGTCTTTCTATCTAGCGCGATAATTGCGCAGTACCACATGTCTTATCTACATGCATACATATAAAGGGCCAGATTACGAGTGGAGCGCAAAATTGCGCTTACGTGAGCGCGATATTTGCACTCCACTCAGTAATACCAATTACAAGTGCGGTGCTCACGAGAGCGTGATTCCATAGGATTCAATGGGAGCCTCGTTCTGATGCCAATAGACATGGCAAACCACCTAACGCAGAGCAGGGGGCAAATCGTGCAGCGTTGGGCAGAAATAAATATATATGTTTATAAATATATACATATATATTTATGTGTTTATATGTGAATATACACATATTAACACAAAAATATAAGCATATACATATATATTTATAGTGAAAACACAGTCCCCAATTGACCTCCATTTAAAGCACTTTCAGTGCCATTTTTTTTTTTCTAACACCCCACATCCCCTCACTTTAACCCCTTTTTTTAAATAAAGATGCTGATATGTTTATTCTGAGTGTATACTTTGGTACGTCATGTTATGTAGAAATTAAATAGTATAGCTATTGTAGTTATAATAAATCAGATTAACAGTCAAGAATTTGATGTGATAACGGAAATCTATTTTCTCTGTCATTATAGTTATCTTTAGCTGCTTAACATATCACTAGAACATTTTGTTAAAGGGACAGTCTAGTTAAAATTAAACTTTCATGATTCAGATAGGGCATGCAATTTAAAAAAACTATCCAATTTACTTTTGTCACCAAGTTTGCTTTGTTCTTTTGGTATTCTTTGTTGAAAGCTAAACCTAGGAAGGCTCATATGCTAATTTCTAAGCCTTTGAAGGCCATCACTTGTTTTACAGGTTTCCACAGCTAGACAGTCCTCGTTCATGTGTGCCATATAGATAAACATTGTGTTCACTCCCGTGGAATTATTTATGAGTCAGGACTGATTGGCTAGTCTGTTAAAAGAACTGAAATAACTGCAGAGGCTTAGATACAAAGTAATCACAGAGGTAAAAAGTATATTAATATAACTGTGTTGGTTATGCAAAACTGGGTAATGGGCGAATAAAGGGATTATCTATCTTTTTAAACAATAACAATTCTGGAGTAGACTTTCCCTTTAAGAAGCAGTAATGGCAGGATATATACTTTCTTCAGTGGGGGAGAGGGGTGGCACAATGTGCCAAAAAACATAATTTATGCTTACCTGATAAATTCCTTTCTTCTGTTGTGTGATCAGTCCACGGGTCATCATTACTTCTGGGATATTATCTGCTCCCCTACAGGAAGTGCAAGAGGATTCACCCAGCAGAGTTGCTATATAGCTCCTCCCCTCTACGTCACCTCCAGTCATTCGACCAAAGACCAACGAGAAAGGAGAAACCAAGGGTGTAGTGGTGACTGAATTATAATTTAAAAAATATGTACCTGCCTTAAAAAAACAGGGCGGGCCGTGGACTGATCACACAACAGAAGAAAGGAATTTATCAGGTAAGCATAAATTATGTTTTCTTCTGTTATGTGTGATCAGTCCACGGGTCATCATTACTTCTGGGATACCAATACCAAAGCAAAAGTACACGGATGACGGGAGGGATAGGCAGGCTCATTATACAGAAGGAACCACTGCCTGAAGAACCTTTCTCCCAAAAATAGCCTCCGAAGAAGCAAAAGTGTCAAATTTGTAAAATTTGGAAAAAGTATGAAGCGAAGACCAAGTTGCAGCCTTGCAAATCTGTTCAACAGAGGCCTCATTCTTAAAGGCCCAAGTGGAAGCCACAGCTCTAGTGGAATGAGCTGTAATTCTTTCAGGAGGCTGCTGTCCAGCAGTCTCATAGGCTAAACGTATTATGCTACGAAGCCAAAAAGAGAGAGAGGTAGCAGAAGCTTTTTGACCTCTCCTCTGTCCAGAATAAACGACAAACAGGGAAGAAGTTTGGCGAAAATCTTTAGTTGCCTGCAAGTAGAACTTGAGGGCACGAACTACATCCAGATTGTGTAGAAGACGTTCCTTCTTTGAAGAAGGATTTGGACACAAGGATGGAACAACAATCTCTTGATTGATATTCCTGTTAGTGACTACCTTAGGTAAGAACCCAGGTTTAGTACGCAGAACTACCTTGTCTGAGTGAAAGATCAGATAAGGAGAATCACAATGTAGGGCTGATAACTCAGAGACTCTTCGAGCCGAGGAAATAGCCATTAAAAATAGAACTTTCCAAGATAACAATTTTATATCAATGGAATGAAGGGGTTCAAACGGAACACCCTGTAAAACGTTAAGAACTAAGTTTAAACTCCATGGCGGAGCAACAGTTTTAAACACAGGCTTGATCCTAGCTAAAGCCTGACAAAAGGCCTGGATGTCTGAATTTTCTGACAGACGCCTGTGTAACAAGATGGACAGAGCTGAGATCTGTCCCTTTAATGAGCTAGCCGATAAACCCTTTTCTAAACCTTCTTGTAGAAAAGACAATATCCTAGGAATCCTAACCTTACTCCAGGAGTAATCTTTGGATTCACACCAGTATAGGTATTTACGCCATATTTTATGGTAAATCTTTCTGGTAACAGGCTTACTAGCCTGTATCAGGGTATCAATAACCGACTCAGAAAAACCACGTTTTGATAAAATCAAGCGTTCAATTTCCAAGCAGTCAGCTTCAGAGAAGTTAGACTTTGATGTTTGAATGGACCCTGAATCAGAAGGTCCTGTCTTAGAGGTAGAGACCAAGGCGGACAGGATGACATGTCCACTAGATCTGCATACCAAGTCCTGCGCGGCCATGCAGGCGCTATTAGAATCACTGATGCTCTCTCCTGTTTGATTTTGGCAATCAATCGAGGAAGCAGTGGGAAGGGTGGAAACACATAAGCCATCCTGAAGTTCCAAGGTGCTGTCAAAGCATCTATCAGAACCGCTCCCGGATCCCTGGATCTGGATCCGTAGCGAGGAAGTTTGGCGTTCTGGCGAGACGCCATGAGATCTATCTCTGGTTTGCCCCAACGTTGAAGTATTTGGGCAAAGACCTCCGGATGAAGTTCCCACTCCCCCGGATGAAGAGTCTGGCGACTCAAGAAATCCGCCTCCCAGTTCTCCACTCCCGGGATGTGGATTGCTGACAGGTGGCAAGAGTGAGACTCTGCCCAGCGAATTATCTTTGATACTTCTATCATTGCTAGGGAGCTTCTTGTCCCTCCTTGATGGTTGATGTAAGCTACAGTCGTGATGTTGTCCGACTGAAACCTGATGAACCCCCGAGTCTTTAACTGGGGCCAAGCTAGAAGGGCATTGAGAACTGCTCTCAATTCCAGAATGTTTATTGGCAGGAGACTTTCCTCCTGACTCCATTGTCCCTGAGCCTTCAGAGAATTCCAGACAGCGCCCCAACCTAGAAGGCTGGCGTCTGTTGTTACAATTGTCCAGTCCGGCCTGCTGAACGGCATCCCCCTGGACAGATGTGGCCGAGAAAGCCACCATAGAAGAGAGTTTCTGGTCTCTTGATCCAGATTCAGAGTGGGGGACAAATCTGAGTAATCCCCATTCCACTGACTCAGCATGCACAATTGCAGCGGTCTGAGATGTAGGCGTGCAAAGGGAACTATGTCCATTGCTGCTACCATTAAGCCGATCACCTCCATGCATTGAGCTACTGACGGGAGTTGAATGGAATGAAGGACACGGCATGCATTTAGAAGCTTTGTTAATCTGTCTTCTGTCAGATAAATCTTCATTTCTACAGAATCTATAAGAGTCCCCAAGAATGGAACTCTCGTGAGAGGAAAGAGAGAACTCTTCTTTTCGTTCACTTTCCATCCATGCGACCTTAGAAATGCCAGAACTAACTCTGTATGAGACTTGGCAGTTTGAAAGCTTGAAGCTTGTATCAGAATGTCGTCTAGGTACGGAGCTACCGAAATTCCTCGCGGTCTTAGTACCGCCAGAAGGGCACCCAGAACCTTTGTAAAGATTCTTGGAGCCGTAGCCAATCCGAATGGAAGGGCTACAAACTGGTAATGCCTGTTTAAGAAGGCAAACCTTAGATACCGGTAATGATCCTTGTGAATCGGTATGTGAAGGTAAGCATCCTTTAAATCCACTGTGGTCATGTACTGACCCTCTTGGATCATGGGTAAGATTGTCCGAATAGTTTCCATCTTGAACGATGGAACTCTTAGGAATTTGTTTAGGATCTTTAAATCCAAGATTGGCCTGAAAGTTCCCTCTTTTTTGGGAACCACAAACAGGTTTGAGTAAAACCCTTGTCCTTGTTCCGACCGCGGAACCGGATGGATCACTCCCATTAATAATAGATCTTGTACACAGCGTAGAAACGCGTCCTTCTTTATTTGGTTTGTTGACAACCTTGACAGATGAAATCTCCCTCTTGGGGGAGAGAATTTGAAGTCTAGAAGGTATCCCTGAGATATGATCTCTAGCGCCCAGGGATCCTGGACATCTCTTGCCCAAGCCTGGGCGAAGAGAGAGAGTCTGCCCCCCACTAGATCCGGTCCCGGATCGGGGGCCCTCGGTTCATGCTGTCTTTGGGGCAGCAGCAGGTTTACTGGTCTGCTTGCCCTTGTTCCAGGACTGGTTAGGCTTCCAGCCTTGTCTGTAACGAGCAACAGCTCCTCCCTGTTTTGGTGCAGTGGAAGTTGGCGCTGCTCCTGCTTTGAAATTCCGAAAGGGACGAAAATTAGACTGTCTAGCCTTAGCTTTGGCTTTGTCTTGAGGTAGAGCGTGGCCCTTACCTCCTGTAATGTCAGCAATAATTTCTTTCAAACCGGGCCCAAATAAAGTTTGCCCCTTGAAAGGTATATTAAGTAATTTGGACTTAGAAGTTACATCAGCCGACCAGGATTTTAGCCACAGCGCCCTGCGTGCCTGAATGGCGAATCCTGAATTCTTAGCCGTAAGTTTGGTTAAATGTACTACGGCCTCCGAAATGAATGAATTAGCTAGTTTAAGGACTCTAAGCCTGTCCGTAATGTCGTCCAGCGTAGCTGAACTAAGGTTCTCTTCCAGAGACTCAATCCAAAATGCTGCCGCAGCCGTGATCGGCGCGATGCATGCAAGGGGTTGTAATATAAAACCTTGTTGAACAAACATTTTCTTAAGGTAACCCTCTAATTTTTTATCCATAGGATCTGAAAAGGCACAGCTATCCTCCACCGGGATAGTGGTACGCTTAGCTAAAGTAGAAACTGCTCCCTCCACCTTAGGGACCGTTTGCCATAAGTCCCGTGTGGTGGCGTCTATTGGAAACATCTTTCTAAATATTGGAGGGGGTGAGAACGGCACACCGGGTCTATCCCACTCCTTAGTAACAATTTCAGTTAATCTCTTAGGTATAGGAAAAACGTCAGTACTCGCCGGTACCGCAAAGTATTTATCCAACCTACACATTTTCTCTGGTATTGCAACAGCGTTACAATCGTTGAGAGCTGCTAAGACCTCCCCTAGTAATACACGGAGGTTTTCCAATTTAAATTTAAAATTTGAAATATCTGAATCCAATCTGTTTGGATCAGAACCGTCACCCACAGAATGAAGCTCTCCGTCCTCATGCTCTGCCAGCTGTGACGCAGTATCAGACATGGCCCTAGAATTATCAGCGCACTCTGTTCTCACCCCAGAGTGATCACGCTTGCCTCTTAGTTCTGGTAATTTAGCCAAAACTTCGGTCATAACAGTAGCCATATCTTGTAATGTTATCTGTAATGGCTGCCCAGATGTACTAGGCGCCATAATATCACGCACCTCCCGGGCGGGAGATGCAGGTACTGACACGTGAGGCGAGTTAGTCGGCATAACTCTCCCCTCGCTATTTGGTGAAATTTGTTCAATTTGTACAGATTGGCTTTTATTTAAGGTAGCATCAATACAGTTAGTACATAAATTTCTATTGGGCTCCACCTTGGCATTGGAACAAATGACACAGGTGTCTTCCTCTGAATCAGACATGTTTAACACACTGGCAATAAACATGCAACTCGGTTACAATTTTATTTAATAAAAACGTACTGTGCCTCAAGAAGCACTAAACGATTAAATGACAGTTGAAATAATGAACTGAAAAACAGTTATAGCATCACTCTTAACAAACAACACAACTTTTTAGCAAAGGTTTGTTCCCATTAGTAAAATAACACTAATTAAATTTTAAACATAAAAATTACAGAGCAACGTTTTAAATCACAGTCACTATATAAGTCTCACAGCTCTGCTGAGAGAATCTACTTCCCTTCAAAGAAGTTTGAAGACCCCTGAGTTCTGTTAGAGATGAACCGGATCATGCAGAAAAACTGACTGGAAATTTTTGATGCGTAGCAAAGAGCGCCAAAAACGGCCCCTCCCTCTCACACACAGCAGTGAGAGAGAAACGAAACTGTCATAATTAACACAAGCAAACTGCCAAGTGGAAAATAATGCCCAAATACTTATTCACTCAGTACCTCATTAATGCAAACGATTCTACATTCCAGCAAAAACGTTTAACATGAAAAATACCTAATAAAAGGTTTAATGTACTTTTACAGAGTAATTCCGGTGAAATACCATCCCCAGAATACTAAAGTGTAGAGTATACATACATGTTCATTATAACGGTATGGCAGGATTTTTTCATCAATTCCATTCAGAAAATAAAAACTGCTACATACCTCAATGCAGATTCAACTGCCCGCTGTCCCCTGATCTGAAGTTTTTACCTCCCTCAGATGGCCGAGAAACAGCAATATGATCTTAACTACTCCGGTTAAAATCATAAGAAAAACTCTGGTAGATTCTTCTTCAAACTCTGCCAGAGGGGTAATAACACGCTCCGGTGCTATTGTAAAATAACAAACTTTTGATTGAAGTTCTAAAAACTAAGAATAATCACCATAGTCCTCTCACACCTCCTATCTAGTCTTTGGGTGCAAGAGAATGACTGGAGGTGACGTAGAGGGGAGGAGCTATATAGCAACTCTGCTGGGTGAATCCTCTTGCACTTCCTGTAGGGGAGCAGATAATATCCCAGAAGTAATGATGACCCGTGGACTGATCACACATAACAGAAGAAATAATAGCACCGGCCCTGATACTGCCCATGCAGTTGCTGTTACGTATATTTATTTCTGTATTTGCGAATTAGCTGTTATTTTATGTCTGGAGATTTTCCACTTTGGCACTTTCAGACTCAGATCAACTTTGCACTCTGATTACAGCTGTCAATATACCACTCCGGGGGTCATTAGTTTGACATAGCTGGATTCCTTGATTTTACCCAAATAACCTTTAGATGGGTCTATTTAAGGACACGTCCTTAACACAACAACATGACTATGATACAGCTGCAAAATGGAGTTTCTATGACAAATATTTAATTGCAAATAATTTAAATCGCAGCTTCAATTTTTGTGACTCTTCTGGAACCCTGCCTATAATCTGCCAGTGACTTTCTGTAGAATTTTAAAAGTGACTATATAACGACCGTCCTCTTCTATAACCCAGTATATTTTACTATTTGAGGTAAAAATAAATATTAAAAAAAAAAAAAAAAAACTGCTATTATTTTCTTGAAAGCAGCTTATGTTTTTAAAATAGCACAATGCACGTGTTGCCTCTTGATTCTCTACAAATAGTCTACTTTGTGTTGCCTCTCCAGTTTTTGTAATTAACCCGATAGTCTATTCACAAAACGATACCTGTGATAAGGTCTTCTATCTTCTGTCGTGCCAGCAGCTCCTTTCCTCTTCTTAGCAGTAGGTCAATGTGCAGTATGAGTGCTTTCCCAAGGTCTGGAGAGGACTCAAACTGTTTACAGACCAGCTTGATAAATTCAAATCCTACATGATCCCTAATATGATCAGAAAATACACATTGTTACAAATCTTGTTTTATATTAAAAAATCTGATTTATAGGAAGTCAAACACATTATAAAAGTATTTGCAAGTTCTATGTTAAGAGCTATCCACTGAACATTCTAAAAAATGGCTGGTAAAAAACATTATACATTTGCCATTCAGCGATATAAAGTTTTTTTAACATTATAATATTTTCTTTAATTATAATGCAAACTCCACCTGCCAAATGATATCAGTTTAACCTCATATTTGTGTATGTATGTATATGTATATATATATATATATATATATATATATATATATATATATATATATATATATATATATATATAAATGTCCAGCAAAGTGCACTCCAGATCTTGCATATATACGCCTTGGGTGCTAGAGCCAAAATATTAATACATCAAAAACAAGCAGCACTCCAAAGGTCTTATATCCATATGTCACCTTTATTTACGTGAACGTTTTCGGGCTACAAAGAACCCGTCCTCAGACTTACAAGGCTATGTAAACTTACCACCACGCTGTGTTATATCCACCACCAAACAAACAATGAACTACGCTCTCCACGTTAGATGCACCTCCCCTGCGAGTGACGTCATCCGCCGTGGCAACGTAACAGGGACTGAAATAAAATGAATACATTCAGACAACAAATGCGCAAATAAACATAGGCAATACACATCCTATTCTAATATCGGGCAATAAAAAATGGGCAATATAAAAAAGGGCAATATAAAAAATAGACAAAATATTGAAATATAACCTGTAATAATGTTGTGCAGTTCCTAGTGCCGTACCACACATGTCCCGGCGGTTACCATAGCAACCTATATCAACAATGTAGCACATTCAATGCGGCATATGTGGAGGGCAACATGAGAACTACAAACATAAAGGTATAACATACTGCAACAAAAACCTAACTGAAATAGACATCTATATATGCAAGAACAGTAATAAATACCTCAACATACTAACAAAGGCCAATTATAATAAACTGCCCTGTAATTACAATATAGGACTAAAGCATAAGGGTAAGACAATTTTGTCAAAACTACCATAGGTTGCTAAATAAACTCTATTAATTAGCTATATGCCATACCAAAAATAAAAATAAAAATAAAATAAAATAATAATTAGAATGATTCTGGACTCTCAACAGAGACATTCATTTTTAGCAGAGACTTATAAGAACACATGCCAGTCCAACTGAGTATTCAGTCCATAGGGGACCAGAGTATTCAACTCAAATGTCCATTTGGCTTCCCTTTGTAGCAGCATACGGTTCCTATATATAGGTTGCTATGGTAACCGCCGGGACATGTGTGGTACGGCACTAGGAACTGCACAACATTATTACAGGTTATATTTCAATATTTTGTCTATTTTTTCTATTGCCCTTTTTTCTATTGCCCATTTTTTATTGCCCGATATTAGAATAGGATGTGTATTGCCTATGTTTATTTGCGCATTTGTTGTCTGAATGTATTCATTTTATTTCAGTCCCTGTTACGTTGCCACGGCGGATGACGTCACTCGCAGGGGAGGCGCATCTAACGTGGAGAGCGTAGTTCATTGTTTGTTTGGTGGTGGATATAACACAGCGTGGTGGTAAGTTTACATAGCCTTGTAAGTCTGAGGACGGGTTCTTTGTAGCCCGAAAACGTTCACGTAAATAAAGGTGACATATGGATATAAGACCTTTGGAGTGCTGCTTGTTTTTGATGTATATATATATATATATATATATATATATATATATATATATATATATATATATATATATATATATATATAAATAAAACCACAATTAAAATTATGGGGAGGTGAAAAGTGAGTTTAAAATCCTCCACTAAATACAAAATATAGAGAAAATAACTCATTGTGTAAATCATTTACAAATCTAAACAAGTCAGAAGACTTGCTTTAAACCCAGAAACTCTCTAACTACACTGTTTCCAATGCAGCAAAGGAATCTGGGTAAGATATGCAAATGAGGTTCACAATGACTCACCTTTTTACTTTTAGCCTGCTTTTTAAAGACAGACTTCCCTTTATGCCATAGCACTGCTGCATTACACAGCTTTTATGCTTAGCTAGGGTTAGTACAGTGATTCTAACCAATCCCAGGACAGCTGTTTCGTGGTTTTGCCACTCATCAGCTGCGAGTAGGTTGAATCACTGCTTGGTAAAGTTCATTTCTGGGGGAAATTCAACAACAATTAAAATTATAGGGAGGGGAAAAGTGAGTTTAAAATCCTCCACTAAATACAAAATATAGAGAAAATAACTCATTGTGTAAATCATTTACAAATCTAAACAAGTAAGAAGACTTGCTTTAAACCCAGAAACTCTCTGACTACACTGTTTCCAATGCAGCAAAGGAATCTGGGTAAGATATGCAAATGAGGTTCACAATCACTGTACTAACCCTAGCTAAGCATAAAAGCTGTGTAATGCAGCAGTGCTATGGCATAAAGGGAAGTCTGTCTTTAAAAAGCAGACTAAAAGTAAAAAGGTGAGTCATTGTGAACCTCATTTGCATATCTTACCCAGATTAGATAATATCCTGGGAATCCTGACTTTACTCCATGAGTAACCCCTGGATTCACACCAATGAAGATATTTACCCCATATCTTATGATAAATTTTCCTGGTGACAGGGTTTCGAGCTTGAATTAAGGTATCAATGACTGACTCGGAGAAACCACGTTTTGATAAAATTAAATGTTCAATCTCCAAGCAGTCAGCTGCAGAGAAATTAGATTTGGATGGTTGAAAGGACCCTGAAGTAGAAGGTCCTGCCTCAGAGGCAGAGTCCATGGTGGAAAGGATGACATGTTCACCAGATCTGCATACCAAGTCCTGCGTGGCCACGCTGGTGCTATCAAAATCACTGATGCTATCTCCTGCTTGACCTTGGCAATCAGACGAGGGAGCAGAGGAAACGGTGGAAACACATAAGCCAGGTTGAAGGACCAAGGCGCTGCTACAGCATCTATCAGCGCTGCCTTGGGATCCCTGGACCTGAATCCGTAACAAGGAAGCTTGGCGTTCTGGCGAGACGCCATGAGATCCAGCTCTGGTTTGCCCCAACGTTGAATCAACTGTGCAAACACCTCTGGACTGAGCTCCCACTCCCCCGGATGAAAAGTCTGTCGACTTAGAAAATCCGCCTCCCAGTTCTCTACTCCTGGGATATGGATAGCTGATAGGTGGCAAGAGTGAATCTCTGCCCAATGAATTATCTTTGAAACCTCCAACATCGCTAGGGAACTCCTTGTTCCCCCTTTATGGTTGATGTAAGCTACAGTCGTGATGTTGTCCGACTGAAATCTGATGAACCTCACTGCCGCTAGCTGAGGCCAAGCCTGAAGAGCATTGAATATCGCTCGTAGTTCCAGAATGTTTATCGGAAGGAGAGCATTCCTCCTGAGTCCATGAGCCCTGAGCCCTCAGAGAGTTCCAGACTGCCCCCCAGCCCAGAAGGCTGGCATCTGTTGTTACTATTGTCCAATCTGGCCTGCGGAAGGTCATACCTTTGGACAGTGGACTCGAGATAGCCACCAGAGAAGAGAGATCCAGATTTAGTAGAGGGGACAAATCTGTGTAATCCCCATTCCACTGACTGAGCATGCAGAGTTGCAGCGGTCTGAGATGTAGGCGGGCAAACGGCAGTATGTCCATTGCCGCTACCATTAAGCCGATTACTTCCATACACTGAGCCACCGAAGGGCGAGAAGTAGAATAAAGAACACGGCAGGAATTTAGAAGTTTTGACAACCTGGCCTCTGTCAGGTAAATCCTCATTTCTACAGAATCTATCAAGAGTTCCCAGGAAGGAAACTCTTGTGAGGGGGATAGAGAACTCTTCTTTTCGTTCACTTTCCACACATGAGACCTCAGGAATGCCAGAACAATGTCCGTATGGGATTTGGCAATTTAGAAATTTGACGCCTGTATCAGAATGTCGTCTAAGTAAGGGGCTACTGCTATGCCCCGCGGCCTTAGGACCTCCAGAAGTGACCCCAGAACCTTCGTAAAGATTCTTGGTGCCGTAGCTAACCCAAAGGGAAGAGCCACAAACTGGTAATGCCTGTCTAGGAAGGCGAACCTGAGAAACCGATGATGATCTTTGTGTATCGGAATGTGAAGATAAGCATCCTTTAAGTCCACGGTAGTCATGTATTGACCCTCCTGGATCATAGGTAGGATGGTTCGAATAGTCTCCATCTTGAAAGATGGGACCCTGAGAAATTTGTTTAGGATCTTGAGATCTAAGATTGGTCTGAAGGTTTCCTCTTTCTTGGGAACCACAAATAGATTTGAATAGAAGCCTTGCCCCTGTTCCTCCTTTGGAACTGGGTGGATCACTCCCATAACTAGGAGGTCTTGAACACAATGTAAGAATGCCTCTCTCTTTATCTGGTCTGCAGATAATTGTGAAAGGTGAAATCTTCCTTTTGGGGAAGAAGCTTTGAAGTCCAGAAGATATCCCTGGGACACAATTTCCAACACCCAGGGATCCTGGACGTCTCTTGCCCAAGCCTGGGCGAAGAGAGAAAGTCTGCCCCCTACTAGATCCGTTACCGGATCGGGGGCCAATCTTTCATGCTGTCTTAGAGGCAGCAGCAGGCTTCTTGGCCTGTTTACCTTTGTTCCAAGCCTGGTTAGGTCTCAAGACCGGCTTGGACTGGGCAAAATTTCCCTCTTGTTTTGTATTAGAGGAAGATGATGCCGCGCTCGTCTTAAAGTTTCGAAAGGCATGAAAATTAGTTTGTTTGGTCCTTAATTTGTTAGACCTATCCTGAGAAAGGGCATGACCTTTTCCTCCAGTAATATAAAAAATGATCTCCTTCAGTCCAGGCCCAAATAGGGTCTGCCCCTTGAAGGGAATATTGAGAAGCTTAGACTTTGAAGTAACGTCAGCTGACCAGGATTTAAGCCATAGCGCCCTACGCGCCTGTATAGCAAAACCTGAGTTCTTAGCCGTTAGTTTAGTTTAATGAACAACGGCGTCAGAAACAAATGAATTGGCTAGTTTAAGCGCTTTAAGCTTGTCAAGTATATCATCCAATGGAGTTTCTACCTGTAAGGCCTCTTCCAGAGACTCAAACCAGAAGGCCGCAGCAGCAGTGACTGGGGCAATGCATGCAAGAGGCTGGAGAATAAAACCTTGTTGAATAAACATTTTCTTAAGGTAAACCTCTAACTTTTTATCCATTGGATCTAGGAAAGCACAACTGTCCTCGACGGGGATAGTTATACGCTTAGCTAGGGTAGAAACTGCTCCCTCCACCTTAGGGACCGTTTGCCATAAGTCCCGTGTAGCGCCATCTATTGGAAACATTTTCTTAAAAATAGGAGGGGGAGAGAACGGTACACCTGGTCTATCCCATTCCTTAGTAATAATTTCTGAAAACCTTTTAGGTATTGGAAAAACATCAGTGTAAACAGGCACTGCATAGTATTTATCCAATCTACACAATTTCTCTGGCACTATAATGGTGTCACAGTCATCCAGAGTATCAAAAACCTCCCTGAGCAACATGCGGAGGTATTCAAGCTTAAATTTAAATGTTGACATATCAGAATCAGGTTGAAGCATCTTCCCTGAGTCAGAAAAATCACCCACAGAAAGAAGCTCTCCTGCCTCAGCTTCTGCATATTGTGAGGGGATATCAGACATAGCTACTAAAGCGTCAGAGTGCTCTGTATTTTTTCTAGCCCCAGAGCTGTCTCGCTTTCCTTGTAACCCTGGTAGTTTGGACAATACCGCTGTAAGAGTAAGATCCATAACTGCCGCCATGTCTTGTAAAGTAAACGCCATGGGCGCGCTAGATGTACTTGGCGCCTCTTGAGCGGGAGTCCCTTGAGCGGGAGTCAAAGGTTCTGACACGTGGGGCGAGTTAGTCGGCATAACTTCCCCCTTGTCAGTTTCCTCTGGTGATAAATCTTTTAAAGACAGAATATGATCTTTATAACTTAAAGTAAAATCAGTACATTTGGTACACATTCTAAGAGGGGGTTCCACAATGGCTTCTAAACATAATGAACAAGGAGTTTCCTCTATGTCAGACATGTTTAAACAGACTAGCAATGAGACCAGCAAGCTTGGAAAACACTTTGATAAATGTAAACAAGCAAAAAATAAAAACGGTACTGTGCCTTTAAGAGAAACAAATTTTGTCAGAAATTGAAAAACAGTGATAAAAAGCAGTAAATCTTACGAAATTTTTACAGTGTGTATAATAGACTAACAGAGCATTGCACCCACTTGCAAATGGATGATTAACCCCTTAGTTTCAAAACCGGATCAGCTCTGCTGTGGCCCTACCTGCCCATATAACGACTTTGAAAGGCACAAAAACCCTTAAGAGAGGTCCTAAGTGTTCAGGGGACTCCTTCAGGGAAACTGGATGTCTCAAGCTGCAAAATCTAATGCACATTTAGGCGGGAAAATAGGCCCCTCCCAACCTGTATTCACAGTGAGAGGGCCATAAAAAACTATCCCTAGGCAAAATCTAGCCAGCCATGTGGAAAAAACTGGGCCCCAATAAAGTTTTATCACCAATATATATAAAAAAACGTTTAAACACTTCCAGCAAACGTTTTATTTTTCAGTAATGTGAGAAAGTAATAAGAATATTACCTATTACAGCAAGCATGATACTAGTCGTTATTAAATCACTGTAATCAGGCTTACCTTAAATAAATCCGGTATTAACAGCATTTTCTAGCATATTCATTTCTCTAGAAAAATTTAAACTGCACATACCTCATAGCAGGAGACGCTGCACGCCATTCCCCCAGCTGAAGCTACCTCTCTCTTCAGTTTATGTGTGAGAACAGCAATGGATCTTAGTTACAACCTGCTAAGATCATCAAAGACCACATGCAGACTCTTCTTCTACTTTCTGCCTGAGGCTAAAATAGTACAACTCCGGTACCATTTGAAAATAACAAACTTTTGATTGAAGATAAACTAAATAAAAACACCACATCTCTCTAGCTACTTCCTTTCTTGTTGAGAGCTGCAAGAGAATGACTGGGAGTGGCAGTTAGAGGAGGAGCTATATAGACAGCTCTGCTGTGGGTGATCCTCTTGCAGCTTCCTGTTGGGAAGGAGAATATCCAACAAGTAATGGATGATCCGTGGACTGGATACACCTTACAAGAGAAAAGGAAGGTAATTTTATTGAAAAGTTTAACATAATAAGTTAAACTATTCTTCCATAAAAGATATGTGCACAAGTTAGATTATTTAAAAAATGTTTATGCTAGTTCTAGTGCTGATCAAATAAAAAGAGATTGTTACCCCACACCTTATAGAAGAACAGTTAACAAGGACAATATTTATAAGCCTATTACAAGAAGTACTATATACAATAAAAAAAGCGTTCTAAATAAAGCATTTGACATTGACAGATCTTTTTAATTTTTATTTTAAAAAGTTAAACACCCCCTCAACATTTTTCTCCCAATCGCATGTCAATCTTAAAACCAGATAAAGAATCCTATAGGCCCATTTCTTTTCTTAAAGGGACACTAAACCCAATTTTTTTCTTTCATGACTCAGATAGAGAATGCAATTTTAACGAACGCCGTACCACTCCAGGCCCTTAGCCGGTCACTGACTCAACCGGAAGTGTGTGGGAAGAAAGTAGCAGTGGAGCACTGGGGGTGCACGCCGCTGTCAGCAGACGGTTCCGCTGCTTGTAATGCAATGCAAAAAAACGAAGGGTTGCGGCAGCATCAAGCAGAGTAACAAAAGTAAGTTAAAAATAAAATACTTTATTTCCAGGGGCCCATATATTAATCTGTACCAGAAGAGAGTCCAGAAGGATTTGTTAGATTTAGAGATGCAGATAAAAACAAAGGGCATTGTTGGGAAACCTAACCTTACAAAAGCAGAATTTAATGCGTTACATAAATTACAACAAAATGATAGTATTGTGATAAGAACATCAGACAAAGGTGGTAACGTAGTGGTCCTAGATAAGGACTACTACCTGAATGAGGCTTACAGACAATTGTCAGATACTAAAACATACAGAAAGCTGGATAGGAATCCATCACAGATATTCAGGGCTAAACTGTACACAATAATTGAACAAGGAGTAGCTATCAATGTCTTCACTGAAGAACATGTCAAAAACATGATACCGGATCATCCATTAGTGCCTATATTCCATCATGTGCCTAAAACACATAAAAACATGACCTCTCCCCCAGGAAGACCAATCATTTCAGGCATTGGCTCTATGTTTTACACAGAGCCACACGCTACTCTTTAGAATTCAAACTTTTTTTTGTGAAATGATTGAATTCTTATTAAAACATAATTTTTTTATGTTTAATAATGAATATTATGTGCAGGTTTGTGGTACAGCGATGGGGGCAAAATTTGCCCCCTCGTTCGCCAACCTGTATGTAGCGTGGTGGGAGGATCCATATCTTTACCCTTTGTCTAATCCATTTGCAAAGCATATTATTAAATATATGCGGTTCATAGATGATCTCATATTTATAGTAGAGGATAAACTTGAATTAAACACCTTTTTAGAGTATGTTAACACCAACGATTTAAATTTGAGATTCACAGGTGAACTACAACAATACAAAATATGTTTTTTCGATTTAGAACTCACAAGTGACCCAGAAAAAGGTACAATATTAACAGATACATATCACAAACCAACGGCTGGAAACACCGTACTCCATGCCAAATCATGTCATCCTCCACACTTAATCTGATCAATCCCCAAAACTCAGTATATTAGAATGAGGAGAAATACTAACTCCAATGAGAAATTTAATTCACAGTGTACTGATCTCACAAATAGATTAAAGTAGAGAGGATATTCAATGAAGATTCTCAATGAATCTCTTGAGCAGATAAAATGTAAGACTCAAAGTGAAGTTATTACTACTAAAAAGAGATCAGATCAAGATTTCAGCAAGGATAAAATTGTTTTTACTACCGAGTATTCCAAACAATTCAATGACATCACAGCTATTCTTAGGAAACATCTACACATATTAAAAGAAGATGA
This sequence comes from Bombina bombina, assembly GCF_027579735.1. Lineage (NCBI taxonomy): Eukaryota > Metazoa > Chordata > Amphibia > Anura > Bombinatoridae > Bombina > Bombina bombina. The sequence goes on from NC_069499.1 coordinate 637,838,765, forward strand.
ATCTTTGGGTAACATTTTCCAAGCATGTAAATTTGTGTCCAAGAAACCCCCGACTCTGGGCACCAGACTGGTGCCCAGCATGGTAAATACAACTAAAAAACAGGGGAGCAATTGGATAAAGAAAAAGGGCACATACAAATGCGGCACTAGACCTTGCATTACATGTGAAGTCATCAATAGAAGTGACACTTTCACTAGTTCAGCAACACATGAAAGATACAATATGGAGTTCTATGCTAATTGTAGGACTGAATTTGAGGTTTATCTAATAGAGTGTTCCCTTTGCTCCCTACAATACATTGGTCAAACGACCAGGGAGCTCAGATTGCGTATTAGGGAACACATTAGGGATACCAAAAACTACAATAAAGATTCGGCGGTAGCAGTCCACTTTAATCAAACACATATGACCCATATAGCACATATTACTGTTAAAGTTATTGACAAAATTCAGTCTCCCACTAGAGGGGGCAACAAGCAAAAATTGTTGCTCAAACATGAATTATTTTGGATATATAAATTAAAAACAATAGTACCTCAAGGTTTAAATAGGGAATGGGATATGTCTTATTATGTGTAATAATTATTTACATATATTGTTTGTCTATTTTATTTGGATTAATCTATTATGCAGGAACACTAATAGGTCTTTACCTGGTTAATATATACAGATTAGAACAAATAGTACATATATGACTGACCAATAGTGCATATAGAAATTTACTTTTTATCCAGATATTTGATTAGACATTTATATTCCATTTAAATATTGCATACCTAGTTTTGTATATCACACTTAGGGTTAACACACAATGGGATATACCTATATCTATACATAAGTATGTATGAGTACATTTTCCTATTCTTTGTTTTGGTTTTTCATTCTTTTACCTTTATATCTATTATATATATCTATCACAAAATAATAAGAATACTTGTGCCGAAGGTGTGGTCTTTGAATATGTACTTACAATATTATAATGTTGAAATTGTAGGTTCATATGTGTTTATATACTATATATCATTGTACATTTCAAAAAGTAATTTTGTATACATATTTTTTTAAATGTAATATATTTTTCTTTGTTTGTGGAAAGTGCTAGGTGACGGCAAGCAGTTTTAACACTATTTTTCACAGGTGTTTCCACAGCTTTGCCATCATTGGGTACTTCCCCTTTAAATAGCAGGGGTTGTACTAACATACCTCACTCCTATGATTAAGTGCCAAGTATAGGCACGAAACATGTAAGGAGGGTTTTCACCTGCTACCCTTTGTATTTAATGCAATTTTAAGCAACTTTCTAATTTACTCCTATTATCAATTTTTCTTCATTCTCTTGCTATCTTTATTTAAAAAGCAGGAATGTGATGCATAGCCCATTTTTGGTTGAGAACCTATGCTTGTTTATTGATGGATAAATGTAATACCTCCAATAAGCAAGCGCTATCTATGGTGCTGAACCTAAAATGGGCTGGCGTCTACATTCCTGCTTTTAAAATAAAGATAGCAAGAGAACAATGAAAAATTGATAATAGGAGTAAATTAGAAAGTTGCTTAAAATGTCATGCTCTATCTGAATCATGAAAGAAAAAATTTGGGTTCAGTATCCCTTTAATGCTGATTTTAAGTTTTTGACATCAATACTAGAAAGAATAGTACAAAAGGTGATTGGAGATCTCATAAATAAAGACCAGACATGATTCATAAACAGTAGAATGTCCTGTTCAAATGTACGTAAAGAGTTAACCTCTTCAGCATCAGATAAAGGAATTACACTGCCAGAATCTGAGATTTCACCCTCAGAGGCTAGCGACGTATTCTCCTCATCAGACTTATGAGGAAAGGCACCTTAGTAGCAGTAGGTAGGCCAGAAACCTTACTATCTGAATATCTTATATACCTCTTGAATATTTCTTATAACATAGGCTGGGCAGACAATGCCGCAGATACCCAAAAGATACCTGTACAACAGTTCTGCGGGCAAATCACTCCTCCAGGAGACGGAGAGGAAAAGCAGGGCACTATACGTGTGGCCATTAAGGCTTGGGACACATGAGGAGAAACTGTGGCAATGCCTAAACAGCATCATCCTGAGAGAGAGGCTATAAAAACATATGAGTCTTCATTTTTAAAGACATTATGATTAGGGTATAACATACACTTATTCATAGAAGCAGGACTCAAGCTCCATGAAACCAACAAGCAGTCATACAATAAAATAAAAAGAAATGTGTATATAGACTTGTCTTAAAACAAAATAAACCTAAGTATAAGGACAGACCACTATACCATCATATACTCTTGTTTCAAAAACAAAATTGCCCCAATTTACTCTAACTGTATAAAAGACTTAATAGGGACATCTGTTCAAACCATTCACTTTAAATAGTCTCTAAGGGAAAAAAGTGCCATTAACTCTATATTGGGACATATATAGGATTATCGTCTCTTTAAATAAGTTTTATGAGAGCAATCACTTCATGAGCGCCTGTGACTGCTCATGAGCCGTGGTCACATGAGCGCAACAGAATCTGCAGAAAATTACGCCGCTCTGATCACAGACAGAGGAGGAGGCGCTATCTAGGAAAGCAGAGCGCAGCTAAAATAATTGGCGCGCTAACACCAAACTCTGCAATCTATTCACAGAAACGCAAGGAAATGAAAACGGAATCACCTGGACATTAAAGAGATGAAGTGCGCTGCTAAAAATAACAGCGCGCTTCATTTCACAGTCAAAACATCAACAATAGTATTTTTAAAAGTTGGCACTTCAACAATTCCCCTAGCTGTAGCTGGCTATCTAACAATTTAGAAATAAAAATCCTGCCAGAATGGATAATAAATATTGCCCTTAAAAGAGAAAACTCACCCAGTGAGTTCCTTCTCCCACTCCCCACACAGATCACTAACCACTGTAACTATAGTTGGCTAAGTAGATAGACGGGTAAAAGGCAACCTTAAAGAAACACAGCCTCTGGTGGTAATTCCCACATAGTAAGAATTAAACCCCCCAAGTCTCTACACATATAAATACAGTGCCTGCCTCTGCCAATAAAATCCTTTCCCCAAGGATTAAAATGTCCCCAAACTGCATTTTATAAATTCTTATCAGTGCAAGTCTCCAACCTGGTAGACAAAAGCACTTACTTGCAACCTAGCCGTCCGGCAGGAGGACTGCTTACATGGTATGAGAGGACACATACTCCTCACAGAGACCTGTAGAAAGAGAAAGAACAGAGTAAACCTAACCTGGCTTTCTATACTAGGGCAGCAAAATGTTAGGAAAATGCAGCAAAGCCCACCTTACAAGTTCCTAACTGCTTTAAAACCACCACTACCCTACTAAAGAGATTAACATGGAGTACGGCTAGACCCAAAAATCTTGCTTGAAGCAAAGAAAATTCAATTTTCTTCAGACACCAAAACTTCACCTCCTTCATGCACCAAGGCAAAGAGAATGACTTGGGTTTGTGGGAAGGGAAGTGATACTTTACAGCTTGGCTGTGGTGCTCTTTGCATCCTCCTGCTGGCCAGGAGTGATATTCCCACTAGTAATTAAGGACGTTGTGGACTCACCATATCTTAGGAAAGAAAATGCCTCACCACATGTGTTCAGCTAGATACCAGTAGTCCACTACTGCTCCTTCAACAAAGGAAAATAAGAGTACAAAGTAAATTTGATAACAGAAGTAAATTGGAATGTTGTTTAAAATTGCACTCTGTGGGCTCCATGTACTAAGCAGTCAGCGAGCTACCAGCAAATAAATTTGCGTCAAAACTTGCACACTGATATGTACAAAGTCGTCAACTATGTTCAAACTCGCATATTTAAAATTGAGAGCGTGGGGGCGGAGCCTACAGCTGTACCGGCAAGACGTGTCTTGAGGGAGCTCCTGGCTCTATTTTGGAGTTTCACTTGATAATTATATTGCTTTTCTCTAAAACTGAGTTTACTTCACAGCTAAAACCTAGCTAGCTACTACTAGATTCAAGAATCTGTCAACCCTGGGAGGATCTTTCAGGATTAATCTTTGCCTACGCTCTACAGTTAGGCCTCACGGCTGCTGCGCTCACACAGTGTTTGCCGGTTTGTGGAGCCGGGGCTGCCGCATATTCCCCCCCCTAGGAGACTGGGGTTACGAGTAGTACTACTTACTACTACAGCAAATTACTTCCTACCATGGACACCTTGGAAGCAGTGGGTATATGGGAGCGCACAATGGAGACCGCGATCACGCAATCCTATGAGCAGCTGCTAAAGGATCTCAGCATGCTACTTTTCACTGAAGCAAATCACCATATTACTTTACCCACGGAGCCTGCTGACTGTTGCCAGCCGAGGGACATGGACATTCCTCTTTTGCAACCGCAAGTGGGGTCGGAGCATCCACATGCTCAAATTTACAGGGCCCATACTGCTGCTGCGCCACAGGGTCTCACCGCAGGCCCGTGTGATCCGGAGTGGGAGACAGCAGACCTGGCGCAATTGCCGGTGGAGTCGAACCCTGAGGTGAAAGCATCAGGGTCCCACACCCTAAAGAATACTCGGCAGGACGTGACCCTATCGCCAACCTGGATGCAGAGTGCCATGCTCCCAAACCTGACCGTGCTAGATAGACCTCCCTCCCAAGCCGCATGGTGGCCTGATCTAATGAGGTCCCCACCGCTCTCTTGCTGGGATCCTGGCGGTGTGTGCCAGCTGCTCCTTTCTGGGTCGCTGCTTATCTCTTTTGAGTGCCTCTGGTGCGGTCATTGCTAGGGGGGTCATGGGCCATACTTGAACTAGACCCGGTCTGCCAGCAAACTGACTTTTGAGTTATGTGGTGCGGAGGGGATGAGTGAAGCCTATGTCGCCACATATGTTGTACTGCCGGGCGGTAGTTTGCCCTGTTGGAAGGCCGATGTGAGATGTCTTCAAACAGAACTGGCATCTGAGGGAGATACAGAGACTCTCTATCACCGAGCTGACCGCAACTGATTAACCATGCCGCTCCTACAGAACTGCGGTCAAGCTCACCTGAATTGCTACATGGAGACAGTAAGGAATGCTTATACTCCTAAGTGGGGTTTATTTTATAATAGGTGTGAGCCGCAGCCCTTGAATTGATATGCCCCATTTTCAAACACTAAAGACTTCCACATATTACCTGGATCTATATATGTCCTGATAAACTTCAGATATATGTCTGCTGTCTCTAGCTTAATCGTTGTATACACAAATGTTTTCAGCCTTTCCTATAATCTTTAGGGGTCTGTGCATATCCATGTGTACATACCTTTGTTCTGCCATAGTCGAGTTAAAATGGGCTTTAAACATTGCAACACGGTTACAGGGTTTTAGGATGGTCATTCACTTTTAATCTTTGACTGGCATTGTGCTACTCTGTCTCGCTTTGATTAATGTCTAATATGTATAGCAAGTGTTTTTGTAGGATTGATATGTCTGAATATTTGTTATTATCAACAACTCAATAGTTTTTTATAGCCCCCCCAATTTAGGTGTGCAAATGCTGGTAACCTCTATGTTTCTAATTTTTATACAAATGCAGACTTAATTATTTATTTCTAGCTAAGGTTGCTTTCCTAAGTTTAATGTGCTTCTAGTGTATATTGTACCCATTTCCTTGTGTCACTCAGGCAGTTTACCTACTCACAAAGCACCCTACACAGATATGGTATTTATAGAGTTCACATTGCATGTGCTGACTATATGGAATACCCTAAAATGTTAGTAGCCCTCATGTTGTTAACTATACACAACTGCAGATTTACCTACTGGCCCTCAGTTAAGATAAAGTTATATTCTATGGCTACTAAGGTCTCCATATGAATTCACACACTTATGGTTTCATAAGAAATAATATGACGTGCTATTGCACTTAATGATCAGGTGGACCTGGTATGGTGTGCCATGCTGGCCCTTCCTATGTTTTGTTCTGTTTTTTAAATGTTTGTGTATGTTCCTAATTTTGTAATAAGATTGTCATTATCCCTTTCAGCTTGAGAGTTTTGTCAACCTACTAACAGGTCTATACGTTATTATATATGATAGTTGGGTAAACCCCCCCTTTAATATTCAGCAACGTGTAGTCAGCTATTATTTCTGCATAGGGCTCCAAATATAGCATATTTGCCTTGTTAATTGTCTGAGGTTGCGGGTATACCCTCCTACTTAGATCTCAGCTAAGATTATGCCATCCAGTTACACTCCATCCTGCTGCGCACCTCTGGTTTCACATATCCCACTGTGCTATTAATCTCCATTATTACCACACAGTCACTAGTGTAAAGGTTTACTCAGAGCTGAAGGAAATGGACACCCATTCTTTTGTTATTACCTATTTAATCAGTATTAGGTGGTTTTAGTTCATGTTCATGTTTGATATATTGTTCCATTGTTGTATCCGCGCATTACAAGTGACACCAAACTGTTCTTATCATTGTATAAAAACATAATTTATGCTTACCTGATAAATTCCTTTCTCCTGTAGTGTAGTCAGTCCACGGGTCATCCATTACTTATGGAATATTTCTCTTCCTAACAGGAAACTGCAAGAGAATTACCCAGCAGAGCTTGCTATATAGCTCCTCCCCTCACCTGTCATACTCAGTCATTCGACCAAGCATACGAGAAAGGAGGAACCATAGGGTACAGTGGTGACTGGAGTTTAATTAAAATTTAGACCTGCCGTAAAAACAGGGCGGGCCGTGGACTGACTACACTACAGGAGAAAGGAATTTATCAGGTAAGCATAAATTATGTTTTCTCCTGTTAAGTGTAGTCAGTCCACGGGTCATCCATTACTTATGGAATACGAATACCAAAGCTAAAGTACACGGATGAAGGGAGGGACAAGGCAGGAACATTAAACAGAAGGAACCACTGCCTGAAGTACCTTTCTCCCAAACACAGCCTCCGAGGAAGCAAAAGTGTCAAATTTGTAAAATTTTGAAAAAGTGTGAAGGGAAGACCAAGTCGCAGCCTTGCAAATCTGTTCAACAGAGGCCTCATTTTTAAAGGCCCAGGTGGAAGCCACAGCTCTAGTAGAATGAGCTGTAATCCTTTCAGGAGGCTGCTGTCCAGCAGTCTCATAGGCTAATCGTATTATGCTACGAAGCCAAAAAGAGAGAGAGGTAGCCGAAGCCTTTTGACCTCTCCTCTGTCAAGAGTAAACGACAAACAGGGAAGAAGTTTGACGAAAATCCTTAGTTGCCTGCAAATAGAATTTCAGGGCACGGACTACGTCCAGATTATGCAAAAGTCGTTCCTTCTATGAAGAAGGGTTAGGACACAGAGATGGAACAACAATCTCTTGATTGATATTCTTGTTAGTAACTACCTTAGGTAAGAACCCAGGTTTAGTACGCAGAACTACCTTGTCTGAATGGAAAATCAGATAAGGAGAATCACAATGTAAGGCAGATAACTCAGAGACTCTCCGAGCCGAGGAAATAGCCATCAAAAACAGAACTTTCCAAGATAACAACTTGATATCAATGGAATGAAGGGGTTCAAATGGAACGCCTTGAAGAACATTAAGAACTAAGTTTAAGCTCCATGGCGGAGCAACAGACTTAAACACAGGCTTAATCCTAGTTAAAGCCTGACAGAAAGCCTGAACGTCTGGAACTTCAGCCAGACGTTTGTGTAGAAGAATAGACAGAGCAGAAATCTGTCCCTTTAACGAACTAGTAGATAAGCCCTTTTCTAAACCCTCTTGTAGAAAGGACAATATCCTAGGAATCCTAACCTTACTCCATGAGTAACTCTTGGATTCGCACCAATGTAAATATTTACGCCATATTTTATGGTAAATTTGTCTGGTAACAGGCTTCCTAGCCTGTATTAAGGTATCAATAACCGACTCCGAGAAACCACGCTTTTATAGAATCAAGCGTTCAATCTCCATGCAGTCAGCCTCAGAGAAATTAGATTTGGATGTTTGAAAGGACCCTGAATTAGAAGGTCCTGTCTCAGAGGCAGAGACCACGGTGGACAGGACGAGATGTCCACTAGGTCTGCATACCAGGTCCTGCGTGGCCACGCAGGCGCTATCAGAATCACCAAAGCTCTCTCCTGTTTGATCTTGGCAATCAAACGAGGAAGCATTGGGAATGGTGGAAACACATAAGCCATGTTGAAGACCCAAGGGGCTGTCAGAGCATCTATCAGCACCGCTCCCGGGTCCCTGGACCTGGATCCGTAACAAGGAAGCTTGGCGTTCTGACGAGACGCCATGAGATCCAGATCTGGTTTGCCCCAACGACGAACCAGTTGAGCAAAGACCTCCGGATGAAGTTCCCACTCTCCCGGATGAAAAGTCTGGCGACTTAGAAAATCCGCTTCCCAGTTCTCCACGCCTGGGATGTAGATCGCTGACAGGTGGCAAGAGTGAGACTCTGCCCAGCGAATTATCTTTGAGACTTCCAACATCGCTAGGGAACTTCTGGTTCCCCCTTGATGGTTGATATAAGCCACAGTCGTGATGTTGTCTGACTGAAATCTGATGAACCTCAGAGTTGCTAACTGAGGCCAAGCTAGGAGAGCATTGAATATTGCTCTTAACTCCAGAATATTTATTGGGAGGAGTTTCTCCTCCTGAGTCCATAATCCCTGAGCTTTCAGGGAATTCTAGACTGCTCCCCAGCCTAGAAGGCTGGCGTCTGTTGTTACAATCGTCCAATCTGGCCTGCGAAAGGTCATCCCCTTGGACAGATGTGGCCGAGAGAGCCACCATAGAAGAGAATCTCTGGTCTCTTGATCCAGATTTAGTAGGGGGGACAAATCTGAGTAATCGCCGTTCCACTGACTTAGCATGCACAATTGCAGCGGTCTGAGATGCAGGCGCGCAAATGGTACTATGTCCATTGCCGCTACCATTAAGCCGATTACTTCCATGCACTGAGCTACTGACGGGTGTGGAATGGAGTGAAGGACACGGCAAGCATTTAGAAGTTTTAATAACCTGGCCTCTGTCAGGTAAATTTTCATCTCTACAGAATCTATAAGAGTCCCTAGAAAGGGAACTCTTGTAAGTGGTAATAGAGAACTCTTTTCCACGTTCACCTTCCACCCATGCGACCTCAGAAATGCCAGAACTATCTCTGTATGAGACTTGGCAGTTTGAAAACTTGACGCTTGTATCAGAATGTCGTCTAGGTACGGAGTCACCGCTATGCCTCGCGGTCTTAGTACCGCCAGAAGTGATCCTAGAATTTTTGTAAAGATTCTTGGAGCCGTAGCTAATCCGAAGGGAAGAGCTACAAACTGGTAGTGCCTGTCTAGGAAGGCAAATCTCAAATACCGGTAATGGTCCTTGTGAATCGGTATGTGAAGGTAGGCATCCTTTAAGTCCACCATGGTCATGTACTGACCCTCTTGGATCATGGGAAGGATGGTTCGAATAGTCTCCATTTTGAATGATGGAACTCTTAGAAATTTGTTTAGGATTTTTAAGTCCAAGATTGGTCTGAAGGTTCCCTCCTTTTTTGGGAACCACAAATAGATTTGAATTGAATCCCTGCCCGTGTTCCGTCCGCGGAACTGGGTGGACTACCCCCATTAGTAAGAGGTCTTGTACACAGCGTAGAAACGCCTCTTTCTTTGTTTGGTTTGCTGATAACCTTGAAAGATGAAATCTCCCCCGTGGAGGAGAAGTCTTGAAGTCCAGGAGATATCCCTGGGATATGATCTCCAACGCCCAGGGATCCTGGACATCTCTTGCCCAAGCCTGGGCGAAGAGAGAAAGTCTGCCCCCCACTAGATCCGTTTCCGGATAGGGGGCCCTCTCTTCATGCTGTCTTGGGGGCAGCAGCAGGTTTCTTGGCCTGCTTGCCCCTGTTCCAGGACTGGTTAACTTTCCAGCCCTGCCTGTAACGAGCAACAGCTCCTTCCTGTTTTGGAGCGGAGGAAGTTGATGCTGCTCCTGCCTTGAAGTTACGAAAGGCACGAAAATTAGACTGTTTGGCCTTTGATTTGGCCCTGTCCTGAGGTAGAGCATGGCCCTTACCTCCCGTAATGTCAGCAATAATTTCTTTCAAGCCGGGCCCGAATAAGGTCTGCCCTTTGAAAGGAATATTAAGCAATTTAGATTTAGAAGTCACGTCAGCTGACCAGGATTTAAGCCATAGCGCTCTGCGCGCTTGGATGGCGAATCCGGAGTTCTTAGCCGTAAGTTTGGTTAAATGCACAACGGCATCAGAAACAAATGCGTTAGCTAGCTTAAGTGTTTTAAGCTTTTTCATTATTTCATCCAATGGAGCTGAGCGAATGGCCTCTTCCAGAGACTCAAACCAGAATGCTGCCGCAGCAGTGACAGGCGCAATGCATGCAAGGGGCTGTAAAATAAAACCTTGTTGAACAAACATTTTCTTAAGGTAACCCTCTAATTTTTTATCCATTGGATCTGAAAAGGCACAACTATCCTCCACCGGGATAGTGGTACGCTTAGCTAAAGTAGAAACTGCTCCCTCCACCTTAGGGACCGTCTGCCATAAGTCTCGTGTGGTGGCGTCAATAGGAAACATTTTCCTAAATATGGGAGGAGGGGTAAAAGGCACACCAGGTCTATCCCACTCCTTGCTAATAATCTCTGTAAGCCTTTTTGGTATAGGAAATACGTCAGTATACACCGGTACCGCATAGTATTTATCCAACCTACATAATTTCTCTGGAATTGCAACCGTGTTACAATCATTCAGAGCCGCTAATACCTCCCCTAGCAATGTGCGGAGGTTCTCTAGCTTAAATTTAAAATTGGAAATCTCTGAATCCAGTCTCCCTGGATCAGATCCGTCACCCACAGAATGAAGCTCTCCGTCCTCACGTTCTGCAAACTGTGACGCAGTATCTGACATGGCTCTCATCTCATCCGCGCGCTCTATCCTTAACCCAGAGCTATTGCGCTTGCCTTTTAAATCTGGCAACTTAGATAATACTTCTGTCATAACAGTAGCCATGTCTTGCAAAGTGATTTGTAAGGGCCTCCCTGATGTACTTGGCGCCACAAAATCACGCACCTCCTGAGTGGGAGGCGCAGGTACTGACACGTGAGGAGAGTTAGTCGGCATAACTTCCCCCTCGTCGTCTGGTGATAATTTCTTTACATGTAAAGATTGACTTTTATTCAAAGTAGCATCAATGCAATTGGTACACAAATTTCTATTGGGCTCCACATTGGCCTTTAAACATAGTGAACAAAGAGATTCATCTAAGTCAGACATGTTTAAACAAACTAGCAATGAGACTAGCAAACTTGGAAATACTTTTCAAAATTAATTTACAAGCAATATAAAAAACGTTACTGTGCCTTTAAGAAGCACAGAAAAACTGACACAGTTGAAATAACAATGAACAAAAATAGTTCTAGCAACCAAATTTTCACAGTAAATGTATTAAGTTAGCAAAGGATTGCACCCACCAGCAAATGGATGATTAACCCCTTAGTACCCAAAAACAGATAACAATTATATAATTAACGTTTTTCTCACAGTCAAATACACTGTCACAGGACTACTGTGACTGATTACCTCCCTCAAATGGATTTTGAAGACCCCTGAGCTCTCTAGAGACGATCTGGATCATGGAGGATGAAGTAGACAGATTGTGACTGAATTTTTACTGCCCAAAAAAGCGCTAAAATAGGCCCCTCCCACTCATATTACAACAGTGGGGAAGCTCAGAAACTGTTTCTATGCAGAAAACAAAAATGGCCATGTGGTAAAAATCAAGCCCCAATAAGTTTTATCACCAAGTACCTCACAAAAAACGATTAACATGCCAGTAAACGTTTTAAACATACATTTGAAAGTTATGTATTATTATTAATAAGCCTGCTACCAGTCGCATTTACTGCAGTTAAGGCTCATACATTATTTCAGTATTTACAGTATTTTCAGAGTCAATTCCATTCCTTAGAAAATACATTCAGTGCACACACACACACACATCAGCCTGATACCAGTCGCTATCGCTGCATTTAAGGCTGAACTTACTTTACAATGGCATCAGCAGTATTTTCTCAGTCAATTCCATTCCTCAGAAAATAATTTACTGCACATACCTATTTGTTGCAGGGGGACCCTGCATGCTATTCCCCTTCTCTGAAGTTACCTCACTTTTCCTCAGATGAGAAACAGCCAGTGGGTCTTAGTTACGTCTGCATAGAAAAAAACCCAGGCAGATTCTTCTAATGCTGCCTGAGAATAAACAGCACACTCCGGTGCCATTTAAAAATAACAAACTTTTGATTGTAGAAATAAAACTAAGTTAAAAAACACCACAGATCTCTCACAGCTTCCTATCTAGTTAGGCTGCAAGAGAATGACTGAGTATGACAGGTGAGGGGAGGAGCTATATAGCAAGCTCTGCTGGGTAATTCTCTTGCAGTTTCCTGTTAGGAAGAGAAATATTCCATAAGTAATGGATGACCTGTGGACTGACTACACTTAACAGGAGAAATTTTGTTTTCATACTTCAAGCCCATAAGTGGCTATATCCCAAAACTACCTTTCCTCCATCTAAAACCATTAATTAATAAGAGGGCCTAAAAGTGGCCTACTCATATATTAGGAGGTATATATCATTATAAAATATGAGGTTTCTATTAGTTTTGCCTACTCTTAAATATTATGAAGTTATGATAATGTATACATATATTATGTTTCCCGTGTGGGGTGAGCATTGTACCTACATATATACTTGCTCTCTTCCTTGTATTTTGTGTTGTTTTTACTTCTGTGTTAGTATGGCAACTTTTCATCTGCTCTGTAATTGTTTTTCATACTTCAATAAAAAATTTAAAAAAATAAAAATAAAAAAATAAAAATAAAATAAAATTGAGAGCGTACTTATCTGCCAAACCTCGCTACTTCTCCATTTTTCACAGTAAATAGACAGATTTGACCACCAACTCGCCATAAAGTAATGTACTAAAAAATCAATTTATTTGTTTGCTACATTTTCCGCTCCCACCTAGTTATTTTTGCCTCGGCACATTTTAGGTGGCGGGCAAAGTACAAAACAATAGGAAAGTCAATGTAGACGCCAGTCTAGACATATATAAAAGGCATTAATATCAGCATTGTACTTACATTGTTAATTTCAGCAGCTATGGAGACACTTCTGTATTTGTTTCTTCTCCGTGTGATGCAAATCCGGTCTAGAAGACAGAATACTGGAAATGTCGCTAATCGATTGGTTAGAAGAAGGAGAGTTTGTGTCCCCGTGTATTCCTTCCACGGGTTGGTTTGCACGCCCTTTCTGACCGAGAGATCATACAAAGATTCCGGCTTGATTGTGAATCCATATTACACCTTTATAGACAGATCGAAGAATATTTGGAGCCGATGACGGCTCGTTCACGAGCTATTCCGGGACTATTGAAACTATTAGCTGCATTGCATTTTATGGCAACAGGCTCCTTTCAGGCGGTTTCTAGCGTCATAATTGGAATGAGTCAATCAGCTTTTTCACGTCACTTATCAAAAGTCATAGAGGCTATGATAATAAAGTTGTTTAGAAAAGTTGCACTTTTATAGTAGCCAAATTCTTTTACCTCGACTACTATGATGTTTCTGACACCTTGCATGTCACGTGTTAATAATTGGCCATACAATTCTACTGACATTTAAGTACATTAGCTTAGTCGCGGCGAGCGAAGGGTTACATTTATCAATAATCCGCCACTGCTCGCGGTGGGCTAGACGTGTCTATTTCTGGGTGGATTTTTAGTACATAGTGACAGCGGACACCATTTCGCCCGCGGCGAGTAACGGCGAGTTTATCCGAGTCTACAATGTCAGATTAATTGACGGCTTAGTACATGGAGCCCTGTATCTGAATCATAAATGAAAAATGTTGGTTTCCATGCCCCTTTAAGGTCCAACAATGTAGATGAATATCAGAATATTTATTCATGATATTCTAGGTTGAAGAGATACCTAAGTAAGTGTGTGGAGCAGTGCATGACAGGAAATAGTGCTGCCATCTAATGCTCTTGCAAATGGATAACATTTTTGCAGAACTGCTGCCATATAGTGCTCCAGACACGTATGGCCCTGCTTTTAAACAAAAGATACTAAGAGAACAAAGTAAATTTGATAATAGAAGTAAATTAGAAAGTTGTTTAAAATTGCACACTCTATCTGAATCATGAAATAAAAATGTAATTGTGGGTTTTATGACCCTCAAATTGCTGCTCCTTCACATCCATAAAGGTTTGGGTTTGAATATCCCTAAAAACACTTTACATAATATACTCAATGCAAATGTGAATATGCTCTGTCTGAGTATTCCTACCTCCCATGTTCAAGGATCAACTTCACTGTATTAAGATACAGTTCTAGAGACAGCTTGTGATGCAACATCTCTGTAACAGCTGTAATAAACCCAGAAAACACAAGTCAGTCAGCCTGCTATTTTCATCATGTTGTCAAGGGAACACACATCATATTGCCAAATAGGTATCTTACCTGCATTAAGGGCATCATCAGGCAACGCGCAGCGAAGTAGTATTTTCATTTTCAAGAAAAGGCCAGCGGGATGTAAATTCTCCTACAAATACAAAGATCAGGGCACAGAAAAAACTATACATGGGCATTTAACTAAGTTGCTCATAATATCTAGGTGGATAATATTAAAAAAACTAAATGTACGCTTACCTGATACATTTATTTTCTTTCTGGCAATAATCCCTGTGAGTCCACGGATCATCATCAATTACTGTTGGGAATATTACTCCTGGGCAGCAGGAGGAGGCAAAGAGCACCACAGCAAAGCTGTTAAATATCACTCCCCTACCCACAATCCCCCAGTCATATTAAATTGTATACTTTTTATCACAGTTTTATTTACTTGGGGATAAGATCTCTTTATATATGATCTTATAATATTATATGCATATTATTTCACCGCTCTTTTTTCACACATACTATCAAGTGTACATACCACATTTTTTTCACTCATTGAGTTATACTTTATTTCTGATATTCTTATTGCCTTTTAAGCCAATTGGGTGGCACATTGCACTTTGTTTAATGTTATAAGGAGACAATATTCTTGTATTTAGTATTTCCTAAGGGGATTTATGGATCCTCTGTTTGTGCTCTGCTTTTGGAAATTTTTCTACAGCGCAAATTTTCTATTTGTCTCACTAGTGTAAAACGTTAAGAACAAGGTTAAGACTCCATGGAGGAGTAACAGGTTTAAACAAAGGCCGAATCCTGACCAAGGCCTGACAAAACGATTGCACATCTGGCACATCCACCAATCGCTTATGTAACAAAATAGACAATGCCGAAATGTGACCCTTTAGAGTACTTGCCGACAAACCTTTCTCCAGACCATCCTGGAGAAAGGACAAAATCCTAGGAATCTTTAATCTACTCCAAGCGTATCCTTTGGATTCACACCAATACAAGTATTTACGCCAGATCTTATGGTAAATCCTGAAAGTCACAGGCTTACGAGTCTGAATCAAGGTCTCAATGACCGACTCTGAAAATCCACGCTTAGATAAAACTAAGAGTTCAATCTCCAAGCAGTCAGCTTCAGAGAAACGAGATTTGGATGAAGGAAGGGACCATTAAATCTCCAAGGTGGAAAGGATGACATTTCCACTAGGTCTGCATACCAAATCCTGCGAGGCCACGCCGGGGGTATGAGAATTACAGACACCCTTTCCTGCTTGATTCGAGCAATGACTCTTGGAAGGAGAGCGAACGGAGGAAACAGGTATGCTAGACTGAAGTTCCAAAGAACTGCCAGAGCAGCAATCAGAAATGCCTGCGGATCTCTTGACCTCGAGCCGTATCTCAGGAGTTTGGCATTCTGATGAGAAGCCATTAGATCCAACTCCAGCTGCCCCCACTTGAGGGTCAAGCTGGAAAACACATCCGGATGAAGTTCCCAATCCCCGGGATGAAAAGTCTGTCTGCTCAGAAAATCCCAATTGTCCACTCCTGGGATGTGGATCGCAGAAAGACAGCAGTTGTGGGTCTCCGCCCACTGAATAATTTGGGCTACCTCTGTCATGGCCAAGGAACTCCAAGTTCCCCCCTGGTGGTTGATGTAGGCCACCAAGGTTATGTTGTCTGACTGGAATCTGATAAACTGGGCTAAAGCTAACTGAGGCCAGGCCAGAAGAGCATTGAAGATCGCTCTCAGCTCCAAGATGTTTATGGTCAGGACTGACTCCTCCTGGGTCCATAAGCCCTGAGTTTTCAATGAGCCCCATACTGCTACCCAACCTAGAAGGCTGGCATCCGTGGTCACAATCACCCATGAGGGTCTGCGGAAGCAAGTACCCTGGGAGAGATGATCCTAAGAAAGCCACCACGGAAGAGAGTCTATTGATGCCTGATCTAGATCTACACGCGGAGACAGGTTCGTATAGTCCCTGTTCCATTGTCTGAGCATGCATAACTGCAGAGGTCTGAGATGAAACCAAGCAAACTGAATGATGTCCATGGAAGCCACCATCAGACCGATTACCTCCATACATTGAGCCACTGACGGCCGTGGAGAGGACTGAAGGGCAAGACAAGGGTCGAAAATCTTTCTTTTTCTGACCTCCATCAGAAAAATCTTCATTAACAGGGAGTCTATTATGGTCCCCAAAAATACGACCCTTGTAGCTGGAACCAGATAACTTTTTCCTGATTCACCTTCCATCCGTGGGATAAAAGAAAAGACAACAAGATCTCCATATGAGATTCTGCTTGTTGAAAAGATGTCGCCTGAACCAGAATGTCGTCCAGATAAGGTGCCACTGCAATGCCCCGAGATTGAAGCACAGCTAAAAGAGCCCCCAGAACCTTTGAAAGAATTCTGGGAGCTGTGGTAAGGCCGAATGGAAGGGCCACGAATTGGAAATGATTGTCCAAAAAGGCGAATCTCAGAGACTTGTGATGGTCCCTGTGAATGGGAACATGAAGGTATGCATCCTTTAGGTCTATGGTTGTCATGAACTGACCCTCTTGTACCAAGGGAAGAATGGAGCGTATAGTCTCCATCTTGAAGGATGACACTCTGAGAAACTTGTTTAAACATTTTAGATCTAGGAATGGTCAAAAAGTTCCCTCCATTTTGGGAACTACGAACAGATTCAAGTAAATTCCCAGACCCTTTTCATGAAAGGGAACTGGAAATATTACCCCCAGGGCGGCATGGCCCTTGACACAATGTAAGAACGCCTCTCTTTTTATCTGGTCTACAGATAATATGGAGAGGAGAAACCTGCCTCTGGGAGGAAAATATTTGAAGTCTATTTTGTATCCCTGGGAGACAATGTCCACCAACCAGGGATCCGGTACATCTCTTATCCAAGCCTGGGAAAAAGAGAGAGTCTGCCCCCAACAAGATCTGCTCCCGGACTTGGACTTGGAATCAGCTGAAGGCGTTTTAGATTGCTTTTCCTTATTCCAGGACTGGTTTGGCTTCCAGGAAGGCATGGCTTGATCTTGCTTGGAGGAAGGGGAGGAAGACTTGCCTTTAAAGTTACGAAAGGAACAAAAATTACTCTGACGTCCCCTCTGCTTATTCTTTTTATCTTGAGGAAGAAAAGAACCCTTCTCTCCAGTAATATCTGAGATAATTTCCGCCAAACCAGGTCCAAACAAGGTCTTACCCTTGTAAGGAATAGCCATGAGCTTAGATTTAGATGAAACATCTGCAGACCAGGACTTCAACCACAAGGCCCTGCGGGCTAGGACCGCAAGACCAGAAATTTTGCCTCCCAGTTTAATAACCTGTAAGGAAGCGTCTGTAATGAAGGAATTGGCTAACTTGAGAGTCTTAATCCTGTCCTGGATCTCGTCAAGAGGGGTATCCATCTAAAGAGATTCAGATAACTCATCAAACCAGTAAGCCGCACCACTGGCAACAGTGGCGATGCACACTGCAGGTTGCCATTGTAGACCCTGGTGGACATACATCTTTTATAGTAAAGCCTCCAATTTTTTATCCATTGGATTCTTAAAAGAACAACTATCCTCTATGGGAATAGTAGTCCTCTTGGCCAAAGTGGAGATTGCTCCTTGTACCTTAGGAACCGTCTGCCACTACTCCTTAATAGAATCCACTATAGGAAACATCTTCTTAAAAATAGGAAGTGGAGAAAAAGGAATACCAGGTCTTTCCCATTCTCGGGCAATACCGTAATCTCCGCAGCACGGTTAGGAACCGGAAAAAAATCCACCGTGGAGGGAACATCAAAGTATTTGTTCAATTTACTAGACTTTTTAGGATTTACTACGATAGTTGTGTCGGAGTCGTCCAAAGTAGCCAAAACCTCCTTAAGTAATAAACAAAGGTGTTCTAGCTTAAAAATCTGAAGTATACCACATCAGCATCAGAAGAAGGAATTATGCTGCCTGAGTCTGAGATTTCCCCCTAAGATACTACCGACATGTCTTCTTCCTCAGGCTTATAGGAAGGGACACTCTGTATAGCCAGAACTTAATCAGAAACCTTACTAACTGTTTCCTTAAATTTCCTTTTACACCTTCCCTGCAACATGGGGAAAGCTGACAAGGCCTCAGATACCGCAAGGGATACCTGGGAAGCAATGTCTTGTAGACAAAATACTACTGGATTGCAAGAGGAAACACAGGGCACTGTATGTGGAGACTGAAAAAGTTGGGACGCTTGAGGAGAAAGCTGCAGCAATTCTGCAACAGGAGACACCTGAACAGCATTTGCCTGGGATAATGGTGGCTCATGGTCAAATATTTTATCTCTATAACTTAAAGTTCTCTCAATGCATGAGGAACAAAAAGGAACTGGGGGTTCCACCTGAGCATCAAAACATAACTGACAAGCAGCAACTTCGCCTGGGATAATGGTTTGAAAGGCCTCTTGATCCATCTTATGTAATAAATAAGGATAAAGTGTCAAAATTATTTATTTGAAAATAAAAAATAAATGTGTACTGTGCCTTTAAATAGAAATGTGTGTTAGCGCAACAAACCAAATAGACCTCAGGCTACCTATACACCTCAGTAGCTTTACCGAGGTGCCTACCTGTCCTGCAGCTCATGGAGTTACTTCCTTCACAGAAGAAACAATCCAGACATGAAAAACAGCAGCGCAGTAAAAACGGAGATTGGAGCAGCCAACTACAACGTCACAGCTACGCAGCTCTCTTCAGTCGCACTGAGAGCGCGTCAAAAGAAACCGCTTCATCAAGGACCCTCCCCTTTTCAATACAGAGCAGTCGTAGTGGTTACAGAGCCCTAACTGCCGAAAAAAAAATGGCTTAAAACAGTAATCTCCATGACCAAAAGTTAAAATATAAAAACTACTATAACACACTGAGCCACCATAAATCTCCTCACAGTCTCAATGCCCAAACTGCCTTAAAGAAACCCCAAACATGAAGGTTTAATAAAGTCCCATATTAAATAGTGCCAGCAATCTCCTTACAAAAGAAAATGAAAATGGCACTTACCTGAAAGTGCTGTCCGTCAGCAGGACAGCTCACCTGGTTTGATTGGGTGCAGCACCTCACATGAACCTGTGAAGAGAGAAAAACTGTGTAAACCTACTCAGGTTTTCTAGCTAGGACAGCAAATTCTTGAGAAAATGCAGTGAGGACTGTACCCCACAAATTCTCAAGTGCTCAAAAGCCACCACTGCCCTACTGAAGAGACTGATGTGGACTAGGCTAGATTCCAGAAAAGAACAGAATAAGCTTACTCTGCTAAAAAAATAATACAATTTTGATTGAAGAAAACTTCTTATCAGACACCTAAACTTCACCTCCTCCTTGCACTACAGACAAAGAGAATGACTGGGGGATTATGGGTAGGGGAGTTATATTTTACAGCTTTGATGTGGTACTCTTTGCCTCCTCCTGCTGGCCAGGAGTGATATTCCCAACAGTAATTAATGATGATCCGTGGACTCACCATGTCATTATAAAGAAACTTATTGTTTACTGCACTTTTTATCTAAATGATACCCTTAAAAGTAATTTGTCAATCCCTTTACTTATTTTATACAACCGATAATGGTAAATTACAATTTGACTGCTAATTTACAAACCCCGAGGGCCTGATGGTCATAAACTTGGACCTTGCAGTACTCACAATACTTCTTAGAAAATCTCACCAGTGCAGAGAACTTTAGATCCTCAAGCCCTGAAAGATTTTTCTAACATAAATATGAAAGAGAAGCAGTTAAACATGTTACATATTATACAACTGAGTCCTAGGACTTCTCACTTGCCTAGATTTAGAGTTTTGCGGCCAAAGGGGTGCGTTAGCTACGCGTGTTTTTTTTCTAGCGCTGCTTCCAAATAACGCTGGTATTTAGAGTTCTCTGAAGGGCTGCGTTAGGCTCCAAAAAGGGAGCGTAGAGCATAATTTACCGCCACTTCAACTCTCAATACCAGCGTTGCTTACGGTAGCGGCTAGCTGGAAAAACGTGCTCGTGCACGATATCCCCATAGGAAACAATGAGGCAGCTTGGGCAGAAAAAAAAACTAACACCTGCAAAAAAGCAGCGTTAAGCTCCTAACGCAGCCCCATTGTTTCCTATGGGCAAACACTTTCTAAGTCTGCACCTAACACCCTAACATGTACCCCGAGTCTAAACACCCCTAACCTTACACTTATTAACCCCTAATCTGCCGCCCCCGCTATCGCTGACCCCTGCATATTATTATTAACCCCTAATCTGCCGCTCCGGGCACCGCCGCAACCTACATTATCCCTATGAACCCCTAATCTGCTGCCCCTAACATCGTCGACCCATATATTATATTTATTAACCCCTAATCTGCCCCCCCAACGTCGCCGCTACCTAACTACATTTATTAACCCCTAATCTGCCGACCGGACCTCGCCGCCACTATAATAAATGTATTAACCCCTAAACCGCCGCACTCCCGCCTCGCAAACCCTATAATAAATAGTATTAACCCCTAATCTGCCCTCCCTAACATCGCCGACACCTAACTTCAAGTATTAACCCCTAATCTGCCGACCAGACCTCGCCGCTACTCTAATAAATGTATTAACCCCTAATGCTAAGTCTAACCCTAACACCCCACTAAATTAAATATAATTTTAATCTAACGAAATAAATTAAATCTTATTAACTAAAGTCTTCCTATTTAAAACTAAATACTTACCTGTAAAATAAACCCTAATATAGCTACAATATAACGAATAATTATATTGTAGCTATTTTAGAATTTATATTTATTTTACAGGCAACTTTGTATTTATTTTAACTAGGTACAATAGCTATTAAATAGTTATTTACTATTTAATAGCTACCTAGTTAAAATAATTACAAAATGCAAAAATGTAAAATAAATCCTAACCTAAGTTACAATTAAACCTAACACTACACTATCAATAAATAAATTAAATCAATTAACTACAAGTACCTACAATTAAATAAACTAAACTAAATTACAAAAAAACAAACACTAAATTACAAAAAATAAAAAACGATTACAAGAATTTTAAGCTAATTACACCTACTCTAAGCCCCCTAATAAAATAACAAAGCCCCCCAAAATAAAAAAATTCCCTACCATAATCTAAATTAAAATAGTTAACAGCTCTATTACCTTAGGGGATTGTATGTATGTTTTTTTTACAGGCAAAAGAGCTGTTTTCTTTGGGGCATGCCCCGCAAAAGGCCCTTTTAAGGGCTGGTAAGGTAACAGAGCTGTTAACTTTTTATTTTAGAATAGGGTAGGGCATTTTTTTTATTTTGGGGGCTTTGTTATTTTTTTAGGGGGCTTAAAGTAGGTGTAATTAGTTTAAAATTCTTGTAATCTTTTTTTATTTTTTGTAATTCAGTGTTGTTGTTTTTTTGTAATTTAGTTTAGTTGATTTAATTGTAGGTAATTGTAGTTAGTTTAGTTAATTAATTATTGATAGTGTAGTGTTAGGTTTAATTGTAACTTAGGTTAGGATTTATTTTACAGGTAATTTTGTACTTATTTTAACTAGGTAGCTATTAAATAGTTATTAACTATTTAATAGCTATTGTACCTAGTTAAAATAAATACAAAGTTGCCTGTAAAATAAATATAAATGCTAAAATAGCTACAATATAATTATTTGTTATATTGTAGCTATATTAGGGTTTATTTTACAGGTAAGTATTTAGCTTTAAATAGGATTAATTTATTTAATAAGATTTATTTTATTTTGTTAGATTTAAATTAAATTTAACTTAGGGGGGTGTTAGTGTTAGACTTAGCTTTAGTGGTTAATACATTTATTAGAGTAGCGACAAGGTCCGGTCGGCAGATTAGGGGTTAATACTTGAAGTTAGGTGTTGGCGATGTTAGGGAGGGCAGATTAGGGGTTAATACTATTTATTATCGTGTTTGAGAGGCAGGAGTGCGGCGGTTTAGGGGTTAATGCATTTATTATAGTAGCGGCGAGGTCCGGTCGGCAGATTAGGGGCTAATAAGTGTAGGTAAGGTAGCGGCGACGTTGGGGGGGCAGATTAGGGGTTAATAAATATAATATAGGGGTCGGCGATGTTAGGGGCAGCAGATTAGGGGTACATAGCTATAATGTAGGTTGCGGCGGTGTACGGAACGGCAGATTAGGGGTTAATAATAAAATACAAGGGTCAGCGATAGCGGGGACGGCAGATTAGGGGTTAATAAGTGCAAGGTTAGGGGTGTTTAGACTCGGGGTACATGTTAGGGTGTTAGGTGCAGACTTAGGAAGTGTTTCCCCATAGGAAACAATGGGGCTGCGTTAGGAGCTGAACGTTGCTTTTTTGCAGGTGTTAAGTTTTTTTTCAGCTCAAATTGCCCCATTGTTTCCTATGGGGATATCGTGCACGAGCACGTTTTTGAAGCTGGCCGCGTCCGTAAGCAACGCTGGTATTTAGAGTTGAAGTGGCGGTAAATTATGCTCTATGCTCCCTTTTTGGAGCCTAACGCAGCCCTTCAGAGAACTCTAAATACCAGCGTTTTTTAACACTACCCCCCTGAAGATCTCCCTACCTTGAGTCGTCTTCATTCAACCGAGCACCGATGGACCAAAAGAAGACGTCCGGAGTGGCAGAAGTCTTCATCCTATCCGGGCAGAAGAGGACATCCGGACCGGCAGACATCTTCATCCAAGCGGCATCTTCTATCTTCATCCATCCGACGAGGAGCGGCTCCATCTTCAAGACCTCCGGCGCGGAACATCCTCTTCCTACCGACGACTACCGACGAATAAAGGTTCCTTTAAGTGACGTCATCCAAGATGGCGTCCCTCGAATTCCGATTGGCTGATAGGATTCTATCAGCCAATCGGAATTAAGGTAGGAAAAATCTGATTCAACCGAATGGAAAGATGATATAAAGGATACCACGATTCCAAAAGTATGCACTTATAGCACTCTGGGCCCTAAACTAAAGGGTGGGTGGTCCCGCTAGGATTTTATAAAAAATAACTTTTATTATAACCATTAAAAAACCAAATTGTTGGTTAAAGTACAAACAATATTAAAATACACTCCAGTACCAGATACTAGTAGTATCAACATTTATTGGATCACCAGTTATTGGGATTAGGCCTGTATGTATTCACAGTCATGAATGATCCAAAAAGTAACAAAGTAACGTCCGCTAAACACTGTTGCAATATAACTAAATCAAATAGTGATTACAAGTGTGAGTTGGATACATATAATCAGAGAATGGGTGAAGCGTGCCCCCTCTGTTTGTCGCTGGATTACTGAATTCTATTATTGAATTATGGTTTTTCCATGTAAAATATAGAGACAAGGAAAATGGTCCTCAGTGTCAGAGTGATTATCATTATATCGAGTAATCGTCTGTTACTCCCTCTGCTCAAGTATTTCGGTATCACTGGATCAGACACACCATGCTGCTATTCAGTCCATATTGCAACTTCAGTACACTGCGGTAATGGCCTGCAGCTAGTCCCAGGTCATATGAATAATTATTCAGCCTAGCTATGTCTGTACGGTGTCAGAGTTGGTAATCCTGTCTGGATAATCACAATGAGTTTAAGTGCTATTATTCCGGCATCCACTATGTGTGAAAGGCTATATATATCTAATATAATTAAGTCTGGCACAACCCAGACTAGGTAAGTTAAGTATTTGTAAATTAAAGAGCCTTTTTAGTGGATCGATCTGGATACTAATGACCCAGTTTGCCGATATCAGTTTGCCATTATTCATTAGTCATAGTATTTCTTCAGGCACACACCACTGCACATCATCTCACACAGTTCAGTATATAAATATAGCTATATCGAGTAATCGTCTGTTACTCCCTCTGTTCAAGTATTTCGGTATCACTGGATCAGACACACCAAGCTGCTATTCAGTCCATATTGTAACTTCAGTACACTGCGGTAATGGCCTGCAGCTACTACCAGGTCATATGAATAATTATTCAGCCTAGCTATGTCTGTACGGTGTCAGAGTCGGTAATCCTGTCTGGATAATCACAATGAGTTTAAGTGCTATTATTCCGGCATCCACTATGTGTGAAAGGCTGTGTATATCTGATATAACTAAGTCTGGCACTACCCAGACTAGGTAAGTTAAGTATTTATAAATTACAGAGCCTTTTTAGTGGATCGATCTGGATAATAATAACCCAAATCAAATCACTATTTGATTTAGTTATATTGCAACAGTGTTTAGCGGACGTTACTTTGTTACTTTTTGGATCATTCATGACTGTGAATACATACAGGCCTAATCCCAATAACTGGTGATCCAATAAATGTTGATACTACTAGTATCTGGTACTGGAGTGTATTTTAATATTGTTTGTACTTTAACCAACAATTTGGTTTTTTAATGGTTATAATAAAAGTTATTTTTTATAAAATCCTAGCGGGACCACCCACCCTTTAGTTTAGGGCCCAGAGTGCTATAAGTGCATACTTTTGGAATCGTGGTATCCTTTATATCATCTTTCCATTCGGTTGGATTAATTTTATGCACAAGCACCATTTCCTCTAGACAGACATACAGTTACTACACATTAAACAGGAGAATACATAGATAAATAAATCAGAGAGGAAAAGCCCGAGGAGTGCCACTATTCAATATTGTGTGTGTTAAGGAAAAATCTGATTGGCTGATTGAATCAGCCAATCAGATTCAAGTTCAATCCGATTGGCTGATCCAATCAGCCAATCAGATTGAGCTCGCATTCTATTGGCTGTTCCGATCAGCCAATTTATTTTTATTTTTATTTTAGAATAGGGTAGGGCATTTTTTTATTTTGGGGGGCTTTGTTATTTTTTTAGGGGGCTTAGAGTAGGTGTAATTAGTTTAAAAATCTAGTAATCTTTTTTTATTTTTTTGTAATTTAGTGTTTGTTTGTTTGTTTTTGTAATTTAGTTTAGTTGATTTAATTGTAGGTAATTGTAGTTAGTTTAGTTAATTAATTATTGATAGTGTAGTGTTAGGTTTAATTGTAACTTAGGTTAGGATTTATTTTACAGGTAATTTTGTACTTATTTTAACTAGGTAGCTATTAAATAGTTATTAACTATTTAATAGCTATTGTACCTAGTTAAAATAAATACAAAGTTGCCTGTAAAATAAATATAAATGCTAAAATAGCTACAATATAATTATTCGTTATATTGTAGCTATATTAGGGTTTATTTTACAGTTAAGTATTTAGCTTTAAATAGAATTAATTTATTTAATAAGATTTATTTTATTTAGTTAGATTTAAATTAAATTTAATTTAGGGGGTGTTAGTGTTAGGGTTAGACTTAGGGGTTAATACATTTATTAGAGTAGCGGCAAGGTCCGGTCGGCAGATTAGGGGTTAATACGTGAAGTTAGGTGTCGGCGATGTTAGGGAGGGCAGATTAGGGGTTAATACTATTTATTATCGTGTTTGAGAGGCGGGAGTGCGGCGGTTTAGGGGTTAATGCATTTATTATAGTAGCGGCAAGGTCCGTTCGGCAGATTAGGGGTTAATAAGTGTAAGGTTAGGGTGTTTAGACTCGGGGTACATGTTAGGGTGTTAGGTGCAGACTTAGGAAGTGTTTCCCCATAGGAAACAATGGGGCTGCGTTAGGAGCTGAACGTTGCTTTTTTGCAGGTGTTACTTTTTTTTCAGCTCAAATTGCCCCATTGTTTCCTATGGGGATATCGTGCACGAGCACGTTTTTGAAGCTGGCCGCGTTCGTAAGCAACGCTGGTATTTAGAGTTGAAGTGGCGGTAAATTATGCTCTATGCTCCCTTTTTGGAGCCTAACGCAGCCCTTCAGAGAACTCTAAATACCAGCGTTGTTTAACACTACCCCCCTGAAGATCTCCCTACTTTGAGTCGTCTTCATTCAACCGAACACCGATGGACCAAAAGAAGACGTCCGGAGCGGCAGAAGTCTTCATCATATCCGGGCAGAAGAGGACATCCGGACCGGCAGACATCTTCATCCAAGCGGCATCCTCTATCTTCATCCATCCGACGAGGAGCGGCTCCATCTTCAAGACCTCCGGCGCAGATCATCCTCTTCCTACCGACGACTACCGACGAATGAAGGTTCCTTTAAGTGACGTCATCCAAGATGGCGTCCCTCGAATTCCGATTGGCTGATAGGATTCTATCAGCCAATCGGAATTAAGGTAGGAAAAATCTGATTGAATCAGCCAATCAGATTCAAGTTCAATCCGATTGGCTGATCCAATCAGCCAATAAGATTGAGCTCGCATTCTATTGGCTGTTCCGATCAACCAATTTATTTTTATTTTAGAATAGGGTAGGGCATTTTTTTATTTTGGGGGGCTTTGTTATTTTTTTAGGGGGCTTAGAGTAGGTGTAATTAGTTTAAAAATCTTGTAATCTTTTTTTATTTTTTGTAATTTAGTGGGGGTTTTTTGTAATTTAGTTGATTTAATTATAGGTAATTGTAGTTAGTTTAGTTAATTAATTATTGATAGTGTAGTGTTAGGTTTAATTGTAACTTAGGTTAGGATTTATTTTACAGGTAATTTTGTACTTATTTTAACTAGGTAGCTATTAAATAGTTATTAACTATTTAATAGCTATTGTACCTAGTTAAAATAAATACAAAGTTGCCTGTAAAATAAATATAAATGCTAAAATAGCTACAATATAATTATTCGTTATATTGTAGCTATATTAGGGTTTATTTTACAGTTAAGTATTTAGCTTTAAATAGGATTAATTTATTTAATAAGATTTATTTTATTTCGTTAGATTTAAATTAAATTTAATTTAGGGGGGTGTTAGTGTTAGGGTTAGACTTAGCTTTAGGGGTTAATACATTTATTAGAGTAGCGGCAAGGTCCGGTCGGCAGATTAGGGGTTAATACTTGAAGTTAGGTGTCGGCGATGTTAGGGAGGGCAGATTAGGGGTTAATACTATTTATTATAGTGTTTGAGAGGCGGGAGTGCGGCAGTTTAGGGGTTAATACATTTATTAGAGTAGTAGCGAGGTCCGGTCGGCAGATTAGGAGTTAATAAGTGTAGGTAAGGTAGCGGCGACGTTGGGGGGGGGCAGATTAGGGGTTAATAAATATAATATAGGGGTTGGCAATGTTAGGGGCAGCAGATTAGGGGTACATAGCTATAATGTAGGTTGCGGCGGTGTACGGAGAGGCAGATTAGGGGTTAATAATAAAATGCAGGGGTCAGCGATAGCGGGGGCGGCAGATTAGGGGTTAATAAGTGTAAGGCTAGGGGTGTTTAGACTCGGGGTACATGTTAGGGTGTTAGGTGCAGACTTAGGAAGTGTTTTCCCATAGGAAACAATGGGGCTGCGTTAGGAGCTGAACGCTGCTTTTTTGCAGGTGTTAGGTTTTTTTTCAGCTCAAACTGCCCCATTGTTTCCTATGGGGATATTGTGCACGAGCACGTTTTTTAAGCTGGCCGCGTCCGTAAGCAACGCTGGTATTTAGAGTTGAAATGGCGGTAAATTATGCTCTATGCTCCCTTTTTGGAGCCTAACGCAGCCCTTCAGAGAACTCTAAATACCAGCGTTGTTTAAAAGGTGCGGGGGGGGGAAAAATATGCGTAGCTAACGCACCCCTTTGGCCGCAAAACTCTAAATCTAGCCATTTGTTTTTTTCACAAAATCACAACACACACAGTGATTACAAGGTGAGCATCCTACAATTTTTTGAGAGTGTGCTTTCAACCAATTAATATCACGAGTTTGATTAAATTCACTATTAACTAATAAATCTTTCAAATTGCTTGCCCTATGTGCCATCATAAGGGGATAGTCCCCAACATATTCTTGAAGGACAGGATCAATTGATAGTAAATGCCAGTTCTCTTGCAAAATATTTTGAATTTTCCCCCAATGGGAATTAAATTTGGTAATGAAACGAATTTTGGTAGCTGCAACATCACTTTTAGATATCTTGTTATGAAACAAGAGATCCTTTCTATCCATGAGTCTGGCTCTAAAAAGAGCTCTCTTAACACATCTTTTAGAGTACCCCCTAGCATAAAATCTATCAGACATCTCCACAGCCTGCCTGTTAAAGGTCTGGTCATCAAGATCCAACAGTAGGCTGTTTGATGCTGTAGGTTTCCGATATACTTCAGTTGCTACCATACCGTTCTTACGACTCACTAAGAGATCCAAAAAGGTGATTTTGTTAGCACTATAATTACATGTTAGAAAAATGTTTAGTTTATTTTGGTTTATAATAGATACAAATTGGAGCAATTCCTGCTCAGTTCTATCCCAAAGGATGAGTATGTCGTCCACATACCGAATCGACCCACTCCATGTGTTCACCAAACACAATGTTGTTTTCCCACCAACCAAGGTGGAGGCAGGCATAGGTCGGTGCACATGTGGCCCCCATGGCTGTTCCACGCTTCTGTCGAAAGAGTTTTCCATTAAAGAGAAAAATTTTATTAGTTAGCACAAACTCCAAGAGATTGATAACAAATTGAGTATGTCTGGAATAACCGAATCCTCTAGTTTCTAAAAAAGATTTACAAGCCTCTATTCCCACAGAGTGAGGAATAGAGGAATATAAGGATTTGACATCCAGAGAGACAAGTAACATACCCTCAGATATAGTTATCCCATCTAGTTTTTTAATAACATCAGTTGAATCCAGAACAAAAGTTCTGAGTTCATTTACAAATGGTTTTAGAAAGAAGTCCACATACCTACTAACCCCTTCAGTAGGGCCACCAATTCCGGAGATAATAGGACGACCGGGAGACTTTTGAAAAGACTTATGAAGTTTGGGGATCCAGTAAAAGACTGGAATTTTAGGCTTTGCATTATAAAGAAATCCTTGTTCTTGGGTAGTAATCAAGTTTGATCTCCTAGCATCATTAAGGAGAAATAAAAATTCATTATGTGATTTTTGAAAATCATCCAAAAGTGACTTAAAACTCTTGGGCATGGATTTCACTAGAGCTTCACAGGTTGCCACTGGAGTCCTCTTCCACGTCTCCATGACAACATCACGGAGCTGGTGGATGTTAGAGACCTTGTGGTCCCCCACATTCCGTTTGAGGATGCCCCACAGATGCTCAATAGGGTTTAGGTCTGGAGACATGCTTGACCAGTCCATCACCTTTACCCTCAGCTTTGGTGGTCGTCTTGGAGGTGTGTTTGGGGTCGTTATCATGTTGGAATACTGCCCTAAGGGAGAGGATCATGCTCTGCTTCAGTATGTCACAGTACATGTTGGCATTCATGGTTCCCTCAATGAACTGTAGCTCCCCAGTGCCAGCAGCACTCATGCAGGCCCAGACAAAGATAGTCCCACCACCATGCTTGACTGTAGGCAAGACACACTTGTGTTTGTACTCCTCACCTGGTTGCCGCCCCACACGCTTGACACCATCTTAACCAAATACGTTTATCTTGGTCTCATTGGACCACAGGACATGGTTCCAGTAATCCATGTCCTTAGTCTGCTTGTCTTCAGCAAACTGTTTGCTGCTTTTTGGTGCATTATCTTTAGAAGAGGCTTCCTTCTGGGATGACAGCCATGCAGACCAATTTGATGCAGTGTATGGCATATGGTCTGAGCAATGACAGCCTGACCCCCCCACCCCTTCAACCTCTGCAGTAATGCTGGCAGCACTCATACATCTATTTCCCAAAGACAACCTCTGGATATGCTGAGCACATGCACTCAACTTCTTTGGTCAACCATGGCGAGACATGTTCTGAGTGGAACCTGTCCTGTGAACCCACTGTATGGTCTTGCCCACCATGCTGCAGCTCAGTTTCAGAGTCTTGGCAATCTTCTTATAGCCTAGGCCATCTTTATGTAGAGCGACAATTCTTTTTTTCAGATCCTCAGAGAGTTCTTTGCCATTAGGTGCCATGTTGAACTTCCAGTGACCAGTATGAGAGAGTGTGAGAGCGATAACACCAAATTTAACACAACTGCTCCCCATTCACACCTGAGACCTTAACACTAACAGATCACATGACACCGGGGAGGGAAATGGCTATTTGGGCCCAATTTGGACATTTCTACTTAGGGGTGTACTCACTTTTGTTGCCAATGGTTTAGACATTAATGGCTGTGTGTTGAGTTATCTTGAGGGGACAGCAAATTTACACTGTTATACAGGCTGTACACTCACTACTTTACATTGCAGCAAAGTGTCATTTCTTCAGTGTTGTCACATGAAAATATATATTAAAATATTTACAAAAATGTGAAGGGTTTACTCACTTTTGTGAGATACTATATATATATATATATATATATATATATATATATATATATATATATATATATATATATAAAACAGCATGGGGGGTATGTGAATTTGTCCACTTATCTATAGATGCACTCACTCTACCGTGCATACCCACAGCTGCAGACATGACTGCTTCTAGTAGAGAGCCTATCCAGTGCGGAGTACATTACAACATAGGATTTAAGTGTGGAGTATATCGACAAACCAAAAGGAGGAGACTAAGG
The DNA here is from genome assembly GCF_027579735.1 of Bombina bombina. Classification (NCBI taxonomy): domain Eukaryota; kingdom Metazoa; phylum Chordata; class Amphibia; order Anura; family Bombinatoridae; genus Bombina; species Bombina bombina. Next base: position 637,869,685 of record NC_069499.1, read on the forward strand.
GACTGGTCCCCGTGACTCTTGTAGCTTCTGACTAACTCCTTACCTGCAAGTGTGTCACTGTCTAATACTTCATTCTTCTCTTAGCAGCAGCTCTATGAAAGGGGAAAATGGGCCTTAAATAAGAATCTGGAGCACCTCAATTCTTCACCTTCCTCCTGGGAGGCAAAGATAAGACTAGCATACCAGAGAGGTGGAGGGGATTAAGTGCTCTTAAAAGTTTTGGAAATCTTTGCCTCCTTCTAGTGGCCAGGAGTTGAATCCCAGGAGTAATGGTTTGTGGACTCTCACCACCTTATGAAAGAAATAGAAGTAAAAAAAAAACCGCACTTTTGTAAAACTAGAAAGCCGCGGCTACTGTCTTCTATGAAATATTGATATCACAAACATGAAATCTTGTTCCAAAAAGCAAATTATGAAGACTTAAAGGGACATGAAACCCCAAATTTTTCTTTTATGATTCAGATAGAGAGTACAATTTTAAACAGCATTCCAATTTACTATTATATTATTTGCTTCATACTTTAGATATATTTTGTTGAAGAAATAGAAATGCACATGGGTGAGCCAATCACAAGATTCATCTATGTGCAGTCAGTGAGCCTATCTTTATGCTTTTCAACTAAGGATATCAAGAGAATGAAGAAAATTAGATAACAGAAGTACATTGGAAAGTTGTTTATAACTGTATTATCTATCTGAATCACGAAGAAAAATTTTGGGTTTCATATTCCTCCTTGAGTGCTAACGACTGCTCAGAGCCGTCGCTAGCACTCACCTACCTTAAAAGCAATCCCACATACTCCAGCCCCGGCGATCGGGCCTGTATAGTGACAGGCATCGCAGGGGCTTCCCATTACGTGCGGTGACGTCACGTGCAATGACGTGATGACGTCACCGCGCAACTTTATTTAAAAATTACAATGGACACGATAGGAAAAAGGGGCATGCTGCTTAGAAGCCTGTATCTCAGGCATCTAAGCAGCTACAGACCCCCAAGGTAATCGCCCAACCTTTCCAATGGTGTAAGTATTGGGGATCTGGGGGGAAAAATTAAAAAATTACAAATAGTAACAAACAAACAAAAACTTAAATCCAGCTTAGCACTCAAAGGGTTAAAATATATATTATTACATTATACAATAAAATACATATAAATAAAACATTGTATATACTATAATATACTCACAATCCCCCAGCTCCCATATGTGTCCTAGTTTTACTATTGTATTGTAACAAAAGGTTTCTGTTCACACATGTAAATTGTATTTCAAGTCAATACTGTGTAAAGGGTTCATTTACATTACATCTTCAATAAAGGTGGTGATGCTGCTTTTAAAATTCTGCAAGTATCAGAAAAACCCCAAAGAAATATATAGCAAAATGCCTCTCGGCAAGATTGCCTTTAAACACTGATTTCAGCCCTTTTTTAAAATGTTATCAGCAATCTCGATTGAACAACCATTGCCACAATGCTTTTAACATCGGGCTCTAAGAAAAAAAAATGTATGCTCACCTGATAAATTTATTTATATTTTTCTTGACACGATGAGTCCATGGATCATCTAATTACTATTGGGAATATCACTCCTGCCCAGCAGGAGGCGGCAAAGAGCACCACAGCAAAGCTGTTAAATATCACCTCCCTTCCCTCCAACCCCAGTCATTTGACCGAAGCAAAGGAGAGAAAAGAAGCAACAAGGTGCAGAGGTATCTGAAGTTTATAACATAACAACAACCTGTCTTAAGAACAGGGCGGGCCATTGACTAATCGTGTCAAGAAAGAAATACATTTATCAGGTAAGCATACATTTTGTTTTCTTTCTAATGACACGATGAGTTCATGGATCATCTAATTACTATTGGGAATCAATACTCAAGCTAGAGTACACAGATGATAAGGGAGGGACAAGACAAGGAACTTAACAGAAGGCACCACTGCTTGAAGAACCTTTCTCCCAAAAGAGGCCTCAGCTGAGGCAAAAGTGTCAAATTTATAGAATTTTGAAAAAGTGTGAAGAGAGGATCAAGTTGCAGCCTTGCAAATCTGTTCAACTGAAGCTTCATGCCCAGGAAGAGGAAACCGCCACTCTCTCAGGAGGCTGCTATTCAGCAGTTTCATAGGCCAAGCGAATTATACTCTTCAGCCACAAAGAAAGAGAAGTAGCCATAGCTTTCTGCCCCTTACGCTTTCCAGAGAAAATCACAAACAGAGCAGAAGACTGAAGAAAATCTTTAGTCGCCTGTAAATAGAATTTCAATGCATGCACCACGTCCAGATTGTGAAGCAGACGTTCCTTCTGAGAAGAAGGGTTAGGACACAAGGAAGGAACAAGAATCTCCTGATTAATGTTCCGTTCTGAAACTACTTTAGGGAGAAACCCTAACTTAGTACGCAAAACCACCTTATCCGAATGAAAAATAAGGTGAGGAGACTCACACTGTAATGCAGAGAGCTCAGACACTCTACGAGCAGAAGAAATAGCAACAAGAAACAAAACTTTCCAAGATAACAACTTAATATTTAGGGAATGCATAGGCTCAAACGGAGCCCCTTGAAGAACCTTAAGGACTAAATTAAGACTCCAGGGACGAGTAACTGGCTTGAACACGGGCCTGATCCTGACCAAGGCCTGACAAAACGATTGTACGTCTGCCAGACGTTTATGTAACAAAATAGACAAGGCAGATATTTGACCCTTTAGGGAACTTACCGATAAACCTTTCTCCAAACCTTCTTGGAGAAAGGACAGAATTCTAGGAATCCTAACTCTACTCCAAGAGTAGCCCTTGGATTCACACCAATATAGATATTTATCCCATATCTTGTGGTAAATCTTTCTAGTCACAGGTTTACGAGCCTGAATCATGGTCTCAATGACCGAGTCCGAAAATCCATACTTGGATAAAATTAAGCATTCAATCTCCAAGTAGTTAGCTTCAGAGAAACTAGATTTGGATGAAGTTAGGGCCCTTGAAGTAGAAGGTCCTTCCTCAACGGAAGTCTCCAAGTTGGAAGAGATGACATGTCCACCAGGTCTGCATACCAAATCCTGCGAGGCCATGCTGGTGCAATAAGGATCACCGACGCCCTCTCCTGCTTGATTCGAGCAATGACCCGAGGTAGAAGAGCGAACGGAGGAAATAGGTATGCAAGACTGAAATGCCAAGGTACCGCCAGGGCGTCTATCAGTAAAGCCTGAGGGTCCCTTGACCTCAACCGTACCTCAGAAGCTTGGCATTCTGCCGAGATGCCATGAGATCCAATTCCGGCTGACCCCATTTGAGAATCAGGCTGTAAAACACTTCCGGATGGAGTTCCCACTACCCCGGGTGAAAGGTCTGCCTGCTCAGGAAGTCCGCCTCCCAGTTGTCCACTGGGATCTGAGGGGTTCTGTTGAAACCAAATTGCGGTCAGGTAGACCAACTAAAATTTCAGCCACAACTGCCAGGAAAATTGTTCAGGATGCAAAGACAAACCCACAAATAACTTCAGGTGAAATACAGGATATGTGGTGTGGCTGTTTCATGATGCACAATAAGGAGGCACTTGAAGAAAGATGGGCTGCATGGTCGAGTCGCCAGAAGAAAGCCATTACCTCGCAAATGCCACAAAGTATCCCGCTTACAATACGCCAAACAGCACAGAGACAAGCCTCAAACCTTCTGGCACAAAGTCATTTGGAGTGATGAGACCAAAATTGAGCTTTTTGGCCACAACTATAAACGCTACATTTGGAGAGGAGTCAACAAGGCCTATGATGAAAGGTACACCATTCCTACTGTGAAACACGGAGGTGGATAGCTGATGTTTTGGGGATGTGTGAGCTACAAAAGGCACAGGAAATTTGGTCAGCATTGATGGCAAGATGAATGCAGTATGTTATCAAACAGAACGCCTCATTTTATACTTCTTGATAAGAGTTTGAACACTGCTGATTTGCATTCTCAATTCCTTGGATATCTTTTTATATCCCTTTCCTGTTTTATACAGTTCAACTTCCTTTTTCCCACAAATCCTTTGACAATTCTTTTTCTTTACCCATGACTCAGAATCCATAAATGTCAGTGCAGCACTGGATGAAAGATGCAAGGGTCTGTCAGGAGTCCAGAAACTCATTGACCTTTTAATTTTTTTAAAAAATTTATTTATTGATATTTTTATTAAGTTTTCAAATTACAAGAATGTAAGCATTAAAGATAATACAATTCTTATAGGTTTATACATACTTCTATAATATCTGACAACAAACATATCAATAATATTAATGAGAATTGTGCAAAGTAAATAAAATAACATAACACATTAAACTTTTCGG